>NC_065445.1:218587323-219270965 GCF_917563875.1 Diabrotica virgifera virgifera
CAACTCTGCTAGACGATACGCGTGGAGTTTAGATTTAGATCTCTCTCTCTCTCTCTCTCTCTCTCTCTCTCTCTATCTCTCTCTCTCCTCTCTCTCTCTCTCTCTCTCTCTTCTCTCTCTCTCTCTCATCTCTCTCTCTCTCTCTCTCTCTCTCTCTCTCTCTCTCTCTCTCTCTCTCTCTCTCTCTCTCTCTCTCTCTCTCTCTCTCTCTCTCTCTCTCTCTCTCTCTCTTGTAGTTTCCCCATTACTGAGGATCGTGATTTCTTCCAATATTCCTAACAATGTTTCTCCATTGGTCTCTATCTTCAGGTGCTCTAAGAGCTTCGCAGAATGAGTTTCCAGCTGAATACTTTATTTGGTCAGACCATCTAGTTGGTTATCGTCCTCTTGATCTTCTCCCCGGAACGTTTCCAGAAACAATTAATCTCTCCAAACTGTCATGACCTCTGCGAACCACGTGACCAAAGAATTGCAGAATTCGTTGCAGACATATTGTGGACAGCCTTTTTTTTTTAATATTGAGTTTAGAATTTGAGTTTAGAATGGAAACGTTTGTCCTATGAGCTGTCCAAGGGATACGCAGCATTCTTCTCCAGCACCACATCTCAAAGTCATCAGTTTTTTGGCGCTTCCTTGCGCGAAGAGTCCAAGTCTCTGCTCCGTATAGAAATATTGAGAATACAAGGGCATTCGCCAGTCTCATCTTGATATTTTGAGAGATAGATCTGTCTTTCCAAACTTTAGTTAGGCGACTCATCGCATTTTTTGCCATACCAATACGTCTCCGAACTTCTGCTTCACAGTTACCATCGTTAGTTACACTAGACCCGAGGTAGATAAACGTGTTTACTATCTGGTATTCCTGTAACATGTTAGTCAGTTAAATAGTGTCTAATCTGTCGACCACCATTATTTTTGTCTTAGCTTTATTGATTTTCAGACCAACTTTATTGCTTTCGTACTCAACTCTTCGCAGAAGACCAAACATTTCTTGCTCATTTGCTGCTATAAGTGTAGTGTCATCAGCAACTCTTAAATTGGAGATTTTCCTACCAGCTACTCTTACTCCTCCGGCCCATCCTTCTAAAACCATCCTCATGACATGTTCAACATAAATGTTAAACAGGTCAGGTGACAACACGCATCTTTGTCCAACGCCTCTCTCGGTCTTGAATTGGTTTGAGAACTTCTGATCTAGTCGTACTGTCGCTATATTAGACTGGTACAGATTTTAATAAGTGTCACCAGGTGCATTGGTGCGCCCATTTCTATTAAAATTGACCACAGATTTATCCAGCTTACACAATCAAATGCCTTTTGGTAGTCAACGAAGCATATAATCATAGGTACTTGAAATTCTCTAGACTTTTCAATGAGTTGTCTCAGGTTCAGGATTTGTTCCCTTGTACCTTTACCCTTTACAAACCCCGCTTGTTCCTGAGGTATTTGGTAATGTAGATAGGTTTTTAATCTGTTTTTGATGATATGCAACAAGATTTTACTAGCATGTGTTATTAGTGACAGTGTGCGGTAGTTTTCACATCTGGTAGTAGTTCCTTTTTTGTGTAGTGGGATATAAATTGAGGTACACCAACCAGATGGCCATTTTCCTGAATTCCAAACAGCGACACAGATAGAATGGATGATATGTAACCCTTTGTCACCTAGTAACTGTAGTATTTCACATGGTATTGAATCAATGCCTGGGGATTTATTTTTCTTTAGTGATTTAATTGCATCTTTGACTTCAGCGAGTAAGACAGTAGGTTCTCTAGGGTAGTCAGAAGGCCACTGATTTTTTATTCTGTCTAAATCCTGACCCATTGGTGGCGAAATCGGCGAAATGGGCCTTTTGAGTTATTTAAAAAATGTTACATACAAATAGAAATTGCAATAAAATAGAAATGGGAAAATTATTAATCTATAGATATTACAAAGAAAGGGTATCTAAATGGTTTTCGAGCAAGCCATGCTGTATGAAAGAATTTTATAAATAATAAAATTTTGCTATACATATTACCTAACCACTTTAAAAATTCACATTGTAAGGCATGAATAAATTAAATTATGTAGGTAGTACCTTTTTAGATGTACTTACTGAAAAGTTATTACTATAAAGATTGATCTGTGGCCATGCTTGACTTAAATAAAACAACGATTAGATAATATAAAAAATCACAAATTTTATTAAATTTGGGAAAGTACATATCATAAATACAAATACCAATGTTAAAAAGTATTTAAATAACAAGTATTTAGGTATAGACTCAAAATTCAAAATATATATTCAAAAAATGTTTATGTCATTCATGCCTTAGAATGTGAATTTTTAAAGTGGTTAGGTACATAATATATTAGCAAAATTTTATTATTTATAAAATTTTTTCATGTAGCATGACTTGCTCAAAAACGTTTTTAGGTACCTTTTCTTTGTAATATCTATAAATCAATAATTTTCCCATTTCTCAGAAGTTTTCGAAATATGTAGATACCTAGAACCTAGTACCTACATTGAACACCGCGCACCGCAGCCATATGAACATTATTTATTAAATGAAGAATAAGATGAACTTTAAAATACTTATTTAGCTCAGTGAACCAGAAAAAAAAAACACAAATTGTATTAAAGTGATGTATATTTTTTAAATGTTTTTATAATTATTAGGTAGTAGCTACATTGATTTGTATATACATTTTTTGAATAATAAACAGGCCCATTTCGCGATTCAAGTTTATATAGGCAACACAAATTACACGCCGCTAAGCAATGGGTCAGGATCTAGAATCGAATCTGATTTTCGGCTGATACCTCGTTATTTTTATATAGCTCGCCACAGTAGTTTCGCCATGTTTCCAATATTTCATCAGTATCGGACCAACTAGATTCAGACATAGAAATAAAACGTAGAATAACAATGACTAAAACTACTTTTATGAAAATGAAGTCATTTCTCTGCAATAATCATCTCAGTTTAGAACTAAGACAAAGAATGGTTAAGTGCTATGTTTGGTCCGTACTTTTGTATAGTGCAAAAGTGTTGACGCTAAAAGTATAGATCATGAAAAGAATTAAAGCATTGGAAATGTGGATTCATAGACGAATGCTGAAGATACCCTGGACAGCAAGAAAAACTAATGAAGAAGGACTAAGGAGGGTCAACAAAGATAGAGAACTGCTAAAGACTGTTAAACATCGAAAAGTGTCGTATCTGGAACATATAGTCAGGGGAAGTCCATATAAAATATTACAACTGATCCTTAAAGGCAAAATAGAGGGCCGTAGAGGTGTAGGAAGAAAACAGGTTTCTTGGTTAAAAAACATTCGTGAATGGACTCAGATATCAAATGCAGGACAATTATTCCATATTGCAGAAGATCGAGAAGCCTTCGCAATGGTGATCGCCAACGTCGGACAATTCTGATATGGTACGTGAAGAAGAAGGGTAGGGTTGGATGCTAAATTTGCAGTTACTAAAGCGTCATGGGGACCTATTGGGTTGTGAAGATTAGGTCCTAAAGTCAAGAAAAGTCAAGTTACATTTTCCATTGAGGATTTTCTATTTTTTAATTTAATTTTCCATTTCCAAAAATCGTTTTTTGCGATTGTAGGGCCATCTATCCATAATTCGAAAAAATGTCTCGAATAAATGTTGCATATTTTTACGTAAGGAATCCATATCTGCAAAAATATTGGGTGTTAGGAATTACATGTTTATATTGTAGGTATGTGTGTAGTGTTGGAACAGACCTATAGTAGGTAGTGTGTAGTGTAAAGTGTCTAGCGCGCACATTGTTCAGGGTCGAGCAAGCGCAATAAGTAGTCGGTAGCAGGGTTACCATGTCTAGGGATTTTCCCCGAATCTAGGGATTTTTTGAAGCTTTTGGAGCTCTGGAGGGATTTTTTTTGAAATCTAGGGATTTATTAAACTGTGCTAGCGCCATTTTTTGTTGTTATTAAATATCTTTTTGTTCAAATATTATTATTATTGTCATTATTTATTGTTCCCTGACATAAATATTCCTAAGTAAACATTAAAACATTCAAGTAAACATTTAATCAATGATTAAAGTGGATTAAACATAGTGTTTAATAGGTTATAAATTAAATTGACAGCTGTCATCTGTCAATTTCTTCTTTTTTAGGTCAAATTAATACGATTTAGGGATTTCTAGGGGAAATTGAAGCTCCCGTCTAGGGATATTCTGAAATTTCATCTGGCAACCCTGGTCGGTAGAGAGACATGAAGGAGTACACATCGAACATGGCAACGTGAAGCATCGCATAGTAAAACGTAGTTAGAATATAGAAGTTAGCATGTCGTTTATAGGAAATAAAGTTATTTGAAACTAAAGCCGTTGACATTAATAACTCGATCCACAATCATCCCTCTTAACATTGGGGTTCCAAATTTAAGATTTTAAAGTAAACCCCCACGTCGTGTTTGGTGATATTCGATAGATTTTTTAAAAATAGGTATTGAACGTTTATGATCCGATGTTCATTTTTTGCAAAATATCGCGGGATTACTATTTAAAATTTTAAAGTTACTCCACCCCCTCCGTGGGTGGTTTGCAATCTGATGTTCATTTCGCGAAATATTCGCTTTTTTGTGAAACTTTGTAACTCAGCCATTTCCTTACAAATCGTTGAGCGATTGAGCGATTAAGCAGATTTTTGAAATATACGTTGTTGTTCATGTACTTAACTTACGTTGTCTTAATCTGACGTTTTCAAGTATTTCTAAGATAGATTTTTTTACGGACTGCCCGTCCATCGATGGTAAAGGGTACATTTACAGGGTACATGGTTTCTCCCCATGTGATTTTCTGACGCGTTCGACTAACGCGAAATGGACTCCCCTACTATAACTTACCTTTTTGTTGTTGTTCTTCTTGGTATCTGTGATTTTTTCCCTTTTTTTTTTTAATTTTTGGCAACAGACAAAAATGTTTGTGTTCTTTTCTTTTTAAACAAATGCCTGTTTTTCATATAATATATTTAATAGAATTTTTAAATTTCTCACATAGTCCACCGATTTTTTTATAAAAACTATAATCGAATGACGTTCGATGTGTCGTACAATCGATTTGTATTCGAATAACTAATCGTTCTCATGATTTCTCAGTATTCTCCAACCGATCGATAAATCGAGTGAAAATTCGGAACGGTAACTAGGCAACCTCTATTACCCTTGAAACTCATCACATCGCACACAAGGGCGCAATCAAAGGGGTTGAAGGGGTGTTAACAATGTATCTATTGTATTTTTTTTTGTATATTGCATGATTGCGTATAGTGCTCTCTTAATGCGTATATTGCAGAGCTACAACTTTATTTTATTTTTAAAATTTATGAAAACTTCATAGTAAATAAATTCTTATTAAGTATATAATAAATAAATAAATCTTCAAAGAAATAATATTATGAATGTATTAAAAATATAATTTATATTAGGTATATGTACAAAATACTTACTGTGTAAATAATGAATTTTTATTAAGAAGCCATTAAATAAAGGCATTGTAAATGACGCTTTATCATTCTTATATTGTTTGTGTTTCAATCTTCCATGGTTTTCTATAGTTCCTTTCTTTTTATCTTGTCAAAGGCTGTCTTGTAGTCGACAAATAGAACGATTGTTGGTTTCCTATACGCAGTATGTATTTGTCGGAGCATCCTGTTCCTTCTCGAAATGAAAATCATTACTTAACATTGTGAAAACAAACTACCTCCCAAAAACGCGAGACTTGGGGGAAATCCCTGGGAATTTTGAAAAAGATGAGATTGAAATCCAACTTTACCAATCCAAAGTTTAAATATAAAAATAAAGGTTTATCCTGAAAAAGTTTAACATTAATATCTAGTAGGTATTTGAAAGGACATTTTCATTACTGATATATTTTTTTAGTGAATTATTCCTTTAATACTGTTAACCAAAGCTTACTACATGCTGCCGAGGAATTTTTTAAGCAGTTTGTTTCTTTTAGTTTAATGAACCCGGCTTCTGTGATTTTTCAATTTTTTACCATTTGTTTCTTTCGTGATTATAAATGACTCTTACCATCGACCTCTATCTTCTCTTCATGATAGCACAGTTTTTATTGCAGATGATCTTAACGTTCTTTATACAAAACTGTTTTTCTTCCTCTTCTGGTACACGCCATTACTAGAGGTTTGCGATCACTACATCAAAATCTTCTATTCTGCGCCGCTCATAGTAATTGTTGAACTTCTGTGCCAGTTCAAGCTATGATTATTACGAAGCCATGACATTTTTCTTGTACCTACTCTTTTTCTGCTCTACATTCCCTTTGATTATTATTAGTAGCAGGTTATATTATTTGTCATTTCTCATTATATGATCTAGTTATAATCTAGCATGTCACTGGTACTTATCTTTCTAGACTTTCACAAAGCCTTCGACACTGTGGAATTAGATAGCAATATAACTGCTCTGAACAGTAGTAGTGTGTAGACTACCGGTGTTAGTACAAACATTGTACCAGAACTCCACAATGCGTGTAGAACTACATGATACCACCAGAGAAATTCATATCAAGCGAGGTGTGAGACAGGGTAACACTCTCTCTCCTAAATTATTTATAACGGTCCTCGAATACGCCTTTAAAATGCTAAAGTGGGAAAATCGAGGAGTAAAGAGGAATAAAAATAGATGGGGAATTGCTCAATTATCTGCGTTTTGTACTTATTACCGAAGTAATATAGCCCTTATTACCGATATAGTATTTATTACCGAAGATCTGAAGATCTCAAGAATTAGAAAACGTATTTTCAAAAATAGATCTAAAAATTAACATCAGTAAGACCAACTTTATGAGAAATTTAGTTCTCAGCGAACACCTAACCATCCAAAATCAAGTGGTAGAATTGACAGAAAAGTACATATTATATCTCGGTCATGAAATGAGAATAAGCAAGGATAATCAGACTTGTCAATTTCAACGACGAAAACATTTGTTTGGGCGGCGTATGGTTCACTAAGAGACATCTTTAAGGGCAACATCCCGATAGCTATGGAACGGAAGACATTTGACCAATGCGTTCTTCCTATTATGACATACGGAGCAGAAACTCTCTCGCTCACAAAAACAACAGCACTAAAACTGCGAGTGGCACAAAGGCGCATGGAAAGAACGATTTTCGGCGTGACAAAAAAAGACAAAATAAGGAACCAAGACCTAAGGAAAAGAACAGGTATCACTGATGTCGTCGGACGTATAGCCAAGCTGAAATGGAATTGGGCAGGTCACATATCGAGACTAAAAGACTCAAGATGGACCAGAAAACTAATTGACTGGCGCCCAAGAGAAGATAAACGCAGCAGAGGAAGACCACCATCATGCTGGATGGACGATATTAAACAAATATCCAAGAAATGGCAACAAGACGCATAGAACCGTGGAAAGTGTCGAAAAATGGAAGAGAGCTGTGTCCAGCAGTGGACAGAAGAGGTTGCATGACGATTATGATGTTGATCTAGTTACAAAATCTTCTTTTCTGAATCATTGTTATAAAATCAAGGTAAAGATCGAAATGGCAAATTAAATATATTTTTAATTATAACTGTAGTTTATAATGCAATAATAAAAAATAATAGGTATAATAAATAATTCCGGGAAATTTTTCTGGGAAATGAACTCAGATCATGCCTCCATTCTCTTCACACTCGATGGCGAAATAATAAGGAATGAGACCTCCCTAAGCTGGTCAGTGCAAAAAGAGATTGGCAGAATTTCAGAAATGATCTAAAAAACTAGAGGACTCAGGTAATCTTTCAGTCGTGGAATATAATAAATTATCTGAAAGAGTAGCGCCAAATTTGTAACGGGTAGTTCTTTCAGGACGACAGACTCAGTAAAACACAGGTTGAAAACAAAGCAAATTTATTAACTCTAAATTATAACAATATAACGCAAAATAATAATTTGATATTTTATCCCGTTCCAGCGAAGTCTCCCTCCGGATGGGCGTCTGTAACAGAAGAACCAAAATTAACAGAGGTATTCAAATATATTATATCTATCGGGGCTCGCTCAATACGCTTGCCTCCGTTGAATTACGAGTCGCACATTACCTCACTTCGGTACACCGTGCGTCTCGTCTCGAGTTGGCCTGCCTGAGTTTACGAATCACCTCACGAACGGTGCACGTCGCGATTCAGGTTGGCCGGCCTCGCTCACTTCGCTTGGCTGGTTATGGAGCCCAGAACGGTCGTTCAGGCCAAATTTGTAACGGGTAGTTACAACCAGCGGTGCTTTTATTTTTGCTCGGGCGCCATTTTTGTAATGGGTAGTTCTTTTAGGACGACAGACTCAGTAAAACATAAGTTAAAAATAAAGCAAATATATTAAAGATAATTATATACAGTTTAAAACAAATAAAATAAAATATAATTCCATCTTCTGCAAAGGAAAACAATATTAAACTTTATTATAGCCATCCGATCATAGTAGCTACATTGAAATAATACGATAAACAATATATACAATAATAATTTCGCTACGTTAAAACAACGTAGCCTGGAGACGGCATTTCACTTCAATGCAGTCACTCGTTCCTCGCTACTACCGCCTACTGCGATAACGATTGTGGCAAGACTCCACGTCACTACGGTGGCGTATACCTAGGAATAGTTCCGCCTCACAAACGGCGCATCTTTGCCAAGCCAGCTGAAGCTCGTTCAATACGCGAGGCATCAGCTGTTGAGCCATAGTAAGTTCAATACACGAACCATGACTGATTTTCTCATTCTCCTAGCTCACCTTAAATATGCTCTCGATGCCCTCTCCTTCGGTTTCCTCCAGCGGTGCCGTGAAGAAGGAATGCGCAAACACGGACACTCCATCAGTCCCCTCCGGTAACAGCAGCTCATCGCCCGCCGAGGCATCACATCGTTACAAGAGTTAGAATTATCAGAGTACCAATTTGAGAAAGAAAGAAACTACGTTGGAAATGGCAACAAACTAGATCTTCCAATACGACAAGTTTATATTTTACGTCACAAAACAAGTATGTATCTTCTTTAATGTGGGCCAAGCTTTATGTAAGATGAAGTGTAGCATAAAGGCCGCATCCGTACTTTGAATAAAGCAATACCAAGGCTTCTTTTTCTTCTTCTTCTTAGCCTTCTGTCGTGTACTTATGAACATAGGCCTCTTTCAACTTCTTCCATCGATCTCTATCTTGAGCAACATACTTCCAATGTTCCGGCTATTGTCTTTTATGATATCTTCGACTAATGCTTTTGATGTTACCCAGTCGTTTCTCTTTGTATCGCAGGCGCGGATCCAAGGAGGGGGTCAATAGAGTCAATTGACCCTTCCTTGAGACCTCGCCTGGTGTCTACTGACACTGTTTTTAAGAAAGAGATTACGAGTGAACATAAATAGTGAATTTTGTGTCCTGTTGATAACTGAAACATAAATATGGCAGAATTCCTTGAAATCTAAAATTATTAAAAGTCTTTGGAACATAATAAATGAAAAAGTCCTACAATAAATCTGTTTATTGCCATCTATTCAATTCAATACCAGAGACCAGATAAAAATAGTAATTGCCGGTGCTGTTATGGTAATTTGATCATTTAATACAACCCCCGAATAAGAGCCGCTCTTAGAAGGATGTCCAAAGTATTATGTAACAGAGACCTAAAATTGGCATTAAGGATCCGACTACTTCGCTGCTACGTGTTCTCGGTCTTACTGTATGGTATCGAGTCTTGGACTGTGAATAAAATCGATCTAAATGGTCTTGAGGCTCTCGAAATGTGGTGCAATTTTAATAGTTTTTTGGATGGAGAAGATTCGAAACTCCACAATACTAGAATGGCTCAGCAAGACTACTGCGATTATAAAAAGCATCAAGAAGAGATAGCTGGATTATTTCTGACGTTTAATGATAGGTCCCAAATATAGGTTGCTACAAAATATTATTCAAGTGAAAATAGCAGGCAAACGCAGTCCAGGACGAAGAAGAACTTCATGGTTTAATAAAATTAAGATACATATGATGGTAACCAACGTTCTGAAAGAACATGGTACATGAAGAATAAGAAAATAACAGCCCATCCCGAAAAAGAATCCTGCGTACGCCAGTCACGAGAAAATTTGTCTTTATTGCCCTCACCTTGCAAGGTTGGATCCGCCGTTGTTGTATCGGATAGTCGTATATCTAGCAGTACTCTTTCCATTGCCCTTTCTGATGTGGCTAGTTTATTCATATTGGCCTTGATTAGGGTTCATGTTTCATATCCATATGTCATATGGGAAGAATGCACTGGTTTTGCCAAAGTATTGAGGTATTTTGCGATTCTTAAATATCCAACTAAGTTTATTAAATCCTACCCATGCGAGTCTTGCTCTTCTAGCGATTTCCGTATTTTGGTTCTCTTTGTTGAGTTTCAGAATTCGGCATAGGTAGATAGGTATATTCACGGACTTATTCTATCTTACGTTCATTTATGGTTATATATCCTGTGGTCGTCTGTCTTTGTCACTGTTTTTATTCTTGTCATATTCATTATTCATTCAGAAGTACCTCGGAGTAGTGTGCTAGAGCTAGATCCAGCTAGCTAACTAGATTCTACTTATCTTACACAAACGATATGCCTGAATGTCGAACAATTGCAACTTTTGCGGACGACAAAGGGTATTATAGCAGTGCGAAATAATAACGAAGAAGCTACCAGAAATTTGCAATCTTCAGGGGACAATATTGACAATTGAATAAAAAAATGGAGAATAAATTGAATGAGAACAAATCAGTACATACGTGAATTTCACTAATAAGAGAAAGTAATATGTGCCAATTGAAATAACTGACGTCCAGATGCATATTGCAGATACTGTGAGGTACCTGGGTTTGCATCTTGATGCGAGACTGTGTAGGAAGATCCATCCATAGAAAAAACGAAAATAACTTGAACTTAAATACACTACTTAAATACTGGCTGCTTGTAAGAAACTCAAAGCTCTCCATAAATAATAAATTCTTGATATAAAAACAAAGACTCAGGCTTACATAGTCATACGGTATTCTGCTCTCGGGATATACCACCAAAAACATTATTTCAAAGATACAACGCTTTCAGAACTAAGTAATACTAAGCAACGTAGATGCCCCTTGGTACGTTAAAAACAGTTGCATTTACCCTAGAGTGACCAAACGTCCCGAAAAAACGGGATTATCCCGTTTTTTAACGATTTGTCCCGGGGTCCCGAAAAATTCTCTCGGGACGCCTAAATGTCCCGTATTTGCGTTGGGTTGATTTTATGTATCTGACTTATTTTCTCTCTTTAATTCTTCTTTAATGTCGCCATTTGTTTTCATTCTTATTTCTCTCTCTCTCTTGTTACATTGTGGACCAGTATTGTTCTCATTATTTTTCTTTCAAATTTCAGAAGGCTATCTTCCTCTTTATTGTCGTTGTTTCCATCCCATATGTAACAGCAGGTCTTATAAAGATCTTATATTATATAGGTTCATATTATAGTTAGAGCCTTGTTTCTTAGCAGATTTCTATTCAATCCATATGTTTTTCTGCCTTTCAGAATTCTTTCCTCTGTTCTTTCTTTTCCGGTTTTTATAGAGGTGGATATCAAAGTTTATTGTTCTGTGTTATTAGATATTTCTTAGTTGTTGTGTCATCCTTCCCTATCGTCATGTATTTTGTTTTGTGCTTGTTTATCTCTAGTCTTTTTCTCTTCGCTTCCTAATCTAATTTTCCAAATGCTTTTATAAGTGTCATCTTCGTCTTCGCTATGATGACTAGATAATCTGCATATGCTACTAGGTGAAGTTGTATGATTTGTAATAATGTTTTTGTTTGCAAAGTTTGTCCTCCGTATGATTACTTTCAATATCAGATTAAATAGTGTCGGGGAGATAGAATCACCTTGTTTCACGCCTTTGTTTCCATTGATCTCCTTAGAAGTTGTTCCGTTGAAACTGATCCTTGGCCTGGTGTTCTTTAGGCTCACTGTTAGCATGTCTTCGTCTTTCTGGGATTCCAACATTCTCTAGCTTCTCCATCATTTTCGTCCGATTGATTGTATCAAAAGCGCTTTTGAAATCTATGAATATTAGGTGCGTTTCTCTGTTGTATTCTCTCGATTTGTGAATTATTTGCTCCACTGTATGTATGGAATTAATCGTCGACCTCCCCGGTCTGAACCCGTTTTGACATTCTCCTAATATTCGTTCAACGCATGAGTTAAGTCTCATGTTTAGTATGCTTGCGAGATATATTGTCGTCGTCACGACAAAAGTCACTAAATCTAAATCAACAGATCTGAGAAAACGAACATTTAGTGGCTTCTACCTGACAGCAAAATGGTAATTTTGGACTTATGCATATTCAGTGATTTAGCTAACCATCTCTACGTACTTTCTAGGACTTCGTTATTTCTGCCACACTATGAAAATTGATATTGTGAATCGATTAGGACAGGAACCTCAATTTTGACTAAGTGGATTTTGACTAAGTGAGTTTTGCCGTGACGACGACGATATGGTGTTTAATGAAGTTATTGCTCTGTAATTCTCGCACTCCTCCCGATCTCCTTTTTTTATACAGCGATGAGCGCGCTAATAACCGGAAAAATAACGCAAAAGATGGAAAACACAGGTTTATAGGTTTTTATTGCTAAATCTCCCACCACCACTAGCTTTATTTCTTTTTATCTCACAACTTAATATGTTTTCCATTTTTTGCCGGTTATTAGCGCGCTCATCATTGTATGTAGGTACTATAATATCTGCGTTCATATCGTCTGGTAATCTGTTTTGTCCATATTTGTTGTATTAACTGGTTTATTTGTTTATGGAATTCTCTTCCTCCGTATTTTATTAATTCCACTGCTATTTCATCTTCTCCTGATGTTTTTCCGTTTCCTAGGATTTTAATATTTGTTTTTGTACTTCTTTAAAAATTTCTACTTCGTCGTTATCTTCTACAACCTTACTTTTTTATCGCAGTGTGTTTCTTTCCTAGTAAATATCATTTTTTTGTAATATTATTCCCATATGCTGCTGATCTGTTTGTCTTCAAATGCGGTTCCTCCTTTTTGGGTTTTTAGTCCTCTTGTGTTAATGCTGGGCGTATTTTTTGTTGCTCTGACTTTTTTGTAAAATTATGCCCTGGGGAAAAATTTCGGTGCCCAAGCCAACCCCCGCCCCCACAGAAAAATTTTAGGTGCTCTACTGCTCCTTGGATGTGTCCCGTTTTTTTCAAGTTTATGATTTGGTCACCATAATTTACCCAGACTTGGGAGACTGTTAAAGAAATAATAATATGTAAATATAGCGACAATCATGAGCAAAGATTTAATCAACATGTTGAATATCGAGACTCTTCAACTCTTACATAACACAGAGTTAGCATGAAAACTGAAGAGGATGAGGCCCTTCGAGTTTGGTGAATAGTTCAAAAGCACAGTATAGTGCGGCTTAGTGTACACGGGTGCTTGTGTGCCTAAATAATTTCTCTAAGTAATAGACCTGGATCCCGCGTACCAAAAAAAAGTTGATTAATAGCAAGCTGAAAATTTGTTAATAGCTTAACGGTGTCTAGTCGGACAAACTTTGATGTATGGGAACACTGGAACAGGGGAAGTTTTAATTGTGGAACAGGTTAAAAATTTGGAACGCCAGACTACGAAAACGTTGCATGTATTTTGTCGGACACAACTTCCAATTGATTTGTTACCATTTCATTAAACTGTCATGCAAAAATCAGACTGGTGTTTATCACCAACTGGGCATTTTAATGAGTGGAACATAAAGAACATGTCAAATGGCAGGAATCATGTTGTTTATTAATAGCAGTCTGATTTTTGCATGAGAGTTTAATGAACGGGTAACAAATCAATTGACTGTTCTGTCCGACAAAATACATTGGACGTTTTCGTAATCTGACGTTCCAAATTTTTAAACTGTTCCACAATTAAAACTGCCCCTGTTCCAGTATTCCCGTACATAAAAGTTTGTCCGACTAGACACCGATAAGCTATCAACAAATTTTCAGCTTGCTATTAATCAACTTTTTTTGGTACGCGGGATCCAGGGCTATAAATAAGACCCTTTATAAACATTATTGAATGTAACTATAGTTTTAAGTATTTGTTAGTATTAACGTAGGATGAAACAAAACTACTCATTGATCTTTCTGATCAGATTCTAGTGATAAGACACCTCTGGACTCTTGTATTTTTCCTTTTTTGAAACAGTAATTTAAGTGGCTCAAAAAGTATGGTACAGTTTTATCATGTTTTACATCTTCCCGATATAACGAAAAGAGTTGCCTACGCCTCTGACTGAGCATCGCGGTGACCTGCGTCTTTGAAGCGCCCTTTCTGTTCCAACCTGAAGTGCCGATACCAATAAGGTTAATGTTTTTACTATGTCATAGTGAAGAATATGAATGAAGTCCACTTATTTCAATATTCAGGTAAATTATAACTCTGTATTTTACTGCATCTTCTCCTGTTTTAAACTGCTCGTCCTCTACAGCACCGTGCTTTTGTAGGGGTTGAACGATTATTAAAATGAAGAGTAAACATTTGTAAGTATATCATTTAGAGATCAGCAGATAATATCACTGAAGCTGTATTGTAAAGAAAGATATCGCTAATTCGGATATATTTTAAATCGTCATGTTTACCCGTCAAATAACGTCATAGCTGTCATTTAAGGATCTATATATTCAACTTTAAAGATTTGCAATAGTCTCTTTATATTAATCCTCTATTTGTTTATTTAAAGCGTATGTTTGTTAAATATATTAGCTTGCTTTAATTGTTTATTTGTTTACCGTATTATTTATTATTTTCTTCACTTGCGAGGTGGCAGTCTCAGTTTCATAACCTTTATCATCTTTATTATTTATCAGTGCCCTATATTCGTTTATAGTGTGTTTACTCAGTCCCGTTTTGGAATTATTTTTTATTTTTTTAACACTTTTTTTAAGATTTTGGAAATAGTTTTTATCTAGCAATAAAGGACTGAATAACTTATGTTTTCTATGCTTCCACAAAATTTATTACAAGTTATTACCACTACAGCTGTTTCTGCAGACACCCTTTCTAAAGCGATGTATTTTACTGTGTGTCTGCACCTTTAACCTTCGGATGACCAAGGGGGTAAATTTTGACCCCAGTGTATGTTTTCTTAATTCAGAAATATTTTCAATTTTAAACTTATTTTAAAGGATGCCCTCATATTTTGTAATAAAAAATTCCCTATATTTTCCGAAAAAAAAAATATTTTCTGAATTTGGGGTCAAAAACGAACTTCCTTGACCTTCCATGTTCCAGTTTTATATTAAGTAAATACCGTCTTGTAAGAAACATTCCAATATTGAAAAAAAATTGTTTGTTAAACTTGTGGCGACGTAATAGTCCAGAGAAATAAAATTTTTCTCATGACACATCCCCTCCAGGCCGAAACCAAATTTTTGAGTAGTATGGACATCTATATTAATAACCTATATATTTCCTGCAGCCGATTTTGATGATATACATAGTTATAAACAAATGAAGATCAAAAAATCGTCTATTACTAAAAAGTGAAGCATTCTAAACAAATTTGAGAATAAGAAACTCATAACTCATAATATAAAAAACTTCAAATATGGCGTTGGCTGAATATGTTTATCCTTATTTGTTGCTTAGAAAATTGCAAAATAAGTCATAAATTTTGAGATTTTATAAAAGTTCATAACTTATGTAAAAGTAAAATTAGAATGCTGACACTTCTTGTGCTTAAATTATGTTTTCAATTTCAAAGCAATTGGTCAAATAGTTTAAAAGTTATTTAATTTGGTTATACCAAATTCATTTTTTTTTGCAACACTGTAAGTCAGAAAATTATAAGGTTACAGTAATACTTCAGACAGTTTATGAAGGAAGAACATTTATACTATTAACTTAATTAAAAAAAATGACAAAAAGTAATTTTAAACAGTGTAAAATTATTTTGCAAAAACATGTTGATTTTTTGCTTACTTAGAAACAATTAGAATAACTTTTTAACCGTTACCCGTAGAAAAATTATTTTTTCATATTTAGAAAGACTGAATTATTGTACACATTTAGAAAGGAAAACAATTGTCTTGGGATGATTAGGGACGAAGTTAGCCCCCTCCCCTTTTTTTAATTCATATGTTTTTGCAAAATTATTTTGCAATATTTAGAATTATTTTTTTTTATTAAATTAATGGTGTAAATCTTCTTCTTCCATAACCTATCCAAAGTATTACTGTAAGTTCATCATTTTCTGACTTACAGTGTTGCAAAAAAAATTAATTTGGGAAAAACAAATTAAATAACTTTTAAACTATTTCACCAATTGCTTTGAAATTTACGGTATAATTTAAGCACCAGAAGTCTCAGAATTTCGTGTAATAAGAAGGTTCTAACTTAATTTTTACATAAGTTATGAATATTTATAAAAACCCAAAATTTATTAAAAAGACTAAGTTTTCACTCTAATGGCATATAAAACAATAGGTCTGGATCCCGCGTATGAAAAAAAAGTTGATTAATAGCAAGCTGAAAATTTGTTAATAGCTTACGGGTGTCTAGTCAGATAAATTTTGATATATAAGGACACTGGAACAGGGGCAGTTTTAATTGTGGAACACGTTAAAAATTTGGAACGGTCAGACCACGAAAACAGCACATTTATTTTGTCCGACAAAATAAATTTAAACTCTCCGAACAGAGATTAAACTCTCATGCAAAAATCAGACTGGTATTTATCACCTGTCATAATTCCTATCACTTGAAATATTCTACATGTTCCACTCATTAAAACGCCAATTTGGTGATAAATAGCAGTCTGATTTTTGCATGAGAGTTTAATCTCTGTTCGGAGAGTTTAAGTCTATTCTGTCGGACAAAATAAATGACCCGTTTTCGTGGTATGACCGTTCCAAATTTTTAACCTGTTCCACAATCAAAACTGCCCCTGTTCCAGTGTTCTCATATATCAATGTTTATCCGACTAGACACCCTTAAGCTATTAACAAATTTTCAGCTTGCTATTAATCAACTTTTTTTTCATACGCGGGATCCAGACCTAAACATAATGCTATTCTACATCCCACCAGAATGAAAACAATGGTTCCCATGGAATGGTGGGATGTAGAATAGCATTATGTTGTATTAAATGCCATTAGAGTGAAAACTTAGTCTTTTTGTTAGCAGTTGCCGCTAGGGCATCTATGCCATTTCGTTCGTTGCAATCCGGGACTGCACGCTGGGGTTTGTTTTGGTTGAATCGGGGAGAGCAGCATGTGTGCCTCCTGATGAGAGACTAATAAGTTTCGAAACCGGTAGAGGTGCTTGCTGCACTCTCTGATTGAACTGGAATAATGATGCGGCTGTATTTTCGTTTTGCAACGAAATTGAAAATGGTTATTCATTTTTTATTTCCAAAATGTATTATTTATTTTGCAATTTTCTAAGCAACCGATCAGGATAGACATATTCAGCGAACGCCATATTGAAGTTCTTTATACGATTTATGAGCTTCTTCTCTCAAATTTGTTTAAAATGCTAACTTTTTGGTAATAGACGAAAAAAGCGAAAATTTACCGTTTTTTGATCTTCATTTGTATATCATCAGAATCGGCTGCAGGAAACATATAGGTTATTATTATAGATGTCCATACTACTCAAAAATTTTGTTTCGGCCTGGAGGGGGTTGTGTCACCAACAGGATATTTTTTTTCCTTATTTCTCTTACTATAAATTAGTGTATATTTTAAAATTTCTTTAGTTTTATGTTCAGAATGATGATTCCTGTTTTTGTTCAGTTGTAATGAAAATATGTTTTACTAATGTTTATTTATCATTTATTGATACAATACTAACATTAAAATTACGAATACATTATTTTATTTCTTAAAACAACTTAATATTTTGTCAATTGTCATTTTTGATTTGGGGTCATTTTTGACCCCCGTTGGTCATCCGTGTAACAAAAAAAGGTTGGTCATCGGAAGGTTAAAATCATTAACTGAATAGGTTGAGGAGTGTAGAGCTGTTTGTCTCAAGTTGGTCATTCAGAAATATATATCTATATATATATATATATATATATATATATATATATATATATATATATATATATATATATATATATATATATATATATGTAAAATATTATACGGGAAATAAATATTCTACCTTCGTCTGTGCTGCCATCTTGGGAACGTTTTCGCTGTCTACAGCTCATCAGCCAAGCTCTCAGAACAGACGAAGATGTAGAATATTTCCTCCGTATACCCGAGGCCGTAAGACAGCCATGCAGTCCTTATGGGACTAGCGCAATCTGAGTTAGTTAGAAGCAACCTACCTTGCTCGTTTCGGTACGAAACCGATCTGTGCCTCTACTTTGAGGCCACGAGATGTCACCTGGTATTTATTGAAAAATACCTACGGCGTCAAACAAGCAGGAAATAATCGCAACTTTCTACTTTTTAAAAAGTATGAAAATAATATGTAAAATATTATACGGGAAATAAATATTCTACCTTCGTCTGTGCTGCCATCTTGGGAACGTTTTCGCTGTCTACAGCTCATCAGCCAAGCTCTCAGAACAGACGAAGATGTAGAATATTTCCTCCGTATACCCGAGGCCGTAAGACAGCCATGCAGTCCTTATGGGACTAGCGCAATCTGAGTTAGTTAGAAGCAACCTACCTTGCTCGTTTCGGTACGAAACCGATCTGTGCCTCTACTTTGAGGCCACGAGATGTCACCTGGTATTTATTGAAAAATACCTACGGCGTCAAACAAGCAGGAAATAATCGCAACTTTCTACTTTTTAAAAAGTATGAAAATAATATGTAAAATATTATACGGGAAATAAATATTCTACCTTCGTCTGTGCTGCCATCTTGGGAACGTTTTCGCTGTCTACAGCTCATCAGCCAAGCTCTCAGAACAGACGAAGATGTAGAATATTTCCTCCGTATACCCGAGGCCGTAAGACAGCCATGCAGTCCTTATGGGACTAGCGCAATCTGAGTTAGTTAGAAGCAACCTACCTTGCTCGTTTCGGTACGAAACCGATCTGTGCCTCTACTTTGAGGCCACGAGATGTCACCTGGTATTTATTGAAAAATACCTACGGCGTCAAACAAGCAGGAAATAATCGCAACTTTCTACTTTTTAAAAAGTATGAAAATAATATGTAAAATATTATACGGGAAATAAATATTCTACCTTCGTCTGTGCTGCCATCTTGGGAACGTTTTCGCTGTCTACAGCTCATCAGCCAAGCTCTCAGAACAGACGAAGATGTAGAATATTTCCTCCGTATACCCGAGGCCGTAAGACAGCCATGCAGTCCTTATGGGACTAGCGCAATCTGAGTTAGTTAGAAGCAACCTACCTTGCTCGTTTCGGTACGAAACCGATCTGTGCCTCTACTTTGAGGCCACGAGATGTCACCTGGTATTTATTGAAAAATACCTACGGCGTCAAACAAGCAGGAAATAATCGCAACTTTCTACTTTTTAAAAAGTATGAAAATAATATGTAAAATATTATACGGGAAATAAATATTCTACCTTCGTCTGTGCTGCCATCTTGGGAACGTTTTCGCTGTCTACAGCTCATCAGCCAAGCTCTCAGAACAGACGAAGATGTAGAATATTTCCTCCGTATACCCGAGGCCGTAAGACAGCCATGCAGTCCTTATGGGACTAGCGCAATCTGAGTTAGTTAGAAGCAACCTACCTTGCTCGTTTCGGTACGAAACCGATCTGTGCCTCTACTTTGAGGCCACGAGATGTCACCTGGTATTTATTGAAAAATACCTACGGCGTCAAACAAGCAGGAAATAATCGCAACTTTCTACTTTTTAAAAAGTATGAAAATAATATGTAAAATATTATACGGGAAATAAATATTCTACCTTCGTCTGTGCTGCCATCTTGGGAACGTTTTCGCTGTCTACAGCTCATCAGCCAAGCTCTCAGAACAGACGAAGATGTAGAATATTTCCTCCGTATACCCGATATGCTTGAATATTTCCTCCGTATATGCTTGTTTGACGCCGTAGGTATTTTTCAATAAATACCAGGTGACATCTCGTGGCCTCAAAGTAGAGGCACAGATCGGTTTCGTACCGAAACGAGCAAGGTAGGTTGCTTCTAACTAACTCAGATTGCGCTAGTCCCATAAGGACTGCATGGCTGTCTTACGGCCTCGGGTATACGGAGGAAATATTCTACATCTTCGTCTGTTCTGAGAGCTTGGCTGATGAGCTGTAGACAGCGAAAACGTTCCCAAGATGGCAGCACAGACGAAGGTAGAATATTTATTTCCCGTATAATATTTTACATATTATTTTCATACTTTTTAAAAAGTAGAAAGTTGCGATTATTTCCTGCTTGTTTGACGCCGTAGGTATTTTTCAATAAATACCAGGTGACATCTCGTGGCCTCAAAGTAGAGGCACAGATCGGTTTCGTACCGAAACGAGCAAGGTAGGTTGCTTCTAACTAACTCAGATTGCGCTAGTCCCATAAGGACTGCATGGCTGTCTTACGGCCTCGGGTATACGGAGGAAATATTCTACATCTTCGTCTGTTCTGAGAGCTTGGCTGATGAGCTGTAGACAGCGAAAACGTTCCCAAGATGGCAGCACAGACGAAGGTAGAATATTTATTTCCCGTATAATATTTTACATATTATTTTCATACTTTTTAAAAAGTAGAAAGTTGCGATTATTTCCTGCTTGTTTGACGCCGTAGGTATTTTTCAATAAATACCAGGTGACATCTCGTGGCCTCAAAGTAGAGGCACAGATCGGTTTCGTACCGAAACGAGCAAGGTAGGTTGCTTCTAACTAACTCATATATATATATATATATATAAGTTTAACCGCGTTTATCTCGAAAACTGTGCATTTTACTAAAAAACTTTTAGGAACATTTTTTGCTTAGAATGATGCAAAAAATACAAAAAAAAATGTTTTTTTCCATAGGGGTGGAGGAGGTAACAAGGCACTAACGCACCTTCCGGCAAACTTCAGTTTTTCATTGTTCAAGGTCTCAGGTAAAATATTCCGAACATAGTTGCCGGTCCTCAGGTTTTGCATACTCAAATACTTCCAGAGCCCGGTCTAATAGTTGTGTCTGTATGGTTAGGTTTGGGAAATACGGAGAACTCATGTTTGTTTTCCAGTCTAATAATTTTTAAATCTACTTTCAAGTGGTGTATAAAATTGTACCTTCTCTAGACTGCTCCAGTTTTAGTATGGTTTAGTCTTTGAGCTACGTTGATGTAAAGTTTTCTTTACCCCAGGCTGTGGGTGAAAAAACGTGATATAATTCAGGAATTTTTGAAACCTATCAGGTGTTGTAAAGGACGATGCCAGGAATAACTTCTACTAAAATGTGACCAAAAATATTGTGAGCTTTTTTTTATTGCGATTTTCATTTGTTAAATTTGCAATTTTTAAAGATTATTAATTTTGCAGCTTAGGATATTGATTCTAGAGAAAAACTTTTTAATAGAAAGTTGTAGTGAATTAAAAAACCTACAATCTGAGCTATGGTAAGTTTAATTTCGTTTATTGGTTATTGCAAAACAGCATGCGAAAGGTCCAAAATGGCCGTTTTTTACAATTGCGGTATTTATTGTACAAATAATTTTTTTTTATTTTTTGAAGCTTTAAAATGAAGATCTTTCAATCCCAAACAAAAAAAAATTGTAAGGCCGGATTAACGAATTTGTTGCTTAGATATTATAAATTGTGTATCCCAAGAGGTCAACTGTCGAAGGCTATAACTTTTTGAACAAAAATCGTAGAGAGTTGGTGAAACATCCAATCTCCTTCTAAAGAGTTATGTTATCATATTCTGATGTAAATAAATGCGCAAAACATTTTTAAACCTCTAATTTTTTTGTTTGAAAATAAGGGGGCAAATTTCGTTATAAACATTTAGAGCTGAAGCGGCCTTGTACGTCCTATGAGTTTTTAACTTACAGATTATTGTTGCTGAAGACGAAACGAAGATTTATAAAAAAATAAAAAATTTCTACGACCAACTGAAGCTGAGCTAAATGTTGGGTTTGAAAATAAGGGGGCACTTTCGTTATAAACATTTAGAGCTGAAGCGGCCCTGTACATCGTATGAGTTTCTAATATTGTTGCTGAAGACGAAACGAAGATGTATAAAAAAATAAAAATTTTCTACAACCAACTGAAGCCGAGATAATTGTTTCTTTTTTCTTAAATCGTAGTGCCTTTATTTATTAAGAAATTATTTTACAGTCATTGACTAAAGAAAGACTTATATTATCTTAAAATAAAAATTATTATAAAATATAGTTACATTTAATTATTAAAAATTATTTTTAAAATCCGTGCTTTTGCGAGCGGCCGAATTTTGCAAATCGCCAGGGCCTCGATTTTTGGCCCTTCGCTTCGTTATTGAACGTATTCGTTCCGTATCTGGTAATGGTAGTATTATTAACTTGTTTTGCAAAATTCCGCCGCTCGCAAAAGCACAGATTTTAAAAATAATTTTTAATAATTAAATGTAACTATATTTTAAAATAATTTTTATTTTAAGATAATATAAGTTTTTCTTTAGTCAATGACTGTAAAATAATTTCTTAATTGTTATAAATAAAGGCACTACGATTTAAGAAAAAAGAAACAATTATCTCGGCTTCAGTTGGTTGTAGAAAATTTTTATTCTTTTATAAATCTTCGTTTCGTCTTCAGCAACAATAATCTGTAAGTTAGAAACTCATAAGATGTACAGGGCCGCTTCAGCTCTAAATGTCTATAACGAAATTTGCCCCCTTATTTTCAAACAAAAATAAAAAAAAAATATTTGTACAATAAATAACGCAATTGTAAAAAACTTCCATTTTGGACCTTTCGCAGGCTGTTTTGCAATAACTAATAAAAGAAATTAAACTTACCATAGCTCAAATTGTAGGTGTTTTTTAATTTACTGCAACTTTCTATAAAAAAGTTTTACTCTAGAATCAATATCCTAAGCTGCAAAATTAAAAATCTTTAGAAATTGCAAATTTAACAAATGAAAATCGCAATAAAAAAAAGCTCACAATATTTTTGGTCACATTTTAGTATAAGTTATTCCTGGCATCGTCCTTTACAACACCTGATAGGTTTCAAAATTTCCTGAATTATATCCTGAAATCGATCTATTTTTCACCCAGAGCCTGGAGTATTGCTGTATCACGTGCCGCATGTCAGTGTTTACGTTTCTATAGTTAAAAGCAGTCCAGTGTATTCTTTCCCTATTAGTATGGCAGAAAGTTCATGCAGTTGTTATACTTTCAACTGAATTCAACATGATTTGACTATTTTTTAGTTACCAATAGGTACTCAAGTTTTTTTGTAATGTTGTAGAAACCTCCACCATTTTTTTTAAATTAAGCGGCGTTCACAATTTTCTTGAAAAAATAAAGTTTATTTTATTTGGAATTATTTATATAGGATGTCCAAAAAAATTTTAATTAAAATTATTAACACATAAAGAAGAGTGGAAGAACGTATGTAATTTATTTAATTCAAAAAACATTTTACTGCTCTTACAAAACAGAAAAAAAAATGTTTATTTGATAAATAAACATTGCTTTTACTTGAACTAAATGTTTAAACTGCCAAGAGGCAGGTGTAGGGCAGATGTTTAACATTGAATTTAAGCGAAAGGCAATGTTTATTTATGGATATAAACATTTTTTTCTGTTTTTTTGAAATCAGGTAAATGTATTTTGAATTAAATAAATTACATGCAATCTCCTTTGTGTGTCAATAATGTTAATTTCAAACAAATTCATCTAACGTTGCTGATCGGGACGCTGAGATCTTAAAAAGGGAGCAGTGTGACGAATTGCCGACCGCAAATAACAGGTTCCGTCTCGACAGCGCGTCACGTAATGAGACATATGGAATAATGACTCACCGAACGAATGAGGAAACGATTTTTCGTGAATGATCGACGGTCAAGGCCACTGATTACTAGTGATGGGCGGTTCCGTTTTTCTGGAACGTTCAAGAAAATGTCTGGTATTTTGTATTCAATATATAAGGAACGAGTTTTATAAATAGAGCTAGTCTGTAAAATAAATTCGTCTGTAACTTGTATAAATAAATTCGTATAAACGAACCGAGAGTATTATTTTAACCGTAAGCACGCTACAATAGCTTGTTCTATGGCCCACATCTCGATACTATCAAACGCTTTTTCATAATTTATAAAGGCAAGAAATATGGGTAGTTGGTATTCATTTGCTTTTTTCATCAATGTTCTCATTGTCAGCAGATGGTCTGACGTACTAAATCTTTTACGGAAGCGAGCCTGTTCCACCGGTTGGTAATTCCATTTTGTAAGCCAAAAAAAATAAACATAAATCATAAAATAATTCGAGAGTCATGGGGACTTAACATCGTGAATTGTCCTGGCCAAACTGCACGACGTGTCTTCCTAGGTTTTTATAAGATTAGTCTTATAAGATTAGATACTAACTTAAATATTTATTCCAGGTAATCATTCTGTTCATATTATCATTGATACCATGGCCAGGGCCCTCGGTTTTCAAGATATCTTGCCCAAGAGATAATGCTCGGATAGTTAGAAAGATAATACAAACAAAATGGCTACCTGTTCTAGACAAATTCAAAGTCACTCTACCTTTAGAATGTCCTTTTCATCCTATGAGGGACATATTCGGACCACAACAAGCGGCCAAGAAACAGCACAGAGCCTCTCAATGGACGTGTGGTATTTGCGGGAAGTCTTTCTTCGAAGAAAAATATCTAGATATGCATTTTGACAATCGACACAAAGAATATATAAATATGGTAAGTAGTTTTTTAATTATTTATTTTTTACTATGACAACCAACTAAACTTGGGTAATTTTGATTTTCCGACACTATTACAATGTTAGTGTGGATTTTCACTAAAATCCGCCATCCGAAAAGCAACAAAAATATACGCGAGCAATGCAAAATTCAAAACATTAACAGGTGGATAAAAACAAGAAAAAAAGTGGAAAGAACATGTAAACCGAATGGGACCAGATAGATTAGCGAACATCTGTAAAAACAACAAGCCGTAAAGCAGAAGATCCGTTGGAAGGCCGCTGAAAAGGTGGAAAGAAAATGTATAGTCAACAATAACTGAAACAGAATAAGAGACAGACAAACATGAGTAATCCTGGTCGCACGAAGAAGATGTAGATGAAAGAAGACACTAAAATCCACATACAATCCTCTTCCATAATTTTATTATTTTAATTGGGAAATAGGCCACAATTTAGGTTGGAAATTTATTTAGTGACGTTTCTACTTCCACTTCAAAAATCGTTGTCGAAATACAACGATTTTCGAAGTGAAAGTCGAAACGTCAACAAAATCAATTTCCAACTTAAATTGTGGCTTATTTCCCAGTTAAAATAGTATAATAAATAAAAGTAAATAGATACATTGTATTTAATGGACTTACTCATTCTTCAGAGGTTAAGTGCGCGTCTTACATTGTCGAAAATAAATTGTAAATAATAATTGTAGTTATAAATTATATGTTTTAGTATAAATAATTGAATGTAATAAATTAAATAAAGACTAATAAATTGAGTGTTTAAATTAAAATAAATAACGAAAAAAACGTAACACTATATTTTTGGTATTATTAATTAGGTTTGCCAATAGATCTTATAAAAATTCGGGTCATGCCCATTACCTACTTATCTTTTGGACCTAAAAATGCCATTGTTTTGAAGGTTATCGTAATTACATATTTTATTTACTTATCAATATCTTTTCGATATCTTTAAAAGGCAGATATCGAGTACAGGGTAATCTTGTCTGTATCCCCTTTTAGTGCCCCTTAAGAGCTACAGTCTTTGTCTTCTCTTCTTGGTACTTCTATTAGTTGTTGGCTCTTTTTTCTGTTATTCTTTTGGGTTCGACTCGAAATGACTTTATGAAAGATCTGACACTTTACAAAACAATAATATATAGTTTAAAAGAGGAGTGGGTTGAATGCTCGAATAAAAGGAATTTATAGAAATAAAAGGGAGATATCGAGAACCTATTTTATTAAATCTTGACCATGCCTTCTTTATTAATTTGTGCGCACCTACAGGGTAATTTTGTTTATATCCCCTTTTAGTGTACATTAAGTGCTACAGTATTTTTCTTCTCGTCTTGGTACTTCTATTAATTGTTGACTCTTTATTCTGTTATTCTTTCGGGTCCCACTAGAAATAACTTTATCAAAGATCTGACAATTTACAAAACAAATAATATTTTAATACGAATTTGACCAATGATAATAATAGTATATTATTCAACGAGCATGTAATGATGGCTATTACTCACGATGATGAAGTTTGCGACACGAGCCGTAGGCGAGTGTCGTAATTCATCAGAGTGAGTAATAGCCATTACATGCGAGTAGAATACTGTACTTTTTCTACGACCCTTTTTTTTACTTTAATTAGTAAAAAATTTAATTATCAACTACTCGAGATTTAAATTATAATAATTTACAAAAATACCTAAATGCTATTTACCCCTAGTACGTGGCTGAATAATCGGTTGCCTACTATTACTAAATTCTTATTTATTGTAAAAATACAACTAGAAATAGTCAATATAAGTTCTATTCGTTTCCGAAAAATTATAAGCTTAAATTTGTACCTACTGTCAATGAATCTAATAAACAGAAAATGGCTGTTGTCGGTGGACGTATTTTATATAATATATAGTTATAATGTATATTTACATTTAACTATATATAATATAATAATATAACTATACATAATATGTTATAACATATTTAACACAATATAACTTGAAAAACAAACACAATATTAGTTATAAATTCCAATTAACATAAACAAAAACTGCTAATGTCACTGTCACTAAATTAAATGATAAACGTCAAAACTTTTAGTAAACAAGATATAAACGTAAAAAATATACTGACATTGTTACAGTAAAAATTCATTTATATGTTTTTCGAAGTTAATTATTGGTATAAATAACAATAATTATTGTATTAAATAAACAAGTTTAAGTAATTTTATTTGCAGTCTATATACGATTAATATTAAAAGTGGCATGCGCCACTTGAATCTAACTTCAGCCCGTGAGTAATGACCCGTGAGGAACTTCAGCCCGTGAGTAATGAAATATTACTCACGGGTACAGTAATGGGTGCTATTATCTATGAAAAAATAGCGAATAATGAGCATGTTATTAAACGGTCGTAGAAAAAAAATATTTTTTTCTATTCTCACACTTTAATTTATCAATTATGATATCAATTATGAACTTCATTATGATACAGATTTTCATTACGATACAGATTTTTAACCAGTAGAATCGCAATATGGAATTCGCAATGAAGGTGGCACCAGAGATATGTCAACAATAGATCTGGCTAGTCATATGCCACTTAATGCATCGGGGTGTAACGCCGATATCAAGTAGCTAAACCACCGTAGTACGGTGGTTTAGCTATCTTTGTGTGCCGTGCGAGTGTGAGCGTATCTACCAAGAGGTGGGAGTAATGAAACGAGAGTTACACAGAGGCGCCATCATATTATGCTAGATAGAGAAAGCTAAGAGCCGGTAGAGAGAGATAGATAGTCCACCAACCCGAACTGTTCCGCGTTACGCTATTTTTCGGACTCGCCTAATCTATTGTGTTATTATATCTATCGGTGGGACACGCGCAGTGACCAATGACGAGTCAAATACATACGCTTTGACAGTTCTCAATATGTAGACAAACTGTCAAACTGACAAACTACTTAATTTGTTTGCGTTACAAAATTAATAAATTTGAATATATTTTT
This sequence comes from Diabrotica virgifera virgifera, assembly GCF_917563875.1. Lineage (NCBI taxonomy): Eukaryota > Metazoa > Arthropoda > Insecta > Coleoptera > Chrysomelidae > Diabrotica > Diabrotica virgifera. The sequence continues at coordinate 218,615,211 of NC_065445.1, forward strand.
TAATGTGAATGATCAGAGAAAAAATCGTATATACAACTTGCATTTAATTATCATTAAGAAGCTCGTACTCTATACGAAACTCGCCGCTAGGCGACTCGTTTCGTATCCCCCATACTCGCTTCATAATTACCATCATTAAATGCTCGTTGTATATAGTCTGGGCAGATTATCGGAGAATAGGCCATTTTTGGGAAAAGTTATTTACTAGCAATTTTATTGCTGGAATCGAATCTTATAATTGTATGTATTAATAATATATACTGCGCAAAATCCGCAGATAGTGTGCTACTTTTCGTGTTTTCGTGTAGTGCTACTAAATCGTGTTTTTTTCAATTTTGGTCTATAACTCCAAATATTTTAACTCTACACCAAAAACACCCAAATAAAAATTAACCGTGATTAAATTTTGTATAGAGACGGGTTTTTCCCGATTTACTTCGATAAAAATTTTCCTCAGAAAATGCGGGTTTTCCAACAAAATCTCTAATTTTCAACTAAAATTTTAGATAAGTAATTGTTTATCAATAATTAAATAACTTAATAATATAAAAGCTTTTTCGCATAGATTATAATAATTTCAGAAGCCGATGGAAATTGAATGAACAGTTTAGCAACAATTGAATTGTTAATTAAAAATTTACGGTCGCTATAATAACCACAATAATTATGATACATAAGAATAACTATGATTTTTGTATGAAAAGACACTGTACCTATCTAATGTACTTTACAGAATTTAAATTGGAGTATTTAACCGGCCTCAGGAATATTTTAAATTTATAAACAATTTTTTGGCTTATAAACAAATACAATAATTTGGGAAATATTAAATTAAATTAAATCATGAAAACGGTATTAGAAAAAAAGCGGCAGAACGCTTCTTTTAAAAGAATTTAAAAGGAAAAACGTTTAATTGTGATGAGTGATGAGTGGTTCCTGAGATACAACCGGCCAAAGTTGACCGGCATTTACGGCAAAGATATAAACAATAGGATCATAGTTTTCAAACCGTCACCTTTTTATTTCGGTCCTCTTTCTCCACACAAATTTTCATATCTTTAAAATACTGATAATATATATTATTATAATAAAATCTATCGGTATTACGAGTGCAAATTGCCAAAAATAGCAAAATTCCAATCAAAAATTAGATTGGAGAAAATGTAATCTCAAAGTTCAAAATCGGTATACGTTAAAAAAAATGTATTTTCTCATGGCTTCTCATTGAGCAATTTTCTTCATTCTTTTTTATTCCCAAGTAACTCGAGTAAAGCCACCTTACTAACACATTATTAAATGTCAAAGTTGGTTTGGTTTTGTTATAATAAATTAACTTATTTAAATAAATTAACTTATTTATTATAACAAAAATTTTTAATTTATAAAGATAGTTTAAATAATTATTCAGCTTTCAAATGAGAATATTTGTGTTTTTAAAGTTAATAGGTACACTTGTAGTAAGTTTATCTAAAAAAAGTCTACAACTGGAAAAAAATATGTAGTTTTCTTTTCTTATAAATAAATTAATCTATTATACCAAACAAAAGCAAGTTTGACATTTAATAATGCATTAGTTAGATGGCTCTACTCGAGATACTTGGGAACAAAAAAAGAATGAAGAAAATTGCTTCATGGGAAGCCGAGAAAATCCATTTTTTTAACGTATACCGATTTTGGGAGTTTAGTTCTAGCAGCCGTAGAGGTAACATCGTTTAACAGTGGCTTGTGAATTTTACCAATATAAGTTAAAAGTTAAACAGTTTTTATTGTAAACACAACTGTAAGTAGAAAAACTTAATTTTTAAAAAAGAAATACAATTTACATTTCAACGTTCTACTCAATCGAAACCAGAATATTGCCTTAGAACAGTTGAATAGTTTTTACTATAAACACACCTGTAAGGAGAAAAACCCAATTTTTAAACAAGAAATACAATCTACATTTCAGCGATCTACTTAATTGAAACTTGAGTATTGCCTTAGACAAAAACTTAAGTAATTAGTGGTACCTTTAATAGTACGGTTAATATTACTATAATGGATTTAAATTGTCAGGCATGCCATAAAATTATAACACCGACAGATGGTAGCAAACTGGAATGTTCTGGATGCAAAACAACATGGCACGGTGTTTGTGCTCAACCTCAACCCTTAAATTTTTCACCTGCAACCTTGTTGACATGGAAGTGTCAAAATTGTACCACAGAAGCAGATGCTAGCACAATGCACTTCAACGCAATTATGGCTCAGCTTGCTAATTTAAGTAACGCTATCGCAACATGTAACACTCGAATGTCTGACTTACATAATTTAGTAAATTCTCAGTCGACAAAAATTGACGCTTGCATCTCGGAAATAGCGGTTCTAAGAAGAGAAAACGAACAGCTAAAAATTAAAATCCAGAAAATAGAATCCTCTCCTCCCGAAAATATCCTTATAGAGCTGGCTGATAGAAAACAAAGGGAAAAAAATGTTTTGCTCATGGGTGTTCCAGAAAATACAGAATCCGATGAAGTTAATGCACAACAAATATTAAATCAGGTAGCTCCTAACTTACAAATAGCTTCGCATCGCCGGCTTGGCTTTCCTCGCCAAGATATGAAACCAAGGCCGCTGAAAGTTACTATGATGTCCAGTGAAGATGCCCTTTTTGTTCTTAAAAATAAATCTAAACTGAATCAAAACTCAAACTCAAACATATACATAAAACAAGATCTGACACCTTGCCAGTCAAAATATCTAGCTGAATTACGAACAGAGCTACAAAGTCGTATAGATAATGGGGAGAAAAATTTAACGATTAGATACATAAACAAAATACCTAGAATTACTACAAGAGGAACAACCAAACGTGATAGAGAGGAACAGGAATCACCTAGACGTGAAAAGGGACTCAAGACTTCAAAGCCTGCTTTATGTGGGGCAAACTCATCTCTACCTGAATAGCAATCATTCAAAATAGTATTTTGGAACTGTCAAGGATTTGCCAATCTGGATGAATTTGTTAGAGATTACGATGATTTTTCGGTTTTATGTCTTACTGAAACATGGCTACTTAATGAGTGTAATAATTTGTCAATTGTTTTGTCATCCTATAATGTTATAAGTAGTCCTGCTTCGAAAGAGAAATCCGTGGGCAGAGCAAGCGGTGGTATCTACATATTTTATAAAAATGTATACAACTGTGTAATTTTAGAAAAAACACCGTGGTGGCTATTTTGCAGACTGGTTTCTCCTTCGGAAGAGTCTATTATTATTTGCACAGTATATTTTAAACCGTCCTTAGATATTGTGTATATTCTAGAACTTTTTCAAGTATCTCTGTCGGAAATTCTAGAAAACCATTTCGATGTTCCGCTTCTAATTGGCGGTGACTTTAACAGTAGAATATCAGATATTGGAGAAGTTCCGCCAGAGATGCTGGAGGGCACAAATCTATCGGAGTATCGTCTAAGCAATGACATGGTTTTAAATACTAAGGGGCGCCATATTATTGACTTCATGAACACCAACTCTTTCTGTCTACTTAATGGGAGGACTGAGTCTGATACACCGGCACAATTTACTCACATTAGCAAAGCTGGAAATAGTGTAATTGACTTAGCATTTATCCAGAACAGTGCAATACCTATTATCCAAGATTTATGTGTAATGAACCATAACAGCCCTTCTGACCACTTTGGTATACTGGTAACTTGCGTTTCCGACTTTTTTCGAGAAAGTCGTTTCAAAAAAGCACTTCCTATACAAAAAAAAACTATATATCAATGGAATACTGACCTTGCCTTTTTCTATAAAATTTCTATGCAACATTCGAATAAAACGTCTCTTTCTATAAATATTGATGCACAGGAACTATACAATAATCTAATGTCAGCAATTAAAGAAACTGCTTCGCAATTACAACTTTGTAAAGAAAAATCTTTCCCGTCGTGTATCAGGCAAAGTCCTCCATGGTTTGATCATGAATGTACCTCAGCTAAAAACAACATGAAACAAAGCCTCAAAACAGCTAAATCAAATAACTTCCGCGACCCCTATAAAACAAATTTTTTGACATCAAAAAAAGCCTATAGACAAATAATTAAAAAGAAAAAACATATATATTTTCATAACCTGTATTCTCAACTTGCAAACAGCAGGGACTCCAAAACATTCTGGTCAGTGATTAGGAAATTTCGGAAAAATCACAATACTTCTTTTATCGATGTAGACGTATGGGAGCAATTTTATTCGAATATATATCCCCCAAAACTATATCATAATGCCCGTTTTTTTGATGCAAGACATCCAATTTTTGACGCTATTATAACCAGTGACGAAATATATAGAGTCCTAAATAACTGTCCCAATCGTAAAGCACCTGGAACTGACCATATTTCTTATGAATTCTTTAAAAATCTTCCAAATAATTGGATACTGTATTTAACGGGCATGTTTAATAGAATACTGGAAACAACCATTACGCCGCATAACTGGAGTGAAGTCATTTTTACTATGATATTTAAAAAGGGCAACAGAGATGATCCAGCAAACTATAGAGGTATTGCCTTACTTAATTGTGTTGAAAAAATATTTACTAATATTTTGTTAAACAGACTCAGAGATTGGGTTGAAGTAAATAATGTTCTTCCCGAATGTCAGTCGGGTTTCAGGGGATCAAGGGGTTGCATTGATAATGTATTCACCCTCACTTCTGCTGTACAACTGCAACTACGACTGAAAAAACGCAAAGTGTACGCTGCCTTTGTAGATTATAAGCGGGCTTTTGACTCCATTATCCATCATTTGCTGTGGCAAAAGCTATTTGGCCTTGGGGTGAGTTCTAAAATAATAGCCATTTTGAAAAACATTTATGATAATGCTAGGATGTACATCAAAACTCCAAACGGCTACACAAGACCATTTGATATTTCAACAGGAGTCTTACAGGGTGAACCTTTGAGTCCACTATTATTTAGTTTATTTATTGCGGATATAGAACAGTTTTTTATTAGTCAAGGATCACAAGGTATCTCCATTGATAGCCAAAATCAAATAATAATGCTATTGTATGCTGATGATTTGGTCATTCTTTGTGACTCGGAAGTTGAACTCGGTAAAAATTTAAGTTATCTAGAAAAATACAGTGACAAAAACCAGCTAACTGTAAATGTTGGCAAAACCAAAATTCTTCCATTTGCCCGAAGCGGTCAAATTGGCAATAAAGGCGTTAAGTTCCTATATAAGAATGAAAAAATAGAAGTTGTTAACAAATTTGTATATCTTGGAGTCACCCTAACCACAACATCACTTTTTAAAGCAATGGCCGATACAACAGTGGAAAGAGCAAAACACGCAATTGGTAACGTGATAGGTTTAATGGCTAAAACCAAAATGAATTCTTGGACATCTCGTGTGCAACTTTTCGATTCGCTAGTTCAAAGCCTTGTTATGAACTGTGTGCCCGTTTGGGGAATGAGATATGCTGACCAGTTAGAAAGAATACAAATAACTTTCTTTAAAAAACTTTTACATCTCAGTATCAATACACCTGATTATGCTGTTAGGTTGGAGACAGGAAGAGTAAAAATTTCTTTTACTATTTTCAAGCTAACTTTAAATTGGCTTATCAAGCTATCGCAAATGCATGATTTAAGACTTCCTCTTATTTGTTTTCTGCGTCAGCTTCAAATTTCTTCAGCAAATAATTCAATAAATACGAACAGATACAACTGGGTTTCACAGTTTAAGCAATATTTTCAAATATTAGATTATGAATTTTCTTGGGATGAAAACATCTCTGATTGGCTATTAAAAAACAAGAAAAGCATGTTAAAAAAGTATATGGATATGCTTCATCAAGAAGACATTCAAGCAGTCTCCATGTCAACATTCTCAACTATTTACAAACATTTATCCGTAGATACCTCAGTACAGAAATATCTGGAATTTCAAATTCCCATAAAATACATTTGTGCCATGGCGCAACTTCGAACATCTAATCGCCATGTGTTAAAATTTACCTATAATGGTATAACATATCATATACGACCATCTGAAATCTGTACTATTTGTAACACAAACAAGTTGGAAACTCTTGAACATTTACTGTTTGAATGTCCCATTTACAGTTCAATGAAACCGGTTAATATGGCCCCCCTTAATAATTGCACCGACCTTATTGGTTGTCTTAATAATGTAACTATAATATCTCTGAAAGCAATTTCAATATATATTTGGAATATCATAAAACTTAGATCTTTTGTTTTAAATGAATAGGCTTCAGTTTCTCCTTCATTGGTGTTTATTTAAGAAAACAAGTCTCCATTTCAGTTAGTAATAGCGATTAACTTTTGTTTAAATTTGTTAATAGTTACTTATGTTCTAGACTAGTTGTTAGTTATATTCTGTACTTCAGTTTCTCCTTCATTGGTGTTTATTAAAAAAACCAAGTTCTCCATTTCAGTTAGTGATAGCGCTTAACTTTTGTTTAAATTTGTTAATAGTTATTTATGTTCTAGACTAGTTGTTAGTTATATTCTGTACTTACTAAACTCATTGTTATAAAACAGTAGTTTTTAAAAACAATAAATGTCTATCTATCTATCTATCTATCTATACCGATTTTGAACTTTGAGATTACATTTTCTCCGACCTAATTTTTGATTGGAATTTTGCTATTTTTGGCAATTTTCACTCGTAATATCGATAGTTTTTATTATAATAATATATGTTATGAGTATTTTAAAGATATGAAAATTGGTGTAGAGAAAGAGGACAAAAATAAAAAGGTGACTGTTTGAAAATTATGATCCTATTGTTTATACCTTTGCCGTAAATGCCGGTCAACTTTGACCGGTTGTATCTCGGGAGTCACTCATCAAAATTAAATGTTTTTCTTTTAAAAGAAGCGTAATGCCGTTTTGTTTTCAATACCGTTTTCGTGATTCAATTTAATTTAATATTTCCCGAGATATTCTATTTGTCTTTAAGCCAAAAATTTGTTTATAACTTTAAAATAAACCTGAGGCCGTTTAAATACTCCAATTTTAATTCTGTAAAGTACATTAGATAGGTACAGTGTCTTTTTATACAAAAATCATAGTTATTCTTATGTATCATATTTATTGTGGTTATTATAGCGACCTGTTCATTCAATTCCCATCGGCTTCTGGAATTATAATCTATGCGAAAGAGCTTTTAAATTGTTAAATTATTTAATTATTGATAAACAATTACGTATCTAAAATTTTAGTTGAAAATTAAAGATTTTGTTGAAAAACCCGCATTTTTCGGGGAAAATTTTCGTCGAAGTAAATCGGAAAAGCACGTCTCCATGCAAAATTTAATTACAGTGAATTTTTATTTGGGTGTTCTTGGTGTAAAGTTAAAATACTTGGAATTATAGAGCAAAAATTGAAAAAAAAACACGATTTTCGGGCGCCATTTTGTTTATAAAAAAAGTAGCACACTTTCTGCGGACTTTGCATACCTATATTATTAATGTATACAATCATAAAATTCGATTCCAGCAATAAAATTGCTGGTAAATAACTTTTTCCACCTACCTCTACCGAAAGTATACTTTTCCGGACCTGATTGTAGGGAGCAAAGTTGTACTTTTCTTCCCTAGGGAGGAAAAGTAAAAGTGACGTCATGGTATTTCATTCATAAAAATAACTTATTGACGCTCTGTACAATATTTATTTTCTATTACGTAAGTATCTATACATTTTAACGTTTATTTAAAAACACCCTGTATTTTCCAGAATGGTAAAAAACAGTAAATTGTTATTCTGATTTAACAATGTTTACATTAATAATTTGACTTATATTTGACAGTTGACAGTTATATTGTACCTACTTGTTAGTTTTAGTTCTAATAAATTTTGTTGGTTAGTTACATAAATAAATTAAGTAAAAATGAAAAATTACTTGTTATTAATTTGAGGAAGGTGGGAAAACCATATGTATAACATGGGAGTAAAGTGGCCTTTCCTCCCTTGTTATACAAATAGCTATTTCTTGCATTTTGCTAATTAGTCCAGAGTAATAATATACTATTAATTTATAGGCCGAAGATGCAGTGTGCCTTGCTGATTATTGCGATATTATGAGATGTGACGTCTTGATGACCCAAGATTTCAAATCTGTCTATCCAGAACACGAAAATACTGATATTGAAATTTGGCGGGAAGCCTCTGCTTACTCCAAAGCACTAGCAACATCGAGTCCCAGACACGTAGCGAAGTACACCTTTAAAAATGGAAATTACCCTCATTTACAAAAACAACCGCAGTCAGACGTTAATCTTAAGAAACATTGTCAGAAAATGGAAACGTCCGAGTCCAATAATAGTAACGGTAAGATATTAAAAAATTTCATATGTACAGTTTGTCCCGCTTATTAGAGTACCGGTTATAGGAATATCCCGGTTTATGGAATATAAATTGGAGGTCCCGAAACGTTTCCATTTACCCTTCAATAAATTTATCCGTTTATTGGAATATGGTTTAGTAATCTTATACCGCTTTTTAGAATAATTTTTCAGGTCAACAAATAAATTTTTACGTACAACTTCCTAAAAATTTTAATTTTGCCTAATATAATGGTTTGTCGGTAAGAGCTTCGAAAGCCTGCTATTTTGTATATTATTACGGTTTGTCAGGTACCTAATAAACACTTTATTACTGTGTTATGAGTAAACGCTCCTTTCCCACAGAAAATTCAATCGTATGCCGACAAGGTCATAAAATAATTTCATTTGTCTACAAATTTCTATAGGTATATTGCCACACACTTGGCTGTTTTTAGAAACTGCATTTTTCTATAAAATTATTTATTACCAATAGTTGATCGTTTGTTCGGAAGTCTTTTCTAAAACCCAATTCCAATTTATTGTCTAATCGTTTTGTAATTATTTTTGTAAATAGATTATAAATTTTTATTGACATAAAAAGACCTAAGACCATATGCATATACATATTGACATAGTATGTATGTATAACTTATATTCGGTACACTTATTTCAGCTAGCCACCAATGATCGATTATTAGATTATCCTGCTTATAAGAATATTTTTGCTTGGCACGAAGGCTATTCTAATGAGCGGGTTCGACTGTATAAGTAACTTCTTAATTGGTCCGGATACCTCAGGCGGTAGGATGTCACAGTAGTCCAGGACTTCCACGCAGGTAGGCCGGGGATCCAATCCCAGCGCCGCACAGTAGTTCCAAATGCTGAAACGTGGTCATGAGCTAAAATAAACCGTCCCTATTTAGGGATTTTCTTGTTTACAGTTGTTTTCTCATACTATCGTAGAGTCGTAATACGCAGCTATAAGGATCAGACTGGATGTATTCTGGTTTATAGCTTAGGAATAAGTGAACCATGTCCAAGATTATTTTGGCTGGCAGAGAAAGTGAAAAAGAACGTGTTAATTGAAAACGCTGTAAAACGTTTTTTAGTTTATCAATTTTATTGCTGTATAGCAGATTCTTCTTTTTTAAGTATGTAGTAATGTAAGATGTAAGTTAACTAAGCTTTAATAACACTAAATGCCTTAAATTTGTTAATGCATAAATAGTGAAAATATACCTGAAATAATCAAAATGTTGTAAAGATATATTCAAAAATTACAAAATCCTGCATAATTCTGCGACTAATGTTTATTAATCTTAAAATATATAGTATCCAGATACAGAATCACTTTGCTTTAGCTGCCTATAACTGCATATGCACTGCCGGCAGTTGTTTAAATACAAAAGTGGGAAATGACGCATATTACATGATTCTGGCAATTGTTGAGTATGCATGGGTGGTTGCACATAAGTAATAGGTTTTGAATATTGTACTTCATAAAGAAAATGTATTGGTAATCAGTCATTTCAAAAGTTCCTTATAATATAAAATTTTAAACAAATGTGCGTTTAACATAAAATTTTCGAATTTCTTCTGAGATTTGTAATATCAGCGACATTAAACTACACAATTTAACAAAAAAATTTGCGCTGTGATTGACATTTTCAATTTCTTTCCGCCATGTTGGATCCGCCACTTTGTTTTTCGGAAAAAATAGTTTTAGATTCGTAATCAGCGATGCCAAAAACCCTTGAGTACGAAAGTAACTCCGAAGTGTATAAACAATATACGCTTTTCAAGGTCCATGACCACGTTTTCGGCATTTGGAACCACTGTGCGCCGGCGAGAACATCTAGACATTTGACAAAATGTTTATAGGCCCCAGGTCGATTTAGCCTAAATAAAATGAGTCATCATCAATCATCCAATCACGTCCACTGCTAGACATAAGTCTCCCTCAGTTCTTTCCAGAGATCTCTACTCTACACTGGGCCGCTTGTAGCCAGTTCCCCGCTACTCTTTTTATGTCGTAGATACATCTAATCGGTGGTCGTCCTCGGCTTCTTTTATAGTTTCTGGGCCTCCATTCCAAGATTCGTCTTATCCACCGTCCTTCTTGTGTTCTGGCTAAGTGCCCTGCCCAGCTCCATTTAAACGTCGTAGTTCTTTCGATGACGTCTTGAACTCCTGATCTCTGCCTGATCTGTTAGTCTGTTATGTGGTCTCGAAGGCTCACGTTCAGCATTGCACGTTCCATGGCTCGTTGTGTAACTCTGAGTTTATTCGCGGATTTTTGCGCCAGTGTTAAAGTCTCTGCTCCATAAGTTTCTACAGGAAAATTAAATTGGTTTTAAACCTTTCGCTTGAAACACATGGAAATTGAACTTCTTAGAATATGGCTTAGTTTGCCAAATTCTGCCCATGTCAGGCCTATTGGCGTCTAGTGTTGCCCAAAATCGGTCTTGGTCTTGCAGTCTTGGTGTTGTTCTTGCATTTTCGCAAGACCAAGACCAAGATCAAGATCACCTAATTTTAGCAAGACCAAGACCAAGACTGACCGTGCAAGATTTGAGCAAGAACGAGACTGACCCTGTGAGACTCTTGCGTCTTGCAGTTAGGACCGAATGTCGTTTTAGGGAGTATAGTAGTTTGGGTATATGCTTAGATGCATAGAGGCTCTATGAGACGCAAAAAAATGTGTAACAGAAATTTGGAAAATTGAACTTACGCGCATTACGAACAATACTATCAGCATACATAGCCAATCAAAATATCCATTAAAAGAAAACTTGGCACATTTGATACGTACTCAGAAGTCATAAAACTACAATGTAAAAATAAAACATTTTAAGGTACACTTTAGAAGACCAAAAATAATAATTTTTTCAAGATTTTTTTTCTCAGAACCTTTATTAGAATTGAACATAAAACTGTTTACATATTCATATCTAACTATTAGAGAATACAAAAAATATATTTGCTTTCATTTATACACGTAGGCTAATATTGTAGGGGCGCCAAAATCGAGGCCTCGAAAAAAACTAGTTCCGATGGCGAACAGTTAATCTCAGGATTGGGATCTATGAAACAAAAACATCGTAGGGCATTTGAAAAAGGAAGGTTTCTTACGTGATAATTTACCACCGTTAGTGAAAAATTCCGCAATGAAAACATTTTACGGAAAGTTGAAAAATTTTTGTGAAAACATCGCCCGTTTTTCTTCAGTTTTTTATGGTTAAACAATATTTGTTTTTTATTTTTTGGTCAAATTGTGGTAAATTGTCACGTAAGAAACCTTCCTTTTTCAAATGAAGTACGATTTTTTTGTATCGGATATCCCAATCCTGAGATTAACTGTCCGCCATAATTTTTCGAGGTCTCGACTTTTGCGCCCTCTGCAATATTAGTGTACGTGCGTAAATAAAAAAATATATATTTTTTGTACTAAGAGTTAGATATTAATATTTAAAAAGTGTTATGTTCATTTCTAATAAAGGTTCTAAAAAAATTATTATTTTTGGTCTTCTAAAGTGTACTAGTACATTAAACAAATTATTAAGACTAAACATCGTTTGTGCTGAGTAGTGTGTAATCCACAGAGAACGGCAGTTCTCACCAGTGGCGCACAACACCCCTACATGCGACACTATATATACACGAAATTTTCGATTCCACAGAGAACGGCAGTTCTCACCAGTGGCGCACAACACCCCTACATGCGACACTATATATACACGAAATTTTCGATTTTCTAAACCTGACTGAATTGAAAATTGGGCCAAAACCCATCTTAAAGTTTAGGAAAAGAGTCGTCCATTCATATGTCAACCATCAATTTTGGTCCAAGGGTGTGGATTTTACAGTCCTTCCCATTTAAAGCCTGTTTTTCGTTCTCGTCCCCAAAACTCCCAAAAATTTCAAAAATTTAAGCCCGACCTTTGCGGCTTCTGATAGCACAGATAATTACCTTTCCAACGCATGTTAAATTTTGAAAATCGGTTTTACCATTCAAAAGTTATCGAGCTCAGAAATATGACTCAATTTTTATTTAAAAAATTGAAAATGTTTGTGGATATGTATGTATGTATGTATGTATGTATGTGTGTGGAAAAGTTACACCGATCTGAATGATTTTTTCTGTGTTTCAAGAAGGTGTGAGGGCCGATTCAGAACCGGTCTAATTTTTGACTTCTGACTACCCTTAAGCCAGCTAGAGGGCTAGGTAGATACAAAATAGCATATTTTTTGGGCGTATATATCTTAGGTTCAAGGAAAGACAGGAAAACCGCAAATACACCAAATCAATAGGGTTGAGTTAAGCTTTTAAATGGCGCATAAGCGATCAAGCTGAGGCATATACACTGCTCACCATAGCCAAAAAACTGAAAAACTAAACTTTGAAAATTTTGGTTCCTCGACAATTACTCAAAATTTCAACCTACGAATTGTGCCAATAACTGAGCGTTTGTAGAAGGACTTAGGACGCGTCTAACGGTGTATACTTCATATCTGGGAAAATTCGAATTTTTAAGTTATAGGCTTCATAAGTATGATCAAATCTATTTCTTATGGGAAAAACGGGTTTTCAAGCTCAATAATTCCTGTAATACGTTCAGTTATCGCACTCGATCTTGGATGCATCAGATACTACTTGTCAATACGTTTCAAACTCATGTTTGGTGATCAACATCAGGTAAGCCGTTCAGAAGTTATAGAGCTCCAAATGTATAATTAGTCCAGGAACTGTAATTTTTCACTTCGCAATTTTTACAGAATGGATAGATTTGTTTGAAAATTTGACAATAAGTAGTGGATAGTCCAAGGATCAAAATCTATATGATGCAGAAATACGCTTTTACCATGGGGTGGTTGCCACCTCATCTCGAGGGTGAAAATTTTTTATTATATTTTGACCGCAAATGCTGGTAAAAACATTAATTATAAGCAAAAAAATGTTCATTATACATTTTTTTCATAAAATTAATAGTTTTCGATTTAGTGGTTATCGAAGCTATTAGTTTTATATCGAACAAATTACCAGAGACCGGCAGTTTTCGCCAGTGGCTCAGAAATACACCCCCCTACACGCGACACTATTATATGCACGAAATTTTCAATTTTCTAAATCTGACTGAATTGAAAATTGTGCCAACTCCCATCTTCAAGTTAAGAAAAAGACTCACCCATTCATATGTCAACCATCCATTTTATTCCAAGGGTGTCGATTTTACGGCCCTTCCTATTTAGGGTCTGTTTTTCGTTCTGGTCCCCAAAACTCCCAAAAACTTCGAAAATTTAAGTCCGACCTTTGCGGCTTCTAACAATACTGATCATTACCTTTCCAACTCATGTCTAATTTTGAACATTACCAGAGAACGGCAGTTCTCGCCAGTGGCGCACACCCACACCCCCCTACACGCGACACTATATTATACACGAAATTTTCGATTTTCTAAATCTGACTGAATTGAAAATTGGGCCAACTCCCATCTTAAAGTTCAGAAAAAGACTCACCGATTTATATGTCAACCATCGATTTTGGTCCAAGGGTGTAGATTTTACGGCCCTTCCTATTTAGGGTCTGTTTTTCGTTCTCGTCCCCAAAATTCCCAAAAATTTTAAAAATTAAGTCCAACCTTTGCGGCTTCTAATACAACTTATCATTACCTTTCCAACGCATGTCTAATTTTGAAAATCGGTTATACCATTCAAAAGTTATAGAGCTTAGAAATGTGACTCAATTTTTATTTAAAAAAGAGAAAATGTTTGTGGATATGTATGTATGTGTGTTTAAAAGTTAAACCGATTTGATATTTTTTCTCTGTGTTTGAAGAGGAGGTCAGGGCCGATTTAGAACCGGTGTAGTTTGTGACTTTTGACCACCCATAAGCCAGCTATAGGACTTGGTAGGTACAAAACAGCATATTTTTTTGGGGTATATATCTTCGGTTCAAGAAGAGACAGGAAAACCGCAAATACACCAAATCCATAGCGTTGAGTTAAGCTTTCAAATAGTGTCTAAGCTGTCAGGATCAGACATACACACGGCTCAGTATCGCCGAAAAACTGAAAAACTAAACTTGGAAAATTTTGGTTTTTCGACAATTACTCAACATTTCAACCTACTAATTGCGCCAATAACTTAGCGTTTGTAGAAGGACTAAGACGAATCTAACGGTGTATACCTTATATCCGGGAAAGTTCGAATTTTTAGGTTATAGGCTTCATAAGTATGATAAAATCTATTTCCTGTGGGAAAAACGGTTTCTTAAGATCAATAATTCCTGTAATAGCTTCAGTTATCATACTTGACCTTAGATCCATCAGATACTACTGATCGATACGTTTCAAACTCATGTTTACTGATCAAAATCGGTTAAGCCGTTTAGAAGTTATTAAGCTATAAAAGTATAATCCAATTAACGATTATTCCCGAAATGGTTTATGTAGTTGTAGTGGTTACGACGCTAAATTTGATCTGGCAACGGGCAATCCGATTTCATTTACCGGCCATCTCAATATTTTTGTTTCAATCTATTTCGAATAGAAAAAAATCTAGTGTACATTCGATGGATACTAGATTATCTGGGATATAATGCAACAAAGGTGACCATTTATAAAGCTTGACGTGTAATAGATAGTGTGACCAACTCCAATTCAGTCGAACTCGGGACAAAGCTGAAAAAAATACTTAAAATCCGGGACTTTTCAATGAAAATCGGGCCATGTTTTTCAAATATAGAACTTTAATATCATCATTTTATTGATAATATAACATTTTTATGTTGACAATGATATTTTTGTTGGGATTAAGCAACAATTGATTGTAATTATAACTACATTTTTCTTAGTTTTTGACGTTTCGACTCCCAATCCGGAAATCGTTCTTAAAAAAGGAAATTTTTTATGTGGTACTAGTAATACAAAGAGCACTGAACGCTAGAATGCTGGAAAAAAGACCGGTTGGAAAGCCAAGAAAGGGCTGGGAAGACACAGTAAACAGCGACGCACAAGCACTTTTAGGAGTCCGTGTATGGAGAAGAGCAGCCACATACAAACAAGGGTGGAGGCAAAAAATAAAGGAGGCCAAGGCTCAATTTGGGCTGTAGCGTCGTAGAAGAAAAAAAATTAGTACATATTACATTCCAGACATTGTCGACTTTTTTGCGTCCCACCAATTCAATTTAATGTGAATTCTTAAAAGAATAACGTATTCAAAATTTCAAAATAAAATTTTACCAAAACTTTGAAAATTCGGATGGCTCGGAAGCCTTGTTCGGGACACCTGGACACGACTTCGTAATTCGGGCCATGTCCCGGATTTTTCGGGCTAGTTGGTCACATTAGTAATAAGGGAAAATTGCATTCAACTTCATACATTTAATTTATAAATAACTTTGAAAAACTCCTGATACAAGAATAAAAAACCGCTAAACGCCGTAAAAATGAGTGGCGCATAAAATATTCCAGCTACAAAAGATCTGATATGAATATTACGTGGCGCGAAAATGGATTTTCATTTGATGCAAAACAAAATTCTAGTTTTATTTTAAAAGATTTTTCCATAATATTTACTAAATTTGAAGTAAACGCGCCACAAAAGAGTTTTAAAATGCAAACTGTATCAAAGTTACTCTTTTGTCGCGCGTTTACTTCAAATTTAGCAAATATTATGGAAAAATCTTTTAAAATAAAACTAGAATTTTGTTTTGCATCAAATGAAAATCCATTTTCGCGCCACGTAATATTCATATCAGATCTTTTGTAGCTGGAATATTTTATGCGCCACTCATTTTTACGGCGTTTAGCGGTTTTTTATTCTTGTATCGGTTATACAAACCAAAATTTGCTGAAAAAGCGCGGCTAACAACTATCAAATAACAGTCTATTTCTTATTGAACATAATGAACAATAATTTTCTTTGATATTATTTATGACACCGACACATATGTCGCATTGTTAATCACA
The DNA here is from genome assembly GCF_917563875.1 of Diabrotica virgifera virgifera. Lineage (NCBI taxonomy): Eukaryota > Metazoa > Arthropoda > Insecta > Coleoptera > Chrysomelidae > Diabrotica > Diabrotica virgifera. The sequence continues at coordinate 218,631,523 of NC_065445.1, forward strand.
AAACAGATTATGTTACCTTTTCGATATGTATAATATTATCTTTGATAAAGAAATTTAAACTCATCATTCGACACACACAACAATATCCTACTTAGGGTATTGGATAGTAACGAGTATAAAAGAATCTTTGTATTAATTCTTGGTCAAAAAAATTAATATAAAGATAAAGTAAAGTCAAAGCAATTGCGTACTATTCTGTAATTTAATTTGTATTGTAGTTTACTTTTTATTTAAATAAATGGCAAATTGTATAACTCTTTTATTCTATTTCATATAAGGTGAGGGTCGATCAATCCTTTTCTAGGCAGATAATGTTCTTTGAAATAAAGTCAACTTTACGTCATTGTCATTAATTTGGTTTTTTTGTATTTTAATCATGTTTTAGCACATGTAAGCTTATTAAATGCAAACGTTTATTAAGAAACAGACTGTCTCCCGTTGGTCACGGTATATAGTTGTTAGAGTATAGATCGTGAGTTCATACCTCAACCAATGTCAGTTTAGACGTTTATTAATTTTGTTGGTCATTACCATGGCTATGATAATTCAAGATTAAAATGTACCTACTCTGTTACAGTTTACATATTCTAAAGGTGCCGGTGGGGGATGGCGTCTATGAGCAGTATTATAGTCGGTGTAAAGAGAGAACGTATTCGAAATAATGAAATAACAAATAATATAAAATTTGTTATTTCATGATTTTGAATACTTTCTCTCTCATATACCGACTATAATACTGCGAATAGACGGCGTCCCCCACCGGCACCTTTAGAATCTGTGCGCTGTACCTACGTTGTTCTAAGATCTAAAGTAACGCTTAAAGAATAGCAATAGGCTAATGTGTAACTGCGAGACTTGCAAGACTCTTGCTGCAAGACCAAGACCGAGAGCGCAATATCAAGACCAGGTGTACTGGCGCAAGACCAAGAAGTCTCGTCTTGGTCTTGCATTTGAGCAACACTATTCGCGTCTGTATTTCGTGTTTTTGATTATTTCTGCTTATTTTGATCTCATGTCCCAGATATTTGTAAGAGTCTGTTTGCTGTATGGCATAATTATTTTCAATAGTATATTTCTACTCATTACGACATTTTTCATAAGTTTGATTTTCTCAAAGTTTATTTTTAATGCTGCTCTTTCAGACGGACTTTTAAGCAAATGTATTATAGAATTAATACATAAAGTAAAACAAAATTATTCGTCAATTCTAATTAATCCCACGACTAAGTGGAATGATTTACGGGCAAATTGGCAACTCTTTCAGAATAATATAGACGCTAATTTTGCTAAAATCTCACTAAATAATTTTAAAAACAATACGGAAAAAATAGCATTCCTTTTTTATTCAATTGCATCGGCAGCTTCTCGTTCCATGCCAGAAAAAAAACCATTTACACCACGTACCAATCTGCCTTATTGGTGGGATGAGGAATGTAAAAATATGATATCTAAGCGCAAAGAATATTTACAAAAATACAAAAAACTGTCCAATTTTGAAAATTACATAGCTTATCAAAATATAGCTGCTAAAACTAAACAACTCTTTACACAAAAACGCAAGAATAGTTTCATATCATACGTAAATCAACTGAATAAAAGTACACCAATTAAAAAAATATGGGATGTGGTTAGATCTATTAGCAACAAATCCTTTTCCAAAAAAACGCTTCCTCTGTCTGAAGACTTAATAAGTAAAATATTAGATAATTTAGCTCCGGCATTTGTTTCTAATTTTCTTTCGGACAATAAAGATAAAAAACCTTTATATTATGAAAAGTCTGATTACATGTCAAAATCTTTTATTATTTCTGAGCTTGATTTAGTACTTAAAACTTCTCGCGGTACGGCTCCCGGATTAGATGGTTTCACTTACAAAATTTTATGTAGTCTTCCACAGGTTGCAAAGCTATACTTACTAAATATATTTAATTATTGGTGGATGAAGCAAGACTATTCAGAACAAATTAAAGATATTATCATATACCTCATTCCTAAACCACAAAAATACTTAAGTTTACCCTCATCTTACCGTCCAATTTCTTTAATGTCATGCTTTACAAAAACGTTTGAACGATTGATCAAACTTAGGTTAGAACATTTTGTTGAAAGTAACGCTTTATTACCGAGTGCGCAATATGGATTTCGGAGAGGTCATGGAACTATAGACGCTGTAACAAATTTAGTGACCGATATTCAAATTTGTTTTTCAAAAAATGAATACTTTTTCTGCTTATTTATTGATTTAAAAGGAGCATATGATGTGGTAGATTTGAATATTTTGATGAAGAAAATGATTCAAATGGGTATTAATGCCAAAGTATCAACCAATATCTTGTAAATGTTCAAGGATAGAAAAATATATGTTCGAGACCACAATAACATATTACATGGACCACGCGTTATATACAATGGTCTGCCTCAAGGATCTATTCTAAGTCCTTTACATTTTAATATATATATACAGCTGATTTGCATGATCTGTTGGATGACAATATTAAAATAATACAGTACGCGAACGATATTTGTCTATATGTCACCCATAAGACATATGATCGCTGTTTGCAAAAAATGAACCATGCTGTGAGTTGTTTAAAGAGGTGGCTTTCCTATTCTGGTTTTAGTACATCGTCTGATAAATCGGTTCAACTGTGCTTTACTAGGCACAGATTACGGACACAAGATTTTATTACTATCGATGATTATACTATTCCTTCAGTTACTAGTTATAAAAGTATTTAGGCATTGTCCTGGATAGTAAATTGCTATGGACCAATCATATTAGCTATATTAAGCAAAGATGTGAGAAAGGTTTAAATTTACTCAAAGTTATATGCAGAAAAAGTTGGGGAGCTCACCCTAATACGTCTCTCATGTTCTATAGAGCTTACATAAGATCGATTGTGGATTATGGGTGTACATTATACGGATCAGCTTCTACCAGTAACTTAAACATATTGGATCGCATCCAAGCTAAAGCACTTAAGTTATGCTTGGGCGCGATGTTGTCATCACCAAATCATGCAATTCTTGCTGAAGCACAAGAACCTCCTTTATATCTTCGTAGACAGTATTTAGCTGCAAAACATATGGTTAAATATAGGTCATGTAATGTGTATTTGTCTAATAATATTAACTTAGTTAATATTGAAAATCTCACCAATCGTTACTGGTCAAAAAAAGGTTCCCCTCCTTTGGTTGATGCTTGTATTGATACCTACCCCTATGAAAAGTGGATTCATAACCACAGTAAATACCCACTTTACGAATGCAAATATGACACCTTAATTGTTAAACCGAGGGTCATATTTCCTGAGTATTCAAATTTATCATCCTTAAATAATGAGATCTTGAAATCCATTTTGGGAGCACAGGATAATGAAGTTGCAGTATACACAGACGGATCAAAGACTAGGGACAGCTCGGGTTTTGCCTTTTATGTACCATGCACTGGTCATACACAGCTGCATCGTGTGGCGGACTTTACTTCTATCTTTATAGCCGAGGCATTAGCAATTAAAAGAGCGCTGCAATGGTGCTTAGAAAATCAGGTTCAGAAAATTGCTATTTTGACAGATTCTCAGTCAGTACTATTGGCATTACTTTCTCATCCAACAAAACATTATATGAACATTATAATATATGACATAAGGAAAATTATTCAATATCTGGGAAAGCTTGACAGAAAAGTTCGTTTCATTTGGGTGAAAGGACACGCTGGTATTATTGGCAATGAGCATGTAGATATAGCAGCTAAGGACGCTTGCCATTTAGAGAATATTATCTATGAAACAGACGCAAACGATCTTTTAGCGATTTTCAGAAATAAAATCAGAAGCGATTGGGAATCATTATATACAAGTATTAGTGAAAAATCGCAAAGTCACTATTATAGGATACATAGAGATTTGCCAAAGAACATTCCTCATCTCACCTTCCCTGTATCCAGACGATATTCTTCAATCATTACTAGGTTGAAATTACATCATGGTCGTTTCCCGGCACACTTACACAAAATAAATATAATAGATTCGCCTTTATGTTCTTGCAATAACATGTCAATAGGCGACTTAAACCATATATTTTTCGACTGCACTAAATATACACTTGAAACATTGGAACTAATGACGGAATTAAATAATATAAAATTTCCTCTTCCAGTAAATATTTCAGCACTCCTTGCTTCATTTAATAAAAGAGTCTATGACATATTAGTTAATTTTGTGATTAGGACGAAAGTAGACATTTGATCTTTTTTACGTTATAGTCTGTGGCAAATAGACTTTGTCTGATGCCAAACACACACACACACAATGCTGCTCTCTCAGACAGACTTTTAAGCAAATGTATTATAGAATTAATACATAGAGTAAAACAACATCATCTGCAAACCTGAGATGATGTTTTTCTATCTATATTGATGCCCATATCTTGCCTTGAGTGTTCTTAAATAATGACTCTAGAGCTGATGTGAACAATTTTGATGAAATATTGTCTCCTTGTCTTACTGCTCGACCTAAGCTGATTTTTATGTCTTCGTGTAGTCGTATACTTGATGTGGCATTCTTATAGATGTTTTTGATTAGTGACGTCAGTGACGTGTACCTGTAATGGATTCGACTTTGCTTTAGGGCTTCCAGTACTGTTTCAAACTATACAGAATCAAAAGTCTTCTCGTAATCGACAAATGCAAGAACCAGTGGTATGTTGTACTCGATGCATCGAGTACAATAAAATGAGTACGTTGGGTAAAACCAGGGGTAATAATAGGCGGTTGAAGCGTAGCACGGGCCTTCTTTTGCATTCCTCTTGTATCGTAGGCCCTAGAGATAGCAGACTACCATTCTATAATCCCAAAGCCGCGTTAGCGGTATAAAATGGGAGACTAATATTAACTTTTTAATTATACTGTAATATCTTTGGATTATCTGTACCTACATATACAATATAATACAGTTCTCCAAGAAATTAACGCACCACCTTAAAATGGGTCATTTTAGATGTCTCGAATTTCCCAAACCTGTTGTCCGATTTAAGTGATTTCCTTAATATGTTATAGCCTTATTCTTTAACAATATCGTTGTAATAAAATTGTTGCTAAACAGGTAACTTTTCATTGAATACCAGTTATACGAAGCAAACTGTGTTTTTTCTCAAAGTTCTTAGTACCCTGTGGAATATTCTAGCATTTATGAAATACTGAAATTAAAACCCAACTATAGCCTCATATTTTCTAAACATTCTGTTTTTTTATTCATTCGCTTATATTAGACCATAAAAAAATTAGGTACTTTAACAACTACCCATGTTTTTCATCAATAAATACAGGGTGTTTTTAAATAAGTATGGCAAACTTTAAAGATTAATTATGCATGAAAAATTAATGACAGTTTTCTTTATAAACATATGTCCGCAAATGCTTCGTTGTCAAGATAGGGAGTGTTGAAATGTTTCTTACACACTAACGATTTATTTATTGCTTTAAAACCGGTTGAGATATGCAAATGAAATTTATTGAGGTTTAGGACGTAGTTCTAATGGTGATAAACGACAAACGACTCGATAAAGCCGGTTTCTATCTTTTAAGCTGTATGAAATGTGTGAGAATGCAAGATTTCGCCAAAATATTTGCCAACGCTTTGAGCTTTAAAAGCATTGGCAAAACTTTTGCCGAAATCCGTACAATTAATTCAGAGAAATAAGGAAAAAAATATCCTGTTAGTGACACAACCCCCTTCAGGCCGAAACCAAATTTTTTGAGTAGTATGGACATCTATATTAATAACCTATATGTTTCCTGCAGCCGATTTTGATGATATATACATAGTTATAAACAAATGAAGATCAAAAACGGTAAATTGTCGCTTTTTTCGTTTATTACCAAAAAGTTAAGCATTTTAAACAAATTTCAGAGTACGAAACTCATAAATCGTATAAAAAAACTTCAATATGGCGTTCGCTAAATATGTCTTTCCTTATTGGTTACCTAGAAAATTGCAAAAAAAAATCATAAATTTTAAGTTTTTATAAATATTCATAACTTATGTAAAAATTAACTTAGAACCTTCTTATTACACGAAATGCTGAGAATTCCAATGCTTAAATCATGCCCCAAATTTCAAAGCAATTGGTCAAATAGTTTAAAAGTTATTTAATTTGTTTTCCTCAAATTAATTTTTTTGCAACACTATAAGTCAGAATATGATGAAGTTACAGTAATACTTTCGATAGTTTATGGAAGGAGAAAACTTACACTATTAAGTTAATTTAAAAAAATGACAGAAAGTATTTCTAAATATTGCAAAATTATTTTGCAAGAATATGTGAATTAAAAAGGGGGGGCTAATTGTCCTAGGACAATTGTTTTTATTTCTGAATATGTATAAAAATTCAGTCTTTCTAAATATGAAAAAATAATTTTTCTACGGGTAACGGTTAAAAAGTTATTCAAATTAGTTTTAAGTAAGCAAAAAATCGACATGTTTTTTTAAATTAATTTTACAGTGTTTAAAATTGCTTTTTGTCATTTTTTTTTTATTAAGTTAATAGAATAAATGTTCTTCTTTCATAAACTGTCAGAAGAATTACTGTAACCTCATAATTTTTTTACTTATAGTGTTGCAAAAAAATGAAATTGAGATAAACAAATTAAATAACTTTTAAACTATTTGATCAATTGCTTTGAAATTTAAAATATAATTTAAACATAAGAAGTTTCAACACTCCGTGTAATAAGAAAGTTCTAACTTAATTTTTACATAAGATACAAACATTTATAAAATCTCAAAATTTATGACTTATTTTGCAATTTTCTAAGCAACAAATAAGCATAGACATATTCAGCGAACGCCATATTGAAGTTTTTTATATGATTTATAAGATCATTATTCTCAAAATTATTTAGAATGCTTCACTTTTTAGTAATAGACGAAAACAGCGAAAATTTAGCGTTTTTTGATCTTCATTTGTTTATAACTATGTTTGTATATCATCAAAATCGGCTGCAGGAAACATATAGGGTATTAATATAGATGTCCATATACAAAAAATTTGGTTTCGGCCTGGAGGGGGATGTGTCACGAGAAAAATCTTATTTCTCTGGACTAAATATTTAACAAATTCTCTGTTCAATTTTTAATATCAAACTTCAGAGTAATTAAACTTGAGTTAGTCCAGAAAGCCACTGCGCATCTGCTAAGAAAAATATTCTGATTCGGTTTTTTTGCACAATCTTACTAAAACCGAATCCTTTTATCCTTTTAATCCTTTTAACAAAATTGCATGTTGCCAGATCCAAAAATACGTCAAAAATTGTTTAAACAATTTTTTTAACAAATTTCAAAATTCGGTATTTTTTGGGTTTTGAATTATTTTGATCAAAAAAGGTTTCTAGTAACTTTTCTCTAAAATGCGCCGTTTTCGAATTATAAACGATTTAAAAAATGAAAAAACGCAAAAATCGCCATTTTCAACTCCGAAAAACAATGTGAAGAAAAGAAAATTTTGGTGTTGCCAAAGGTCATACATATTTTTCGAATATCAATTAACAAAATCCTGAAGCATTTTAGTTCATATATGAATATTATTATATTAACTTAAACCTTGTGTGTGTGTACTTGACTGTGGACTGTGGACTTTTTCTTGACTGTGGACTTAATCCATTAGCCGAACTTATTTTGCTCTAGAGACATATTTACAAACATTGACTATGGTTTATATCAGGGGTCTCCAAACTACGGCCCGAGGGCCACATCCGGCCCGCAGACAGATTTTGTCCGGCCCGCGGAGACATAATTGAAAACTCCTTAATATTTTTTATAGCAAATAAAATGTTTGTGATAAGTTGGATAAAGAAACACAGAATGGTAATGAGTAGACATGTATAATTTATGCAGTAAATTTAACTTCAGCATATAATAACTAACAAATTATTGAAATGAATCCAACTAACATTTTATACATTGTAAGTAATGAACAACACATACCTTATAACAAACATGACATATGAAATGCTAATGAGATGTATGTAATTGAGATTTTCCACCGACAATAGTTTGTAGTTGTGGACTAATTTTACTTGTACCAATTATTAAAAGAGATTTAAGATGCTCGTCAGTTAATTTAGATCTGTATACATTTTTTGTGTACTTCATTTTGGAGAAGGTTTTCTCACACAAATAAGTAGTACCAAAAACGGAAAACAGCCCACGAGCAAATTTATGCAAATTATCAAATTGTGTCAGTGGAAGACTCTTATAAAATTCCAACAAAGATGAGTTTTCATATTTGTTCTTAATTATATCACTGCACTGAAGATCAATCATTTCCATTTGAAGTTCCGGGGCTAGGGTTTCAATGTCAGCATCAAAAGGATTCTGAAAAATCTTAATTTGATTCGCAATGGCATCAAAGTCCGAGAAACGAGTATCAAAATTTATCTTCAAAGCACTCAAAGTTTCGATTGCAAAATCGATAGGAAACTCAGTCTCAGTAGTGTGGCTGAATATTTCACATGTTTTAAAATGTGAAAAACATTTACTTCGTAGTTGTGATTGAAACAGTATCAATTTCATCCGGAATGACTTGATATTAGTGTATAAATCAGGAAGATGCTGGTTTTCTCCTTGCAATCTCAAATTCAGTTCGTTCACATGTTTTGTCAAATCAACATAGAATGCTAACTTCCATAGCCATGCGTTGTTTTGTAATTCAGTAAGAGGGCGGTGCTTTTCATTCAAAAAAATTTCGATCACTGCTCGAAGTTCAAAAAAGCGCTGAAGGACTTTCCCACAACTAAGCCAGCGTACGGCAGTATGATAAGGTAAGTCTGTTTCTCCAATCTCTGCAATAAATTGTCGGAATTGTCGGTGATTCAGCCCAAAAGATCTGATGAAATTAACAGTTGATATGACTGGTTTCAGAACGTCAGACATATCCAAACATTTTCCGCACAAAGACTGTTGATGAATGATACAATGTAAGACTAATGGTTTTGAGCCGCCGTCATTTTCTACAGCCTTTGACACAAGAGCGACCACTCCTTTATCTTTCCCACTCATGTTTTTGCCTCCATCAGTTGTAATACATTTCAAGTTTTTCCATCGAAGGTTCTTTTTATTAATGGCCATTTCAACTCCTTTAAAAATATCGATACCAGTAGTTGTGCCATGAATACTATACATATCAAGAAGTTCTTCGTGCACTTCATAGCTTTTATCTACTCCTCTAATATAAATCAACACCTGAGCAGTATCTGACACATCCGTTGACTCATCCAAGGCCAAAGAAAACCACTCAACATGTCCATTTTTGTCGAACAGTTGAGAGGATATATTTTCAGCGATGTTTTGTACCCTTCGAGCCACAGTGTTTGCTGACATACTGACAGTTTTTAATAAATTTACCTTTTCAGGGCACATTTCTGCGACTACTGCAATTATGCATTCCTTGATCATTTCTCCATCGGTGAATGGTTTTCCACGTTTTGCAATTTCAAGAGCCACACGAAAGCTGGCACGAGTTGCCGCCTCTTGTTCAGTTTTGACTTTTGTAAATAAAGATTGCTGCGATTTCAATCCGCACTTCAAAGCTTCGAATTTTTCTGTCCGCACAATTCCTGTATATTTTGAGTAATTTTGAGAATGTTTTGTTTCATAATGACGTTTCATGTTATATTCTTTGAGAACGGCTATGCTTTCATTGCAAATCAAACATAGCGCCTTGTTACTGGACTCAATTACGAAATAATGAATGTTCCACTGATCTTTGAATTTTCTGCATTCACTATCAATTTTTCGCTTCTTTTCCATTCTACTAAATCACACACAAAAGCAACAATTCAAATCAAATCAAAATACTGTTACACGCACAAACTTGTTTTAAGGAGGTACGCCCTATTTTATTTCACAACAGTTTCATAGGAACTGACTTGTAGTTACGCCACTATTGTCATCGCCAGCTAACTTGGCAGAGCGCACAAACCCAAAATTGCTTACTGGCTTAGGTCTTTAGTCTCCTCCCAGTTATCAGGGGCGTAACACTTAAGTGATTTGCGGCTATTATTTTTCAGACTTCTTATTATTTCGGATAGTTAAATGTGTTTGTGACAATTTCTAACGATGGCGTTGAAAAATAGTAGAAAGAATAATTATGTTATTAGTGGACAATCTCGGGAGAGATTGGAGATTTCCACTGGTGGAAATATTTTGTTTGTTTATGTCTACCTTGTATTAAATTAAAATATATCAAAAATAGGTGAATATTTGACATACTTAATAATGTTGACAGCTTACCACACTTACAAAAAATTAAATTATTCGTTATTTTACGGGAAAAAATTAAATACAGGAAAATTAATAATATGCAGTGTTGCCATCTTGGCCCTCGGAACTTACAGGAGTAATCAGTATGGCCCTAAGGCTGGAAAGTTTGGAGACCCCTGGTTTATATCATACTATCTATCGTGATAACAATGATTTACATTTCAATATTTATTTACATTTGTAGTTATTTTGATTACTATGTGCTATATAAACCAGGGCCGTAACTACCATTGGGGCAACCGGGGTAGTGCCCCGGGGCCCCCGGCCAAGGTGGGCCCCGCTGGGGCCCTCGTTTGGTTGGCCGTGCATAGATTTTAACAAGGAAAATAAAAATATGTATTTTAAAAGCCGATTCCAATGAAATATTTTCAAATGACACAATTTTAAAAAGACCTTACTGTGGCACCCTAGACCTCAACATACAGTTGAGGGGAATAAGCAGGGGCCCCCGAGACCTTAACATAAAAAATTTAAATTATTACTTAGGAAATTAGTTATTTCGGCGTAAAAAAACCTAAAATGCCATTGGAAGAGGAGGCCCGGGCTATCCTGATGCCCCCGAGACCTTTCGTAAAGATATAAATTGTTACTGAGTAAATTGGTCATTTTGGCGAAATAAAAACTAAAATGCAACCGGAATAGGGGCCCCCGGTTCGAGCTACTTTGTCTTAACCAATTTACCCGAGACTACATCTTGGTACGTGAAAGGAACCACATTATAGTCGAACAATGTAATTAAAATTATAGTATATTTTTTATGAAAACAGATGTTATATTGATGGTACTTGAAAAATTATTTAGCTTCAGTCATGGAATGCATTAAAATGAGTTTTCAAGGGGTTAAATATCAAACATTTTTCCGGAACCCCCATTCCGCTGGGGGTAAACTCCAAACTCCCCGGTGGGGCCCCTGCTAGGTCACGTTTGCCCCGGGGCCCCCAACATCGTAGTTACGGCCCTGATATAAACATGTATATAATTATTATTTTTTGTTGTTATTTATTATTTTTTTTTTTTATTTCTTATTATTTTTTTTTTTGTTTTCTATTATTTTTTATTTATTTGTTATTATTCTTTTTTTATTTATTTTTTTTGTGTTTTTTTAACTTAAACCTTAGTTTTTTAGTTTTTAATACTCACATACTTTAAATACTCATGCTGAGTATTCACTCCGAGCGTTAACACGCGCTTGATTAAAAATTAAGAAACTAATGTTTAAATTATTGCTATAAACTAAAATGCTTCAGAATTTTGTTGATGGATATTCGAAAAATATTTGTGACCTTTTAGTGCAGCCACTGAAGGTGGATATGAACTATTACCTCCGATTTCGTTGAACCTCCATCGATTTGCATGAAAATTGGTGAGTGGTTAGAAGATACCTGAAGGAATATAGGTGACATTGTGTCAACTTGCGCTTTTACCCTGGGGGTGGATGCTACCCCTTCTCGGGGGTGAAAACTATTTTATAAAAAATAACCCCATAATTTGATAGAGGGACAAATTTTAAGCAAAATTTGTAATGTAAATTTATTAAAATAAAACAAGACTTTTTGAGTTATTAAAGATCAAAAATTTTAATTTTTAGTGAGAAAAATGCATGTTTTTAACCGATTTTTCATCAGTAATTCAAAAACTATAAAGTATCACAAAAAAGTTGCCAAAATTGAAGTTAATAAAAAATGAAATAAACTCCTTACTAGAACAACCTTTTAATGTTAACTAAAAGTGAGTTATAGGTAATTGAACGTATATTTTTTTTCGGCGAGTACCCATATATAAGTATTCAAGCTTAAATAACGGAAAAATGTTGCACATTACTTAGATATATCTATCAAACGAGCCCCCGAACAAGTTAATAGCATTAATAGTTATGCTACAATTTTTTTTTCAAAATTTATCTTATAAGAATTTTTCCGAAAAATGATATTGTTACCTAAAGCCCATTTGAAATTTAATATCAAGGGCTATTAACTCATGTTAGATTTAATCTTTTAAACCCTTTTTTTAATAAAAGGTTAAATGGCCCCGGTAACACGGTTCTCACAGAAAAATTTAACCTACAGAACCCTACAGAATTGGCAAAAAAGGGAAAATATTTGATACAGAAGAAACTAAAATTTGGTTACATATCATTTTTTACTTATATTAAGCATTTCTGGAGTTATTATCAAAAGCATATGAAACTTATGATAATTTTAAAAATTCTGATTTTTTTAAATTATCTTTTTTTTCAAAAATATGCATTATAAACCGGTCAAAATTGTTGAAATCATTAATTATGCTAGTACATATATAGAAATTCTTGTAAGTATTACTAATAATTTTAGTTTTTGTGGAAATGGCGTATATTTTATTTTTCACTTTTTCCTAAAAAATTCGAAAGTATTCTTTTATTTTTATCATAACCTACTTAATTTTGATGATATTAACTTCTTATAGAGCTTATTTCATAGGTATTCCAAATTACTTTGACAAATGTTAGAAGATATATTTTATAAAATCCATAGTTTTCCCGTTATTTAAGCTTTAATACTTAGATTTGAGTACTCGTCGAAAAATATATATGTATATTCAATTGCCCATAACTCACTTTGAATTAACATCAGTTTAGATTTTTAAGTGAGCAGTATATTCAGTTTTTTATTATCTTCAATTTCTGTAATATTAACTTTTTTTTATGAAAACTTATAGTTTTTGAGTTATACGTGAAAAACCGCTTTAAAACATGCATTGTTTACGAAACAATAAAATTTTTGATGTCATAACTCAAAAAGTATTGACTTATATTAATAAATTTATATCACAAATTTTGCTTAGAATTTCTCCCTCTATCGATTTATGGTATCATTTTTAATAGAATAATTTTCACCTCCGAGAAGTGGTGGCATCCACCCCCAGGATACCAGCGCAAGTTGGCATAATGTCACCTTTGTTCCTTGAGGTATCCTCTAATTACTCACCAATTTTCATGAAAATCGATAGAGGTTCAAGGAAATCGGGGATGAAAACCTTCAGTGACTGCACTATTTGGAAATATCAAAATTTTCATTTTTTCACATTGTTTTTTGGAGTTGAAATGGCTATTTTCGTTTTTTGATAACTTAAATCGTTTATAACTCGAAAGCGGTGCATCTTAGAGAAAAGTTAGTAGAAACTTTTTTTGTTCAGAATGAGCCAAAACCCCCAAAAAAAGATCCCGGACTTTGTCCGGGGCAAAAAGATCGATTTTTGCAATTTATTTAAAAAAAATATTGTGTAAACAAATTTTAATGTTGACGCACTTTTGGTCCTTATAACATGCAAATTTATTAAAAGGGGTCCTTTTTGAGTAAGATTGTGCAAAAAAAACGAATCAGAATATTTTTCCTAGCGGATGTGCAGTGGCTTCCTGGACTAAGTAAAATTTTGCAAATTTTATTGTTTAATATCATTTTCTTTTCAGAGGACCGTAATACCAACGAAGAAGACAAATCTCAAAATACCTCCAATAATATCTGTCAAAACGATTTAGTAGATTCCGCTCTCCCCGCACCCGATAATAGGCAACAACGAATAGCCGAATTACAAAAACTCAAAGCGCACTGCAAACCTGAAGAACTACAAAAAATCAAAACCAAATGTGAAATACTAGTTAGGGACTGCATAGCTGGACTGCTAATTCAGCTTTCTTTAAAAGATTTCAAAGAAGTTGAGGGTAAGTCGAAAAAGAAGCGTAATTTTTGGTGTAATGTATAAATCGACAGAAATATCTGAAACCGCCAAGGTCAGACCAATCGAAAATTTTTGTTACGCGACGTTGTCATATCTCTCGGGTTTCAAAGGTTTTTCGGTTTTTTATTCGTTACCTGTTTCACACTAAAATTTATTTCTGCTTCCTCCTTGATTGGGTAATACTCCAGGGTAATAAGCTAGAAATAGACCATGTTCGGGACACTCAAAGATCCAGGTAACTGACTACTTTTTTAGTTAATGTAGACCTACAGGAAGAAAACCTACCTGTTTCCTGCCTAGACTTCGCGTCCGTTTTTTCTTAGTGCAAAAATCGCGATTTTTTTCGATTTTTTACACCCCATTCAAAAGCTAAATAGTTGACATGAAATTACAAAATTTAATTTTTTTAGAACATTAAAAACCTTCAAATTTCGAATTTGAAAATTAAAAAGAAAAATTAAAATTAAAAAGAACATTTTTAATTTTTGAAAATTAAAAAGTTAACTTGTTGCTACACAAACTGAAAAATAAGTGAAAATCGTTATTTGTTAATAACTTTTACTAGAACTACCTTAGAACTTTAGTGTTTCACCCAAAGTTGGGTATTGGGGTACTTAATAAACGCTCAAAATGTGAGACCGATCCATTAATTAGTTTAAGAGTTGTTCTAATTGTTTATCCCAGAGGTCTTTATTTTGCAATGACATAAGACAGAAAATAATGCAGATAGAGCAATTCTGCGTATGCCAAATGAAAGTAGAAAACTGATGCTATCAAAATGTGCTAAAAAAAGATAAAAAATTATCTAATATAGTCAAAAATCCTAATGCCAAATTTGTGAAATTTTGTAGTTTATAAACATTTATAATACCTTCAAAAATAATGTCCGTAGAAAAAATAATTTTACATATTAGAAAACCTTGTATTTTACACGAATTTTTAAAAATGTAGTTCAATTGGTGACTAGTCGTGGTGGGTGAAGGGGAAGCTGGGAGCCGACAAATGCACGAGTTCAAAAACTAATAAAGGCAACTTAAAACTACATACTATCATTTTCTATATCTCGGGATCTACTGAATATATTTTGATCGTTCTTTTTTTAATTTGTATTTAATTTTTCTGTACATTACAAATATGCAATTTGTCTAGACATTTATTAATTAATAAACAGTCTAATTTGTTTAAAGAATTTTTGAAAAAATAATTTTTTCCCAAAAATCCATGATTTTTATCATACTATCGTTATTAATCATAGAAAAAGTTAAGGTATACTTTAATAAATGAATTATCTTCAATAAATAATTATCTAATAAACATCATTTATTTATTAAAGTGTATTTTAACTTGTTCTATGATCATTAATGATACTATGATTAAAAAAATAGATTTGTGTAAAAAAAAATATTTTTTTCAAGAATTGTTTAAACAAATTAGACTGTTTATTAATTAATAAATTTATAAACAAATTGCATATTTGTAATATACGTAGAAATTACATACAAATTAAAAAAAAGAAAGATCAAAATCCATTGAGTTGATCCGGAGATACAGAAAATTATATTCGTTTGAAATTGCTTTTTCGGTATTTTAACTCGGTGGATTTGTAGATTCCCCCTAGTAAGTAATCGTTTGAACTGCATTTTTGAAAAATCGTAGAAGGTGCTATGAAGGTACAATGTTTGTGCAAATTTTTTAACTAAAAATACAAATCCCATTCTTTAAAATGGCATTAATGAGATTCCTTAATTATTATAAACAAATTAGCTGTGAATTAAAAAAGCATATGGCTAACTTTGTCTCAAATGAACACAGGCTAAATTTTTTTATTTGAGAAATCGTGTTAAAATGTTATCTTTTCGAATATATAAAAAGATTGTTTCTACGGACAACATTTTTAAAGTTATTCTAAATGTTTATGAACTACAAAATTTCAAAAATTTGGCTTTAGGATTTTTGACTAGAATAATTATTCTTTTTATCTTTTTTTTTAATACATTTTGATACTATCACTCTTCTACTTTCATTTGGCATACTCAGGATTGCCCTATCTTCATTATTTTCTGTCTTATCTTATTGCAAAATAAAGGTCTCTGGGATAAACAAATAGAATAACTCTTAAACTAATTAATGGATCGGTCTCAAATTTTGAAGGTTTGTTAAGTACGCCAGTACCGAACTTTGGGTGAAACACTAAAGTTCTAAGGTAGTCTTAGTAAAAGTTATTAACAAATAACGATTTTCACTTATTTTGCAGTTTGCGTAGCAACACATTAACTTTTAGCTTTCAAAAATCGGCATTTTGAAGGTTTCTCAATGTTCGAAAAATCTAAATTTTGTAATTTTATGTCAACTATTTAGCTTTTGAATGGAGTGCAAAAAATCGAACAAATCGCAATTTTTGCCCTAAATTGTTAATAATTAAAAAACGGACGCGAACTTTAGACAGGAAACAGGTAGGTTTTCTTCCTATAGGTTTACAATAACTAAAAAAGTAGTCAGTTACCTGGATCTTTGAGTGTCCCGAGAAAATCCTTATTACTCTGGACTATAAGAAGGAAGAGACAAAAAATTGATTTTAAAATAGAAAAACATTTTAAACCACTGATTTTGTGCATAATGCATTGTAAATGGATGTTTACTTTTTGCACCAACTCATTCAACTGTAGTCCCCTCTGCTTGGTTTGCTAACTGGTGACTTTTGCTGTTTCAGATATTGCTGTACAATTGTATATTTATTTAATTGTTTAGTTCTTTCATGTATATGTTCTTATAAGTAGATCTGTACAGGGTGATAAACTTTTGTGACTATCACGTTATTTGAGAAGATTCCAAAAAAAGTTATTTACACAAAAACGAGGCGCAAGCTTTATATTTTAAAATTAGTTACCAATATACCCGATTTGGGCGTCGAAACGTTAATAAAATTATTTTTTTCATTTTAATTGTGGCTTATTTCCCATATAAATAATTAATCATAAAAATGTCACAAGGAAATAGCTTCAGAACAACAATATACAGGGTCTCCCATAACACTGTACCTCGTCAATGATATACACTAAGCAACAAAATTAATGCACCACCTTAAAATTAGGACATTTTTGATGTCTCGAATTTCCTAAATCTGTCGTCCGATTTGAGTGATTTTTTAATATGCCATAAATTTATCCTTTAAAAATATCTCTGTAATAATGTTGTTGCTTGCTAGACAGGTAAATTATCATTTTATATTGGATGTACCAATCAAACTGTGTTTATTTCTTAAAGTTGATTTCTCAAACACCCTGTGAAATATTCTAGCACTTTTATAATACTAAAATTACTATTGTAGCCTTAGGTTTTCTTAACATTTTTTTTATTCATTCGCTCATCTTCGATAATAAAAGGGACATGTACTTTTATATTAAGTACAAAACGTTTTTATTAGTATAACGTAAGAAATTAACATCATTAAAGTAGCAAAAATAAATAAATACAATACGCGTCAGTTGCGCGTGTTTCCGCCTTTACTTCTAAGCCGTGTTCACATCAACGAGACATTTGGTCTTGATCAATATCATTCCAAACCTCGGGAGCTCGAGAGTACCTCTCGCTTCTATAAATATTAAGTTTATATATTTATCTGCAGCAATACCTTCTCGTCCGTTTGTATTTCATAGGGCAACAAAGATAAAATATAGTGCTAGTGCTTCTAGTCGGAACTAGAACTCAGAGCTGAACATGTTGAATCAGTTTCAGACTCTTCAATATTGAACTCTGTGCTATCGCTATCGCTTTCCATTCTGCAAAATAATTGAACAAAAAAATCAGAAAAAATAAATGAAAATTGTTGAATATAGAAATTGATGTATACCTAATGGTTGGGGAGCCCAAGCGGAAATTTTTGCAGATACTCGAGCGCGTCAGATTATCACATTTGTACCCTGTAAATGAACCGTTACCATTTTGGATCAGTACAGGGGAGTTCGTTAAGGGGGCTCCGAAAAAAAATCTATCCTTAAAAAAACTCGAAATCGTCAGATTAAGATAAGGTAAGTTGGTAACACTAGCAAAACAGTGTATATTTAAAAAATCTGACGATTTGAGCGGGGCGTAAGAAAATGGGTGTCACAAATTTTCCCAAGAGAAAAGCGCATATTTCGCGAAATCAACGATAGATCTAAAAGCTAAAAAATGCGTGCTCAATATTTTTCAAAAATCTATCGAATGATACTAAACACGACCCCGCACGGAGAGGGGTGGGCGGTAAATTTAAAATTTTAAATACGAACCCGGCGATATTTCGCGAAATGAACATCAGATCGAAAAATTGGAAAATACCCGTATTCAATATTTTTGAAAAATCTATCGAATGGCACCAAACACGACCCCACCGAGGTGGAGTGGGGGGTTACTTTAAAATCTTAAATAGGAACCCCCATTTTGTATTGCAGGTTTGGATTCTTTGCATAAAAATAAGTATGTAACTTTTATTCGAGACATTTTTTCGAATTATGGATAGATGGCGCTATAATCGGAAAAAACGATTGTTAGAAATGGAAATTTAAATTAAAAAATGGAAAGTCCCCACTATAATGGAAAACCTAACTTAACTTTTTTGGTTTTAGGACCTAATCTTCACAACCCAATAGGTCATCATAACGCTCTTGTAACTGCACATTTAGCATACTTTCCTCCCCTACTATAAATATAAAGTACCTAAAAATTATCAGTAGTAGTTGCACAAGAGCTCTAAAATTATCGAATTTTTCCCGAGTGACACTTTGACAGTTTTAATTTCACGACCCGAACGAGAGTGAAATTATATCAAAGTGTCACGAGGGCAAAAATTCGATAATAATTTTAGAGATCGAGTGCAATTTTCTGCGAATATTTCATGAATAAAACTGTTCAAAACCAAAATTGTATTGTAATTTATTTATGTAAGTACAAATTAGTACAAATAAACATACAGTTGTTATAAATATTTGACGGTTGAAAATCATCACTTTTATAATTTTTAAAACATTAATTGTCATTAATGCCAATGAATGTATTTTTTCGTAGCAACGAAGGGCATCTGACGTAATATACTTGACGACGGGATATTATCAAAAATAATCACTAGTAATACCACTAGAGGTCAAATTATTTCCGGAAATTTTTTTGAGATCATGAATATTTTGAAAATTTTCTAAAAATATTCATGATAAAAAAAAAATTTCCGGATATTAATTTGACTTCGCGTGGTATTCGGTAAGAAAATTCCACACCAAATTTGCATTTGAAAATCCAAAGCTGCATGAACAGATTAATAGCGCGCCATAGCTTTGTCAGCAATTATTTAGGCTTTCAAATTCGTAATTTATACTCATTGTAGTTGCATGGGAATACCATTTCAAGATAGAAAATAGTATATTCTTCAATTTTACATAAGTTTTGAGTAACTACAAGTGAAAGAAAATGAATCAAAACTAAATTATGTAAACAAATAAAAACCAGTCTGTCAAAAATGTTCTGTTATTGTAAACGTCAAAAAATTTCCACTATAATTCGCTGTTGGGTACCCCACGAGCAAAAAATTTCCGATAAAATACCTCCGTTGACATGGTGATCTGTCAAAATAACGTATTTTGATTGGTTCAAAATTACAGGTGTGGAATTTTCAGTTTAATTTTTATTTCTGTAGCTTTCTATTGGTCAGAATCTCCTATGAATGAAATAATCAAAACAATTAATAAAAAATCATACCATGTTTTACACCAAAAACAATTATGTAATTAAAAATATTTGCAGAATAATACACTTACAATATGCAACTGAAAACCACTTCATAAAACTGTGAATGCAAAGAAAAAGCACATCTGATCGTGTTTGTTTATGTTTGTTTTGTTATTCGCATGTGGAAGCATTCCATTGGCGCACGCACTAAATTCGAACGAGCATACATTAAAAAATAATATACACTAAAAACTTAGATTTGGTGGATGCACCCATAAGAAATAACATGGGAGCCTTCACCAAAATCTAAGGACCATTATGCTCGTTTTTGACGCTTTTTGTGGTGTAGGCTCGTCGGATAAAGCACAAAAAAAATAAAAATATATAAATAAAGAAATTGTTATTTTCATTGTACGAGGCGTTCACTTTTCTAAAATCTATCTCACAAATCACAAGAGAAAAACGTACTTTTAAATTTTTTTTTTAATTTTAATTTTCTTTTGAATAAATTTTGATACGAGAGAATATTGTTCAAATAAAAGGGGCCACTGAATTTACCTATACAGGGTGTTTGGTAAAGAATGGGCCATAGCTTAACCTTAGATTGCTGAGGTGAAAATAGGTCGATTTAAGCTAACTTACTTTAGTACAAAAGTTGATAATAACCTAAATACAGGGTGTCAAAGTTAAACTTTTATTTTATTTATTTTTGAATATTTCCTGACAGGCATGGGACAATAACACGAAATTTGGTAAGTGGTGCTGGTATTATACAATCTACTAAATTATGTTAAACAAACGTTTTTGGATACTACCAGAGGCGTACGACGGGAGAACGTGAATGGTTGACCCCTCCCAAATTCTACGCCACTGGCCGAATTGCTATTTTAGTGCAATTTTTTGATTCTCCAATACTTTCTATGTAAAAAATATACTCTTCATTCGTAACGATAAAGCCATTAGTTTTCGAGATATTTGAAGCTACCAACGAAGGAGCATAATACGTTAATCAAAATAAGTGGGCCTTCTCATTTTTAACTTCAAATATCTCGAAAACTAATCACCTTATCGTTACGAATGAAGAGTATATTATTTACATAAAAGGTATTGGAGAATCTAAAAATTATGTTAAAATAGCAGTTTCATCAGTGGCGTAGAATTTGGGAAGAGTCGACCATTCACTTTCCCCTGTCGTACGCCTTTTGTATTAACCACAAACGATTATTTAACATAATTTAGTAGGGTGTACAGTACCTACACTTTCTGCCAAGTACCATAAGGATATGGCAAATAGTTTTATAGTACCGGGCACAAAGAATAAATTATTAAAAAAAGGAATGCTTTAAAATAATTTGACATATCTGTGTGATACTTGGCAGTGTGATACTTGGCAGAAAGTGTAGGCACTGTACACCCTACTAAATGATGTTAAATGATCGTTCCTGGCTACTACCAGAGGCGTACGACAGGGGAAAGTGAATGGTTGACTCTTCCCAAATTCTACGCCACTGATGAAACTGCTATTTTAGCATAATTTTTAGATTATCCAATACTTTCCATGCAAATAATATACTCTTCATTCGTAACGATAAAGTCATTAGTTTTCGAGATATTTGAAGTTAAAAATGAAAAAGCACACTTATTTTGATTAATGTATGTAGTCTGGGCTGATTATCGGAGAATAGGCCATTTTTGGGAAAAGTTATTTACCAGCAATTTTATTGCTGGAATCGAAGATTATGATTATATATATTAATAATATAGGTATGCAAAGTCCGCAGATAGTGTGCTACTTTTTTTATAAACAAAATGGCGCCCGAAAATCGTGTTTTTTTTTCAATTATTGCCCTATAACTCCGAAGATTTTAACTTTACAACAAAAATACTCGAATAAAAATTCACCGTGATTAAATTCTGCATAGAGACGTGTTTTTCCGGATCTGCTCCGATGAAAAATTTCGTCGGAAAATGCAGATTGTCCCAACAAAATCTTTAATTTTCAAATAAAGTTTTAGATAAGTAATTATCTACCAATAATTAAGTAATTTGGTGACTTAAAAGCCTTCTTGGTCTAGATTATAGTTCCAAAAGCTGGTGAAAATTGAACGAATATTTTAGCAACAATTCAATTGTTAATTAATAATTTACGGTCGCAATAATAACCAAAATAATTATGATACACTGATCAAACTTTGAAATCTCATAAAGATGAGAAGCCTATTTAACATTTTGTCGACAAAATATAATTTTTTATTTTTTTGCATAATCTTTAAATGTTTAAAAAATAGTTATAATCAAATTAACGTTTCTCAAAAAGTTTTTATTATATTATAATTTTAAAAAATAGCTAAAATGCGCATTTCAAATATCTTAAAAATGAATGCTTCAAAACTTTTTTGCAACCATTTGCAAAAAAGTTATGAAACAGCAAAGTAAACATAGGATTGCTACGGTGTTTATAATTTTTTTTAATTCTTTCAAAGCTTAGAAGTGAGTTTAAAGTACAAGCTAATTATTTACAAAAAAAATCGATTATCAGTTTAATAGTTATATTTTAATTAAAGATTATAAATATATTTTTTTGTAATTTACACGCACGAAAGGAGAATCATACAGTACTGTAGCCAAAAATTTTCACTCGGAGCGACGACCGGCCGCGCGAGACGTACACTTTTATAAATAATACATGCTGCGTGTCAGTCGCTTCGAGTGAACATTTTAGCTCCGACTCTGTATCAGGCCTACTTTTGCGCTAAAAATTACAACAAAAAGTATTTTTAATCTTTGATTAAAATATAACCATTGCACTAATTTTTGACATTCTTTGTAAGTAATTAGATTGTACCATAGACTCACTTTTAAGCTTTGAAACAATTAAAACAAATTATAAACAACGAAGAAATCGTATATTTACTTTGCTGTTTCATAACTTTTTTGCAAATGGTTGGAAAAATTTTTTAAGCATTCATTTTCAAGACCTATGAAATACGAGTTTTAAGTATTTTTTAAAATTAGAATATAATAAACAATTTCTGAGAAATGTTAATTTGTTTATAACAATTTTTTTAAAACATTTAAAGATTATGCAAAAAAATGAAAAATGTATATTTTGTCGACAAAATATTAAATAGGCATCACACCTTAACAATCTTTCTAAATTTGATCAATGTCTCATGATTATTTTGGTTGTTATTGCGACTGTAAATTGTTAATTAACAATTGAATTGTTGCTAGAATACTCGTTTCATTTTCACCGGCTTCTGAATTTATAATCTATACCAAGAAATCTTTTATTTCACCAAGCTATATAATTATTAATAAATAATTACTGGCCCAAAAAATTTATTTTAAAATTCGAGATTTTGTTGGGAAAACCCACATTTTCCGAGGAAAATTTTCGTCGGAGCAAATCGGAAAAAACATGCGTCTATGTAGAATTAAATTGGGGTGAATTTCTATTTGAGTATTTTTGGTGTAAGTTTAAAATCTTCGGAGTTATAGAGCAATAATTGAAAAAAATACGATTTGTCGGCGCCATTTTGTTTATAAAAAAAGTAGCACACTATCTGCGGACTTTGCATATCTATATTAATAATATATAGGATCTTATAATTCGATTCCAGCAATAAAATTGCTGGTAAATAACCTTTCTTTGTACTTTACTAATTATACCAGCGTATTATAACTTTTTTTTTTTTAATTTATAGATTATTAGTCCTGTCGCCAGGGGGGGTACAACGGCCTCGTTAATTCAGATGGACTTACCCAAGTTTTTTTTATGTATTTTGACCCGTAGAAAACGAATTTTTTGGGTAACAGTTGATCCGGATGTCGATAAGATTGTTATAGACCAAGAACTTGAGGAATCAAATAACAGCGATTTTTGGCAAAACAAAACAATATTTTGTATTTTTTGGGTCATTTTAAGCAAAAAATATTTCTACAAGTTTTTTAGTAGGATGCAGAGTTTTCGAGATAAACGCGGTTGAACTTTCAAAAAATCGAAAAACTGCAATTTTTAAACCCGAATAACTTTTGATTAAAAAATAAAATAGCAATTCTGCTAAGCGCCTTTGAAAGTTCAAGTCAAATTATGTCGGTTTTGATTATTTGCATTGCTAAAAATTTATTGTGTTATTGTTAAACAAAGCTACAAACAACTAGTGCGTGAGTGATGTTTCTATGATTTCTCATTTAAAATCGAACGAGTAGGTAGAATAGGTACTAGTGCAATCAAGACTATTTCTACGTTACATGCGTTAAAACGCATGTAAAAGCACGGGAAACCCTACGTGTTTATAGCTTTGTTAAACAATAAAAAAATAAATTTTTACCAATGCAAATAATCAAAACCGATATAATTTGACTTAAACTTTCAAATGCGGTAAGCAGACTTGCTATTTTATTTTTTAATCAAAAGTTATTCGGGTTCAAAAATTGCAGTTTTTCGATTTTTTTAAAGTTCAACCGCGTTTATCTCGAAAACTGTGCATCCTACGAAAAAACTTGTAGAAATATTTTTTACTTAAAATGGCCCAAAAAATACAAAATATTGTTTTGTTTTGCCAAAAATCGCTGTTATTTGATTCCTCAAGTTCTTGGTCTATAACAATCTTATCGACATCCGGATCAACTGTTACCCAAAAAATTCGTGTTCTACGGGTCAAAATACATAAAAAAACCTTGAGTAAGTCCATCTGAATTAACGAGGCCGTTGTACCCCCCCTGGCGACAGGACTATATGCAAAAAAAGGAAAAATTTTTATTTTGTCGATAAAATATTAAATAAGCATCTCATCTTTATAATCTTTATAAGTTTGATCAATGTATCATGATTATTTTAGTTATTATTGCGATCGTAAATTGTTAATTAACAATTGAGTTGTTGCTAAAATATTCGTTTAATTTTCACCGGCTTCTGGAATTATAATCTATACCAAGAAAGCTTTGATGTCACTAAGTTATTTAATTATTGATTAATAATTACTTACCTAAAACTTTATTTGAAAATTAGAGTTTTTGTTAGGAAAACCCGCATTTTCCGAGGAAAATTTTCGTCGGAGCAAATCGTGAAAAACATATCTATGCAGAATTTATTTGGGGTGAATTTTTATTTGGGTGTTTTTCTTGTAAAGTTAAAACCTTCGGAGTTATAGAGCAATAATTGAAAAAACTACGATTTGTCGGCGCCATTTTGTTTATAAAAAAAGTAGCACACTATCTGCGGACTTTGCATACCTATATTATTAATATATAGGGTCTTATAATTCGATTCCAGCAATAAAATTGCTGGTAAATAACTGTTCCATGAATTTTGCTAATTAGCCCAGAGTAATGGTGCTCCTTCGTTTTTAGCTTCAAATATCTCGAAAACTTATGGCTTTATCGTTACGGATGAAGAGTATGTTTTTTACATAGCAAGTATTGGAGAATCAAAAAATTGCACTAAAATAGCAATTCCGCCAGTGGCGTAGAATTTGGGAAGTGTCAACCATTCACGTTCCATCGTCGTACGCCTCTGGTAGTAGCCAGAAACGTTTGTTTAACATAATTTAGTAGATTGAACAATACCAGCATCACTTACCAAATGTGTTGTTGTCCTATGGCTGTCAGGAAATATTCAAAAATAAATAAAATAAAAGTTTACCTTTGACACCCTGTATTTCCGATATTATCAACTTTTGTACTAAAGTAAGTTAGCTTAAAACTACTTATTTTAACCTCAGGAATCTACGGTTAAGCTATGGCCCATTCTTTACCAAACACCCTGTATATGTAATACAGAACTAGTAATGTATCATTGCAAAAGGCTTAAAATATTTTTAATTTCTAGATGAACTGAACAGAGCAGTATGCTGGTACCTTACTTGTGATAGATATTGGGAAGACTCGCAGTCAGACATTCGAAGTTTTCCATGGGGTCTACTTTGCATGATCATCATGGTTACCTCTTTGGGAATATGTCTGTGCTACTATGTTATTTGGGTCTTATTTGAGTAAGTACATTTTTTTACTAACAAGCCATACTTACACCTACATATATAAAAATCGGTTACTGCTCTTTAGAGGTTGTGTTCATTATAGAGTTGTATTCATTTAACAACTAAACTATCAATAAAATAAGATTCAAATATAGCAGGATTGTAAGTTAAAAGTTAGGAAAATGACAATAAAATCTCACCAATGAATCACAAAAAAGTCTATACATTTACTAATTTACAAAGTTTAAAAGTCAGTTGAAATAGCAAAGAGGTTGTTGGGAGGCTGATAAGGTTTGTAAAGTTCATAATTTCAAAAGCCCTATGTAAAGTAAACCTTCAAAATAGCTATTCTGAAAAATTTAACTTCAACAGAGGACTGAAACGGGGGGATGCAGTGGCGTATCTTTTTTAACATTACTCTCTAGAGATAGTTATTGGAGATGCAGAATTGAAAAATAGAGGTCCAATATTTAATAAATCTACCCAGATATTGACCTATATAGATGACTTGGACCTTATGGCATGCAGAATCCCTAACACCAAGGAAGTAACACCTAACAAATATAATATAGGTCTGATCAACAAAGCAAAGTATGCAAACAAAACAAAGCTCGTTACATTATGGACAGATCAAAGTATCAGAAACATGGCACAAAACTTTAACATTGGTAACTATACTTTGAAGTGGTACAGGTACAACAGTTCTTTTACCTTAAAAGTCTGGTAAACACCATGAACATAATATGGAAAGAGATAAATCAAAGAATAACATTTGAAAACAAAAATTATTATGGGCAAGAGCAAACCAAATTACTTTCTACATTTTAGATCCATAGATGAAAATTTGAGTTTCATTTGATCAGCTTCAATCAGCATGGCTTTTAGAATAGAGTTTTAAAATAGAATAGTGCTGAAAGATTTAACTCAGATGAAATTTAATATAACACATACTTTTCAAATCAGAGATTCATATTTGATTTCATGCTTTGATATTCAAAAGATGGTTAAATAATATTGATAATGTATGAAGGTTCAAGTATTCCCCAATCAGGGATGGCGAATTTTTTCTGTTCTGAATGTAGTTTTCAAGATTTTCTATATTGACTATATAAATTTTATTGGTCAGAAACGTATTGAAAATTCGGAATTTATTAATATATTTTTTGAACAAGATATCTAAGCGTCTACCCCAGGACTTCTTTGGTTTTCCTGTGCTACTCCTTCCAGGAACCCGTAGATCAACAATTCTTTACGTTGGGTGATTAACGTCTCGACGTTGAACATGACCAAACCATCTTAACCTATGTTTTCATTTTGACCTCAATTGGTGTCACCTCTAGACTTCCTAATTTACTCATTTGTATTGTATACTTATTTGTCACTCTTTTTCGCCACGTGCATTCTTTGTCCCTCCTTCTTTTTAACTGCCCAGCATTCAGTTAGTTCTGTAGATCATATGTAGCTCGTCTTATGGCTGTTTTATAAAATTTTCCCTTCAGGTTTATTGGAATTTTTCTGTCATACAATATACCACTTGCTTCCTTCCACTTCATCCACCTAACCCTAATTCTAATGCATGCATCTACACCTATTTTCTACTATATCAGCACATTTTTCCTAACACTGGTTGTTACTCCCTGTCTCTCACATTCTTTGCATATTCACCGGGGACTCCTTTCTTATTGAGCGCCCGCCAAATCGCTCGATGAACTCTATCATATGCTTTCTCAAGATCAAGTAATACCATAAGAGAATTTCTTTCTTTATTCCTGTATATTTCCATAACTGTCGTATAATAAAAATTGCATCTGTTGTTGATCTTGCATAAAGCCAAGCTGATTATTGTATATTTCCCATGTGACCAAGTAGTCTTATGGCACTGTACTTTGTTGTATATCTCCCATGTTTTTGTTAACAGGTAGGGGAGACCGGGGCTGGTTGCCGCATTTTTTACATTTTTATACCTAGATGCTAAATTAAAATATTTAGTACAAATTTTTGCTCAATGTATGAAAATTTAATCTTTTGCGCAAGAGATGTTGTAAAAATAAACATCTTGCAGACAATATGTTCAATTTGAGAAAGAAAAATGTATGTCACTGTGCGTCAACCAGCCCCACCAAGGGGTTGGTTGACGCCCATATTATGAAGTAACAAAACAACAAAATAATTAACAAAAACTTTATTATTCATAAACAACACTGGTGTATTTAAAGTTATAGAATCTAAATTTAACTCAAATAATAAATTAGGTGTAAAACCAACAGCATAAAATCTTTTCTTTCTTTTACTTTTAAGTGGAATCAAATTTTGAATAAAATAAAAGTGATAAATCGTTTTTTTAGTTATTGAAAAAGATTTAAATAAAAACTATGACCAAATACATATTCTGTAAGCAAATTTAATTTCAAATAGTTAGTCGCTTTTACAATTTATGCAAGTAAAAAAATTTCAGGATCACTAGCACAAGCTTCGTGGTCCCACTATTTGCAACTACTACATTGTATCCACTTTTCTTATGAAGTGCTAGTTTGATACGGGTCTAAACAAAATAGACCAGAAGCATTCTTCACCCTCCGAGTCGACTTCTTTAACAACTCTCCTCTTTGTTCGTTTCTTTGATACTGCTTTCTTATCTGGGCAAATAAAGGTTCTTCTCAGAACCAACTGACTAGAGATCTCGGAACGTGTATCCGAGTCTGTCACCTTAACATCGAGGGCATAAGCCAGGCAAAATGCCAAGTGTTGCAAAAAATCTTACACGATAACGACATTGACCTGGTTGCCATACAAGAGACCCATACTGAAGACAAAGTCCAGCTTGATTTAAGGGGAAATAGACCTGGCTACGATTTACTGGGAGCCACTTATGATAAACATTACGGCGTCGCAACCTACATTCGCTGCAAAATAGAAAATGGTTTCCTGCTTTCTGCTTCCAATGAAAATAATATACACGAAATAGTCACCAAAATTGGAGAGATTACCGTGGTGAATATATACAAACCTCCAGCCACTACATGGAACCCAGAAGTGTTAAATACTCATCCACATCATACTATATACATCGGCGACTTCAACAGCCACCACGAAATGTGGAAGTACACCACGAATGATGAAAATGGGGAGGCACTAGTAGAATTGTTCGAAGAGCAAAACACATATCTAGTTTTTGATGCCAAAGACAGAGGAACATTTAAATCAGCTGCATGGAGAAAAGAATATAACCCAGACCTATGTTTGGTCTCAAAAGATACCAATAACAGACCACTAACAACTGCGAGAAGTGTCCTTGCAGACTTCCCACATACTCAACATCGTCCTGTACTTATCACCATTGGAATATCAATTCCAATAATTAGGTCATATCCTCGACCCAGGTGGAATCTTAGAAAAGCAAACTGGAAGAAGTTCTCTGAACAACTAAACCGGACCTTGAGCTGGGTCCCTCCAACCAGCAAACATTATGAGAGGTTTGTGGGTTCAGTAATAAGCGCTTCCAAGGAAACCATCCCTGGGGGTATCGCAAAGAATATGTGCCCGAATGGACTGAAACATGTGAAGACTTATACGCGAAGTTTCTCGAAAGTGGTGACCGATAAATAGCCGACGAGCTTTTACACAACATCGATACAGCTAGACACCAAAAATGGATAAATACTGTCGAAAACCTTGACTTCAAAAAATCAAGCCGGCAGGCATGGTCCATGTTGCGGAAAATTGGAGGAGCTAACCAGCTGGAATCCAGAGAGTCTAAAATGTCTCCTAACAAGGTTACCTCCCATATGGTATCTCTATCCAGAGCTCCACGAGATCGAACACATACTACCAACGTGAAAAGAAACTTAAGGGCATTAAAACAAATGAACAGAATGAACTCCGAATACTCAGCAAGAATATTTATTTCTGAAATCACACATGCGCTGAAAGAAATGAAATCAGGTAAAGCACCTGGGTTTGATGATATCCATCCAGAGTTCTTGATACACAGTAATGCATACACAAAACAGTGGCTTGCAATGTTCTTTAATGATATACTTCACTCAGGTAACATTCCTTTCTCACTTAAGCGAACAAAGATAATTGCAATTCCGAATCCGGGCAAATCAAACGATAAACCAGAAAACTACCGCCCCATAGCTCTACTCAGCATGGTATATAAACCATTAGAAAAGCTTCTCCTCAACAGAATTAGTCACCGGATACTAGAAAATGTCCCCATTGAACAAGCTGGCTTCCGCCCTCATCGAAGCTGTACGGACCAAGTGCTGTCATTAACAACTTTTATAGAAGCTAGTTTTCAAGAGAAACAAAAGACAGTAACAGTATTTATAGATCTAACAGCAGCATATGATACTGTTTGGAGACAGGGATTAATATATAAACTGGCCCGTATTATCCCCTGCAGAAAGATAATTAACCTCATTGACAACATGCTGACAAACAGAGCCTTCCAGGTTATAATGGGAAAGAAGACGAGTCGACAGATGAAACTTAACAATGGTATTCCACAGGGTTCTGTCCTTGCCCCTTTACTTTTCAGCCTCTATATTGCTGACATGCCTGAAACCGAATCTCGGAAGTTTGGATATGCTGACGACTGGACCCTTGCAACAAGCCACCAATCTTTTGAAACTACAGAAATCACTCTCACGAATGACTTATCCATCCTCCGCGAACACCTTAAGAAATGGAGACTACAACCAAGTACTACAAAAACTGAAGTATCAGCTTTTCATCTCAACAACAAGCTGGCAAACAGAGAATTACGAGTGTATTTTAATAACAAGCTGTTAAAACACAATAAATACCCAATACAAAATACCTTGGGGTTACTCTAGACAGAACGCTCACATTCAGAGAACACCTGACGAAAACAGCAGCAAAATTGAAAATACGCAACAATATAATACAGAAACTCTGCGGCACTACATAGGGGTCCACAGCATCAACTTCAAGATCCTCTGCTCTTGGCCTGATATATCCGGTGGCAGAATACTGTGCACCAGTGTGGCTAAATAGCAGGCATACCTACCTGGTCGACACCCAACTAAACCGTGCTATGCGTATGATAACAGGCACAATTAAGCCCACCCCTACAATGTGGCTACCTACCCTTAGTAATATAGCACCACCCAACCTACGCCGCGAACATGCATTGGTTAAAGAATATAACAAAATAATGGACAGTCGCCAGCTTCTAGTCCACAACGACATCGCCGATATTCTTGGAAACCGTCTCCGATCCGTCTCCGATTGGTTAAAGAATATAACAAAATAATGGACAGTCGCCAGCTTCTAGTCCACAACGACATCCCCGATATTCTTGGAAACCGTCTCCGATCCAGGTTACCCCCTCTGCAATCTGCTCAAGCGCTGCAGCAATCCAACTTTGACTTAAATACCCGATGGAGAGAAGATTGGGAAAGTAGGACAGATCCGAATTACCATAGTCTACCAGACATCATAGGAAATCCTGGCGAATTTGAACGCCCCCGTAAGATTTGGGCAGCCCTTAATCGAATTCGAACAAACTGTGGAAGATGAGCCGACTCCCTCTACAGGTGGAGTAAACTCCCCTCGCCTTCTTGTGACTGCGGCGATGCAAGACAGACGATAAGTCACATTGTTTAGGACTGCCCACGCAGAGCATACACAGGCGACCCTATAGACTTTGTAATGGCAACCGAAGGGTCAATCGAATATATAAAATAACTGGACATCTGTTTGTGATGCATTGTATAATGCATAAATCTAAATAAATTCTGTGATTTACTTAAGCCATACGCTAAATAAAAAATAAATAATCTGGGCAAATACTTCTTCTTTAAGAGTTTTACTATTATTTTACACTTCTTCAAGAGCTTTTTTTATTGGAGTGTCGGTTAAAATTACTGCCTCTCGCTTCCTTCTTTTATATTTTGTATCCTGATTTCTAACCGCTGCTTTTAGGAACGAACTTAGCGGAGGAGAGTTCTCTTTTTGATTGTGCATTGATTTTTGTGGTAAGATTACTTTTAGAACGGTCAACTTTCTTTGAGCACAACTTCGATCCTTCATCAGGTTTGCTCGAAGATCTTTTAATATTTTTGTGAGCATCAAGTGCCTTCAAACACTCTGGTTGCAGCTGTTCGTTGAATTGGTTTGAAATTTTTGTGCGATCTTCAAAACTTGAAGGTTCGCTCTTTGGCAGTCCCTGTTATGGATTTTCCATATATTTTTATCTCACTAACTGCTCTTAACATAATTCTGGTGTAGTTTCACCTTTTTCTGACTTTCTTTAAAAAGAACGCATTTCCTAAAGCAAAATGTCAAATCAGTAAATCTATATTTATGCTCGGGGAAGATTGACTCATGTGTTAACCAGCCCCTTATTGAATGCGTCAACCAGCCCCTTATCGAATGCGTCAACTAGTGTTGCCCAAAATCGGTCTTGGTCTTGCAGTCTTGGTCTTGTTCTTGCGCAAGACCAAGACCGCCTAATTTTATCAAGACTTGAGCAAGAACAAGACTTAGCCTGCGAGACTCTTGCGTCTTGCAGTTAGAACTGAGGGTCGTTTTAGGGAGTATGTATATTAGTTCGGCTATATTCTCACATACTTTATGAGAAACAAAAAAAAATTGTAACAAAAATTTTTTTATGAGAAACAAAAAAAAATTTGTAACAAAAATTTTGAAAATTGGACTTATGTTCACTACGAACAATACTATAAACATACATAGCGAGTCAAAATATCCATTTAAAGAACACTTGACACATTTGACACGTACTCAGGTCTTTATTACAACGTAAAAATAAAATATTTTGTACTTTCCTTCCCATCAGACGACTTCTCTGAAATTAGTTGTCCGGGTTATAGGTCTGGATCCCGCGTATGAAAAAAAAGTTGATTAATAGCAAGCTGAAAATTTGTTAATAGCTTAAGGGTGTCTAGTCAGACAAACTTTGATATATGGGAACACTTCTTCTTCTTCTTCAAGTGCCGTCTCCTAATCGGAGGTTGGATATCATCATCACTATCTTTACTCTATCCACCGCTGCTCTAAAGAGTTCTATAGAACTGCATCTAACACTGGGAACACTGGAAGTTTTAATTGTGGAACAGTTTAAAAATTTCGAACGGTCAGACCACGAAAACGTCACATGTATTTTATCCGACAGAACTTCCAATTGATTTGTTACCCTTTCATTAAACTCTCATGCAAAAATCAGGCTGCTATTTATCACCAAATGGGCATGATAATGAGTGGAACACGTAGAACATGTCAAATGACAGGAATTATGACAGGTGATAAATAGCAGTCTAATTTTTGCATGAGAGTTTAATGAGAGGGTAACAAATCAATTGGAAGTTCTGTCGGACAAAATACATGTGACGTTTTCGTGGTCTGACCGTTCCAAATTTTTAACCTGTTCCACAATTAAAACTTCTCCTGTTCCAGTGTTCCCATATATCAAAGATTGTCCGACTAGACACCCTTAAGCTCTTAACAAATTTTCAGCTTGCTATTAATTAACTTTTTTTTCATACGCGGGATCCAGACCTATTATGAGAATAGTCGCCTTCTAATCATAACATAACATTCTTGCTTTGCGACGTCGATAGTAATATCAAATATCGTATCCAAACTTTTTAAAAATATGTCACCTTGCTGATAAAAAATATACCTAATAAATAATTAATTTTTGTCATTATTAGTTTTCTATGAATATAAACACCACAAATTTAATCTTATCGGTATATAGAACAGTAAGACTATTATGTATTGTTTTTGCTGAATGTGCCGAAACAGCGCGGCTATTATTTAAAAGTATGATAACGAGACAAAGGAACAGTGTAAATAAAATACCAAAATTAACGATATACACTTCTCCAAAAAATGTATTCACCACCTTAAAAACAGGTCATTGTTAATGTCTTGAATTTCCTAAGCCTGTTGTTCGATTTAAGTGATTTTTTTAATATGTTGTCTTATTTTTATAAATATCGCTGTAATATTATTGCTAGACAGGTCAATTATTATTGTCACTGTAGACCGGGTGTACCAATAAAAGTGTGTTTTTTAACAGAGCTAGCATCACTCTGTGGAATATTCTAGGATTTATAAAATACTGAAATTACAACGATAACCTCATATTTTCGCTTATATTGGACATTATATTCGCTTATACTGGACAATAAAATACACTACTACTACTACTATTACTATCGGTTTACAGCGTTCTTCGACGCCTTCCGACTCCTAACCGCCATTCTTCTCTGTTTAACCATAGACCTGGAGGGATTTCTCTTTCCTCTAGTTCTTTTTCAATTCCCTCCCTCCAGCTTTTCTCGGCCTTCCCCTTTTTCTTCTCCCTTGTGGTGTCCATGCCAAAATCTGCTTAGGGATCCTGTCATCTGGCATTCTCTGTACATGGCCGTACCATACTAGTTGTTTTGTTTTTATGTCATCAATTATTGTATGTGTGACTCCCATCATTTCTTATATTCTCTCAGTTGGTATCCGATCTCTTCTTGATTTGCCTGCTGCTCTTCTCCAGAAGTCCATTTCTATTACTAGTAGCATTTTCTCCGTTCTTTGTTTCAGTGGCCAAACTTCACTGCCATATGTGA
This sequence comes from Diabrotica virgifera virgifera, assembly GCF_917563875.1. Classification (NCBI taxonomy): domain Eukaryota; kingdom Metazoa; phylum Arthropoda; class Insecta; order Coleoptera; family Chrysomelidae; genus Diabrotica; species Diabrotica virgifera. The sequence continues at coordinate 218,665,849 of NC_065445.1, forward strand.
TTATACTTTTAAGTATGCTATTGTATATGAGCTGTTTGTTCGCTTTAGATATTGTCTGGTCCCACAGAATGCCGTTCATCATGGATATGTCTTTCTACCCTGTATTAATATAATAAAATATAAACTTTAAACTAGTAAACTTTAGTTAGTTAGAACATAGGCACGGATCACTTAGATCATGGGTTCAAACTCCACCCGGTATCAGTTGTCTAGATCAGTAATTCTCAATATTTTTGAGTCATGAACCACAAAATACTTTTTATTATTTTTGTTACCAACTAACTGAAATAGGTATCTAGCTAGGTAATCTAATTAAGTATAATACTAATTGTGGTGCTGATTTTAGCTGTGTTTGCGTTTTGTGTACCACCGCAAATAATGATATGTACCACCAGTCTTACATGCACCCCAAATTGAGAACCGCTGGTCTAGATATTTATTAATTTGGCTGGTATTTACTATGGCTATGATATTCTAGCTTAAAATGTACATCTCTGTCACGTTGTTTAAAGATACGCAATAGGCTAATAGGCAACTGCGAGACTTGCAAGACTCTTGCTGCAAGACCAAGACCAAGACCGGGAGCGCAATACCAAGACCGAGACCAAGACCAAGTGTACTGCCGGAAGACCAAGACCAAGACTGTCTAAGTCTCGTCTTGGTCTTGCATTTGGGCAACACTAGCGTCAACCAGTCCCAGAGAACCATTTTGGATATTTATGTTAATCGACTCTATATTAATTAGTTTTTGGAAAATATAATGATTGTATCTTATAGTAGTAGTTCTAAACTTCAATAAAAACAAAGAACAAATTATTATCTTTAACAATGGAATTTCTAGAACAAAAAATGTATGATAATAAAAATTTACTCACCACTGTAAAAAAAACTACAAAACGTACACCCTATTAGTTATCTCGTCAAACTGAAACTACCTTTCGAGAGTGCGCTTTGTGGGGAGCCTTGGAACTTGTGTAAACGCGTGACTGCCAAGTTTCTTAGTTTTAAGAAAATCGCACTGCGTCAACCAACCCGGTGCGTCAGCCCGCCCCGGTCTCCCCTACTAATGTACTATAATACTTCTCCATTCGTCTTACATTTGTCCAACTTCCATCATCATCATTCTCTTTGCCTTATCCCTATGCGGGGTCGGCTTCCCTAATTGCATTTCTCCACACAATTCTATCTTGGGTCACATCAATGTTAATCCCCTTTACCAACATGTCCTGCCTTATCGCCTCCCCCCAGGTCTTCTTTGGTCTTCCTCTCCTACTACTTCCAGGAATCTGCACTTCAGCTATTCTTCGTATTGGGTGATTAACGTCTCGACGTTGAACATGAACAAACCATCTTAACCTATGCTCTCTCATTTTGGCATCAATTGTTGCCACACCTAGACTTCCCCTAATATACTCATTTCTAATTTTATCCTTCTTTGTCACTCCACTCATCCATCTAAGCATTCTCATTTCCGCCACATGCATTCGTTGTTCCTCTTTCTTTTTCACTGCCCAACATTCAGTTCCGTGCATCATAGCCGGTCTTATGGCTGTTTTATAGAATTCTCCTTTCAGCTTCATTGGAATTTTTCTGTCACACAACACACCACTCGCTTCTTTCCACTTCATCCATCCAGACCTAATTCTACTGCATGCATCTCCATCTATTTCTCCATTACTCCGTAATACCGATCCTAGGTACTTAAAACTATTGCTTTTCACAATCATTTCACCATCCAATGATACCATTTTATTTGTAGTAACTCCATCTTTAAATGAACATTCCAAGTACTCTGTTTTTATCCTACTAAGTTTTAAACCTTTTTCCTCCAGAGCTCTTGTCTCCACTGTTCCAGATTTTGTTCTAAGTCTCTTTCACTATTTCCTATTAACACTACATCATCAGCATACATTAGGCACCATGGAATACTACCCTGTAGTTTCGCTGTTATCTGGTCCAAAACTAATGAGAATAAATAAGGACTAAGCACCGAGCCTTGGTGCAATCCTACTTTCACCTGAAATTTATCAGTCTCTCCCACACCTGTCCTAACACTAGTCGTTACTCCCTCGTACATATCTCTCACAATCTTTACATATTCGCCAGGGACTCCTTTCTTATTGAGTGTCCACCACAGAATCTCTCGAGGAACTCTATCATATGCTTTCTCAAGATCAATGAATACCATATGAGCGTTGGTCCCTTTATTCCTGTATTTTTCCATCAGTTGCCTTACAATGAAAATCGCATCTGTTGTTGATCTGCCCTGCATAAAGCCAAATTGATTATCGGATATTTCGGTTTTTTCACGTATCCGTCTATCAATTACTCTCTCCCATATTTTCATGGTGTGGCTAAGTAGTTTTATAGCCCTGTAGTTTGTGCATTGTTGTATGTCTCCCTTGTTTTTGTAGACAGGTACTAATATACTGCTTCTCCATTCGTCTGGCATTTGTCCAACTTCCATAATTCTATTAAACAGACCTGCTAGCCAACTTATTCCTGTCTCTCCCAATGCTCTAATTTGTCTAACTTCCATAATTCTAATAAATAAACCTATTAGCCAACTAGTTTCTATTTTTCCTAGTGCTCTCCACACTTCCCCAGGAACATCATATGCTCCAATTGCTTTTTCTTTCTTTATTTTTTGTGATGATTAAACCACTTTCTCTTTTGATTGGTACTGTGTGACCATTGTTTTTTCCTCAATTTTTTTCGTCTAGATATATTTTAACTTTAGCTCGTACCATTGGAGGATCAATACCTACATACCTGTAAAGAACAGTCATATGTCATCTTGAATTATTTCTCTGTTGTTGCTAATTATATTATCTATTGTTTTTGTTTTGTTATCCGGGCTTTGCCAAATCCATATTTGCCATTGGTTGTAAAAAAATTAAGCTTTGTAGAAAGAGAATTATATTATATAATTATATTTTAATAAATTTATAAAACCCTTCGTTTAAGAAAATAATATTTTAATAATAATTTTATATTTTTTTTTAAGATTATGTATAAGCTATAAATGGGTTCATGTTTATTTTAACTATTCCATAATATTATGTACCTCTAATAAAATTACCAAACCTCTTGTCTGGCAGTGACCGATTCTAACCCCTTGAAAGTAAAAACTTTTTCAGTACTGATGACGTCAGCGTTACCAGTACTAGCATTACCGACAGGTCCACACCGTCTCCTGCGCATGCGCTTCGCCACGACATGCAAGCTTCGATGGACGGCCATCAAATGTATCCAGAGGATTACTACTTAGCGCCTGATAAAGATAACGAATATATCTATGTCACCTATCCTCCGGATTTGAAGAGGAGACTTCTTGAAAGGTAAGTTAATTAGATATGTATGTCCGTTAGAATAGTGTTTAGGATTAGATTGTTAGAGGCATTAGCCAATTTAAATATAATTTGGACTAAAGAAAGATAATGCCTCAAAAATTTGCTTAGTTAAATGAAATAGTTGCAGGGGTGAGTGTAATATAGTCTAAGATCCGAATATAGGTCGACCTGCACTCATCTGCTTTCCAGGCGAAACATTTTTTTTTATTAAATTTCATACATAGACAAATATTTCTGGCATGGGTTGCCTATCAAAATCGTGTCATAGCTATCCTTAAGGCTTAGGGTAGGGGGTTGAAATCAATATTTTAAGCACATTTTTTAAAGTATGGTAAAATTATTTTATTTTTAAATTAAATAAGCATATTCAGTACAATTCATAGATTATTCAAGAAAAAAATCAAGAAAAAATATTGAAAAATAAGCCAACGGTGGCAAATTGTTAAAGACACCTCAAAATATAATGAATTTTGCGGTGACACCAGAACTCATCATTGGATCATGGTAAACACAAAATTCAAAAAGATTTTATTAGCTTCTGGGTTTTCGAGGTAATGGTGTCGAGTTTTTTAGTACTTTTGACTTTTTGATATCACTCAGAAGTAAAAACAACGAATTTTTTTGAAAAAAAAAATGGTGAAAATAAATATATTTATTATTGTTAAACAAAAAATAAGCATGAAACAAAAATATCTCGACAGGTTTACCTCAAAGAATGTCTAAAGAAAATATATACAAAATTCCAGGTGGGTCGGTCAAGTAGTTTTTGAGTTACTAATGTCTACAGCCTTTGAGAAAAGCAGTGTTGTGGAAAATGAGTTTAAAGTATTGTCAACTTTTATTTTAAATTTTTTTTGTCTATCATATCGTAAAATTACGCACACCGGAATATCTTTTTGAAGCGCGGAGTAATATACAAAAGAAAATGAACAGCTGTTGACTGTTGTTCAATATATTCAAGCGTGCTGGCGCGAACCTGCTGCAAAGCGAGTCGAAGGTAGGGATATTCAACACCATGATACTAAGACAACCAGAGATAAAGCCACGTGCATGAATAAGCCTGTCTCTCTCTCTTCTACGCCTACGTCACTGACCGACAAACGCCAGGCCAAATGTTCTATTTTTAACTTGAGTTTGTTATTTTTATGCAGTTTGCGAAAGTTTTCGGAAAGCATAAAGCTATATTTTCGGGATAAAATTCTTAAATATAATTACAAATAGTCATTACTGCCCTTTCAGCATGGTATTATTGTTAGTATTAAATCTTTGCGACTACTCTTTCTAGATTTAAAAAAAGATTTCAACATCAATTATATAACAGCATATAATTTAAATCAAGATTGCTTAGAAGGACTATTCTCAGTAATACGTGCGATTGGAGGTTTACATGATCATCCGTCTCCTTTGCAATTTAAATACAGTCTTCGTAATTTTATTATGGATCGGAACGATGAAGCTATTTCACTCTCAGCTAATGTAAGTAACCTACCAGAAACAAAAAGCATGTCGCTTCAAAACATGAAAGCAGGAAGCTCTTTGAATCTTGATTGTTACAACAATGACGTATTAGATTCAGTGATGATAACCGAACCACTCTTTAGTCAATTAAATCTTCCAGTAACTTCAGAAAATGAAAACGATCAAACAGATTTTGAAATGGAAGAGTTGTATCATGATGGACTAGAAAATTTAGCGGGTTTCATAGCTTTCAAGCTAAGACATGAAGAGAGTTTGGGCAGTTCTACAAAATAGTAACACTTCTTTCTCGTGGGGTAAATCATCTCTCAGAAGGGGGTTTGGTGAAGCCTTCAGAAATATTACTTACGAACTGTCGTGAACTAGAAAATATTTTTTGCCAATTCAATGGGGATACTATTAAAGTTGGCATCAAAAATTATCAAAAATCTGTATTGGAAAGATCAATTCATGTTAAAATATCTGGTGATGTGAAAAAACTATTTTTTAGATGTCGGATGTATTTTCGAATACGAGTTTTCAACCAAAAGTTGAAAGAAAAGTCTAAAATACAAAAAAGAAAAATTGCAAGAATCGTTAAGTAAAATGAATCAAATGTAATATTGTTTTTTTTTGTTTTTGTTTTGTTTTTTTGTTGTTTTTTTTTTGTTTTGTTTTTTTTTGGGGGGGGGCGAGGGATGTGCTCTTTTTCTAGTCGGCGTAAAGCTGAGCGGGAAAAGAACTAATCTCAGGGGGTGAGTTTGGCTTGGAGAGTCTTAGGACTTTGCACCTCCTTAAACCATCCCAAGACCGCTGGGTACTCCCAACATTGATTGGGGGTGTCTAATCTTTGATTGCACCCTTCTCGTGGTGGCTCTGTTGAAACTAAACTTAGCGGATCTAGACTAGTCTAGATAGTCGATTAATAATCCTTGCGGTAATATGCAGGTAGATAAGATTTTACCTGTAAAATAGGTTAGTAATATCAACTCTAGTTAAAGCAACCATCAAAGCAAGAGTTGGTGGAGGCTGTCCACAAGGAGGAGTTCTGTCACCTCTACTTTGAGCAACCTTGGTAGATGATCTCAAAAATCTCTCGACAGAAGTCTTTTTTGTCTAGGATACACTGACGATATATCAATCGTCATCAGGGGCAGGTTTGCCCAGCTAGTGTCTGGGAGAATGTAAGCAGTCCCAAATAGAGTTGACGACCGGTGTAAATAAGAGAGACTGATAGTCAATGCTCTTCTTCTTCTTCTTCTTCTTCTTCTTCTTATAATAGGCCTATTGACCTGTTCCTTACCAATTTTGAGCTTGTATTCGTAGCTGTGATGTTGACTGCCAGCTATCTCGCCACCTTTTAAAGGGCCTTCCTATTGGTCTCTTGCCTGTTGGCTTCGAACCCCTGGCTATACGGGCTATTCTCTCACTGTCCATTCTCGTTACATGCTGATTCCACTCTCGTCGTCTCTGTCTTCCCCACCGTACTTTATCTTATATGTTACAGAGATCTCTTATTCTGTCGTTCGGTATGTCTCTCAGTGTTTTCCCAGTTATTGACCTCAGCGTTCTCATTTCTGATGTTCTCAGTATCCTCTTGGTTTCTGCTGTGTCACATCTTTTATCTTTTTCTATCTGTTTCTATCGCGTACGTCATGATCGGTACATAGTCAATGCCCAGAAAACAAATCGCCAACTGCACCCAAAGCACAGCACTAGAAGGCTTAGAACTACCGGTGTTGGGAGGAACAGAGATTTCATTTGCCAAAAAAACAAAATACCTAGGGGTTTATACTGATCATAGGCTGAAATGGAATACTCACATCCTGAAAACCACACAGAAAGCTACTGTGTCCTTGGGCAAATGTAGAAGAATTTGAGGTGAGAATTGGGGCTTATTGGACCTTTTAAAAAGGGCCAGACTAAATAATGTAATCTAGAATTAGAGGACCACAATAGATCTGAAAAGTTAGCAGTGGAATAGGCTAAACGGCCACCTCTTTAAATCCATCTAAATCTATCTACTTAATTTTGTTTTTGTAATTTTAATACTTCTTTGAAACTTTAGTTTTTTTTATTATTTGTTAATAAACCATCTTTTATTTGACGCAGTTTATTTAAAGTTTTCTGCTTGTCAAGAAACCTCTTAAATTTTTGCAGTGAAAAACTTTTACGTTTTTAGTACAGTACCTACATAATATATTGTATTATTTTACTGGTATTATTATAATAAGTCATCAAAGTATAAATTAAACAGTGTAACAGAACAGACGAACGACAATTTCAGTTATATAATAACACGAGAATGTATAAAACCGTATAAAACTCTATGCTTTCCCATAAGTCTCCGTACAAGTTTGTCGGGCGCTGACGTCATGCGCACATCAGTTAAAAGTTGTTCTCGAAGTGGCTTTATCTCTGGTTGTCGTAGTATCATGATTCAACACTATTTCCCTACCTCCCTATCTCTATCTTCGACTCGCTTTGAGCCAGCGCGCTTGAGGGCAGTGAGAAGCAGTCAACAGCCATGATACTATGACAGGAAGATATGCACACTTGCAATTCTAAATTCATTCGACTGGCGCAAGACGTCACTACGTGACTAAACCAGGGAACTTGTGGGTATCTTTTTTTGACGATGAATCATATGGCAACTCTGTTGCATTACTATATGTAAATGAATAACTTGAAACTTGAACTGTTAACGGTGAGTGGCCCTTGATGCCATGTGTTGCACTAAGAATTCATAACTAGTTACTTTATGTGAATACGTGAATATATGAATCTACGATTTAATTGTATACCTTACAAACAAAATCAATAAAGCCATAAATTAAATTAAAGACATAAATAAAATTAAATTAAATTAAAATAAAGACATAAATTAAATATTATACAAAGCCGGTAAAACGTAAATAATTTGAAATATAAACGAAAAGCGTGTCATACTTCAGACTTTATGAATATTATTTATTATTATTTATTTATTATAATTAATGCGGATATTATAATTATCTTTAATATTTTTATTTAGCATCCTCATTTTAAAATACATTTTACATCTAAAAGAAAGTAAATTTTACGTCGTCACTGAGATTTACTTGTTTTACGGCTTTTAATAGGTTTTTCAGATAATGTTTACTAATTTTTAATGTACTGCGATTATAAGTACGACAAATATGTTCCAGTTCACTACATTTAGTTACAAATTCCAGCGTTGGTTTAGTAAACCACCTTTAGAAACGTGGTTTACCCAAGTAAACGATTTATCGTTAGCATCCGGAATCCCATGGTCTTAACGTTCCTACAGCTGGAAGGGGGTAGCCTCTTTTTCTTAATAAACGATAGGACCTTGCCGCTACAACAGCGTGCAAAGAAATTGCTGAAGCAATATCTTCAATTGACCACTTAATTTGTTTTTTAGTTTTCAATTTTTTTAACTGCCCTTAAGTAAAATTTTTTTCTGTACTTTTTTCCTCCTTCTCTCTACTAAGAAGTTCCTTAAATTTTTTATTTTCAATTTGCAAATTCTTTATTTGTTCCATGCCTTTTTTGACTATGTCGTTTTCACTTAAATTAAATAATTTTTAAGTAGATCATAACAAATATGTATTATGTAAATTTGTAGATTTTAAAAATAGGTTTTTTCTCTTACATTACAATTTGAGTATCGATATCCTTAAATTTTGTGTCACAAGTTTCTTCTACTGCTTGTTTTGCAATCTGATCTAACACATTTGACATTTCAGGTTGTAGTTCATTTGTGTTTTCTCTGTAATAAAATTTAAATATATAAAGAGCACATTTCATTACCATATTCGTAGTAAAAAATACATCCAAAATAAGATATTTATGGAGCTATTAAAAATAAAGTGTTACTTCGAATTCAGAGTTCTATTAAAATGGCCATTAGTATATATAGAAACATTTTGTCTGTCGTTAAATTGTGTATAAAATCAAAATACTTACATGTTTTTTAATACATTTCTTATCTCTATATTTCTTTTGCGTGTACTTTCAATCGTTTAATGTTTTAGCGCTTGGGGTCTTTATTAAATGAAGAGAAGGTATTGCATCATTTCTTTACTTCCACTTGTTGTCAGGTAATCCCAATAGTTTTTCTTTTAAACAATAGTCAGCTTCTGTAAAATGTTTTGAGCATATTATTCTTGCGGTATCTACATTAAATTTGTCTCGCTGAAAACACTTATAGACCCACACTTTACGTATGTGTTTGTCTCTAAGAAACACGAAAAAACGACAATTCGAAAAAGTTTTACTTTTTTTATTGTTATTGTTTAAACAACCCACCACTGCACAATACATGGTAAACGAAAATTAGTCTTCTTTATAAAGTAGGTACAGATAGCCGAGAGCAACTTGCGTTCGATAAACGAGTTACAGTCGGAAAAATGAAAGAATACCCATGAACGATCACATCAATCACTTATTTTGTATTTGCTATCTTTTTCTATAACAAATGTTTGTCATTTATAGAAAAAGACAGCAAATACAAAATAAGTGATTGATGTGATCGTTCATGGGTATTCTTTCATTTTTCCGACTGTAGGTGATATTTTTTTTCTTTGGAGTTGTATGACTACGGGCCCTTCAAGGCTCATTCGCCGATTCACCAATTTTGCTCATTTATTTTACAATACATTTTCCTATACCTATCTACTTAACATTTTTGATCCTACTTATTCTACATACTTTATAAGGAATGACCACTGGTCAGTGGGAATACCACATCAGGCAAAAACACAGGTTTACTTATATATTATAATACATTTTAATTTCGGTCTTTACGTTAGTTAGTTTATAATTTGATTTTTATATTTTTAATATGTTCTATAAATAATTGCATTAATTCTGTATTATTAATTTGTGATAGGTGATATTAACACGATGGAACGGTCAGACCACGAAAACGGCACATTTATTTTGTCCGACAGAATAGACTTAAACTCTCCGAACAGAGATTAAACTCTCATGCAAAAATCAGACTGCTATTTATCACCTGTCATAATTCCTGTCATTTGACATATTCTACATGTTGCACTCGTTAAAACTCCCATTTGGTGATAAATAGCAGGCTGATTTTTGCATGAGAGTTTAATCTCTGTTCGGAGAGTTTAAGTCTGTTCTGTCGGACAAAATACATGTGCCGTTTTCGTGGTCTGACCGTTCCAAATTTTTAACCTGTTCCACAATTAAAACTTCCCCTGTTCCAGTGTTTCCATTTATCAAAGTTTGTCCGACTAGAGACCCTTAAGCTATTAACAAATTTTCAGCTTGCTATTAATCAACTTTTTTTTCATACGCGGGATCCAGACCTATAAACGAATAAACAAAAATCTCATTCAATACGTTTTGAAGCAACACGTGAGAGATAACTATTGTATTAACACGAATGAACATGAACACAAGTAAAGAATTCAACTTGGCGCCAAGAAAGTTGTCTCTGGTTTACGTCACAGTGAGCGATAGGGATGCAAGACCATCATGGGCGTTGATTTATCTTCTTGTCATAGTATCATGGTCAACAGCTGTTCTCATTGTCTTTTGTAAATTGCTCCGCGATTTAAAAACATATTTCGGTGTTTATCATTTTACGATTTGACAGAAAAAAAAAGAAATTGAAAATAAAAGTTGACAATACCTTAAACGCGTTTTTCTTAAAACAGCTTTTTTCAAAGGCTGTAGATATTGTAACTGAAAAACTACTTGACAAACCCAGCTGGAATTTTGAATATATTTTCTTTAGACATTCCTTGAGGTAACGCTGCCGAGATATTTTTTGTTTTATGCTTATTTCTTGTTTAACAATAATAAATATGTTATGTTGATTTTCACCCTTTTTGCAAATAAATTCATTGTTTGGACTTCTGAGTGATATCAAAAAGTCAAAATTCGATAAAATCAAAAAACTCAACAGCGCTACCTCGAGAAACTCAAAAAATAAAATCTTTTTAATTTTTTGTTTACCATGATCCAATAATGAGTTCTGATGTCCACCGTAAAATTCATTGTTTTTTGAGGTGTCTTTAAGAATTTGCCACCGTTGGCTTATTTTTCAATATTTTTTCTTGAATTTTTTCTTGAATAATCTATTAATTGTACTTAATATGCCAATTTAATTTAAAAATAAAATAATTCTACCATACTTCCAAAAAAAATATCCTTTAAAAGTTGATTTCAACCCCTACGGCCCCCTTAAGGGTAGCTATGACACGATTTTGATAGGCAACCTATGCTAAAAATATTTTTCTATGTATGAAATTTAATAAAAAAAATGTTTCATCTGGAAGGCAGATGGGTGCAAGACAACCTATATTCGGATCCCGTATTATTAGAGCACCAAAATTTCCTCTAAATGACTGGAAAGGTATATTATTAGTCTACAGTCGGATACTAGGATGTGTACCATTCAGATGGATTAGAAAAGATATCTAAGCATTCTTGCCGTGGGGCCAAATGACGAATGTATCCTCAACATAATATCGTAGTCAACATGTGGGTTGGAGCATTGATGTGGATAGCGCTTGGTTCACTAAGTCTTCCATAAAGATATTGGCAGTTACTAGAGAGCCCACTGGAGCACGATTTTGGAAGATGAAAAAATAAATGTTGGACATGTAATGTTTAATGAGGGATAAGTGGTCTTGCAGGATACTGTATTTAGTTTCCAGAATGTTTAACGTTTCGTCTATAGGAACGTTTTTAAAATGTTAAACGATGTCGAAACTTACTAGACTGTCTAAGAGTGAGATAGATGCTGTCTCACGCGGGACTTAACGTGTTAAAGAAGTTCGATAAAATGAAAAGAATTTTTGACGACGGATGAAGCATTTTCGGCGAGAGGTTGAAGAGTTTTGGTCAGATATTTTGCCAATGGTTGTGTAGGACAGGTAATTAAGCACTAACAATGGGATGTAGAGGAATATAGAATTTGTGAATTTTGGGTAGGCCGGATATTCGAGGTGTTCTAGAATATTTTTCACGAGGAATTAAAGTTTGTTTTATGTTAACAGGAAGAGGCTTCATTGACGATGGTTTTTGTTGTTTTCTTGATAGCTTGTAGGATTATTAGGGATTGATTTGTGGTCTGGTGTATTTATGAGATTTGAGAGTTTATTCATGTAAGACGAATTATTCAGGATGACAATGCTGCCGCGGAAGCAACTGCCATCTGCAGTTGCCGTTTGCTATCTGCAGTCAGGTTTGCCAGGTCAGTTTTTACTTTTTCAGTAGTTTTGCTTTCAAAAATCAGTAGAAATCAGTAGATTCTTTTTAGGCCATGTAAATACAGTAAAACCTGTGTTATCGGTCACCTGTCAAAATCGGCCACCTGTACTAACGACCAGTTTCAAAATTCTCCAAACCAGGGCCGCCGCAACCATGTGTGCTAAGTGTGCATCGCACACAGGCGGCCAACAATAGGAGCGGCCAAAAGCCACTGATGATAATACTTTTTTTAAAACGAAAATAAATTCAAATAGTAATGATTCAGATAATTCTGTAAACTCTAATATTCCAAACAATAATTATTATTACCTGATAATATTAAAATGCGTTTCATTTATCATTTATAGTTCTTTTTTCATCCTAATCTAAACAAAAGTGCCAGAAAATATTATTTATTGTACGAACTGCCCTTTTTCAAGTACATAATATAGTCAAAAGCAGTTCCGGGAATATTTTTTCATTTAAAGCGGCTGGCGGCTTTCAGATGGCAACATCAAAATGAATTGATTGTTCTATTGGCAAACTCTGTCAGGACGTTATCCTAAAGCAAATTTATTTTGAAATTTTTCTATTATATTAGATTGTAGCCCACATAAAACGCACGTAGAACAAATAACAATAATTGTAGTAAGATGAAGATGTGTTTTAACTTCAACACCAGTTCGAATATTTTAATACTTCTTGGGCTTTTCTCCTGTAACTGACGTAACTGGAGAATTAAAACAAAGAGGACAACATATTTGAATATATAGAGAATAAACTGGAAAAATTAAATATAAATATGAATAATTTGCATGGACAGGGTTACGATAATGGAGCCAATATGCGTGGTAAAAACATTGGATTGGAGAAAAAATCTTAGAGAAATATTTTCGAGCATTTTTTATTCCATGGACTTATGAAATGGAGACCGTGACACTTACACAGTTCAGTGGCACACCCAAAATTTTCCTCTAGGGGAGGTTGGCTTGGGAGAGTTTCGGACAAATAATCCCTGACAAAAATCCCCACAAATTATCTCTGGACAAAAAATCCCCAGACAAAAATCCCCGGACAAATAATCCTCGGGCAAAAAATCCCCACAAAAAATCCCGGACAAAAATAATCCCCACAAATTTTTTTCGACAAAACATCCCCCACAAAAAATCTCCATGAAATATTTGCTACCGAAAAGTTCTCTAAAAGTTTTCCCGTGAACGCAATCGACTCAACTGTTTTTCAGCCTCAGTGCAAAGAGTTATTGCAATGGCCATGAAACCACTTTAACGGCACGACAATAATGATTAAGCAATTAAGATTAAGCATGAATTATTGTAATTTCGATTACCAAATTTTGAATTCCAATTACATGCCGAAAACTTCAAATTTTACATGACAAACGTGTGTGGTTTTTCAAAAATCGTGGAAGATATTGGAATGAGCTAAGGCTGTGGGAATCATGTTGTAATTATTCGCTTAAATCTTTTGCTCACTCTGCCTTGAATAACTAAGTTAAAAACATTGCCTATTATCTGTGTGCATCCATGAAAAATTTTTGCGCTATTAAGAATGTTCAGCGTTGTTATGAAAACGCAGAACACAGGTTTTTGACATATCTTCTGAAAGCAATTGAAGCAGGTTTCTGAAATGTTGCTTGTAGTGAATTAAAACTGATGACTAAATATTTTTCGTTATGTATTACTAAAAAGATTACTACTATACGCCGAAGAAATAGTTGGTGACTACCAGTGTGATTTCAGGCCCGGAAGATCGATTGTTGATCAAATATTTACTATTAGACAAATGCTTGAAAGGATTGGGAGTATAATCAAGACGTGCATCAAATCTTTATAGATTTCAAACAGGCTTATGATTCAATTAATCATCCTACACTATGGAATACAATGGTCGAGCTGGCCGTACCCAAGAAACTAAATGCGGTAACGCAAATGTGTGTAAGTAACTTCTTTGCACAAGTTATAAGAGGTGGGGAAATATCAAATGCTTTCTGCGTAAATTCTTGACTGAGACAGGGAGATCCGTTGTCCCCGTTGTTGTGTAGCCTGACCTTAGAATATGCCATGCGAAAAATTTATCCAAAAATCAAACCAGACATAGCTGCTCGGGGAGAGGCCAAATGGGAGAAAGTCTGTAGGACGGCCTAGAAAAAGTGGAAAGATGTAGTCAGAGAAGATCTGGAGAAAATGGGAGTGAGAAAATTGAAAATAGTGGCACAGGGCCGACACATGGAAGGCAATAGTAAACCACTCGCAAGGATATTCGAAGAGTTAAGCGGCAGTTTCACATAGCAGTCCACTGTTATCGCAGCGGCTTTTAGCGGTGGGGATATATCTACTGCGATGGGTTTTACTGCTACCTACTGATTCACTATCCGTATGTCCAAATGAAATAGTCAGTTTTTAAAGATGGCGCCGAATAAAAAAAAGGTGTAGATGGTGTTACAACTTATTTATTACTATTGAAGAAATAAAAATATTATGGAAAAAAGTACCCTCGGTGGCGAAACGAACATACAGTAAAAAAGATATTGGGTGAACAGACCGTTATTAAACAGACCTGGCTTTGACATAGAAAATAATTTATTAACAGAACCATTAAAACCATGGCACTGTGTTGGACAGTAAATAATCATCTGTGCTCATTCCTGTTGGTTGGCTATCATGAATTTTCTTTTTTTCTAGTAGATACGTTGCTCTTATTATGGATGCTATTTTCTTTTTTATGGTTTCTTTATCTATAATCTATACCCACCTTTTCCGCAATTTTTGCAATTGCATCATTTCTCTTAAATGAATAAAAACATTTTTTTCGTCCGAGAACGTAATGTGTTTTCGCCAGAATTCGCCATTTTTATTTTATAAATAAGTTACTGCGATAGCAAAACTAGAATTATTTCTACTTATCGCAGTAATTCTTATAACAATCTACTGCGATCGAAGTGGTATGATTCACAACGAAGAAAAGGTGACAGTCAAACCACGCCTACCTAACAGTCGCTGTGATAACAGTGAACTGCTATGTGAAACTGCCGCTTTATAACGTTATTGATGATGATAATAACTAAATATTTTTGAAAAATCATACAGAAGTAAAACCTTCGTTTGTACAATGGTATTAAAAAAGGAATAGGCTACCATTGTACAAACGAAGTTTTTACTTCTGTATGATTTTTTAATTATGGTATACAGTCAGCTACTTGGTATTTTCCCATTGATTTTGTTTGAAATATTTTTGACGTTAAATTTACAAAAACTAACAGGTTTTTTGCATTACAATCAAGATTATCGTTTTCGGGAGCAGCAGTTCTCATCACGAATAGGCAATGTTTTGAACAAAGTTATTCAAAGCAGAGTGAGTAAAAGATTTAAGCGAATAGTTACAACATGGTTTCCACAGCCTTAGCGCATTCCCCAATTCCCCATATCTTCCACGATTTTTGAAAAAACTCAAACTCGTTAGTCATGTAAAATTTGAAGTTTTCGGCATGGAATTGAAATTCAAAATTTGGTAATCGAAATTGCAATTCATGCTTAATATTAATTGCTAATCATTATTTTCGTGCCGTAAAAGCGGTTCCATGGCGATTGCTATATCTTTCACCCACTGAGGAAAAACATTTGAGTCGATTGCATTAATGGGAAAAATTTTAGAGAACTATTCGGCAGCAAATATTTCCTGGGGAATTTTTGTCCGGGATTTTTTTGTGGGGATATTCTATCCAAAAAAATTTGTGGGGATTATTTTTCTGGGATTTTTTGTCCTGGGATTATTTGTCCGGGGATTTTTTGTCTGGGGACATTTTGTCCAGGGATAATTTGTGGAGATTTTTTGTCCGGGATTATTTGTCCTGGGATTAATTTCCTCTTCGCTTGTGCACCGAAATTTTTTTGTATTGTTTCTGAAAGACAAGTTCCATTTTCCTACTATTCTTTATATTTTTTATGCCCTGGGAGGGGTTTTAACCCCCAAAACCCCTCCCTGGGTGCGCCACTGACACAGTTGTCAGCCAATAGATTAAGAACAACACAGAGGGCCATCGATCGAGCTATGTTGGGAGTATCTCTGAGAGAACATATACGAAACGAGGACGTGCGGAGCAAGACAATATGTAATTGGAAGAATTGCGAAAAAAAAATGGAACTGGGTTGGACACGTGGCACGGCAAAACTACGACATGTGGACGAGAAACATTGTACATTGGAGACCACGCGAACACAGTGGTAGTAGAGGAAGAGCACAAAAACGATGGCTAGACGACATCAAAGCAAAAGTGGGGAGAAACTGACACCAAATAGCACAAAACAGAGAAGAGTGGAAAACTCATGGGGAAGCCTTTGTCCAGGAGTGGATGCAAACAGGCTGAAGAAGAAGATTTTCTATTCCCTGTTCTGCGCATAGTTTAGATCTGGTGGTGAATGATGCAGTAAAAGTAAGGTTTGATTCGGTGGAATTTTTTAATACTGTAGATACAGGAACTATATGTATTTTTTTCTTCTTCGAATATTAGATGGAACATTTTATTAAACCTATATTGTCTCTGGAATTGTCATTTAAAATAAATTTTCATTTTAAGATTTTGTATGCTGCCATAACAGCAATTAAACAACGCAACGGTTCCAATTACTTCAACAGCACACAGACATTTTTAGTGTAGTGTGGCATAACCAAAATTAAAAACAGTGATGAACTTAAAACCAATTTTGAGAAAGTGTATCAAGCCCTTATACAGACATAAACAGCTCAGAGACTGACATTACTGCAATCGATTTATATAATATGAAGAAATTAAAGCTATTCAACCATATTTTACCACAGCCTAGTGATATTCTTAAATACATTTACGAAAATAATCTGATATCAACATTTAGAAACTTAACTATAATCGTACGTATATTAGGAGGAAGTGTTAAAAGGGGGGCGGAAAATATTAAGTTGCACACGGGCGGCCAACACCTTAGCGGCGGCCCTGCTCCCAACCAATCATATGAAGATATCCTTATTTAAATACAGGGGAACCCCGATAAGTCGGCCCCCGATAACCCGGAAGTCCGGCTAACCCGGACCGATTTTCATCAGATAAACATTTTGATTTTCAATATTTTGTATTTTGACAACGACCCGATTTGGGAGTCGCGAAACGTTAATAAAATTATTTTTCAATTTAATTGTGGTTTTATTTCCCATCAAAATAGTTAATTATCAGACAAACCTTTCAACAATAAAAATGTATGTAATATAATATTTGAGAGATAATGTGTATGTGTGTAATTTGAACTATTCGATATTAAAAATGACTCATAGCACACGCCGCAGAAACAACAGGCACCTGTCTGTAGTACCTATTCCTTTTTATTTCAAACTGTCTTAGCATTGTTTAGGAAAGATTTTTTAAAAAATTCTTTTATAAACAATGGTATTTAGTTTTCACTGTTCTTAAATAACATTACATCGTTGTGACTGTATTGTGTGTCTTGTATTGTTCGCTTCCGTTTGCTTACGTTTGTGTTTGGTGTTTTTTTAGTAATTTTAATGAGTAGGTACTGTGCATATTTATAAATATATATCATGTTATTTGAATTCTAACGGAGTTTATCTGTAAGTATACCCTATTTTATTAATTTTTACCGTACTCTCCGACTATCTCGGATTTTCGATAACCCGGATCGGCCGCGGTCCCGATTAATCCGAGTTATCGAGGTTCCACTGTAATCCAATAATACCAGGTCATAATTTATGACCTGGTATTTACGGCCATCTTTATAATACGGACGCGGCCAAATAATCTCGTATTTTTAAAGTTCATTTCATAGAAATTTACCTATTAATAACGGCCAATATACAAGGTGTCCCTAAAAGATTGGTCATAAATTATACCACAGATTCTGGGGCCAAAAATAGGTTGATTGAACCTCACTAACTTATATACAATAGTGCACACAAAAAAAGTTATAGCCCTTTGAAGTTACAAAATGAAAATCGATTTTTTTTCATATATCGAAAACTCTTGGAGATTTTTTATTGAAAATGGGCATGTGGCATTATTATGGCAGCAACATCTTAAAAAAAAATTAAAGTGAAATTTGTGCACCCCATAAAAATTTTATGGGGGTTTTGTTCCCTTAAACCCCCCAAACTTTTGTGTACGTTCCAATTAAATTATTATTGTGGCACCATTACTTAAACACAATGTTTTTAAAACTTTTTTGCATCTTAGTAATTTTTCGGTAAGCCAGTGTTTATCGAGATATTTTGAATATTTGTCGAATCCACCACATATTTGTATATGGTAAGTACGATTCTAAGAGACCTGTTAATAATCTGAAAATTTATTTATAATTTACATTTTTAGGTATATTTTGAAAAAGAAGCCACATCTCGATAAAAGGTGACTTATCAAAAAAATACTAAGAGGCAAAAAGTTTTAAAAACACTTTGTTTAACTAATGGTACCACAATAATAGTTTAATTGGAACGTACAAAAACATTAAACATAAAATGTTTATGTAAATATATTAAAAAAGAAGCCGTATCTCGATAAAAATTAGCTTATCAAAAAAATATTAAGAGGCAAAAAAGTTTTAGAAACGTTGTGTTTAACTAATGGCATACCAATAATGAATTAATTGGAACGTACAAAAAAGTTTAGGGGGGTTTAAGGGAACAAAACCCCCATAAAATTTTAATGGGATGGACAAATTTTACTATAATTTTTTTTTAAGATATTCCTGCTATAAGAATGATACATGTCCATTTTCAATAAAAAAGCTCTAATAGTTTTCGATATATTGGAAAAAATCGATTTTCGTTTTGTAATTTCAAAGGGCTGTAACTTCTTTATGAGCACATTTGTACTAAGGTAAGTTAGGTTTAATCGAACTATTTTTGACCCCAGAATGTGTGGTATAATTTATAACCATTCTTTTCGGGACACCCTGTATATGTTGATAGATTTCAGTAGGTCAGTAATTTGAGTTAAAATCAGTAGGTCTACTGAAAAATCAGTAGACCTGGTAACCCTGTCTGCAGTCGATGTGGGAATCATACCTTTACGTGTTAGTTGGTAAATATTTGATATCTCTTTAGTCCAAATTGTATGTGCACTGGCTCCTATTTTCATCTAGTGTAAATGTGTGAATCTAGTGTAAATTTTTACTTTTTTAGCTGCTACAATCGAACTACCCGCTTGTGAGAAATAGTTACAAGATTAGCTAGAAATATTTTTTAATAGCATTCCTGCCGATCTCTCTTAAACCATCTTCAAGTTTTCGTACAAAACGTAGATTAGTTCAAGTTTGTACAATTAGTTCTGCCAAAAATTATCTTTGTATAGTAACCTACAAAATACAATGTACCAATTTTTCATCAAGTACCTTATTAGATTTTGCAATTAGTGCATACCAAATATTATTATATTAGTTACACTCGTTATGTAATAGTGACTTTTAGTTATTAAAAGTCAGCATTGTGTATATTGTTGTTTGATATTTAAAAGACAGGTGTGATGTTAATATAAATATTATATAACTTTCATTTGATTATTTCGTTTATAGAGTTTCTGACCAATAGAAACTTACAAAAATAAAAACTTCAGCGATTATTTTTTAATGATTTTAATTTCCAATCATGTAGTAAGATTTTTCATCACGTGTTTAATTCTGATCAATCAGATTATTATTATACTGGGTATAATCTACTTACATTATTATACTGAGAATAAATTTTAATTATTTTGTTTCTGTTTAATTACAAAGAACAACGAGTTTTCTAGTTTTGACAACTGTCATATTTAAGAAAAGAAACTAAATGAATGAGCCCGAGTGTAATTCGGTAAGATTTTTTTAATGAATAAAACTGTATTTATTAAATAATTTTAACTAATATTTTATTGATATCATCGTCTGAATATTTGCTAAATCTGTTCATGCTGTTCACTTTGAAAAGTTATAAAATTTTAATTGTGATAAGTGTCACTGAAGATAAATCTCTGGATTATCTCTACTCAAAAGATAACTCCCGAAACAGGTCGATTTTGATTTTTAAATTACAATTTGTTAGCATATATATCATACTAGTGACGTCATCCATCTGGGCGTGATGACGTAATCTATGATTTTTTTAAATGAGAGTAGGGGTCGTGCGATAGCTCATTCGAAAGGATATTTAATTCTCTATTCACTAATTTAACATAACTATTGTTTAGTTTTTACTAAACATTAACATAACTATTTATACAGGCCGCCTAAATTTTTTTTTAATTGAGACAAAAAGAAGAATGTAATATATTTAATGCAAAATACAAAAAACAGAAAAAAATATAAATTTGAAAAATAAACATTCCTTTTCGCTTAAACTAAATGTTCAAACTGCTAAGAAGCAGGTGGGTGGCAACTTTAGTATTGAATTTAAGCGAAAAACAATATTTATTTAACAAATAAACATTTTTTCCTGTTTTCGGACAGCAGTAAAATGTATTTCAAATTAAATAAATTATATATTCTTCTTTTTGTCTCAATTAATTTAATTAAAAAAAAATTGTTGAGGACCCAGTATAAATAAATATGTTAATGTTTATATTACTGAATAGAGCATTGAATAACCTTTCGAATGAGCTTATCACACGACCCCTATTCTCATTTAAAAAAAATCATCGATTACGTCATCACGCCCAGATGGATGACGTCACTAGTATGATATATACACCAAAAAATTATAATTTAAAAATAAAAATCGGCCTGTTTCGGGATTTATCTCCAGAGTAGCCTGTTCTCGAGAAAATGAATTTATTCCAACTCAAACGTCCTCACTGTATTTAGAAATTCTTGAGTATTTAAAACTATCTTTTGTAAATGTCTTTTCTTTCCTCTCCTTTTCTCTATATTTCTTGCTAAAAAGAAAATCCCTTTATTATCTACAAATGAACCTTTTTCCCAGTAGCTACACAATTTGTTTATCTTAAATTTTGTAGTATCGAGAATGAGATATGAAAATGCAGATATTAAAGTTAGTGCGACATGTATAAAAGGGCGTCACTATTACATAACGGGATCAAATTCAAAAACACATTTAAACCTAACATATTTTGGAAATATTGGAAGAGCTATTATATTTAAAAAACTGAAATATCTTCTTCATTCTGTCTATTTCATCTTCTTATTTATATATTTTTTACGTTACCTATAATACAAAATCTAGTCGAATAATCCTGCAGATATCCGTTTCCTAGAAATTATTAGCTTCAATTACGTTTAATTAGGTATACAGGGTTTCCAAAAACTCTCCTGACAAACGAAGACCGGAGATTCCTCAGATTATTTTAAGACAATTTAACCTAGTCCGAAAATACTTCCTAAGCTAAGGGAACTAGAGCTCTTTAAAGATGGTCTGCTACAGACCGGTCTTTGCATGATGACAAATTCTAAGCAACTTTTGTTCTATAGAGTTTTTTCACTAAGTCAATACTTTTCAAGTTATTTGCGAGTGAATATGTTAATTATTAAATTGTAGCTAATGAAAAGTATGTTTTTTCTCGTCAAATTCCAAATCGAATATTTCAACGTGAAATAACCAAAAAACGGAACACTTTTCGGTGAAAACGCATTACAACTTTTTTAAAGTGGTAAAAAGGGTTATTTTTGTTTTAAAAAAAAACTTCTAACATTAAAAGTAAGTGAGTTCAGCTCAAAATATTGTTGGTCCTTTTTATTTTTTGGTAAAAAGAATCGCGAAAATCACCCTCTAATTAGCATCCTAAATAAAATTAATCCTTACCGCTACACAAGTTACTTTGCTAATGTATTCTTTATTATGATCTGTAAGTTTCATCGGTTCAAAGTGCTTGCTTTTGAGAAGGCTGTAGTTAAAATGGCTTGAACGAGTCACTAATCCCGAGTGTATGCAAATTTTGAACAGCCATGGCATAATCAATTTTTGTCTAACAGGAAAACGAGAAATCCAAAATATTCAGAAAAGTAAAACGTACATTTTATTACTCTTTGAGATTTTTGGTAATACTAATAATTTTTAAGTTATTTTGAAAAAAAATTTGGATTTTTTTCAAAATTAAAAAAAAATATTTTAAAACCAATTTTTTTCAAAAATAAGAACTTTGAACCAATGAAACTTATTATAGATCATATAAACAATACATAAGTAAAGTAACCCGTGAAGCGGTAACGATTAATTTTATTTGGGTGCTAATTAGGGGGTGATTTTCGCGATTCTTTTTACCAAAAACTAAAACGGACCAACAATATTTTGAGTGAAAGTCACTTACTTTTAATGTTGGAAGTATTTTTTAACAAAAATATACCTTTTTACTTTAAAAAAGTTGTAATGCGTTTTCCCCGAAAAGTGCTCCGTATTTTGTTATTTCACGTTGAAATATTCGATTTGGAATTTGACGAGAAAAAAACGTACTTTTCATTAGCTACAACTCTGGTTTCACTGGGTCTACAGACTTCATGCATACAACATTTTTTCACTTTTTTATAAGCTATATTTTGCTAAGTATAGAACAAAAGTTGCTTAGAATTAGTCATTTTATCCAATTCCGGACTTATTTTGAATGTATTTTTCTTAGACCATAAAAACTGATAGACACGCCGTAATGCTATTCTCTCTTCTCGAAGAGTGAAGCCAACATAAAACGATTCACACAGCTGTGCGTGACGTCAGTTTACGGCAGAAAACGTTTGCCGTATTAGAGATTAGAAGTGCTTATAATAGGCGTTGTAAACTTTTTAAAGTGTTCCAATTTAAAAAATTTCAATACACTAATTTTTTAATTATGGTGTTATCTTGCACAGCATTTAATTGTACGCAAGGACAAAAAAAGGGGAAAACAGCTAAAATCCAGTTTACAGCAGCATAATAAACAAGCGATTTTTCAAAAAACTTACGAATTTATAAAGTATCCTAATTCACTCAAATATTCCAACAATGGTGAACCACTGCATCTAAGCAAAAGAAAAACGGATTTTATTGGTATGATCATTAATTTAAAGTCACTAATGCGAATTTGGAAAAATTACGTGAAGGATAATATGGATGGAGGTCTGAAGTATCTTTCGTCTTTCGGCCTATAAACTTTCTCAGGATCATTTAGAAGTTTTCTTTAGTTCTATTATAGGAGTCATGGAAGTTACAACAACAACCCAACTGCAAAACAATTTAAAGATGGATATAAAAGACTCTTACTGCACACAAGTGTTACAGGATCTACCCAGGCTAATTGTATAGAACAGGCACCTTCCACATTTTTAGCAATGAGCAGAACAAATACTGTGAAAATGAAAACTGTTGATCATACTGATGAAAATAATAGGGAAATAATAACTAGTAACCATGATTATACTGTAAATAATTTAAGTTTTTCAAAAACATTCATCTTATGTTTGTGATGTTGTTGACTATATCGCTGGGATTGTAGTTACGAAAGTTAAGAAAATGTGATAATTTACAATGTCCATTCATAAGACACAAAAATTATAGCATATTATCAAAAAAATTTTTAATTCAACCTTCTAAAGACGTCATTCATATTTGCAAAATTGCTGAAAGCGAAATTAGAATTATGTAGGTACAATTCAAAAAAATTGAATGATTCTAAATTAATGACAATATTGATCTTAAACGTGCATGGTTCTGTGTTTAACGAATACAAAGAACATAATATGTGATCATGATTTTGAAATAAACCAAATAATGTAATAAAAGTTAGAAGTAAGTTAACAAAAGCTATTTTGTTTTGTGGTCATTAATTAATAGATTTCCTACATATTTTTTCACCTAACCTGAAACTTCACCCAAAAGAAAATTACTCTCCTTTAAATTTATTTTTGATTATTAAACAAGAAGAGATATACCAATGATATACTTTCAAATAAAACATTTATTTTTACAAAATAAATTACTTTAAGTCAAAAATATTTATTAATTACTTTGCTAAATGATTTTTCTTCAATATTTTTTACAAAATATTGAAGTTATACTAAAATTAATCTAAAATTGGGTAATTTTATTAGTGCTTTGCTAAGAATAAAAACGAGTTCTTGCCGTATTGTGACGTCAATTTCGCGGAAGGTCTTGGCTTCAACGATTCGGTACAAGGCGTGTCTATCAGTTTTTATGGTCTAAGGTATTTTTCACCCCCGAGAAGGGGGTATTCCCCTTCATTTTACAAAAATCATGGGGTGTAGAATTGTAAACTTTTTCTTATGTGATAATAGACAATTTCAACTGGGGTCCGGACAAATAATCCCGGACAAAAAAGCCCCACAAATTATCCCTGGACAAAAAATCCCCGGACAAAAATCCCCGGACAAATATTCCCCGGACAAAAAATCCCGGACATATAATCCCCACACACAAATTTTGTTGGACTAAATATCCACACAAAAATCCCGGACAAAAAATCCCCAAGAAATATTTGCTGCCTAATAGTTATCTAAAAGTTTTCCAAAAATAACAAATTTCGAATTCCAATTCCATGCTGAAAACTTCAAGTTTTACATGACAAAAGAGTGCGAGTTTTTTCAAGAATTGTGGAAGATATGGGGAATGAGCTGAGGCCCCGTTTTCATGTCAGGCGCTTAAGGCGCGTTTTGAAAACGCGCGATTACAACTACATACATTTTACTGAAGACCTTTCACATGCTAACGCGCGTTTTAGGTCATTAAGACGCGCGTTGGCATGTGAACGGTCTCAAGTAAAATGTATGTAGTTGTAACCGCTCGTTATCAAAATGCGCGTTAAGCGCCTGTCATGAAAACGGAGCCTTAGCTCATTCCCCATATTTTCCACGATTTTTGAAAAAACTCACACTTTTTTGTCCTGTATAAACAAATAAATTTAACAAAAATATAACACAAATAAACTGGACTAGCATGAAACTGGAATTCGAAATTTGTTAAAATTTCAGGAAAACTTTTAGAGAACTATTCGACAGCAAATATTTCTTGGGGATTTTTTGTCCGGGATTTTTGTGGGGATTTTTTGTCCGGGGATTATTTGACCGGGAATTTTTTGTCCGGGGATTTTTTGTCCGGGATTATTTGTCCGGGTGTTTTTTGTCCTAGCTTCTTTCAACTACCTGTTCCCAAATTTTCATACTTCCTTTACTTTTTTTTGATCAGATTGTTCTTTGATTGGGCTATCATTGTCAATCGAACTGACAAGAACCGTGTGTTTTATTCGAGAAAGGAAACCATGTTGCTCTTTAAGTATTTAATATGAATATATTATTATCAACTTAGAATCGCACTCCTCTTCTTCTTCTTCTTCAGCCTGTGTTCGTCCACTGCTGGACATAGGCCTCTTCCATTTGCTTCCTTCGATTTCTACTCTTGGCAATTCTCGTCCACTGTTTGCCCGCGACTTGTTTGATATTATCTGCCCACCTCTTCTGCGGTCTGCCTACTCCTCGCCTGTTCTCTCTTGGTCTCCAGTTTGTTAGTCTCTGTGTCCATTTTTCGGGATTATCTCGGGCAACATGTCCGACCCATTGGCACTTGAGCCTTGCTATACGTTCTGCGACATCAGTAATCTTTGTTCTTTCACGAATGTCGATATTTCGAATTTTGTCTCTCAAACTAATCCCTAGCATGGCCCTCTCCATCGCTCTTTGTCCTTATATAGTTACAGGCAAGATAAATTTGTCATAAACTCTACGTTTTAGACACATTGGTATATCTCTATTCTTCAAGATAAAGCTTAACTTGCCGAAAGCTACCCAAGACAATTGTATGCGTCTTTTTATTTCGGCTATTTGGTTTTCTTTGCCGATTTTAATGGTATGTCCAAGATGTATATAGTGGTCTACATTTTCAAGACTGACGTTGTCAATAACAAGATTAGTTTGTACATTACTCATTATTTTTGTTTTCTGAAGATTCATTTTGAGACCTATTTTATTTGACTGCTGGTTTAGCTCCTTCATCATTTGCTCCAGTTCCTTGATATCTGTACTGAATAATACTATGTCGTCCGCAAACCTCAAATGACTCAAACGTACACTATCAATGTTTAGACCTTTTTCCTCCCAGTCGAGCTGTTTGAATACATTTTCCAATGCTAAGGTAAAATGTTTTGGTGAAATAGTATCACCTTGTCTAATACCTTTACCAAGGCGTATTTTTTCGGTTTTTTGGTCTTCATTAATTTTGATGTGGAATGTGGCCTATTCATAAATGTTTTTAATGAGTGTAGTGTACCGTAAGTCTATTCGAGCATCCCTGAGGGCTGACAAAAAGGACCAGGTTTCAATACTATCGAAAGCCTTGTGAAAGTCAATAAATGTCATATGTAAGGGTACATTATATTCTGTGGTTTTTTCTACCAGTGTTCTGATGGTTTGTAACTGATCGTTAGTACCAAACCCTTTTCGAAATCCCGCCTGTTCAACCGGTTGATATAAATCAAGTTTTTGTGTTATGCGGTTGGTTATTATTCTTGTTAGCAATTTGTATAAATGTGACAACAAACTTATAGGCCTGTAGTTTTCAATATTAGTAGTGTCTCCTTTCTTGTGTAAAAGTATTATTTCGGCGCTTTCCCACAGATTGGGTATTCTTTTCTCTTTTAGACACCCATTCAGCAAGACTTCCACAACCTCTACAACGGTGTTGCCACCCATTTTTAACATTTCAGACGTTATATGATCCTCGCCAGGAGCTTTTTTATTCCTCATTTGCTGTAAGGCATGTCTAATTTCCGAAGAAGTTATTTTAGGGAGAGTTTCCGAGCCGACGTTTAGAATTGTTCTATGGCCTGTTCCGGGGTTCTGTATAGTGGATGTTAGTGTGACCAACTCCAATTCAGTAGAATCCGGGACAAGGCTGAAAAAATACCTGAAATCCGGGACTTTTCAATGAAAATCGGGCCATTTTTTTAGAAGACGATAATTAAAATACAGAAACGAAAAAAAGTCCACCGTTTTAGTTTTCGTAGAACTATAATATCACGATATAAAATGCATGCATTTTGGATGTGTTATAAGTATTACACTCTAGAAATTGTCCAATTTTTTTCGTCCCACCAATTCAATTTGATGTGAATTCATAGAAGAATAACGCATTCAAAATTT
The DNA here is from genome assembly GCF_917563875.1 of Diabrotica virgifera virgifera. Taxonomy (NCBI): domain Eukaryota; kingdom Metazoa; phylum Arthropoda; class Insecta; order Coleoptera; family Chrysomelidae; genus Diabrotica; species Diabrotica virgifera. The sequence goes on from NC_065445.1 coordinate 218,692,988, forward strand.
CAAAGTACAATTTTACCAAAACTTTGAAAATTCGGATGGCCCGGAAGCCTTGCCCGGGACGCTGGGACACGACTCCGTAATTCGGGCCATGTCCCGGATTTTTCGGGCTAGTTGGTCACACTAGGATGTATAAAGATTCTTGTAGAACGTTTGTATTTCCTTGATTATTTGAGTTTTTTCCGTCACCGTATTCCCCTGTTGGTTTTTGATTTTAGTTATCTTCGATTTTCCTTTAGTTAAATTTGATTTCAATACTCTCATGTTTCTATTGTCTTCAATGGTTTGCAATATTTGTTTTGTTTTATAAGCCCGCAAGTCCAACCTTAGGCTCTTTTTAACTTTATTGTTGATAGCCTTATATTCTGGTAATTCTTTAGATGTTCTTCTTCTTTCTTCCATTAAATCCAGTGTTGTTTGTTTAAGTTTCGTTTTTCTCGGATTTTTATTTTTACCACAGATCTTTTTTGTAGTTGATGTTATGTCATTCGTTAATTTTTGTGTTATTTCATTTATATCTTTCGTGGTGAATACTGGTAAAGGTCCTAGTTTCTTTTTTAGTTCACTTTGATATTCCTCTTGATTCATTTCGAGTGCTTCTATGTTTGGTAATTTATCCTGTGTTAATAATTTTCTTCTATCGAATTTCGTATTTACTTCTATTCGCACCCTAACTAATCGATGGTCACTACCAGTGTCGACAGAATTTAGTACAGTAACATCTTTAGCAATGTTTTTGAAGTTAGAGAGTATAAAGTCAATTTCATTTTTTACTTTGCCGTCTGGGCTGTGCCACGTCCATTTTCTCTGCATCTTTTTCTTGTAGAATGTGTTTAAGCAGAATAGCTTTTCTTTGCTGAGGAAATTTGCGAGCATATCTACTCTATGTGATTTCTACTTCCCAGTCCAAAATTTCCAATATATTCGTTGTCGTTGTTATTTTCGTTCTTTCCTATTTTAGCGTTGAAATCTCCCGTAATTATTACGTAATATGTTTTCTCTAGGTTTCTGGCTCTTGTAATGTCTTCATAAAGTTGTTCTACCTCTTCATCATCTGCAGAAGATGTTGGCGCATAACAATGGATTATTTGAATGCTGTATCTACAATTTAGTTTTATTATCAGATAGATAACTCTATTAGAAATCGCTTGGAATTTAGTTACCATGTTTTCAATTCTTTTATGTACCAAAAAGCCTACGCCTCCTATACCTTGGTAATTTCCTGAATTGTATTGTTACAAAGTGTGCCTTTATTTTAGTAGAGTCGTTTCTTCGCCTTTAAGCCTTGTCTCGCATAAGCCTACTACGTCCCATTTTATGGTCTTAAGTTCTTCTTGCAACTCTTCTAGGTTATCTTCTGTCCTCATCGTTCTGATGTTATATGTTCCGATGTGCATTTTGTGTGTACTAAGCGAATTCTTGCCTCCCCCAGATTCCACGAGGCAGACCCATTTCTGGGTGTGGGACTTGGCATAACATACCGTACCCACCTGGGGACCATATCCGTTCGTTTAATATTCGCCATTTCTATGTAGTTGGAAGGATGAGTAGCCTTAAAACACCACGCTGGCTAGACGGGTTGGTGAGTTTTATATCAGCCGCCCACTCTGGGTCAGACGCTGTTCGTAGCCGTCCATTCCGGATCAGACGCTACGGTTTTGATTCTATATTACCCCTATAATCGAGGGTTGCCACTTCCGCCATCCACACCGTACCGAAGCTCCGCTTCTCCGCCATGTCTGCCGTTGTGGACTTCATCCGTAACCCTGGACAAGGGACCCTAAACAGGTACTAGTTTCCCGGGTAAGGAAACCCCCGGAATCTGCGAGGGGCAGGGATTGATTCATTTCCCCTGATAGGACTATCTTCAATAATTTAAAGAGTTCCTACTCGCTACCCTCGAATCGCACTACTTATTACAAATGTAACCATAAAACTCTATATTTTGATGTCACCATTACAACTAGTGTGCTGGTTTCATTTACTGTACGGAATGCAGTGAGGATGATCTGAATCACATCGAAAACGTTTTGATGTTTTACTTCATTTGGACGACACTTTTTTAAAAAGTTTTAATAAAATTTTTATATCATTATACAAATTGAAGTTCTTACTTCTTTGTAAGTTTTATAACTATGGTATGGTCCTTTTCATAGGCATTTTTCAGTGCGTCACAAATGATAGAAAAAAGGTAAGTCCGTAATAATACACATTTATAACATTTATTCTAACATGACATTTTAGTTAAATCTGACAGCTGTCACATTTTATTTGCAATTTGGCATAAAAACAAATCAATTGTGTTTATTGAATTAATAAAATGGTATTTTCTTTGATTTGTATAGTCTTATATAAATTGTACTGATTATATTCGTAGATATATTATTATATAATTCGTAAATATTTTTTTTCGATTATAGCGCTATCTATCGACAACTAGAATAAATGTTATAAGTGTCTGTAATCACGGACGTGCCTTTTTTTCTGTCACATACAATTTAATGCGTTAGAAAGAAATCGAAAAACTGTGACGCACTGAAAGATGCCTATGAGAAAAAGAGTATACAGCCAGCTATTGGGATTTTCCCTTTAATTTATAATAATGTTTAGTTTTCAGCTCTTCTAATATTTAAAGTTTGTACCACATATATTATTTCGGAAACATTTATACTACTTTAAAATGTTTGGTTTTGTATTTAGCAACGTGTTTTTATTATTTTAGAAATAGTTCTAATCAAATTAATTCAAAATGTTTAATATGTTTAGGAAATTGCATGCACAAAAATATTATTTTTAACTATTACCTAAATTTATTTCGTATACACAATCTTCTATTTATGACTTAGTTTGAAGAAATAAATATATACTAATATATATGGCATGTTTTATTAATTCCTTTTAGTACTGTATTACGTCAAGGGCGATCTAGAGAGGGGGCCATGTTGGCCACGCCCCCTCCGGGAATTTACAAAAATATAAATTTAAATATTTGCAGTTCAAATGTTTTAGTTTCAAACACATACAGTACGCTGGAATAAGTATTCCCCCCCCCCCCCATATTAACTCATTGATTTTTAGCACATAAGCAAAACGCTCGGACAGGTCGATTTTTAGTATAGTCATAGTATTTTATAGCATCAATGTTTCGAACTTTACGCGATCCCTCTTCAGGTGACACTCATAACTTTGATTTTTTTAAATGGGAAAGTACATCATGTGACACCTCATTTAAAAGATTTTGAAATACTGATTACAAAAATGTATAATACTTGCGCAAAATTTCGGTCCAATGCTTTTTAAATGCATTCATTTTTTTCGAATCCTGAGATCCTGATTCCTCTATTTCGTTATATGTATTAATAATTGTTGACAATAGTAGACTATATTAAAAATTGTTTGAACATTTATAGAAATTTTTATGTCAAATAACTACAATTCTACAGGGTGTGAATATTGCTACGAAATTAACAAAAAAACGTAATTATTTTTTGAACTACCCCATATAATATTACAAAACCCTATATTTTAAGAAAGAAGACATCAATCAAATGTAAAAATATACAGGGTGTTCCATTCACAAAACAGAAGTTTGTGTCACCCTGTCAATACGGGTCGCCCTGTATATTTGAAAATATTTTCAAATTATGGTCCTATCTGTGCCTTAACTTTTATCAACATAACTTTTTTTCGTATCTCTTACGACAAATAAGTAATGGGACTTTGTCACAATAATGCCCCGCCCTGTATAAAGAAGAAAATCGGAAAAGACCAGGCAGGGTTCATAGCGGGAAAAGCACGCCTATGAAAACATTTACACTGTTGAACAACTAATAGAAAAAAGAATGGCCAAAAACAGATCGGTCAAATTGTAGATTTTAAGAAGACCTATGGCTCCATTCCTAGAACCAAGCTATGGGAAGCAATGGGAAACATCTGCCTCTTGGCAGTCTGAAGATTTAATTTAAACGAAAAGCAATATTTATTATCAAATAATCAGTTTTTTCTATTTTTTGACAGCAGTAAAATGTATTTTGAGTTAAATAAATTACATAAATTCTTCTTTTTTGATCAATTAATTTAATTTAAAAAAATGTTAACATCCTGTATAAATAATTATGTTAATGTGTATATTACTGAATAAAGAAGTTAATAACCTTTCAAATGAGCTAGCACACGACTCTTATTCTCAATTAAACAAATAATCGATTACATCATCACGGCCAGATGTATGACGTCACCAGTATGAATAATATGTCAAAAAATCACAATTTAAAAGATAAAAGAAATAAAAAAAAGAAAAGAATAAAAATGGTATACGTTTTTATTTTATAGTAGTATTACTCCGTGGAGTAACTAGGTGCATTTTCCGTTGAAACTTTACCAAGCTACAGCCCACATAACAATTTCATGTTCTTAGTAGATTCATAGAACATACTTTTCAGAAAAAGTATATACTTAGAATATGCGTAATTACCATTGAGAATGTGCAGAGCACATACTGAGTATATACTACATTACAGTACTTAAACGTTCTATGTATATACTTAGAATGTACTACCGCACTTCTTTTCAGTATATACCAAGAACATACTTTTTAGAAGATTCTAAGGAGGTGCTATAAACCTTCTATTTATATACTTAGAATGTACTATCGCACATATTTTTAGTATATGGGAAGAATATTCCAAGGAAGTGCTATATACCTTCTAGTTATATACTTAGAATGTACTATGGCACATATTTTTAGTATATGGGAAGAATATTCCAAGGAAGTGCTATATACCTTCTATGTATATACTTAGAATGTACTATCGCACATATTTTTAGTATATGGGAAGAATATTCCAAGGATGTGCTGTATTTCTCAGAAGTATGTTTTCAACATCACCCAATTTCATCCTATAGGTTCTACCAAAGAATACTAACACACCCACTGGGTGTGTTAGTATTCTTTGGTTCTACTAGTATATTATATTTACATATTCTAATTGCATATGAGAATGTAGTTATTACATTCTACAATATTACGTAAAAAGTAAGTATAAAATATATAAACTTTAGTTAGTTATATAGGTACCTATGTATAATAAATATTATATGGGTAAGTAGCCTATATATAAAATATAAGTAATATAAAATATTTAGCTATTATGTGCACATCAAAATAAAAATTCTGCTTATATAATTATATAATAGCCAAATATATATAATATGTATGTAAATTACTAAAATTTATAGGTATCTATATACATTATACATACTTTTACTTACTAGGTATTTAGGAAATATTGAAGTACCAATATGAATTTATTATTTTCAAACTGCTTTTTATGTTCTTAAAAATGTTTTAGTCCTTGTAGCTAGAAATACTTGGTCCTACCTAACAGCGTAGACATAAATGCATAACTAACTGTACTGGAAACTATTTTCATATTTTGCTCTTTTGTTACCTATACCCCCTTCCCTTGTGTAGGTATAAAATGCAATGCAAGGGTCAGAATGACAATGAATGGCCGTTTCCGGATTCCCGAAAATTATAGGTAAAAATACTTATGGTATAAACTCAAATCAAAATGGTATATTCATTTCAACTGAAAACGAAACGAGACTTTCTCATTTTTCTTCAATAGAATTAAGTTTTAAACTTTTTACCATACAATTAAAACGGTTTAAAAAAATGATTTAGATAGTTCAGTATATAGTACCTACCAAAATACATAAATTTTATTAATTATTCTTAACGCGAAGTTGATAATCTATTGGCTAACATTATTCTTCTTCCTATAGGTACATACAGTATATTCTTTTTAAAATATTTTAAAAGTATATACAAGTATGTGTTAAGCATATACTTTTGCATATACTTACGCATATACTAAGAATATTCTATTAAGGTATATTCTAAGAAAAAACTTTTACGAACATTCCGAGATACTACGTACCCGAATGTGCTCAGTATATTCGGTGCAAGAATATTCTTTGAGGCACATGCAAAGAACATGAAATTTAGAATGTTTTTAATGGTACATGCTATGCTTGTACTACGCATATACTAAAAAGGATATACTTCGACGAATGTTGGTAGGATATGCTTAGAACATGATGCGAACATCATTGTTATGTGGGAGACGGGAGTTGTGAATTGCATAGTGTAGAATTCCTTCCCTTTTGTCTTCACTGCAGCATCCATTTGGCTTGCAAATTGTAGAAGCCTTGGGGGTGTCACCAGGGAAATGTACCAATAAGTTTTCAATTTAAAAATCTTTTAGTAATATTTTTAATATTTTTCAATATTATTAATGTTGCTATTAGGATTGAAAAACTTTATCTTTCAATTGCCAGATGACGCTAGTCACCTATGTGGTGTCCACATCTAAGAATATTAAACAATTTAGACGGCATGAAAACCTTTATTCATTATACTAAAGGAACATATGCTAATATCTGAATTACATATTATAGGTTATCTGTGAAGTTGGTCATAGATAGATTTGTAGAGGTGGGAAGTAACATAACTGTTACAGGTAGCATACATTACATCCCTCCACACCAAGATCCGAATATAAAAACCACATTGTCATAGTCTTAATTATAAATCTAAACGATCCGGCGGTCTGATGGTTCTTCTCAATCTTTCCTTAATATTAGGTGACTGCAACCCAACGGTTGATTGTGATGCACTGTCTTTAATTGACGAAGGAACCGCACTGATATCTTCACTCGAAAATTCGGTTTCAACACTACCGGACACTCCTTGGGTCTCACTGGTATTTTTTAAGGTTACCAAAGCTTCAGTTTCACTTAAAGGTAATGGCGAACTTACAGAAGTACTTGGAACTGAACTTAGTGGATCACACGTATCTCTATCCTTGTCATCAGAAATTTTAGATATTTCTTCATCGTAAAAATGACCACATTTAACAATTTGGTCCAAATGTCTTTTCCATTCAAGACTTGGATTATCTAAAGGCTGACATAGAAATGTTTGATGTCCTAATTTTCTAACTATTTTACTCTTTGCCCATTTAGGCTTTTGTGCATTTACCCTGTGTAATCCCTAACATAAACATCTTCTCCTTCTATAAATTCTACCACCCTATTACCTTTATGGTATTTTATCTGTTGTTCTCTAGCTCTCAATGTCTTATCGTTAAATGTCAAAAAGTCAAATCTGGTTTTAATTTTACGCCCAAACATGAGATAGGCAGGAGTTTGAAATGTCACTGAATGAGGGGTAGTTCTGTAAGAAAATAAATATTTTGAAATCAACTCAGATATACTCTTGCTCGGGGAGCCTGTTAACATTTTGTTTATTGCATATTTTAGGGTTTTAACTGAGTTTTCGGCCGCTCCGTTTGTCGCTGGATGATAAGGAGCTGAAGTTTTATGAATAATGCCATTATTTTTACAAAATCGCTGAAACTCCTCTGAATTAAACTGTGGACCATTATCTGAAATAATTTGATTTGGCAACCCAAATCGGGCAAAACAGTCTCGAAGTTTACCGATGGTATGTTCTGAGTCAGTCTTTGACATCTCATATACCTCGGGCCACTTCGAGTATGCATCTGTAATAACAAGATAATTCTTCCCATGATACGGTCCTAAAAAATCAATGTGAATTCTATCAAACACATGAGCTCCTTCTTGGAACTTAATTAAAGGTGCCTTTCGTGGAGTTGTAGTATTCTTTAAACATGCTTCACAAGATTTTACAAACAATTCAATATCTCCATCTAAGCCAGGCCACCAAAAATATTGCCTTGCTACTGTCTTCATTCGAACTATTCCGCTATGAGTACTATGCAATTCCTGTAAGATTTGTTTATGAAACTTGGAAGGTACCACTACCCTATACTCCCACATAATTAAATTATTATCAATGGTAAGCTCATTAGCCCTGTTAGCATATGCTTTCAATTCATCTGGAACTGTTTTTGGCCAGCCATCTCTTACATACTTAAAAACTTTGCTCAAACCGATGTCTGACCGTATTCCTTTAATTATTTCTACAGCGGTAACTGGTAATTTATCCTCTACCAGAAAATTAAAATAATCAAACTCAACATCACTTTGTACCTCCTTAGGTATGGAAAGAGGCAAGCGTGAAAGTCCATCAGCTGCTTTATTCTCTACTCCCTTAATATGTTTAAAGGTGTAATGAAATCCACTTAAAAATAGTGCCCACCTCTGCAGTCTCCCTGCTGCCATTTGCGGAATGCCCTTTGTCTCTCCGAATATGGCCATCAGTGGTTTGTGATCAGAACATAAAAAGAAATGCTTCCCTAATAAATATTGATAAAATTTTTGTACACCCCAATATATTGCCAAAGCCTCTTGGTGTATAACGGAATACTTAGCTTCATGTTTGCTTAACACTCTTGAAGCAAAACTGATTGGCTTCTCTGACCCATCTGGATACACATGCATTAAAACAGCACCTAAGCCCACGCTGGAAGCATCACAAACCAATTTTAAGTCCATCTGTGGATCATAGTGTGCAAGGCCCGCACCTGAAGAAATTTCCCTCTTAGCCTTTAAAAATGCATTCTCACACTCTGACGTCCACTTAAAACGTTCATCTCTTCTTAATAACCTATACAATGGCTCCAGTACTGTTGATAAGTTGGCCACAAAACGACCATAATAATTGATCATCCCGACATATGCCCTAACTTCAGAGATATTTTGGGGTCTGGGGCACTCAATAATGGCTTTAATTTTTCCTGGATCTTTATGTAACCCTTCCTTATCAATAATATGCCCCAGATACCTTATTTCAGGCCGGAAAAACATGCACTTATCTAAATTTAATTTAAAGCCTGCCTTCTGAAGTCTATTAAAGACATTTTCCAAATTTTTTAGATGCTCCTCTCTATTAGGACCTGTTACCACAATATCATCTAAGAAATTAATAACATTTGGAATACCTAACAAAACTTTTTCTACAATTTTTTGAAAAATGCTACAGGCCGGTCTTGTACCATATGGTAGCCTGTTTACCTGATAAATACCTCTGTGTGTGCTCCAACTTAAAAGTTTTTTTGTCTCCTCCGTTAGCTCCAATTGGTTGTAAGCATTTTTGAAATCAAGTTTTGTAAAAAGGTGCCCACCCTGGAGGGCTGCAAATAACTCCTCCACTCTTGGCAATGGATGCTTGACATCAATTAGAAATTTATTTACGGTTATTTTGTAGTCAGCACATACACGGATTTTGCCTGTCTCCTTGACAATGGGAACCAGTGGGGTGCCCCATTCAGCATTTTCAATCAAGGTAATGACACCCTTACTTTCAAGTTCCTCTAATTCTGCATTAACATCCCTTTTAAAAGCAAAAGGTAATGGCCTTGGTTTGCAAAATATAGGTTTTGCATTTGGTTCCATTTTTAAGTCAACTTTTTCAAACCTATAATGCCCTAATTCATTACTAAAGAGAGAACTATATTTTTTTACTAACCTGGCTATCTCTGCATCCTGATCTATTTTATTTATATTAATGTTAGGAACTCCCGGTAATTTAATCTCGAAATTAAATGTCTTCATTAAATCTCTACCAATTAAGGCTCTTGTTCCATTTTTTATTATAATTAACCTACAGTTATCTACCCTAACATTATTATATTGAATAGTTACGAAAATCTCACCTAAAGGTGTAATAATACTTCCATCAAATGATCTGAGTCTAACTTTAGTTGGAAGTAATGCACTGGTTTTGAAATATCTGATATAAATATTTTCAGGAAGGACAGAGATACCTGCGCCTGAATCCAGTTCCATTAAAATAGTACAATCATTAATTAACATATTTGCCTTGTGTGGTTTTATAAAAACATTATTAACATTATCAAAAGAGGTATGGTACATGTTTACAAAATCAAAATCTTGTACATTTTCTGAATCAGAATTTTCACTCTCTACAGGTTCTACATAATGAGTACTTTTTCCTTTGTTTTTATTACACATTTTAGCCAGATGGCCAACCTTCCGACAGATCTTACAACTATATTTTCGGTACTTACAATTTCTAAAGTCATGTTTTATTCCTCCACACGCATTACACTTTGACTCTCCATACAAACCTCCTGAACCTCCTTCTCGTGCTTCTCTATTTCTGCCTTGGTTAACACTGGTGCTTGATATCTTATTTACTGGAACTGAAGTGTTGGCTTCTACTGCTGCCGCTTCTTTTCTCAACGCCAACTCATATAGATGTTCTAAGGTTGTTTTATGATCCTCCTCACATAAGCGATCCAGGACTGGTCCCTTTCTCACACCACAAACGAATTTGTCTTTTAAAACATTGTTTAATGTAGCCCCAAACTTGCAATCTATTGCTTTATTTTTAATTCTTACGTAAAAGTCTGCCACGGACTCCTTTTCAGCTTGTCTCACAGAATAAAATTCTATTCGTTCCTTAAAAACAGAAACTTTTTTAGTGAATTGCTTTTGTAGGATGCATAGTTCATCGAAAGTCTTATTCTTAGGTAAACCTGGGTCACACAATCCTTTTAATATTTCATAGGCCTTATCACCAATTATTGTCAATAATACTGGAACCATTCTATCATTCTCTACATAATTTGCAATAAAATATTGCTCTAACCTCTCCTGGTATATATTCCAATCAGTACCTATCCGGTACTCTTGTAAGCTGCCTATTGCGCCCCGTAGAACACTCACTTGAGTTGAAGGAAATACTGCACCTTCCATTTTGCACCTTGCAAATACTAAATAAAACGTTTATTCAAGCGCCTTGCTTGTAAAATTGTCTACTGCTTATTTATCCTAGTCGCCATATTATGTGATGTCCACATCTAAGAATATTAAACAATTTAGACGGCATGAAAACCTTTATTCATTATACTCAGTGTTGCCAACCTTCAAGCGAGCTTTTTCCCTCAACTTACCCTAAAATTCCCACTTTTATGAAAAAATTCCCTACCGTTTACAAAATCGGTAATTTCCCTCATTTTTTCTAAATATTTTAGAATTTGGACTGGAACAAAAATTCCCTTTTGAGTTCATTTTTTCTCTTCTTACCTTTTTAACTGTTAAAAAATCCCGCAAAAAGGGAAATTTCCCTCAGGTTGGCAACACTGATTATACTAAAGGAACATATGCTAATGGCACGGTTATTAGACTTTATTACGGTTGTCTTGTCCGACGGTGGTGGGGAGACTTATATTTTTGACTTTACGTCACAAGAGTTTACATTCCCATATTTTTAAATTATTTTTGATCATTGAATGTGTGTTATTGTGTATTATTTGTGTTATTATGAAATAATAAGACAAATAGTACACATTTTATCTTATACTGGGTGGCGAATCGTAAAAAGGGCCATAGGAAACTCAATGTAAAGTTCTGAATTGTTGAATTCCTGCTTCCCTAATTATTCTACATCAAAAGTCATGAGAGAATACTTGTAGAGAATTAAAATATGTATTAAAATCAAAAGTTAAAATTGTTCTACGATTTAAATGCATTCCAAAATTTTGAAAAATATGATACATTTGCCATAATAGGTATGCGTGTAAAAGTAAGGCCACACGTTACTATTTAACTGACAGTGCTCACACCATTGACTGAATAAAAAAATCTTTATTATTAATCCTTTCTCCGCAACTGAGGGTATCTTATCAACTGTATTGTTTTTAAACAATAGATGATAATATAAAAATGTTGACAGTTCAAAAATGTGAACATTATTGCATTGTGTGTGGCCTAAGTTTGGGCTGAAGACTAAAATGTATTACATTTTTACAAAATTTTGGAATATGTTTAATTACGTAGACCAATTTTAACAGTTATTTCCAATACAGATTTCAATCTTCTTCAAATAGTTTCTAATGTCTTTTGATGTAAAATAATTATTAGGGAAGCTGGAATTCAACAGTTCAGAATTTTACATTGAGAATGCAAAACTTTGACGCATGTCAAAATTCTCAATGTGTTTTAATTGTATTCATTTTTATCGAATCCTGAGAAAACTAATAAATATTTTTGAAAAATTTAAACTCAGAATGAAAGACTACATTATTACCGAGGGCTGAAAGTCCCTGAAAACTTCTATATTGTTTATTTTAATAAGTTACAGGGCTGAAAATAAAAGAGAAGTGTGATATTTAATTTTAAATATTTCATTCAATAGAATCTGCTTGTTTATTTTAAGGGGCTTTCCGCCCTCGGTAATAATGTAATCTTGCATCCTGCGTTTAAAATTTTCTAAAATAATTGGTTTTCTCAGGATTCAAAAAAAAATCATATTACGATTCAAATGACAGTAAACTCTCGTGACGTAATCTCACCCTTAATGTTCATTGGTTAGTCGATTTAGGCAACCGTAGTAATGTCTAAGAACCGTGTGCTAATGGGGCTTTTCATTCACAGTCATTTGTTTCGAGCTTCTGTCTTATGTTGTATAATCCGTGTATATTAATATTGTACACAGATTATACAACATCTGACAGAAGCTCGAAACAAATGCCAATCGATGAAAAGCCCTATATCTGAATTACATATTATAGGTTATCTGTGAAGTTGGTCATAGATAGATTTGTAGAGGTGGGAAGTAACATAACTGTTACAGGTAGCATACATTACAACCTAATCCATTCACCTCAGTTGCAGTGTGGGACTAATATATGTCGAAAAATTTACTGGATTAGAGAAAAGCAACCTATGCATTCTCTGAAGAGCCTCTAACAAGAGGTGAAATCGTCGATAAGAGTGCTGGTTGCGCTCTCTAATCTAAGACATTTTTGGCCTCGCATTGCAACTGAATAAAAATGGTATACATTTTTATTTTATAGTAGTATTACTCTGTGGAGTAACTAGGTGCATTTTTGGCCTCGCATTGCAACTGAATAAAAATGGTATACATTTTTATTTCACTATTTAAAAATAAAAACCGACCTGTTTCGGGATTTTTCCTGAAAGTCGCCGGCTCACGAAATAACGAATTTATTCCTTTCATTTGCACCATCTAATCTTATAATATTCTAATGCGACAAGTCACTCGGTACACATTGAATGACGTTTCATAAACGTCATTTTATTTTGTTTATCTGTTTTCTAACAGCTCCAGAATGACTGAATCAAATTAGCTAACTTCGATTTTAAAACATTTGTAGAAGTCCAAGGAAGGTTTAAAAGGTGAGAAAATGTGATGAAATTGTAAAGAAAATAACAATGGGTGCGTTCACCAGACCAGTGCGCTACGTCAGCGCTTTGAAACTGTTTAAGATTTTTCGGGTGAACGTCATGTCAATTTAGGCTAAACTTCAACGTGTTGACGAAGCGGTCGCCATTTTATTGAACGTATTATTTGTATCGCTTCAATATTGAACGTGTTTAAGAAATATATTGTAATGGCGCGATTATTTGAAAATATTTATTTTACAATGGTTTTAATTATAAAGTAATTGAAACTTAGGAGATACATACTTGTATATGCTCACGAAATTGTAAATCTGTGTATTAAGGAACAATATTTTCAACATAATTCATATTTACGTGATAATTATTATTTATTTATGGTGGGTCATCCAATGGTTCTGCTCTGCCAAGTCCAGCATAGCCAGCAGCACTAAAAATTATTTCTTGTTCATTTCATTATCAAACATCAATAAAGGTAGTATATTATCCATTTTTAAATTAAATTTGTTTAAGATACGTCCAATTTATCGTTGAACGATAAGTATAATAAATCAACAAAAACAACGAATCTCGTTTTAGGTTAGGTTCATAGAACAGGTCTTAGACAAGGAAAGAGAGAGGACGAGTAATCCTTGACCAAAAGTGAAGCCAAACTGACACCAGAGATTTTGATCATCGACGTATCTTTGGGGTATTGTTATGCATTGAGTATTTAAAATAAAAACATGAAATGTATTTAAAATGAAGAATTTGTGTACGCTAAATGTTTTATTAAGTTGCTCATATTACGTACATATGTATCAATACATACATATGTTTTTATTACGAATTTTAGATGATGATTTACTTTATTTTTTATGAAATTTTAACCTTCAACGAACACCCACCACTGGCAACCCATTGTTATTTTTGACGTGACCGCCATGTTTCTGGTGACAAACAAACCAAAAACTGGCTTCACTTTTGGAACGTGTGTTTTAAATGAAGGTTACCCGTCCTCTCTTTTTTCCTTGTCTAAGGAACAGGTGGGAACACAAAAAAAAATTAACTATGAAAGTGTCAAACGGAAAAATACCATTCACCAGACTAAACGTAGTTTTAAAGCGCTGCAACACAGCTGTTTAGTTGAAACTTAAACCGATTATTTCTGGTGAACGCAGCAATTATTATGATATACGTACACACAGTTATATTATACTCACTCCTTTAGATTTACGTCACTAGAACTGCGGCTAACTTCGGGTCTATTTACTTTTATACGTGTCCCGTGAAATCCATGCTTTTTGCACTTTATTTGATCTAAATACGGTATTTAGAATTGTTTCATTAAACTTATCATTCTTAAAATGTATCTATTGGATTAATGCACAAACTTGAATTTTCAACTTTATTCCAGGGAAAATGTTGAAAAATTCAATGTAAGTAAACCATGTTTTAAAATGATTTTTAATTATAAACATTTTTCTGTATATTCATTTTCGAAATTGTCAAAAATAGAGATATTCTTAAACAAGGAGCACATTTTTTACACACTTCCTATAGGGCTTTTCATCGATTGTCATTTGTTTCGAGCTTCTGTCATGTGTCACATAATATTAACATATCTACGTCATACGTCTTTGGTTTGTATCATTTGGTATACCAATAACGTATGACGTAGATATATTAATATTATGTGACACATGACAGAAGCTCGAAACAAATGACTGTGAATGAAAAGCCCTATACAACTAATAAAATGTAATATCTGATAGGATATTATAAAGATCTTCTTCCTAAGACTTCTACAAATATTTCAAAATCAAAAGTAGCCAAATCAATTCAGTCCTTCTGGAGTTGTAAAAGAGATATAAAAAAAATTAGAATCAGAAAAAATGGAGGGTATCATATAGAATTGGAGGGGGCCAGAAAAAATTGAGAGAATCAGAAATAAATAGACGGGGTCCGAAAAAATTGGAAGGAGATATACGATAAAATAGGAGGATGGCACAAAAAATGAAATGCAGTGACTGTACATAGAAGGCAAATGATTGTATGTATTCCTTGTCGCATGGCGACGGGCAAAATCACTATACTAAATTTACAATCAAGATGCAGTAAAAATAAACAAACCAAGACACGTTAAATGCTACTAGGAGCACTCCCGAATCATAATTTCCAATATATAAACCTTGAAAATCATGATTTGGGATTTACAATGTATTATTATGTATCACTTTATCAATCAAAGATAGAGTAAAAATTTTAATTTTTTAATTATAACGCGGGCACATAAATTTGATACACCCTGTATATTGATTTGTAACTATTTAGTAGAAGGTAGCTTTTACGCAATGGGTTTATCCTTAATAAGTTTTTCCCTGAAGACTTAAAGACATTTGTAAATAAAATGAAGTGAAAATACAATTTATTTAGGATTATAATTTAAAAAGATTGTTTGTTACGTGAAAGGTAAAATCCACAGGTAGCTGTAATTATTAGTTTTTAGAAAAATAAAGGTAGAGAGATTTGGAATTTTAAGTCTGTTTGTTTAAGCACAAGAATATTTGTATAATTTCCGAAAAGTGATTAGTTTGAATAGAAGTATTGCGTGAAAGAGTGCCTGGGTTTTCGAATGAAAAAGAAGAATGTGGAAAGAGAAATGTTTCTGATTGGCTTGGCAATTTGGAAGGGGAAAAGAGAAGTTTGAATGTTGAGTTTTGGAAAAGAAAGATCATTGTGTGGCCGGCATCCGAGAAGGGCAGTCGAGAGTTTTCGCGTATAGTTCAGAAGCAAGTACTAGTGGTTGTTTGATAGTGGAGAGTAGCTGAAAAGTGGAACGAGAGACAAATCAAAGTGAGAAGAAAAACCTCTTTGATTCTGTAAAGTCCAAGAGAGTAAGTTATAAGAACTATAGTTATTAAAATTATTTGTGACACCAAGTAAAAAAGATACTTGGGTCTCCGGAGATTATTATTGAGAGAAAGAGAGGAGAGAGTTTTGGAGTTTATTGAATGAGTACTGGTCAAAAGCGGCCTGGCTTGTGTTTTGGAGAAATAGTTGCTGGTATGCTGCTGGATTGATGCTGAGAACGGAGAGGGCTTTGATTGGTAGCCTAACATAATCAACAAGGAAGAGCTGTTTGGGTCAAGAGGAGACATCATTGTGTGTGTGAGTCAAGAAGGTCATTCAATAACTTATGTGATAGATGTTCTTTATAATCAGAAGTTAAAAATTTTGCGTAAAAGCATATGAATTAAGATTCCAACATTTCAAAAATTTAATAGGAAGTATAAGTAGTTTTGCAAATATCTAAAGTTGTTTGTTTAGCTTATTTTATTAATGGTATCAGGAACAAAGCGATAAATATTTGTTTGAATTAGATTAATTATATGGTAAAAGTTTCATTTGGACAATTATGCCCACAGGATTTAATTGATAGATTTTCAGAGCATTGCTTTTGATAATAAAGGTATTTGTATGTGTTTATTTATGATTTTTCTATTTATTTCCTTTTCATATTTTATCCCGATAAGGTTCAACCAAGAAATACTGAAGCCACGAGAAAGAATAAGTATAACCTAAGATAATTTAGTTATTTTTTATGACAAAAAGGCACCCTGAGATTTTTTCTTAATTTTTTTTTTTGTATGATTTGAGTAAATTCAATAATTAATTGAATAAATACTAATTAAAATAAAAGTAATAGAAAGCAGATCATAACAGTATATACATTGTACATTATGATTCGGGAGTGCTCCTAGTAGCATTTAACGTGTCTTGGTTTGTTTATTTCCACTGCATCTTGATTGTAAATTTAGTATAGTACTGTATAATTTTTTAATGTTTTGAACTTTTAGTGTTTTATACTTTTTATCAGCTTTTCTGTTATTTGTTTCTTTGTACAATGTTTACAAGAATTTTCTAGTAACACTATTAGGGGAGTGCATATAGATTTTCACTTCGGAAAAAATCAAACAAGATAGAACTTTTTGTAATTTAATTAAAAAATGTTTAATAAACAACATATCCAAAAGTTCTACTCGAGAAGTGGGTGCTTCATTTTTTATTAAACAAATGATCTACGAAATTAGATGTTTTTTTTAAATAACTCCGAAAACATAAATTTTACAAAAAAACTGACTTGACCATTGAAAAATTCAGAAAATTTTACAAAAAAAAACCTTATATAAAGAATTTTCTAAAATTAAATCTGTATCTTCTATAATTTTTTAATTATAACGCTAAAGTCGCCCTTCTCACAAACATTGGCGCACTGTAAACTAACGTACGGCGAAGTGCACGATTGAGTTATTTTAATGTAATTCTTTAACTAATGGATCAAATGAAATTTTACAAATTGAACATGAAAGAATGATAACTATGCTATCTTGTGATTATAATATGTATGTAGAAATAAAATGTATGGGCATAAGTACGGTGTGGGCGGAAAGTGAGACTTACATGAATTTTGTTTAAAAATGATTTAAAAATGTGTAACTAATACAATTTTTCTTATAAAGCTCTCAATTTTGCACAACTTACCTTTCAAGCATCACACTAAATGATGTTTCATTCAAAAAAAATCTCAAAAATTTAATTCAAATGATATGAGGTCTCAAAAAATGTAATTTTTGAAATCTTCGTAGTTTTATAGAATTACCACCACTTTAAGACGGTATTACTCAAGTTTGAACAGATCTATTACAGTTTTATAAGTACTTTTTTAAAGCTTAGAATGTAATATTTAAAATGCACTAAACTATTTTACTTTAAAAATGAAGTAAACTATTTCTTTTTAAGAAAATTAAGAAATATAACAAAAATCTAATACAAAAACCGAAAATTACCATACCAGCTAAAAAAATGTTTATACAAAGTGATCAAAACTTTTTTCTGTAAAACTTACCTAAAATACATTTAATAATAAGTTTCAACAATAATAAATGTTTAGCAAAAAAATTTTTTTTAGCTCTTATACAGTATGTCTGCGTAACTTGGAACCTATTGATAACTTTTTTATTATCAGTTTAACGAAAAA
Organism: Diabrotica virgifera virgifera; assembly: GCF_917563875.1. NCBI lineage: Eukaryota > Metazoa > Arthropoda > Insecta > Coleoptera > Chrysomelidae > Diabrotica > Diabrotica virgifera. Next base: position 218,711,163 of record NC_065445.1, read on the forward strand.
AAGTTATTCCTTAGAAAATACTCTGCGTCGCATATAATATACGATGCAATCATCAAATATCAAATTTAATTAATGTTATACGAGGTATGTCAAAAAATATTAATTTCACTCAAGAGTAAAGTACCTTTACATTTCACAATATCGAAAATTATTATTAAGAAAAGTTGTTTGGAATTAAAAAATTTGTTTTAGTGGTCAATTAAATCCTTCTAATTAAATATTGTGAATAATAAAGGCACTTAACTGTTAAGAAAAATTCATATTTTTCACATACCTCGTATAAAATTAAAAAAGTTTGATATCTGATGGTTGTATCTTAGATTTTAGACCAGGGAGAGAATTTTATGAAGAATAACTTTTTTTCGTAAAAGTGATAATAAAATAGTTATCATAATTGTAATAAAATGATGAGGAGTATCCGTAACTTGAGAAAAAATTTAATTTTTTTTTTTTTTTCGATTAGAATGATGTAATTTTATATTTAGACATAGTTTCTAATTTCAAACAACTTTTCATAATAGCATTTTTGATATTCTGGAATATAAAGGTACTTTACCCCTTAACGAAATTGATATTTTTTGACACAACTCGTATAAAATTGATAAAATTTGATATCTGATGGTTGAGTTTTAGATTTTTGACTATAACTTTTTTTCGTAAAATTGATCATAAAAAAGTTTTCCATGTCGTTCTTAGCGACGCAGACACACTGTATAAGAGCTTCTGTATAAGAATTTTCAAATTGCAATGCCATATTCGGATTCAGCATAATTAAAAACAAAATAGAAACATATTTGATCAAAGTAAAATGATGAATTTAACGATATTTTTAAAATTATTTAAACAAAACAATTCTTATTGTTTAAACAATTAGCGGCCAAATCTGCGAGTAGAACTTTTTACTTTAACATGTATATAAACTAACAAAAAAGGTTTTAGAAAAATATAAGCTTGTTTGAATTTTTCCGAAACAATGCATGTTTTCGTTCTAATTGCACTCTCCTATTAGTGGAGTTACTGAAGGCGGATATGAGCTATTACCTCCGATTTCGTTGAACCTCCATCGATTTGCATGAAAATTGGTGAGTGGTTAGAGGATATCTCAAGAAACAAAGGTGACATGGTGCCAACTTGCGCTTTTACCCTAGGGGTGGATGCCACCCCTTCTCGGGGGTGAAAATTATTTTATTGAAAATAACCCCATAATTCGATAGAGGGACAAATTCTAAGCAAAATTTGTTATATAAAGTTATTAAAATAAATCAAAACTTTTTAAGATATTAAAGATCAAAGATTTTAATTTTTCTTGAGAAAAATGCGTGTTTTTAACCGATTTTTCATCAATAACTCAAAAACTATAAGTTTTTACAAAAAAGTTGTTATTATCAAAATTGAAGCTAATAAAAAAGTTAATAAACCCCTTACTATAAAAACCTTTTAGTGTTAACTAAAAGTGAGTTAGAGGTAATTGAATGTATATTTTTTTCGACGAGTAAAAAACTCTAGTATTCAAGCTGAAATAACGGGAAACTGATGCATTTTATAACATAAACTTATCAAACATTTGTCAAAGTACTTTTAAAAATATCTATCAAATGAGTCCCCGAACATGTTGAAAGCGTTAAAATTTATGCTCGAAAATGTTTTCAAAATTTATCTTTTAAAAATTGTTCCAAAAAATGTTATTGTTGTTTTTTTAATAACTCCGTTCGTGCTTACGATATCAGGTTCGTCTAAAAACTGTTTGAAAGTTAATTCCAAGTGTTATTTAAGCACGTTAAACCTAATCTTTTAAACTTCTTATTTTTTTTTAATAAAAGGTTAAATCGCCCTGTTTGCATGGTTCCCACAGCAAAATTTAAGATTTAAATGTTTCTATCTCGGTTATTTTTTAACCTATAGAAATAGTAAAACAGGTAAAATATTTGGTACAGAAAAAACTAAAATTTGATTATATATCATTTATTACGTATATTGAGTATTTTTCCAAGTTATTATCAAAAGAATATGAGAATTAAAATAATTTTAAAAATTATGATTTTTTTAAATTATATCTTTTTTTCAAAAATATGCTTTATATACCGGTCAAAATTATCGAAAACAATATTAATGCTAATATAATGAAGTTCTTCTAAGGATTACTATAAATTTAAATTTTTGTGGAAATGGCGTATGTTTTATTTTTCACTTTTTCCTAAAAAATTCGAAACGGTTCTTTTATTTTCATCACAACTTGCTTAATATTGACGCTATTAGCTTATTCTGAAGCTCATTTGATAGATATTCCGAAGTACTTTTACAAATGTTTAACAGAAGTATTTTATACATTGCATCGTTTTCTCGTTATTGAAGCTTAAATACTTAGATTTGAGTACTCGTCGAAAAAGATACACATTCAATTGCCAATAACTCACTTTGAACTAACATTAGTTTAGTTCTTTATGTGAGGAATGTATTCAACTTTTTATTGTCTTAAATTTCAGTAAGAATAACTTTTTGAAGTTATACTTCTTTACCGGCGATAGAGGGTAAATTTTTATATGGGAAAACCTAGCGACCGGGCGCATGCGCATTATAACTTTGTTCTGATTGGATGTTCAAATGACATGTCAAAAATTATTCAATATGGTGGCTGTGGCGCAGCTGTAGGTAGATTATTTATGGTTGTTGCGTTTTAAAATTTGTGTGAAAAGAAACAACAAACAAAAGTTAGTTAATAGTTATACTGCCTTTTTAAATAGTTTTCATATACCTATATTTTTGGACTTTTGGACTATTTTGGACAAGGAAAACTCATTCTAATTTGGTAAGTACCTAGTTTTTATTATAATCATATTGTAATTATACATTTGGATTAGGTTGAAATACATACATTTATTTTCTCAAGAATGCGGATTTTAGAGAGAAATCCCAAATTAGGTTCGATTTTTATTTTTAAATTATGATTTTTTGGCGTAGATTTATATATCTAGTAGGTATGTAATGCTTTGATTTACATACTTAATTTGATTACCAACAAAAGTTCTACCAATATTCATCTAATATATTGTTTTCTTACTGTTTTGTTATATTTTTATATTTTCTTCCACAAAATTTAAACTACATAATTTTCAAAACAACTGTCAAACAGTAAAACGTTCAGTTACCGTATTTTTCCACATGATAAGTAATGTGCGATTGGACGAGTGAGTCTACGCTTCGATTACGAGTCAAAGCGGCACGAAATTCAAGGGTTCAATTCCCGATGCAAGTTTTATTTTTTTATGCATATTATGATTGTAAGTATATTTGTTATATATTTTTTTTTTTCAGCAAATGCGTATTTAAAATTTTTGCCAACAATTATTATCGTCCAGAAATCATTTTTTCTTTGTGGCATTTTTCAATGTGTTTGTGTGCGTTTTATTCTTTTATTTTTTTAAATTTTTGGTATAGTCTTAAAAATCACATAATATGTAGTAGAAGTATAACTTCTTACATGCGTACAAAGTACACACACATTCTTGTTGTAAAAGCTTATAGTTTTTGATTTATACGTGAAAAACCGATTTAAAACATGCATTTTTTTACGAAAAAATTAAATCTTTGGTCTTTAATAACTCAAAAAGTGTTGATTTATTTTAATAACTTTATATAACAAATTTTGCTTAGAATTTGTCCCTCTATCGACTTATGGTATTATTTTTAATAAAATAATTTTCCGGAGAAGGGGTGACATCCACCCCCAGGATAAAAGCGCAAGTTGGCATCATGTTACCTTTATTCCTTGAGGTATCCTCTAATTACTCACCAATTTTCATGAAAATCGATGGAGGTTCAACGAAATCGGAGGTGAAAACCTTCGACTGCACTATATATTCTGTTGCTGTACTGACAGTTTTTATCATAAAAATTCTGTACTGATACTTATATGATATTCAAGCAAATAGCGAATTATATACTGTTTATTTTAGGAAAATCCTTGAAAGAAGACATTCTAATTAAAGAAAGACAACATTTATTAATTCAAAGGACCAAATAAAAAATATATAAAGGAAATATTTTTTTCACACTACTTTATTCAAGTTTAATTATATATTCCTTGTATTCTTTGTAATAAAGTAATTAAAACGAAACATTTATGTTCTTAATTTGATTTGAAGCTATTTCCTTGTGGCATTTTTATAATTAACTAACTATTTAGATGGGAAATAAGCCACAATTAAATTGAAAAAATAATTTTATTAACGTCTCGACGCCCAAATCGGGTGTCGTGGTCAAAATACAAAATACTACTAAATTAAACAAAAATGTTGTTGCTTAGTAAAAAATTCTTCTAATAATTTGTTTAATCATTTATATCGGCAATTAAGACATACATTATACATTTTAAAGTAGAAGAATTTAAAATGATATTGCCAATATGTATTAATAAAATTATTTTTTCAATTTAATTGTGGCTTATTTCCCTTCCAAATTCACTCACCGGCCCAAAATTCCGCCACCCAAAATTTTTTATTAAGTTTGACAATCTATAACTTTATTATCTGTAGGTACTCCGATTTTCAAGATTCTTGCATCAGTTTGTAGGTACATATATTGATGTCGTTTTTTATTATTCCGGTAACAAAATTTTTTTGCTTAGATGGCATTATACGGGGGTGAACGGAAGCGTTGTTTTTTCCCCTTTAAAAAATTCTGTGGAAAAATTGGAGGGCTGATTTTGTTTCATACTCCTTTTGTATTATCCTGGAGGTATCACTAAGGTTTTGTTTTTGAATTGTCCGAATATCTCTTTTCTTGTAAGAGCTGTAAATAAAAACACTGCTTAAAAGGTCTATTTAATTAAAAATAACAAACGCACTAAAATTAACAAAACAAAACAATCCAATAGCGGGTATGTCCACCTCTTGCAGCAACGACTGCTCGCAATCTGTTTGGCATCGAATATAGATGTGTTACCCTTGCATGGGGAATAGCCCGATATTCCTCTACCACTGCCATAACTGCACCAAATTTTCTGGAGGCCTAGGATGACGGCGAATAGCTTTTTTTAATTCATCCCATAAATGCTCAATAGGATTGAGATCTGGTCTGCATGCCGGCCATTCTAATCTCATCAATCCAACTTCTATTTTATGAGTCAATCAGTGTTTTTATTAACAAAAATGGTACAGCTCTTACAAGAAAATAGATATTCGGATAAATCAAAAAACAAAATTGTAGTGATGGCTCCGGCATAATATGGCAGGACTATGAAACAAAATCAGGTATTCCATTTTTCCACAGATTTTTTTAAAGTTAGGAGAAAATACAACGCTTTCATTCACCCCTGTATAATGCCATGCAAGCAAAATTTTTTTGTTACCGGAATAATACCAAACGATATCAATACATGTACCTACAAACATAAGCGTAACCAGGATGATCCTAAGGGGGGGGGTACAACTACTGGAAGGTCTCTGAGGGGTTTGGTGTTAAGCGTATAGAGCTCAAAGTCCATCCCAATGGGGGGTTATAACCCCGAAAACCCCCCTGGTTACGCCTACGCCTACAAACTGGTGCAAGAATCTTGAAAATCGGAGCACAAATAATAAAGTTATAAGTTGTCAAACTTAATCAAAAATTGTGGGTGGCGGAATTTTGTGACGGTAAGCAGGGGCGTCATTTGATAGGGTCGGGGGTGGGCATTTGCTCCCCCTGACCCTGAAAATGACTGAAATTTACAAAAAATACATCAATTTTCATCATTACATCATATATAATATATTGTATATATAATGCTTGCCCCCCCCCAATCAAAATTTCAAATGACGCCCCTGCCGGTGAGTGTAGTTAATTCTTATTTTGAAACTAATCCTTTTGTTACATCTTAGTGATTTAGTGCGTTCCTTTTTTGTGCTCTTTTTGTTTTTGCTTGCAGGGTTGATTTGTTCAGTAATACAATTCATAGATTTGCAACCTGTTTGAATAATTTCTTATGTAATTCCATGTGCTAAAAACGAAAATGATATAAAAAGATGTCGAGGATGTCAGAATCAGAAAATACGAATGCAGAGCTAGCCCGAGCTAGCCTACTTTCCCTTGCCTAAGCTATGAGATCTTGCACTTGTCATGAGGCGAGCAGCCACCTCCAAAATAATGCTTATTTCTCGAGATACTGACCACGGGTGGTTAGGACTATGTCACATTATGCGTTTTAACCGGATGCGTTTCCACCGCATCTGGTCAAAAAAGCATAGTGTGACAGGTCGGGCCGGTTGCGTTGAAAACGGTCCGGTCAAAAGGCATAGTGTTACAGATCGGTCCGGTTGCGTTGGAAACGGATGCGTTTTCTCCAGAACTGGAAGATAATGAAAGGCACGAAAAAGGTAAGACATTTTGTTATTTTAGTATAATATACAGTGCGTCGATAAAGTGACGCATAAATTCATTATTCGTAAACCGGGGACTTCAAGGAAAAATCCCGAAACAGATCGATTTTTATTTTTAAATTACGATTTTTTAGCATATACAATATACTAGTGACGTCATCCGTCTGGGCGTGATGACGTAATCGATGATTTTTTAAATGAGAGTAGGGGTCGTGTGGTAGCTCATTTGAACGGTTATTTAATTCTCTATTCAGTAATATAAACATTAACATAATTATTTATACAGGATGTCCAATTTTTTTAATTAAATTAATTGACACAAAAAGATGAATGTATGTAATTTATTTAATTTTTAATACATGTCACTGTTATCATAAAACATATATAAATTTTATTTGAAAAATAAACATTGATTTTCGCTTAAACGAAATGTTCAAGCTGCCAAGTGGCAGGTGGGTGACAACTTTAATATTGAATTTAAGCGAAAAACAATATTTATGGTCAAATAAACATTGTTGTCCTGTTTTATGATAACAGTAAAACGTGCTTTAAATTAAATAAACAACATACATTCTTCTTTTTGTCACAATAAATGTAATTATTTTCTATGACACCCTGTGTAAATAGTTACGTTAAAGTTTATATTACTGAATAGAGAATTAAATAACCGTTCAATTGAGCTATCACACGACCCCTACTCTCATTTAAAAAAATCTTCGATCACGTTATCATGCCCAGATGGATGACGTCACTAGTATGATATACACTGTGGGCCGAAATAAAGGAGTACATTTTTTAGTTGCAAATAACTTTTATATTTTTTATTTTTTTTGGGCGATTTAATTTCTTTTTGCAGGGCTAATTGCCTAACATGTCCTCAACATGACTGCAGATTTGGAAGCAAAAATAACGTACAGGGTCGGACTTATAAAAAATCTTATGTAACGGTTAATTTGAGCTCGTTGCAAATGAAAACTGTCTTAGCTAAAATTGAACTGATATGCTCTTTTGGCAGGTTAACTATCCAGAAAACATCAGTAAAAAGGAAATTTTTCAAAATTACCGGATTTGCAAAATATCATTTTTTTATTTAAATAATGTTCAGAACACACCTTCGCCATGAAAATTTTAAAAAATCCCAAATTTGTAAAATATTATTTTTTACTTAAATTAGGAAATCTTATTCGAGTACTCTTCTATGTTCACCGGAACGAAAACCTCTTAATACTAAATTACATATTTTCCATCGTTTTTGCTTCATATTAGCAGTAATTTATGTTAAATAAATGTCTTAAGAATTTGTCAAACGCTCAAATATGTCAACTTTACTTAGTAAGCCAAGACTGCTTAGGTTTCCATGGAATTTGTTTGACATTTATAGTTAAATAAGTAAATTGGCCAGTTCATAACGCCACTTTTAAGCAAAGAGGACAGAATATTAATTAAATATTACCGTGAAAAATATGATTATGGCGCAAGAAAAATTGTAAATGCATTTCCTGAGAAAAATTGGCATATTGGAAAGATAGGAAAGTTCTTAAGACATCTAAGGGAAACCCATGGGACTATTTAACATGAAAGTGGAAGAGGAAGTGAAAGAACTGAAGAAAATGTCGCTAGAGTAAGAGTTGTTTTAGGAAATTTGCAACCTGGGCAATCTGTTGGAACAAGGAAAATCGCAAAAGAAACTAGGATTTCCCGCACTAGAATCAGTTCGAAGGATCATTAATAAAGAAGATTGACATTTTAAAGTATTTAAAAAAGTTTACCGTCAAAGACTTATTGCCAATGTAAGGGAAAAACGACTGGAAAGATGTAATTTGAGCTAAGAAGATTCCGATCTCTTGAAGACATTAGAAAAATATGGTTTTCAGAGGAAAACATGTTTTATTTACGGCCTTCTAAAAATACCCAAAATAGTAGGGTGTATTCTGACGTACAATTTAAGAGAGAAATTCCTCTAGAGCATCTTTTAATTGAAAAAAGTCATTTCTCAAAAGGTGTCATGGTCTCTGTATCCATGTAGGGAAAATCTCGTCTGATTTTTGTTGATGCCGGGGTAAAACATGTTATGATTACACTTTCCAGCAGGATGGTGCTTCTTCGCACACTTCCCACAATACAAGGATTTTCTTGAGTGAAAATTGCCCGGATTATATTGAGCCAGAGATGTGGCCACCTAATAGCACAGAATTAAATCCGGTTGAGTATTCAATTTGGGAGATTTTCGAACAAAACTTGTATGATGGACAACAATTTGAAATCATCGAAGAGCTCAAAGAAAGAATGCAGTTTGTTTGGAACAATTTTGGACAGGGTATATTAAATGGGGCTATCAATTTATGGCGCAGACGACTTCAAGAAGTGGTAAACAATAATGGTGGCCACATTCATAATATTTTAGTCTAAGTTTTAAAATTACTACCCTGCTTTCATAAATGTGTATTTTTTAAAATGTTATATTTTTCTATTAATAAAAAAAATGATATTTTGCGAATACGGTAATTTTCAAAAATTTCCTTTTTACTGAAGTGTTTTGGATAGTTAGCCTACCAAAAGAATATATCAGTTCAATTTTAGCTAAGACAGTTTTCATTTGCAACGAGCTCAAATGCACCGTTACAAAAGTTTTTTTTATAAGTCCGACCCTGTACGTTATTTTTGCTTCCAAATTTGCAGTCACGTTGAGGACATGTTAGGCTATTAGCCCTACAAAAATAAATTAAATCGCCCAAAAAACAAAAAAGATATTTTCAACTAAAAAATGTAGGTACTCCTTTATTTCGGCCCACAGTGTATATACCAAAAAATCTTGCGTTAAAAATAAAAATCTACCTGTTTCGGGCTTTTTTCTTAAAGTCGCTGATTTACGAAATAATGAATTTATGCGTTACTTTATGGACGCACTGTATCTGTGGTCTTTGTGTTTTGGAGACATAATATGATAACTCCAAAATACATGTTTTTCGGTATGACAATTTTAAAATTAGAGGTTTCTTAAATCAAACGCAATAAAATAAAAACCAAATATATTTCATTAAATACTTTATTATGTCATAATAGATGTAATAAACGAAATATAAATATTTTTGTTTTTGATATAATGGCACATAGGTGTCATATTTTTATCAAAAATATAAAAATTAAAAAAGTATTTTAATGGAGTTAAGTAGGACATAGCAGAAAGTTACCAAAATAATTTGCATAATATTTTATCTATAGTAATTATGATAAGTACGAATTATCACATATGAACCAAAATATTTTTACCTAGTTTTTTTTTTTTCAGGTACATGATGTAATATTTTAACAATACTGTATGAAATACAGTATAAACAATACCAAACAAAACTTTAATGATAGAGACTTATCGCCATTATACCAAACTGTAGCAGGTTTCCTAAACATGATGGACATAACATAGTCAGATCAAATCAAAATAGAACAAAAACAAAATGCAATAGAGGACTTAATTTATCAAAATTATCGCTTTCTTGGAGTTATCATATTATATTTTCCAAACACCACAGATATGTTTATATATTTTTACTTTATTTTTGAATGAAACGAATTAAAAAATAAGCATTAATACATATTTTTTATTATAATTATGTAATTATTACTATTAATATGTATATACAAACTTACATAGATTGCGCTTGAAAACGTACTGCCCCAGGGCCCATAAAGTAATTGGCGAAATAGTCACGAATTTCTAATCCATGTCGACGTGGACTTTGACCAAATTCATCATTCATCAATGTCCACCAAGGTGCATGTTTCAATCTCTTCATAATTAATTTCATCTCTTTTACGAACAAAATTATGTAAAATGCTTCCAATACAGAAATTGCTAACAAATTCTTTTTCAAAATTTTTTGAGACATCGTTACGCGCTTACAAACTGCACCAGACTAAACGCATAGTGTAGCAGATCGGTCCGGTTGCGTTGGAAACGGATGCGTTTTTAATAATAAAAGTTATGATTTTTTTAAGTAGATGGTGCACATTCATGAATTGCGAAGTTAAATCGCAAAAGTTGAGTGACAAAATCTGAAATTTAGCTTTTTAATTACGTTTATGTTTTTTTTTCTCTGAATCTGGCCTTGGTTTAGAACTAGAACCTTTAGCCACGTAATTGTATAACTTATCACTAACTCAGGTGTAATGTGTAGTGTGTGTGTTAAGTAAGTGTCTTGTTACTTTGCAAAGTCGACGTCATTGTCTTTGCAAAGAGACGCTAATTGTATCCGAACATCTGCGGTCCCTCCGGTGAGTACCGATCACGTTTATGTTAAAACATACAGTACAAAAAAGATTTTTGGAAAGTTTTAAATCCAATTTTTTTATAAAAAATAAATGTTGCAACTTTTAATACCGACGTTATAGTGCATTGCATGAAGGTAAAAATCAACTAAACTGCTCGTCAAAAGTTAGGGATATAGATAATTCTGCTGAATTTTTATAGTAGATTTTTTCGTGAACAGATTAACGGATTCCGCTAATTTTTTTATTATTTTAGACTTTTCTTTAGTATTTACACAGGTATGCAAAGGTTTACTCATACTTTTTTTTGTACTTATACCGGGTGGAAGAAAAGAAATATTTTCTTATGTTAAGTTTGAGACGCCATGTAGGGAGGACGAGGTACAAATGGGAGTATATATCGAAATTGTATTGTAGTCTTATGTTTTGTGAATATTTTTATTTTTTTTTATTTTTATTTATTAATATTACGGGAAAACCCCATTAACAGTTACAATTAACAAATAGTAAAATGTAAGATGTATGTAATAGATTGAGAAAAAAAATATAATCAAAAAACAACAAAAATAATTCAACCTGCAACAATGTTCAAACAACCAACAATTAACATTACAACCCTAAATTTATAATTACAAGTTTTACACTAAACTGAAGTATTAATTATTCTATGAAATTGATTCTATTAAATTGAGCCCTGAACCCACTCTCAGACATATCAAATATTTCCAAATGAAGTTGGTTAACATATCTCGAGTATCTTTCTATAGGCAAATTCATACCATAATTTGTTCGATGATAGGGTATATGAAAAGAAGAGTAGTTATGTCTCCTATTTCGTGTGACAATCTCAATGTTAACCGACTCCAACAATTCAGCACTATCAATTTTCCCTGTAACAATTTTATGCAAAAAATTTAATCCAGCACAGATTCTCCTTTCTGAAAGTGTTTTCAAATTCAGTTGTTTTTCCAGAATTGAATAATTATGATCAGAGATCCCAATATATAATTTGAATCCACAAAATCGTAGAAACTTATGCTGAACCTTTTCTACAGTATATTTATGGACAGCTTGGTAAGGAGACCACACCACTGATCCATACTCAAGTTTAGATCTGACTAATGAAGAGTAAAGGCTTCTGACAGTGTCAACAGAAAAATGTCTACAATTTCTCACGATGAAACCCAACATTTTGGATGACTGTATTGTGACAGAGTTAATATGATCGACAAATGTTAAATTTTTGTCGAAAATTACTCCCAAGTCTTTTATTTTTGATACCGTTTTTAATGGTTGCCCACACAGTTCGTAAGAAGTGTCATATTTTCTGGAACCCTTAAAAAAACTAATTAGACAACATTTTGATATATTTAGGTTTAATTTATTAATGTGACACCACTGCGTTAATCTGTCAAGATCGTCCTGTAGCAGTTGTTGATCAGTTTGGCAATTCATTATTCTGTAGGCTTTGAAATCATCAGCAAAAGCGAGACCTTCACTGTTTTCAAAACAATCAAAAATTGAGTCCACAAACAGATTGAAAAACATTGGGGAACAGTGCCCCCCTTGGGGAACACCAGAAGTTACACATATTGCATCCGATTTAAAAGCACCTATTTTGACCATCTGTCTACGCTCTGACAATAAACTTTTGATCCAACCTACAGCCGAAACATCAAACCCTATATCAAATAATCTCCTGAGAAAAATATTATGGTCTACTTGATCGAAAGCCTTTGAAAAATCTGTGTAAACTGCATCAACTTGCTTGAATTCTTCCATAGCTTTAATTATTTTTGATTGATATGGTAACAGATTAGTTAGAGTTGAACGACCTGAACAGAAGCCATGTTGATTCTTATTTATTAGCCCACGACACATCCAGTTTAATTGGTCGCTGATAATACTGTCAAACAATTTTGGAAGTGATGATTGAATGCATACACTCCTGTAGTTCGTAACATCGTTTTTGTTCCCACTTTTAAAGATGGGCGTGATAAAACTATCCTTCCATTTTTCAGGAAAAATTGAGGATCTTAAAGACTTATTAAATAATAAACTTAGTGGAACCACAAGGGTACATACACAATATCTTAACAGGCTACTTGGAACACCGTCGGGACCAAGGGTATTTTTACTAGGTAAAAGATATATTTTTTCATATATTTCTTTTGTAGAAATATCCGAAAACTTATAGTTTTGGTAAATATTTGTGGGTGTACCAAGGTCTAGTTTGTTCTCTGGGTTACTTGGGGTGTACACTGTTTGGAAGTACTTTTTGAACAAATCAACAATCTCTTGCCCATCATTTGCTTTATCCTCACCGTATATTATTGTTTGGGGAAGAGAATGGTTGGTCTTTAAGTCCTTTATGTACCTCCAAAAGTATCTAGGATTTGATTTGAATTCTATATCCATCAATGAGATATACTGAGACCAACAAACCTCCCGAACTTTTTTGCATTCTGAACGCAGTCTAGTAAAAATATTGAGGTCAGCCTGAGATCTGGACTGAGTATAGGTGTAGTGTGCTCTCCTTTTTTGAGAAATAAGCTGTCTTAGTTCACTTGAAAACCACCTAGGATAAGTGCTGGTTTGGTATTTTTTCACAGGTACAAATGAAGTAATACCAACAGCTAAAATTTCATAGAAGTAATCAACAGCTAAATCTAAATCAAGACGAGACAAACACTGCTCCCAGTTAATTCCAGCTAAAAAATTATTTAAACCCACATAATTAGCGTTATTGAAATCATAGTACAGATCCTGGCAGAAGAGGCTGTCGTCTACCTGTTTTTTGTGAATATTTCTTAAACTACACTCATAACTAGCATGATGTAAACTGCTGTTTAGAATAGAGTCATTTCCTAACAATACCTCAACACTTTTATCGTTTGTGAACATAAGATCCAAGAAAATATTTCTGCTGTTAGGAATACTTATCCTTTGAAATAACTGAAGAAAACCAAAAGTTTGGGCAATATGGATAGCTGAAGAAATTCCAGGACACACAACCTGCAAACCATATTCATCGTTTGACCATATAGCTTCGGGAAGATTATAATCTCCAAAAATATAAAAATATTGTCCTGGAAATCTTTGTAGAACATCCTCTACTGTTTCACAATGAGAGGTGTATACTAATCCCGGCATGTTTGGTGGAATATAAACTCCTGAAATGATAAATTTTGATGCATTGTACTCACATGAAATAAACAATTGTTCCACGTTCTGATGTGATATGTTTATCATTTGGGACCGAATAGATCTTCTGACGTAGATGAGTACACCACCACCACTCAATTTTTGGCTTGTCAAGATTGACCTATCACTACGATATAAGTTAAAATCTACACATTCTAGTTCACTGTCCAAAAAATCACTATTTAGGTTACTTTCAACTAAAATTATAATATCATACAAGCAACTACTCACAGCCAGTTTAAGACGGTCTATTTTGGTTCGCAGACCGCTGACATTTTGTTTTTTGAATGTCCCTGATATCTTTAGAAATAAAAAAATAGACGGTTTTGTAATTTAACATGTGTTTTAACCGAAACAAAAGTTTGAGATTTCTTGTAGGGAGAAAAAGGCACAAAGGTGAGTATACCTCGATATTTTGTTGTAGTCTCATATTTTGTGAATATTTTATTTTTTTAATTTCTCTGATATCTTTAATAACAAAGAAACTAGACGATGTTACTCTTTAATATGTGTTTTAACTGACGACATGCGTCACATCACACATGTGAAACATATGTGTGTGTGTGTGGTTGAAAAAAATGACTGCGGATTACTGGATCCATTCGCCTAACCGCATGTGAAACATAGAAAAACATATTAAAGAGTAATACCGTCTAGTTTCTTTGTTATTAAAGATATGAGAGAAATTAAAAAAAATAAAATATTCAAAAAATATGAGACTACAATATAATGTCGGGGTATACTCACCTTTGTGCCTTTTTCTCCCTACAAGGTGTCTCAAACTTTTGTTTCGGTTAAAACACATGTTAAATTACAAACCGTCTATTTTTTTATTGTTTCTAAAGATATCAGGGACATTCAAACAACAACATGTTCACAAAACATAAGACTACAATATATTATTCTGATGTATACTCACATTTGTACCTCGTTCTCCCTACAGGGTGTCTCAAACTTAACACAAGAAAAATATATTTTTTTCTTCCACCTGGTATAAGTACAAAAAATAAGTTTGAGTAAACCTTTGCACAACTGTTTAAATACTAGAGAAAAGGTTAAAATAAAAAAAATAGCGGAATCCGCCTGTTCGCGAAAAAATCAACTATGAAAATCAGCAGAATTTTCTACATCCCTAACTTTTGACGAGCAGTTTATTTCCTCCGAGTTCGGTGAACCTCCATCGATTTTCAAGAAAATTGGTTAGTGGTTAGACCTGAATAAACAAAAGTGACACGGTACCAACTTACGCTTTTACCCTAGGGGTGAATGCCAGATCCAGATGCCACCCCTTCTCGGGGGTAAAAATTATTGTATTAAAAATAACTCCATAATTCGATAAAGGGGCAAATTCTAAGCAAAAATTGTTATATCAAGTAATTAAAATAAATCAATACTTTTTTAATTACCGAGGATCAACAATTTTAATTTTTCGTAAAAAAATGCATGTTATTGTAAAGAGGTACTTATTTCATAGATAACTAAAAAAAACTATAAGTTTTTGCAAAAAAAGGTTAAGATTACCAAAATTAAAGCTAATAAAAAATTGAATAAATTTCTTACTAGAAAGATCTTTTACTATTAATTGAAGGTGACATAATTTTTTTTCTGCGAGTACTCAAATCTAAGTATTCAAGCTTAAATAACGGGAAAACGATGCATTTTATGAAATATTCTTACTAAACACTTGTCAAATTACCCAGGAATACCTTAATACCTATCAAATGAGCTCCAGAAGAAGTTGTATCAGAATCGAAGTATCCTGATATACAAAAGGCTATTTATTCTAGAATTATTTCCATATTCGGAACAACGCACTTATATTCTACAATTCGCTAGACCCTAAAACCGGCCAGTGTTAACTAACCAGCATCTAAAAGAATTACTGAGGAAGTGCTGTCACCAATATTTCAACAAGTTTTAAAGAACTATCAAAAAAAGTAAAATACTTAAAATGTGTTTAATTTATAATAGGTATTGGAATTTACTACACATATTTTGTACCTTGGCGGAGTCAATGGGGTTTTTGCTTACGGAAAAAATCAAACAAGATAGAACTTTTTATAATTTCATTAAAAAATGTTTAATAAACAACATATCAAAAAGTTCTATTCGAAAAATGGGTGCTTCACTTTTTATTAAACAAATGAACTGCGAAATTAGTTGTTTTTTAAATATGTACCTACGAAAATATAAATTTTAGAAAAAAGCTGAGTTGACCATTTAAAAATTCAGAAAATTTTACACAAAAAACCTTATATAAAAATGTTTCTAAAATTAAATCTACAGCTTCTACAATTTTTATTTAAAACGCTCAAGTCGCCCCTCTCACAAGCATTGGCGCACTGTACAGTAGCGTTAGACGCAGCGCGCGTTTGAGTTAATTATCATATTTTTTTAACTAATTGATCAAATTAAATTTTACAAATTGGAAATGAAAGAACGATATTAAAACTATCTTATAGTTTTAATAAAAAGAAAAAAATTATTGGCATAAGTACGATGTGTGCGGAAAATGAGACTTGCATGAACTTTGTTTAAAAATGATTTAAAAATGGGTAACTAATACAATTTTACCTATAAAACTCTAAAATTTGCACAGCTTACTTTTCAAACATCTCACTAAACAATGTTTCACTTAAAAAAATCTCAAAATTTTAATTCAAATGTAATTTTTGAAAACTTCGTAGTTTTACAGAATTACTAAATAACACTTTAAGAGGATATTACTCAAGTTACAGATATATACAGGGTGCCCAGAAACTCTACCGACAAACGAAAACAGGAGATTCCTCAGATAATTATAAGACAATTTAACCCAATTCACCTAGTCCGAAAATGCTTCCTAAGGGAGCTAGAGCTCTTTAAAAATGACGTCTTAGAATTAGTTTTTCTTAAATATCTCCAGAACGCTTCTACTTAGATAAACGAAAACGGGTACGCTTATTTATCTACTAGAGATACATAGATTACATTAATTACGAATTTCTAGTACCGGTCATGGGCGCCCGTTTTGGGTAGGGCAACGGTTATTTTATCGTATAACTTTCTTGTCTTTAAATTTTAAGCTTTTTGGACACTGGATTATTAAAACGTAAGGTATTCTAGTACTAAAAGGTACTCTTGTTTTAATTCAGTAGGATGCACCGTTTTTGTGCCGAAATTTGAAAAAAAAAATCAAATAAAAACGGTGTATTTTACCTACTTAAAGTAAGAGTAACTTCTAGTACTAGAATGTCTCATAACTTAATCATCAATAAAATTGTCAATCATGCTTAAAAATTAAAAACAAAAAGGTATGCGATAAAATAACCGTTGACCTACCCAAAACGGACGCATATGACCGGTAATAGAATTTCGCATTTAAGGAAATCGATTAATCTCTGGAAGATAAATAAACGTACCAGTTTTCGTTTTTCTAAAGAGTTTTTTTGTGAACATTTTTTTTTCAAATTCAACACACGATTTTGAAATCGATTTTTCTAGAAAACGGTGCATCCTACCGACTTAAAGCAAGAGTACCTTTTAGTATTATAATACATCACAATTTAATAATCCAGTGTCAGAAATACTTAAGAGTTAAAGACAAAAATGTTATGTGATAAAATAATCGTTGCCCTTCCCAAAACGGACGCCTATGACCGGTACTAGAAATTCGCAATTAATGGAATAAACGTATCTTTGGAAGACAAATGGGCGCATGAGTTTTCTTTTTTCTAAATAGAAGCGTTCTGGAGCTATTTTAAAAAACCTCTTTACAAAACGCCATCTTTAAAGAGCTCTAGCTCCCTTAGGAAACATTTTCTTACTAGGTGAATTGTGTTAAATTATCTTCAAATTATCTGGGGAATTTAAAATCCACTAAATTATTGTACTTTAAAATGAAATAAACAACTTCTTTTTGAGAAAATTAAGAAAGATAAAAAAAATTTCTGTACAACTTCCTTAAATTAATTTAATAACAAACTTTAACAACAATAAATGTTAAAAAAAATTGAGCTGTTATACAGTATGTCTACGTAACTGGGAACCTATTGAAAATTTCTTTATTATCAATTTTACGAAAAAAGTTATTTTTCATAAAATTTGCGACATACTGTATAACAGCTTAAAGAAATGTTTTTGAATTTTAAAATTGTAATTTCAGATTCGTATTCAGCATAATCAAAAACAAAATAGAAACATTTTTGGTCAAAGTAAAATGATAAAGTCAGCGATATTTTTAAAATTATTTTTCTACGACCGTGTTAAAAATGCAATTTTTAGCACTCCATACGAGCGTTAAAAATGCTACTTTAAGGCACTAGTGCTTTAAAATTTTTATGGCACTGCAGTTCGAATTGACCGTATAGGCACTTTTGACGTAAGTTTCCGAATTAATTTTTCCGAAACTATGTAAGTTTTCGGTCTTTATTGACTCCCCTACTTTTATTTATATGTTTTCAATAAATACAATTTCTATAAAAAAAAATTTATATCTTATTTTTACGTCGAATAGCTCGGACTATCAAGGAGCCGCCCCTGGTCTATGCTATCAACGTGGAGATGAACGCTGGTTTTCGGAGTCAGGCAGCCGGCACCGATCGTTGCCGATCGTCCTCGACCTGTGCGCTGGTAGTTGAACTCATACGTTTTAACGTTTACCGAAATGAACCTTCCATTTTCAGTCGCCTGACGCCGATGAACGTTAATTTTTGTTCGTTTACAGTTTAATTCGTGATGGATATCGATGAATTGATAACAAACGTCCAAGTTAATCCTCCTATATGGGATAAAAGAGTAAAGGGGCATTCCAATAGAATTATTGTTGACGCCTGTTGGAAAAAGATATCATCTGAAATGAAAATTAATGGTAAGTGCAATGTTGGTTATATTTTTTATTAACATACCAACCAGGGCCGGTTCTAGGGTTTTGAGCGTCCCAGGCATAACAAAATTTGGCGCTCTTTCATTCAAGAATATACAGATTTACCTATTAGGGGAGTGCAATTAGAACGAAAACATGCATTGTTTCGGAAAAATTCAAACAAGCTTATATTTTTCTAAAACTTTTTCTGTTAGTTTATATAGGTACATGTTAAAGTAAAAATTTCTACTCGCAGATTTGGCCGGTAATCGTTTATTAATTGTTTAAACAATAACAATTGTTTTGTATAAATAATTTAAAAAATATCGATAAATTCATTATTTTACTTTGATCAAATATGTTTCTATTTTGTTTTTGATTATGCTGAATCCGAATATGGCATTGCAATTTGAAAATTCATATACAGAAGCTCTTATACAGTGTGCCTGCGTAGCTAGGAACCACATGGAAAACTTTTTTATTATCAACTTTACGAAAAAGAGTTATTCTTAATAAAATGCTCTCGATAGTCAAAAATCTAAAACTCAACCATCAGATATCAAATTTTATCAATTTTATACGAGTTATGTCAAAAATATTAATTTCGTTAAAGAGTAAAGTACCTACCTTTATATTCCAGAATATCAAAAAATGATATTATGAAAAGTTGTTTGAAATTAGAAACTATGTCTAAATATACAATTACATCATTCTAATCGAAAAAAAAATTTCAATTTTTTCTCAAATTACGGATACTCATCATCATTTTATTACAATTATGATAACTATTTTATTATCACTTTTACAATAAAAATTTATTCTTCATAACATGCTCTCCCTGGTATAAAATCTAAGATACAGTCATCAGATATCAAACTTTTTTAATTTTATACGAGGTATGTAAAAAATATGAATTTTTCTTAAGATTTAAGTGCCTTTATCATTCACGATATTTTAATTAGAAGGATGTATTGTCGAAGCGAAGATCGGTGGAATATGCGCGTTTTATCAATGAAATTCGATATTTTTAAGATATTCCAGAAGCCGCTAGAGATAAAATGTTTTAATGACCTATTAATCATTCATAAATACTCAACGAATATTAGTACAGTTAAAATAATTAAGACGATAACCGGACAACATTGATTTAATGAGTAAAATTTAGTTTTTTTTACTTTAATGAGAAAAAAGCAAGCCCATTCGCAGAACCCAATTAAAAATTATTTTGCACATCATATTTGAAACATTATTTGGTTGAAAAATCTCATTTTTGTTGGCAAAAAAAATATATTAATTTGTTTGGACTAAATTACAGTTGTGCTTATCTTAAAAAGGATATGTTACTATCAACATTCGCACAGTGTTGCCAAACTAAATTTTGTTATTTTGGGTGTAAATTTTTTCCACGGATCTCCGAGGGTACAATACCTAATTGAACACTAAAACATTTTTTTTAATTCCAAACAACTTTTCTTAATAACAATTTTCGATATTGTGAAAAATGTAAAGGTACTTTACTCTTGAGTGAATTTCATATTTTTTGACATACCTCGTATAACATTAATTAAATTTGATATTTGATAATTTTATCTTAGATTATATACGATGCAGAGTATTTTATAAAGAATAACTTTTTTTCGTAAAACTGATAATAAAAAAGTTATCAATAGGTTCCAAGTTACGCAGACATACTGTATAAGAGCTAAAAAAAAAATTTGTTGAACATTTATTATTGTTGAAGCTTATTATTAAATGTATTTTAGGTAAGTTTTACAGAAAAAAGTTTTGATCACTTTGTTTAAACATTTTTTTAGCTGGTAATTTTCGGTTTTTGTATTACATTTTTGTTATCTTTCGTAATTTTCCTTAAAGTAAATAGTTTATTTCATTTCTAAAGTAAAATAATTTAGTGTATTTTAAAGATTACATCCTAAGCTTTAAAAAAGCACTTATAAAACTGTAATAGATCTGTTCAAACTTGAGTAATAATGTGGTGGTAATTCTATAAAACTAAGAAGATTTCAAAAATTACAATTTTTGAGACGTCATATCATTTGAATTAAATTTTTGAGATGTTTGTTGAATGAAACATCATTTAGTAAGATGCTTGAAAGGTAAGTTGTGCAAAATTGAGAGATTTATAAGAAAAATTGTATTAGTTACACATTTTTAAATCATTTTTAAACAAAATTCATGTAAGGCTCACTTTTCGCCCACACCGTACTTATGCCTGTACATTTTATTTCTTTCTATTATAACCATAATATAGCCTAATTATTCTTCTTTCATGTTCAATTTGTAGAATTTCATTTGATCCATTAGTTCAAGAATTACATTAAAATAACTCAACCGTGCACTTCGCCGTACGTTAGTTTACAGTGCGCTAATGTTTGTGAGAAGGGTGACTTTAGCGTTATAAATACAAAATTATAGAAGATACAGATTTAATTTTAGAAAATTCTTTATATAAGGTTTTTTTTTTGTAAAATTTTCTGAATTTTTCAATGGTCGTGTC
This sequence comes from Diabrotica virgifera virgifera, assembly GCF_917563875.1. Classification (NCBI taxonomy): domain Eukaryota; kingdom Metazoa; phylum Arthropoda; class Insecta; order Coleoptera; family Chrysomelidae; genus Diabrotica; species Diabrotica virgifera. Next base: position 218,732,344 of record NC_065445.1, read on the forward strand.
AGTTTTTTTCTAAAGTTTATATTTTCGGAGTTATTTAAAAAAACATTAAATTTCGTAGTTCATTTGTTTAATAAAAAATGAAGCACCCACTTCTCGAGTAGAACTTTTTGATATGTTGTTTATTACAAAAAGTTCTATCTTGTTTGATTTTTTCCGAAGTGAAAATCTATATGCACCCCCCCCCCCACTACTCCAATTTAAAAAAAAATAGTAAAAAAGGCAAAATATGAAAGTTTCACCGAGGAAGGAGCCAGAACTTTGAATACGCCCGAATAAATGAAATGTATGACAAATAAACTAAATACGACATATATTTCATAAACATAATTTAAAAATAGTATATTGTACAACAAAGTGAGAAAAAAGACATATTTCTCACGAGCGCAGAAGTTTGTTGGCACGAACCGAGGCACGAGGCGAGTGTCGCAAATCAAGCGAGGGAGAATTATGTCATTTTCTCATGTGTTGTATTGTCGAAGCGAAGATCGGTGGAATATGCGCGTTTTATCAATGAAATTCGATATTTTTAAGATATTCCAGAAGCCGCTAGAGATAAAATGTTTTAATGACCTATTAATCATTCATAAATACTCAACGAATATTAGTACAGTTAAAATAATTAAGACGATAACCGGACAACATTGATTTAATGAGTAAAATTTAGTTTTTTTTTTACTTTAATGAGAAAAAAGCAAGCCCATTCGCAGAACCCAATTAAAAATTATTTTGCACATCATATTTGAAACATTATTTGGTTGAAAAATCTCATTTTTGTTGGCAAAAAAAATATATTAATTTGTTTGGACTAAATTACAGTTGTGCTTATCTTAAAAAGGATATGTTACTATCAACATTCGCACAGTGTTGCCAAACTGAATTTTGTTATTTTGGGTGTAAATTTTTTCCACGGATCTCCGAGGGTACAATACACTGTACTTTTTCTATGGATACGGTTTTGTCAATAGTTCAAACTTCAAAATTAAACAATTTAGGTGCTTTTAGATATACCTATTATATGCATAAATTGAAATAAAATACATATACATGTATTTAATATTCATCAAATTTATATACTTACGTTATTTATTTAAAATTCTAATTAAGGTGATACAGTAGCGATCAACAGGTAGCAAAAACGCGTTCCAAGATTGCGGCTGTAATTTTGAATATTTTTTCGAGATATTTGGGACACGTATTAGTAATATAATAAAGAATGGCGGTACAAAGCCCAATTTGAAAAATATATTAATATGTGGAAATTACTCTGAAATTAAATACAATATTAAAAAAACGAGCCTGTACCGCCATTAAGAAGAACAAAAAATATATTTTCTTCAAATAAACTTTTTTATCCGATGCCTAGATTTTGTGTCATTTTGGAACTACTAAAAATTTTTATTTCATTAGTAGTTCCAAAATGACACAAAATCTAGGCATCGGATAAAAAAGTTTATTTGAAGAAAGTGTATTTTTTTGTTCTTCTTAATGGCGGTACAGGCTCGTTTTTTTAATAGTGTATTTAATTACAGAGTAATTTCCACATATTAATATATTTTTCAAATTGGGCTCTATACCGCCATTCTTTATTATATTACGAATACGTGTGCCAAATATCTCGAAAAAATATTCAAAATTACAGCCGCAATCTTGGTACGCGTTTTCGCTACCTGTTGATCGCTGCTGTTTCCTCTTAACAGTTATTTTCGAACAGTTTTGAAAGGTAATTCCTGGTAAGTTTTGCTTGAGCACATTTTATTTGACAACATTAATTGTGTTTGTATTGTGCATGTTACCATGGAAACGGCGATCATATATGGAAAACCTTAGGAGAACCCGTGAGAAAAAATATTTCTCACTGCAATGGCCGACTTTTCTCACTACATGAGAAATTGTTCTATGTGAATGTATGTAAGTAGTGAGAGAAGTTGCACATTGTTTTTGTATGTTTTCCGTCATATTTATATTTTTTCGTTTTCTATTCACAAAATTGCCAAAATATTTAATTTTTAATTTGTACATTGTGGTAGAGGAGTCCAAAGAGGAGGAGAAAATCACCCTGTAAGTGTACCCCTTCCATATATTGGCTCTTAATACAGGGGAGTTCGTAAGGGGGTCCGAAAAAAAAATATATCCTTAGAAAAATTTGAAATCGTCATATTAAGATAAGGTAAGCTAAGTACATTCAGAACAGTGTATATTTCAAGAATCTGACAATTTGAGCGGGGCGTAAGAAAATGGGCGAGTTATAAAGTCATAAATTTGGCGTCAGATCGAAAAACTGAAAAATAGACATATTTTACACAATCTATCGAATGACATCAAACACGACCCCCCCACGGAGGTGGAGTGGGCGTTAACTTTAAAAATTTAAATAGGGACCCGGTTATAATTCGCGAAGTGAACATCAGATCAAAAAACTAACAAATACGTGGTCAATATTTTTTTAAAATCTATCGAGTAACATCAAACACGACAACCCAAGGAGGTGGGGTGAGGGGTTACTTTAAAATCTTAAATAGTATCCCCATTTTTATTCTTCTTCAAGTGCCATCTTCGTTCCGAAGGTTGGCGATCATCAGGGCTATACGTATTTTCGAAACTGCTGGCCGAAACAATTCGTTGTTGCTACAGCTATACCATTCCCGTAGATTATTTAGCCAGGAGTTTCGTCTTCTTCCTATAGACTTTTTTCCTGCTATCTTCCCCTGCATAATTATTCGAAGCAGTTCATATCTTTCGCCTCTTGTAATGTGTCCCAAGTATTGCAGTTTTCGTTTTTTGATCGTAAATATGACTTCCTTTTCTTTATTCATTCTTCTCAAGACCTCGACTTTTGTGACTCTCTCCGTCCATGATATTCTCAGGATTCTGCGATACATCCATAGTTCAAATGCCTCTAATTTTTTGGTATCAATCTTTTTCAGCGTCCATGACTCCATACCGTAGAACAGCACAGAAAGTACGTAACATCTCACCAGGCGAAGTTTCATTTCAAGGCTCAAATCTCTTCCACAGAACACTCTCTTCATTTTAGTGAATATGGATCTGGCTTTTTCTATTCTTATTTTGATTTCTGCTGAGCTATCGTTGTCTTCATTTATTAAAGTGCCTAAATATTTGTATTTGCTAACTCGATCGATAATTTCATTGTGTAAATATAAATTTTGGACATTTTGTGTTGATTTCGATATTACTATAAATTTAGTTTTCTTTATGTCCAAAGATAGTCCATATTCTTCGCTGCAGTCTGCTATCTTATTCACCAATGTCTGTAGCTCTTCAAGTTTTTCTGAGATCAGAACCGTGTCGTCGGCAAATCTCAGATTGTTTAATCTAACACCATTTATTTTAATACCTATGGAATGCTTAGAGAGTGTTCTATTCATTACGTCTTCAGAATAGAGAATAAACAGGGTGGGTGACAGTATACACCCCTGTCTCACACCTCGCTTTATTTCAATTTCTTCAGTGGTATTTTTTACTCTTGCCACATTTTAAATGCCACTTCAATGGCATTTTTTATTGCAGATTTGGATTCCTTACGTAAAAATAAGTAACTTTTATTCGAGACATTTTTTCGAATTATGGATAGATGGCGCTATAATCGGAAAAAACGATTGTTGGAAATGGAAAATCCCCACTAAAATGAAAAACTTAACTTTTTTTGGTTGATATAGCTGCGCATCCCCAATTACTAAATTGAGGGAGTGGCATCCACATAGCATAAAAGCAAGCACGAGGATATTCTATACAAATACGTCCCTGAACATCTTTATTTTTCCCTTCATGTTAGAGCCCTTGTCATATTCTTGACCTCTACAATAATCTAAGTTCAATCGAAAATCATTCATTACTTCATTCACAACTTAAGTTAATTGATTGTGTTGATTATGTTATAATGAGAGGCCTGTTGAGTCTTCAATTTCTTGGTAGCTAATAAAATGCTTCTTGATTTTTAAGTCGCTGGCAATAATATCTGCAAAACGTAACGTAAATGAAAGTTGTTCCTTATGACTAATAGCAGGAGTACAATCTAAAATAATACTAAAATGTTTAGCTGTACAGGTACGTCGAATGTAAAAAAATAATTTATTTTTATATCAGCGCCTCTCAAAAATTTGGCGCCCCGGGCAGTCACCCGGCTTGCCCGCCTCTTTATCCAGAGCTGATATCAACCATACTGTATTTGTTAAAAATACTATAATTGTTTTTATAATTTTGGTCTGCGGTAAAAAAATTATTTATTTTTATATGCTATTTCTAACAAATCGCTGATTTAAATACAAAAAAAATTCTAATTTCCGCTGCATATGTCATGATATAGGCGAGCGGCACGCACCCCCAAAATGACCAGGTACTGACCACGGTGGGCTGAATGGCTAATTTTAGTCATACTTTATGTGCTGAAAATGATGGTGCTGAAAATGAAAATGAAGTCTATTTTGAATTTTAATTGGGGGAACATTGTCAAAAACGCAATTTTACCCTAAAAATAAAAAAAATGTAATTACCCTTTTTTGGGTTTAACTCGCTATACAACTCTGTTCCATTTTAATATTTTTTTCTGAAATGTTTATAGCATATATTTCTCACATATTTGAAGACTATAAGATCTGTTGTAAGCTTTCTGTCATATTCTTATAAAAATTATGAATTTTTTAAAATAAAATGTGCTGATTTGTGAATTGCAATTGCAAAGTTAAATACATACCTTGTGAATGCGAACAATTTTATTTAGGTGAAACATCAAGACCATTAAACGTTAGAATAAGTGAACATCAGTCTTATATTAACAATAGAGAATTTGATAGATCTCAAATATGTCAACACGCATGGGATAATGAACATAGAGTCCAGTGGAGGGATTCAAGTATAGTCCTGAAAGAATCAGATAGTAAGAAGAGAAAAATCAAAGAAGCGGCTCTAATTATGCTAAATGAAACCAATAGGGAACTTGCATAAAATTTTAAATTCGAAAAAAATGGTATAAATCACAACACAACATAATTTAAAACATGTATCAAAGATTAAAAAGTTTTGTTTGGTCCCTAAAGATGATTAAAAATTCAAATTAAAACAGGTGGCCCAAAACGTGTCATGACGTCATTCGTTTAAATTATGTTTACATTCTTCCAAAAAAGTAAACAGAATTTAAAATTAGACATTATAAACGTCAGTAAAAAATACAGTTATGTAACCTCACAAGTGTTTTTGATCGTTTGAACTATTTTAAATTGACTAAAGGTTCTCTAAACCAAGGCCAGAAAACAAAAAAAAATATATAGATTTTAAATTTGTACTTGTTATTATGAGGTTTTAAGGCGTGAAATTTTGGAAATCTTATTTTTAAAGGAAACTGAATATTATTATGCAATAAAAAATGTGCAAGTTCCCTATTAGGTTTGGCATTCGTTTTGACACTGACACTATTAAATGACATTTAAAATAGTTCAAACGATCAAAAACACTTGTGAGTTTACATAACTGTATTTTCGACTGACGTTTATAATGTCTAATTTTAATTTCTGTTTACTTTTTTGGAAGAATGTAAACATAATTTAAACGAATGACGTCACGACGCGTTTTGGGCCACCTGTTTTAATTTGAATTTTTAATCATCTTTAGGGGCCAAACGAAAGCCAAACAAAACTTTTAATCTTTGATACATGTTTTAAATTATGTTCTGTTGTGATTTATAACATTTTTTTTCGAATTTAAAATTTTATGCAAGTTCCCTATTGTGTCGCAAATTCCTCGGTAGAATGCAGTAGGATGTGGTTACCCATACTGAAAGAGGAAGTCAATAGAAAGAAAATCCACGGTTAGTAAGTCAATAACATATCGAGTTAGTACAAATTTTATATTTTATTGTTACTTATTGTATAACGATCAGATGGACACGAGGTCATGAAGGCTGAACCAGAAGGATCAGGACGATATTATCCTTGGATGGAATAAGGAATGACCGAAGATGGAAAGGTCCAATCGTTTACATTGACGAAACAAAGGCCACGTTGCTCAGTCGGAAGAGATGTGGGCATGGTTCTTTGTGTTGGGCTTCTGTTACAATGAAAGGTGTTAAATGAATAAACAATGGTATGCGAATAGAGCTAATGAAACGAAGATAGACAAAAGGTAAATAGATAACATTAACTGCTGGTTTGACACTTGGACTCTAAGGAAACGGAAATACTTAATACTCAAACGAAAATATAGGGCGCCAGGTATTTTGACCAAAAAATACTCAAAGGAACAATAATTAACGAAACATAACACAACAATAACAAATTAGCAAGAATGCTACGACAAAACAACATTGTTCTTAGTCTTGAGCTGTAAATAATAAATAAAAAACGACATCGTACACTTTAACAAAACATTTATTAAAATACTCAATGAAATCTCTTAATGCTCACATAATATATGCAAATAAAACGTAAAAACGTCAACCACAAAAACAAAAATTACTCAATAATTATTTAAAAATGGTTAACAAATTGCATATACGTTGGTGTATTCACCAACACCGCAAAACTAACAAAATACGAGATGTACCTATAATGTAAGTGAACGAATATAACTCTTATTAACTCAAAAAAAATAAACTGAAGTTACTCAAAAAAATAAAAAATCCATACTCTAAATAAAAACTAGAAATTTTACCGTTCACTTACAACAAAAAAAGAAAGAGCTCTTTGTTTATATTTATACCTATCTAACAATACTTAATAACACTCTAATAATACTCAGAAAAATATCTACATAATGTAAATGTTTATAGTTTAAATGATCACCCATTTAAAAATAAAAAGATAATCATCAACTTCATACTAAAAGTATGACCTACTTTTCAGAATGTCACTATCACAAACTGGGCGAAAACTTTAGGTCATTGAACTTATTTCACGAAAGAACACAAAATTGTCCTTGCCCTGGACATAACAAAGGCGTCTCTACTAATTTCTTCAATAAGTAAAAGATGAGTGACTTACTTAAAACATCTGTTAGAGGGTAGGATGGCCCTTTGTAAGCCGGCAGGCTCTCAAGGTGTGGAAGATGGCCATGAAGAAATTCAACTTTACGACACAGTCGAAAGAATAATAGTATTTAACAGTGTTCATAAAATAGCAGCTGGACAACATAATGCATAGGTGGAAGGTGAAAGGTGAAAGGTGGACCCTTTAAAAAAATAGAAAACGAAATTGTACAATTATTGTACATACCAATAAACAATCATTAATACTCTTACCTGCCTAATCGGCGGGGCCCACAATAAACGAACAAACTTGATCTCACATAATGACTATATTAACTCAACTCACAAATGATGCAGAATTTTGAGAATTTGTGGTTTTTATGAACCTTTGGCGTCCTTTGTTTGTGGTGGGGTTTTAACCAATGAAAATTATGGGAAACTGTGAGAGATATTCAAGAACAGATTTCCTTACCACTCGTAAAAGGGCTTAGCAAATCTAATACTTAAGATGACTTATGGGATGCAAGGCCCATATCATTCACCAGAAAGCTATTAAAGTCTAACGGTCGACTCTATCGATAGCACATATGTGTTTCTAAGAAAAACAACGCCGATAGGGACTCTAAGATCTAATCAGTTAAGATAAAAGCGTGAAATGAGAGGGACTAGACCAAAATCTACACTGGGAAAACGTAACGTTACACAGCTTCCCCCCACGATTTAAACTGTGGTGCAATACCACTGTTTACAATCGGAGTCTGCAGTAAGCACCATATTCTGACCATCAAGCAGTAGCCTGACATAGTCGGTAGTCACCTAGACATACTAAAATAGGTTGTGGTCCTCGAATTGCTTGAACACAAGTGACCAAATCAAAAAAAGCTAATAAGCAACTAAACTCAAACACCAAACTAAAAGGGTTATCTCTAAGATAAACTAAACGCAAATAAAACACAAAAACTAGGAACTATATATACAAGGACTACTCTAATTCTAAACGACTAAGGCAGCAAACACCTACAGTGTTGCTTTAATCCTTAGCATAAAACTAAACATTCAACTCGAAAGTCGACTCAAAGTATGGTTCGTTGACTCGCAAGTACAACGACCAATGGCAAATATCTACACAAATGGCTCTAGCCAAACTAAAAAGGTGGAACATACCAATGTTGAAGTTTTGGACGCGAAAATCAAAGTTGCTCCAGCTCAACAAAGGCGATTGGCCAACAAGGTGACGTAGGCAAACTTCGTTATGGTTGTCCCCTCAACCGGTAACTAGGTAAGCGTCAAGCTATGCTAAGATTTTGACTGCAGGATCAAAGCAAAAAAGTCTCGAAATTTTATGACAGGGAAAGAAAACAAGTTGGCCAAAAGTTCCGTAAAAATCTTGTGGGGTTAGCCACGGCGGAAAATTTCCAATCGAGAAACTAACAGAAAAAACGAGGAATGTAATCAGGACAAGATATGTCTGAATACATTATAAGATATTATTATAAATAACTTTAATAATATCTACTCAACTAAAATAAAATCAACTCCATTGGAACTGACTCAAAACCAAACGCAAAATTAGCACAAGCAAACTCAACACAAAAATATTTGTCATAGTGCGTCCACTAACAACAAACAAACTCGAGTTCTAACAAACTCGACTATACGCATAGGTGCCTTGGAGTCTCTCATCCAGGACTTTATGAGCTACACTCAAAAATTGCCACGAAATCTTTCATTCGGGACTTTAATAATAACAGACGCACTAGTTATTGCTAGTGGTTTGCTTATTTGATTTCACTTTGCCGGTCTAGGACAAAGCATTTCGCAATCAAACGTTCTTAAAATAAGTATAATGTTCACAGAACACTAACTCAAAAAAATATTTACTGCTATCCCGATAACATGAACCGGAAGAGCCTAAACAAATTCAAACAGCAAACAGAATACAAAAGCAAATAAACACGAGTAACATATAAAATTACCAAAGCACAATTACTATCTCACGTAACGAATAAATTCGAACTCAAACAAAAGGAATAGAGAAGTTAGTAAAACATGCCAAGGAGTTCTCAACAAAGAAATATAGAAAGAAATGAACAAAGGAAAGTTCAGATAATTGTCGAAATCTACCTTTAATTAGGACCGGAAGTAATTACGCATACTAGACGCCTTATTATTATAATATATATGATAATATATTATTATAAAGGTACTTAAATCGTTAGGTTAAATCACAGGTAGCTCACAGGTAGGGAAGTGTCACAATTTAATAGGGACTTAGGTCCTAAATAGATACGACATTTTATCGAAATACTATTTTATGAAAGCCGCAAGAATAAAATTGATTCTGTAAATACATCTGGGCCTAGTACGTGCCTGTATTTAACAAAAAAATTTCACCCTTTATTAGCCGACACAAAATTGCCAAGACATTATCCTAATTCACCCAAACTATCGACAGAACTAACAATAATTACTCGAATTCTTTTACTCGAAACAAAAAATATTTGCATTATCTGCTAACTAAACATCGAAAATTTATATTCACGAGTCAAACTACTTGTGAAATATAAACAAGCAATAAGATGCTACTTTTTACATCTCATTAATACCTAAAATAGGGTCATAGCCCTTTAAAAATATCTACTATCAAAATAAGTGTATCTACAAGCTTTTGCGGTTGCAACATATGCTAAATAAAAGCTAATAAAAACATTACGCCTCTTTATCTGAAATTAGGGTCAAAAGACACACTTAAATACCTCTAGCCCTGACAGATGTTATTGGGGGTGGGACAAGAATTTTGAAATGTCAACCACCTTATCGTAGGCTAGTCGAAAAATATTAAGATTACGTAACGGTAAACGAAGACTCTACACTGAAAAAAGGAATATTTTCTGGACTGGAAGTAGTTTTGTACCGAATAGATTTTAGAATGCTGATATTGGAATGGTAAAACATAATTTCTCAAACATATTTCACAACAGCATGCGCCGAGGTCTTTCACTCGCGACTAATAGCTAATTGTAAAAACACAATTCCTCGAATGGACAGCTTAACTTCTTTCATTTAAGACTTAAATCACAAACCTAAAACAATATCATGACGGGAAGCTGCAGGACTCTTTCATTCTCCAGACTAACACCACGCCATGACTAAAAACTCTCTAAAACCACTCAAAACATTCTGGTACTGAAAAACATACGATATCAACCAAATAGGATATCATCAAAAATACATAACCACATAAAAATCCAAAAATATACTGCACAGAAATCATTACAACAATACTATTCTACAAGGTCAGAAAAGATTGGTCATAAAACCGGACAGAACAATATCGTTGAACGACGAAGAAGCATGTACCTTAAAATTTTAGAAGACGACGCAATCATAATAGTGATAATTGCTACTTCTGAAAACAGTTACAAAGCATTTCATAACTCAAAAACGGTACCTAAATGCAATAAAATAAACGCAACACAGTACAAAAAAATATACCGCAACACAATACATATACAAAAAATATAAAAAGTAAAATGCACAATAAAACGATATAAAGCAAACTACAATAAATCACAAAAGTTGCAAAGTACGGCACAAAATAAACGTAAAAATCAAAAAGTTAAACAATTACAACTTCTTTGTGATTTGCTACAAAAAATACACAGCTCAAGATCTAGATACCTTTACCTTAATTAGATACATAGCAAAAGACGTATCCCTTTGACATAAGGAAAAGTAATAAAAATGCTCAAATTTACTCAAGTAAAATATATCTAAAGAAAAAAGATCGATACTATACTATATACTTCAAAAAATGATACTCTAGAATTCGAAAAGGCAGAAATGAAAGTGTAAGGTACTACACTGACATTTAAATACAATAAGCGGAAACAAACAAACTAAAATGTGTCAAACTATTATTATCTATTAGCAAATAATAACACGAAAATATATTGTCAATAAAAATAGCTGCAAATTAGCCAAACTTGAACAAAAAAAGAAAATCAGGTCTAATAGGAACATGATAAAAAAGAAAATCATGCTTCACGCATAGACAAGAAAATATATATAGCCCGTGAAAAGGCAATTGACAAAGCTCTACGAAATTATGTATAAGGCAACCATAGGTAACAGAAGAAGTCCCACGTAATTTGTATAAGGCTCCACGAGAGGGCGCCAATTTGTATAACGATCAGATGGACACGAGGTCATGAAGGCTGAACCAGAAGGATCAGGACGATATTATCCTTGGATGGAATAAGGAATGACCGAAGATGGAAAGGTCCAATCGTTTACATTGACGAAACAAAGGCCACGTTGCTCAGTCGGAAGAGATGTGGGCATGGTTCTTTGTGTTGGGCTTCTGTTACAATGAAAGGTGTTAAATGAATAAACAATGGTATGCGAATAGAGCTAATGAAACGAAGATAGACAAAAGGTAAATAGATAACATTAACTGCTGGTTTGACACTTGGACTCTAAGGAAACGGAAATACTTAATACTCAAACGAAAATATAGGGCGCCAGGTATTTTGACCAAAAAATACTCAAAGGAACAATAATTAACGAAACATAACACAACAATAACAAATTAGCAAGAATGCTACGACAAAACAACATTGTTCTTAGTCTTGAGCTGTAAATAATAAATAAAAAACGACATCGTACACTTTAACAAAACATTTATTAAAATACTCAATGAAATCTCTTAATGCTCACATAATATATGCAAATAAAACGTAAAAACGTCAACCACAAAAACAAAAATTACTCAATAATTATTTAAAAATGGTTAACAAATTGCATATACGTTGGTGTATTCACCAACACCGCAAAACTAACAAAATACGAGATGTACCTATAATGTAAGTGAACGAATATAACTCTTATTAACTCAAAAAAAATAAACTGAAGTTACTCAAAAAAATAAAAAATCCATACTCTAAATAAAAACTAGAAATTTTACCGTTCACTTACAACAAAAAAAGAAAGAGCTCTTTGTTTATATTTATACCTATCTAACAATACTTAATAACACTCTAATAATACTCAGAAAAATATCTACATAATGTAAATGTTTATAGTTTAAATGATCACCCATTTAAAAATAAAAAGATAATCATCAACTTCATACTAAAAGTATGACCTACTTTTCAGAATGTCACTATCACAAACTGGGCGAAAACTTTAGGTCATTGAACTTATTTCACGAAAGAACACAAAATTGTCCTTGCCCTGGACATAACAAAGGCGTCTCTACTAATTTCTTCAATAAGTAAAAGATGAGTGACTTACTTAAAACATCTGTTAGAGGGTAGGATGGCCCTTTGTAAGCCGGCAGGCTCTCAAGGTGTGGAAGATGGCCATGAAGAAATTCAACTTTACGACACAGTCGAAAGAATAATAGTATTTAACAGTGTTCATAAAATAGCAGCTGGACAACATAATGCATAGGTGGAAGGTGAAAGGTGAAAGGTGGACCCTTTAAAAAAATAGAAAACGAAATTGTACAATTATTGTACATACCAATAAACAATCATTAATACTCTTACCTGCCTAATCGGCGGGGCCCACAATAAACGAACAAACTTGATCTCACATAATGACTATATTAACTCAACTCACAAATGATGCAGAATTTTGAGAATTTGTGGTTTTTATGAACCTTTGGCGTCCTTTGTTTGTGGTGGGGTTTTAACCAATGAAAATTATGGGAAACTGTGAGAGATATTCAAGAACAGATTTCCTTACCACTCGTAAAAGGGCTTAGCAAATCTAATACTTAAGATGACTTATGGGATGCAAGGCCCATATCATTCACCAGAAAGCTATTAAAGTCTAACGGTCGACTCTATCGATAGCACATATGTGTTTCTAAGAAAAACAACGCCGATAGGGACTCTAAGATCTAATCAGTTAAGATAAAAGCGTGAAATGAGAGGGACTAGACCAAAATCTACACTGGGAAAACGTAACGTTACAATTGTAGATCTATTATTAATATTATTAATAATTTAAACATATTAAAGTCAGAATTTGGTATTAGTTTTTTGAAAGTAAATTAAATTAAGACCAAATACTTACGATGTCGGGATAGTATCACGAGGTTTTTTCCTGGTTTTCCCTCGTGATTTACTATGGAATCTCTAACGCGAGAATTTTACTGTCATCGTTGCATTTGTTTGTCTTTTTAAAGACAGATCACATGCTCTCGCATGAGTCGCAGAACGCAACTCATAAATATTGGCGATATCATTTTAAAGTCTTCTACTTTAAAATGTGTAATATACGTCTGAATTGCCAATATAAATGAGTCAGATTAAATAAATTATTAGAAGAATTTTTTTTACTTAGCAACAACATTTTTGTTTATTTTAATAGTATTTTGTATTTTGACAACGAAACCCGATTTGGGCTTCGAAACGTTAATAAAATTATTTTTTCAATTTAATTGTGGCTTATTTCCCACTAAATAGTTAATCATAAAAATGCCACAAGGAAATAGCTTCAGAACAACATTGCAAAGTTAAGCCGTAAAATTTAAGTTAAGTTAATAAAATTTGAAATTTAGCTTTTTAATCGCAGTCTTGTTAAAGTAGAAAGTCCAAAAAAGTTTTCTGGGGAGCTTTAGATCAAAATATTTTATAGAAAAATAATGGTGCATTTTTTAATTTTAACAAAAACGTGATTTCATTTTTTTTTATTTTTAGGGTAAAATTGCGATTTTGACAATGTTACCCCAGCTAAAATAAAAATAAACTTGATTTTCATTTTCAGTACCATCGAAAACATAAAATAAGACCAAAATTACCCATTCACCACCCATGGTCAGTATCTCGAAAAATAAGCGTTATTTTGGGGATTTATAACGTCGTTATTAAAAGTTATACCATTTTATATCTATAAAACGTTTTGTTCTAAAACTTTCCAGAAGACTTCTTTGTACTCTAAAGCGTACTCTATGACTTCTTTTGTGACTAAATAGCTAAATTTCAAATTTCGTCACTCAACTTTTACGCTCAAACTTGCACTTCAGTATTCTGCACTTTCGACTTTCAAAAATTCATAAGTTTTATTAGAATATAAGACTGAAAGCTTAAAACAGGTCCCATTGTCTTTAGAAAGGTGAGAATTATATAGGTACTAAGCAAAAATTTCAGAAAAAAATATTTAAATGAAACAGAGTTGTATCGAGTTAAATTAAAAAAAAAACGTGATTTCATTTTTTTTATTTGTAGGCTAAAATGTTCCCTCATTTTCGTTTTTATCACCATCAAAAACATAAAGAATGACAAAAATTAGCCATTCACCACATAGTGTTCAGTATATCGAGAAATAGTTTTTTTTTGTGGTACTATATCATTTTTTTGTTTTTTCGTTGATGTTTTTATTCCAGATTACACTATGAAGTTGTCTTATACAAGATCTTGTTTGCCCCAATCTATTTTCTATTCTTCTGTTGTTGCGTTTTGACATGATAAAGCCCAATTTCTTCGCTCATTTTATTTCTACATGTTCCTCTATTTCCAAATTTTTGACGTCTTCTTTTGACACGACAGATGTTTATGCGGTGCAAGTGACCTTGGAGGTTTCAGTTAAATCTGTTATACTGTACCTATTCCGTTTTGTTCATATTTATTTCCAGGCCCACCATTATTTATTCCTCTGGTAGCTTTCTTAGCTCTACAATAGGTACCTAATCGTAATTATTTGGTTTCAGAAGCTGCACTAAGGAAGAAGTGGAAGTACCTAAGGGACCAATTCAGCGTTGAGTTGAGCAAAATAACGCTAATAAGGTCGAGTGACTTGACTAAAACGGCTGAACCAAAATGGCCTTATTTTAAAAAAATGACATTTTTAAAAGACATAGTCGCTCCTAGAGCTTGCTCAAGCAAATTGAGACCAAAAACGATTACTACTCTAGATGAGGATGATATCGAAGCCCAATTCGACCAGCCTGCCATCTTATCAGCCAGTGATATCATATCAGTGATGGGAACCAACGCATTATATGATGAAAAAAGATTACAACTTGAGCAACAAAAAATTAACAATATGCAAAGCACTTTTCAGCAGGAACCATACAATGACGACTTAATGTTTTTTAAGAGCCTACTGCCTTTTGTATCAAAAATACCCATAGAACATAAACTTAGATTCCGGAACCACATTCAACAAGTTGTCCAGGACTACGCTTTCATGGGAATGGGAAGTAATTTTGAACCGTCATCTACAGAACTATTGACAATTGTGCCTTCTCGTGCATCCCCAGCTCTGTCAACCCCTCTGTCATCCCCAGCAACGTCTTCAAACGCTAGCAGGGAATCGCCAGAACAAAAACCATTGCTCTAAAATAAAGAATCATTTTCTGAAAGCTATGCTTTCTCACAGAATCAAAATACAGAGAGGTTCTAAATTATAGAATAAATTCATTTTTTCGAAAATAGGCGACTTTAAAGAAAAATCCCGAGATAAGTCGATTTTTAAATTATGATTTTTTGACGTATATGCCATAATACTGACGTCATCCATTTGGGCGTGATGACGTAATCGATGATTTTTTAAATGGGAATAGGGGTAGTGTGGTATAATATGCTTTTTTTCATGAGGATCTTTCAGTGCGTCACAGTTTTTCGATTTCTTTCTAACGCATTAAATTGTATGTGACAGAAAAAACGCACGTCGGTGATTACATTTCGTCGGTGACATTTAATTATATAATATATATCTACGAATATAATCTGTACAATTTATAAGACTATACAAGTCAAAGAAAATACCATTTTATAAATGCAATAAACAATTGATTTGTTTTTATGTCAAATTGCAAATAAAATGTGACAACTTGTAACGGTCACGTTACAAAAATTAGCTCTTTAATTATTATTATAATTATTTTCCCTCGGTCTCTCATTTAAATTCTCTAATTTCTCGTAAAAGACTTCTGATGTGACGTCACACTTCGGTGATGGAACGTACTATGTACGCCACCTATCGAGCAATAGTATTTCGTGTTCTGAGGCCGTCCTTGTGACAGTCGGAAAGAAACTCAGCTGAGCTTTCACTTTTAGTTGGGAATTGTTCAGAGTGGCATGGGACTAAATTTCGATCAAGTACCGGTTAATACCTAGTTTAAAAAAAGAAAAAATGTGAATTCCATTCCAACCCATTGAGGATTATTTGGGAGAAATAATTATTCTTCCAATGGGGTTTTCTATACAACATCATCGAGTCTCATGGTAACTACAATTTTCATATTAATTTTTTTATAACAATCTGTTGTCACCCTTTCATGGTGAAATATATACTTTTTCCGATTAAATCTTATGTGTAAATTTATTCACTAAAATTAGTAGTTATCTTTAATTATTCCAAAATCTTTCAGAGAAAATCCTAACCCTAATTTTTAGCTATGTATCTCTGTATCTGTATCTTTTAGCTTTGAATTATTCCATTAAGCAATATCCTCTAATTATGTTAAAGAAATCATATTTATTCTGTATTTAAATCCCAAATCCACGTGGCTGTAATTAGAAATTCTCACATAAAGTTTGTCAAGGTTAAGTATTCAGTAATTTCTTGTGCCTAACACTAATGAGTTTTTATTACTATCTATACAAAAAAACACTTTCTTGGTTTTTCTTCTATCTTTCCTTGGATCCTTTTTTTTCACACACTAAGCAACTGAAGTAAACGGAAATTTTGTCTTTTTAGCCACTCCCTTGAAAACTTAGACCTCCCAGTACCATCGGAGAGGTAGGACAATTTCCAACCATAAGTCACCATTGGGAGTATGTCGATTTGGGAGCAAGCTATGGGAGCGTTCCAGCTCAATTTTCGTCTTGGCACCTGGGCCTACAGGAGTCATGGGGTCGCACCATCCTGGTGCATCATTTTCTAGGATGCAACCGCAACCTCGTTTGGGAACATTTAGTGAGGTGTTTTAGTAACTATTGGTTTTTTTTTTATATTTCAGACATTTGATTTAATGCACCATGTTAATTAATTTTTTTTCCAGATTTAGGTTACCTCTGGTTTTTTTTTTGACATATTTTTGTATATTAGATTATTTGGTTCCCAAACTTTGTATCTACGGTAACTTCTTGTGCACAGGAATAAGCCTAGAGAAAATTAGGTTTTTAATACTTTATTATTGCTTTGATATTGGTTTATGTAATTCGGGTAAATTTATTTTGTAATATTACTAGCTTGTTTCCCAAATATGTTATTTATTCGCTTTATTTCATTTGTTCAGTTAATTCGTCGCTACTTTATTTTATTACATTTGCTCGGGTAATTTAGGTCATCGTTTCGGTATTTATCTTAGCTTCATTTTTACCACTTTTATTAATGCATTTGCTTAATTCTTCATGGTATTTTCTCTTCGCCAGGCTTGTGCCTATTTATTTATATTACTTTTAATATTCATCGGTTTTCAATTCAGTTGTACGTAGCAAGCGTACTATAACCATTTGGTAGAAGACTTATGTAATTTTGTACCCTATATGTAAGTAAGAGGTATTTAAGTTTGTAACAGATAACATTATTGTTGTTATCTTTAAAATATATATAGCTTCTTGTATAACTTATGTCATTTTAGAGTTACATGATATATGCTTGTCTAACTCAGAGATTGTCAAAAATCTAGTAGTTATTTTTAATAAATATGTATTTATTTTGTATATCAATTATTTTATTATTCCTTTATGTTCATTATTACAGGTTTAATATATTTAATATTTGAAAGCAGTGTAAGATACCTGGGAAAATGATCGAAGATCATTTTCATGGCGCCCATGATTAGTTAGTTTTATTTATTTTGTTCGTTTTTAGTCATTATCCATCTTCATTCAGTTTCAGTACATTATTCTTATTTTATTATTTCATCTTTTAGTCATCATTACTATCTATATAGAGCTACTGTTCTTCGACAGGCATGCAAACGAGCCGTATCCATCCTCGAGTGTCAAGTGGTTTTCTTGCATCTCTTGCTAGCCAACTCTATTCAGTTTGCCTCTGTCTCTTCCCACTTCTACTTCTATCCCTTCTAATCCCCCTTTCTTAAGTACTACTGCAAAGTAGTATTTTTTATTTTTCTTACTTCGGCTTCTCAACGTAGAAGTCACTGCCCCCTTTTCTTTTCATCCCAACTATTTAGTTACCTAGTCTAGTCTTTTTTTTTTTCCTTACTTCTGTTGGAGTACCTATATCTTTCTTTTTACTTTCACTCCAACAGAAGTCTTCTTATTTTTGTTACACTGGCGCCCAACGTGGGGCAGCCAGTGTAACAAAAATAAGAAGACTTCTGTTGGAGTGAAAGTAAAAAGAAAGATATAGGTACTCCAACAGAAGTAAGGAAAAAAAAAGACTAGACTAGGTAACTAAATAGTTGGGATGAAAAGAAAAGGGGGCAGTGACTTCTACGTTGAGAAGCCGAAGTAAGAAAAATAAAAAATACTACTTTGCAGTAGTACTTAAGAAAGGGGGATTAGAAGGGATAGAAGTAGAAGTGGGAAGAGACAGAGGCAAACTGAATAGAGTTGGCTAGCAAGAGATGCAAGAAAACCACTTGACACTCGAGGATGGATACGGCTCGTTTGCATGCCTGTCGAAGAACAGTAGCTCTATATAGATAGTAATGATGACTAAAAGATGAAATAATAAAATAAGAATAATGTACTGAAACTGAATGAAGATGGATAATGACTAAAAACGAACAAAATAAATAAAACTAACTAATCATGGGCGCCATGAAAATGATCTTCGATCATTTTCCCAGGTATCTTACACTGCTTTCAAATATTAAATATATTAAACCTGTAATAATGAACATAAAGGAATAATAAAATAATTGATATACAAAATAAATACATATTTATTAAAAATAACTACTAGATTTTTGACAATCTCTGAGTTAGACAAGCATATATCATGTAACTCTAAAATGACATAAGTTATACAAGAAGCTATATATATTTTAAAGATAACAACAATAATGTTATCTGTTACAAACTTAAATACCTCTTACTTACATATAGGGTACAAAATTACATAAGTCTTCTACCAAATGGTTATAGTACGCTTGCTACGTACAACTGAATTGAAAACCGATGAATATTAAAAGTAATATAAATAAATAGGCACAAGCCTGGCGAAGAGAAAATACCATGAAGAATTAAGCAAATGCATTAATAAAAGTGGTAAAAATGAAGCTAAGATAAATACCGAAACGATGACCTAAATTACCCGAGCAAATGTAATAAAATAAAGTAGCGACGAATTAACTGAACAAATGAAATAAAGCGAATAAATAACATATTTGGGAAACAAGCTAGTAATATTACAAAATAAATTTACCCGAATTACATAAACCAATATCAAAGCAATAATAAAGTATTAAAAACCTAATTTTCTCTAGGCTTATTCCTGTGCACAAGAAGTTACCGTAGATACAAAGTTTGGGAACCAAATAATCTAATATACAAAAATATGTCAAAAAAAAAACCAGAGGTAACCTAAATCTGGAAAAAAAATTAATTAACATGGTGCATTAAATCAAATGTCTGAAATATAAAAAAAAAAACCAATAGTTACTAAAACACCTCACTAAATGTTCCCAAACGAGGTTGCGGTTGCATCCTAGAAAATGATGCACCAGGATGGTGCGACCCCATGACTCCTGTAGGCCCAGGTGCCAAGACGAAAATTGAGCTGGAACGCTCCCGTAGCTTGCTCCCAAATCGACATACTCCCAATGGTGACTTATGGTTGGAAATTGTCCTACCTCTCCGATGGTACTGGGAGGTCTAAGTTTTCAAGGGAGTGGCTAAAAAGACAAAATTTCCGTTTACTTCAGTTGCTTAGTGTGTGAAAAAAAAGGATCCAAGGAAAGATAGAAGAAAAACCAAGAAAGTGTTTTTTTGTATAGATAGTAATAAAAACTCATTAGTGTTAGGCACAAGAAATTACTGAATACTTAACCTTGACAAACTTTATGTGAGAATTTCTAATTACAGCCACGTGGATTTGGGATTTAAATACAGAATAAATATGATTTCTTTAACATAATTAGAGGATATTGCTTAATGGAATAATTCAAAGCTAAAAGATACAGATACAGAGATACATAGCTAAAAATTAGGGTTAGGATTTTCTCTGAAAGATTTTGGAATAATTAAAGATAACTACTAATTTTAGTGAATAAATTTACACATAAGATTTAATCGGAAAAAGTATATATTTCACCATGAAAGGGTGACAACAGATTGTTATAAAAAAATTAATATGAAAATTGTAGTTACCATGAGACTCGATGATGTTGTATAGAAAACCCCATTGGAAGAATAATTATTTCTCCCAAATAATCCTCAATGGGTTGGAATGGAATTCACATTTTTTCTTTTTTTAAACTAGGTATTAACCGGTACTTGATCGAAATTTAGTCCCATGCCACTCTGAACAATTCCCAACTAAAAGTGAAAGCTCAGCTGAGTTTCTTTCCGACTGTCACAAGGACGGCCTCAGAACACGAAATACTATTGCTCGATAGGTGGCGTACATAGTACGTTCCATCACCGAAGTGTGACGTCACATCAGAAGTCTTTTACGAGAAATTAGAGAATTTAAATGAGAGACCGAGGGAAAATAATTAAAGAGCTAATTTCGTAACGTGACCGTTACAAACTGTCAGATTTAACTAAAATGTCATGTTAGAATAAATGTCATACATAAATGTGTATTATCACGGACTTACCTTT
Source organism: Diabrotica virgifera virgifera (assembly GCF_917563875.1). Classification (NCBI taxonomy): domain Eukaryota; kingdom Metazoa; phylum Arthropoda; class Insecta; order Coleoptera; family Chrysomelidae; genus Diabrotica; species Diabrotica virgifera. Next base: position 218,753,077 of record NC_065445.1, read on the forward strand.
TTTTCTATCATTTGTGACGCACTGAAAAATGCTCATGAAAAGAAGCATAGCTCATTTGAAAGGTTATTCAATTGTCTATTAAGTAAAATAAACATTAACATCATCATTTGTAGAGGGTGGCCAAAAAAAGTATTTTTGAACTAAATTAATTGGCGCAAAAAGAAAAATGTACGTAAATAATTTAACTCAAAATACATATTTCTGCTCTCAGAAAATAAAAAAAAAAAATGTTTATTTGAAAAATAAACATTGCTTTTCGCTTAAATTAAATGTTTATACTGCCAACAGGCAGGTGCGGGGGTTGTTTGACATTTAATTGAAGCAAAAAGCAATATTTATGTATACACTCACCGGCACAAAATTCCGCCACCCAAAATTTTTGATTAAGTTTGACAATTTATAACTTTATTTTTTGTACTCCGATTTTCAATATTCTTTCACCAGTTTGTAGGTACATGTATGGATATCGTTTGGTATTATTCCGGTAAAAAAAAATTTGGCTTGCATGACATTATACAGGGTTGAATGGAAGCGTTGTATTTTATCGAAAAATGAAAGAGCTGATTTTGTTTCATAGTCCTGTCATACTCTCCCGGGGGCATCACTAAAATTTTGTTTTTTGAATTATCCGAATATCTCTTTTCTTGTAAGAGCTGAACCATTTTTTGTGAATAAAAACCCTGATTGACTCATAAAATAGAGGTTGGATTGATAAGATTAGAATGGCCCGCATGTAGCCCAGATCTCAATCCTATTGAGCATTTATGGGATGAATTAAAAACAGCTATTCGCCGTCATCCTAGGCCTTCAGAAAATTTGGTACAGTTATGGCTCTCGTAGAGGAATATCGGGTTATTCCCCAGGCAAGGATAGCACATCTTTATTCGATGCCAAACAGATTGCGAGCAGTCGTTGCTGCAAGAGGTGGACATACCCGCTATTGAATAGTTTTGTTGTTAATTTTGTTTTGTTTTGTTAATTTTAGTGCGCTTGATAATTTTAATGAACTAAACCTTCAAAGCAAGTTTTTATTTACAGCTCTTACAATAAAAGAGATATTCGGATAATTCAAAAAACAAAATCTTAGGGATACCTCCAGGATAACACAAAAGGAGCATGAAACGAAATCAGCCCTCCAATTTTTACAACGCTTCCGTTCACCCCCGTATAATAACATTCAAGCAAAAATTTTGTGTTACCGGAATAATAACAAACGACAAGAAAACATGTACCTACAAACTGATGCAAGAATCTTGAAAGTCGGGGTACAAATAATAAATTTATAGATTGTCAAACTTAATCAAAAATTTTGGGTGGCGGAATTTTGTGCCGGTGAGTGTATATTAAACATTTTTTTTATATTTTCTTACATCATTAAAATGTATTTTGAGTTAAACAAATTACACACATTCTTGTTGTTGAGTCAACTAATTTAATTAAAAAATTATTTTTTGGCCACCCTAACCCGTTGTCCTAGGTGAGCGACGGAAAACGACGCGACGCGCTGCGATGCGATGCGATACGATGCGACCAGTACTTCGCGCGACGTGTGGCTTATGTAGTGTCGCATCGCGTCGCCTTCTATCGCTCAACCTAGGACAAACGTGACGATGTCAATTCATTCCTATTCTTCAGTATGGGGAGTATACGTCAGTGTTACTAGAAAATTCATATTCTAAATACTTAGCTCTAAAAAAATTCCATAAACGGAGAAGAAAGACAACAAATATCATATAAATATTTAGAGCAAAATAAATTTGGAGAATTTCATCATTTATATTCGAAATTAAGAAATAATCCACGTTGGTTTAAAGAGTATACTTTCGATTATATTATTGCAGCTGTTAAACCCAGTTTCAACTGTCAATAAGTAATTTTCAAAAACGAATTTCTATTGAAGAGATGCTGTTACTGACTTTAAGATATGTCACACTGCGTGCGTCGTGTCTCGTCGCGAACAAAACAAGTTCGCACTTCGTCGCGTCTTGTCGTAGACTGATTAACCCGAAAACGTAGGCCACACACAAATACAACCATTACTTGATATTTTCGCGTCGCGTCGCGTCGTGTCGCGTTGTCGCGTTTGTCGTTCAGCTAGGACAACGGGTTAGTCCGGTCGGCAGGTTGTGGAAAAGGGGCGTCACGACGAAAAATTCCGAAGTTAATGAAATTTAAGGATGTTGTATGTACATGTTTACTGATGTCAAATCCAAGTTTTCGACCTCGAGGAGGTTGTGGAAAATTTTTGACGGCCGAAAAACCTCGAAATTTTCAGACTTGTTTCAGTTTGTCGCTCTTAACTCTAAAACGGTCAATCCTACGTGAAAAGCTATCATATAGTAATTTAAAGACGGCACAATTTCCCGTCGATCAAAAAAAAAGTCCGGAATCGGTCCAATAGATAAACTTTTACGGGCGATCAAAAAATGACAATTTTTTCTAATTTTGTTAAAATCTGGCATAACCTCATTTTCAAAGTGCTGTAGCTTTACAGCATCACTCCCAATTGCCTACCCCCCTCCCTAAAAGTTGTAGAGCATCAACAAGAGAGTTCAAAAACCACAAAAATTTTAAAATTGGCCTAATTTTTGAAATTTTAGAACCTGTTTTTTAAGCTACTTCTCGAAAGTAGCTCCCACCTGGTTTTATGCTCTTTCCTGGGGCTTATTCAACCCTATAACCCACAATCGTCTCTGATACCATTCCGTATCGACCTAGGGACGTAATAAGGATTTACCTATGTATGTAGGATTATTGAAGATATATGTATTTAAATCTACCGTATCCATATTATCAGGATATTTCATCGGTCAGGATTTATTATCCTTTAGTAGAAAATATCTGTAGGTATAGGCCAGTGCAAATAGCGTAAAAAAATGGGTCAACTAAGAAATAATCCCGTTGTTCCAGTTTTTAATATGTTTTTTGAACTGGTTCCCTAATGTAAAATCTTTTATTCTATCAAACTTACGGTAAAAGATAGAAGGTTATGAATATGCAACATATCTTGCTTTGAGCGAAAAATGCGCCTCTAAAGCTGAAAGAAGGCTGAAAATTTCTTAAATACTTTTTCTTCAATTCTTAATGAAACAAAAACGAATGTATTGATATATAAATAAAAACTGATTGAACATATTTAAGTTGAATTTGTATTTGATACACAAAGTGATTAAAAAAATAAGGTTGCACCTACATTTTGCGGTTTATTGATAGAATTGATAATATATACAAATATAAATACACGTAAATATTATACCGCAGAGTTAACACATTCAGTGCAGGACCCTAAAACCCGATTCATATTTTCAAGTTAATTTAAAACTTCAAACTCCTTACTTTTATTGCATTTATTTAATAAATTCATGTATATATTATAACGCTTGTCAATATTATTTAATAAATACTACTAAAATCTGACTGATGTTATGACGAAAAGCAAAATAAAATTAAAATAAAATAGTTGTAAAAGTTAGTGTTGTTTTGAATAAGAGGAAAAATATCCAAAATGTATATGTGAAAAAAAAACTAATTTGATTGGAAATTTTCATTTTATTTGCCAGAAAATAAAAACACTTGAATCAATGGCTATTGTTTATAAAAATTGAACACATTTTAAAGGAATTCCCTGACTAAAAGTTCACTTATCTTTTACAGGTATAAGTTGAAACTGTTTTCTATGCAACAATATAATCCTTTCAGTAGGCAAATGACCTTTTACTGAATAGTTTTAAGGTGAAAGCAATAAAAGCTAACGGGAATTACGTCATGTATTTACACATTATGCATTAGTTTTTCATGTATTTTCATTTTTGTACTTTTCATTTTAATTACTAATATAATCTTTTTGAGCGAAATGAAGTGTTTTGAAGTTATTACATTTTTTACCATTTGGGTATGACCTGGTTCTCCGCATATACGAGTACACCTACATGCAAAGGTAAATCCTTATTACAGCCTTAGGTATTTACGTAACGGTTGCGGAATGGTATCAGAGACGATTTTGGGTTATAGGAGTGAATAGGCCTCAGGAAAGAGCATAAAACCAAGTGGGAGCTACTTTCGAGAAATGCCAATTTTAGGAAAACAGTATCTAAAATTTGAAAAATTAGGCCAATTTTAAAATTTTTGTTGTTTTTGAACTCTCCTGTTGATGCTCTACAACGTTTAGGGAGGGGGGTAGGCAATTGGGAGTGATGTTGTAAAGCTACAGCACTTTGAAAATGAGGATATGCCAGATTTTAACAAAATTAGAAAAAATTGTCATTTTTTGATCGCCCGTAAAAGTTTATCTATTGGACCGATTCCGGACTTTTTTTTGATCGACGGGAAATTGTGCCTTCTTTAAATTACTATATAATAGCTTTTCACGTAGGATTGACCGTTTTAGAGTTATGAGCAACAAACTGAAACAAGTCCGAAAATTTCGAGGTTTTTCGGCCGCCAAAAATTTTCCACAACCTCCTCGAGGTCGAAAACTTGGATTTGACATCACTAAACATGTACAAACAACACCCTAAAATTTCATTAACTTCGGAATTTTTCGTCGCTTAAAGTACTTGCCGACTGGACTACCTGTATAAATAATGATGTTAGTGTTTATATTACTGAATACAGAATTGAATAAACTTTCAAATGAGCTACCGCACGACCCTTATTGCCATTTAAAAAAATCGTCGATTACGTCATCACGCCCAAATGGATGACGTCACTATTATGGCATGTATGTCAGAAAATCATAATTTAAAAATAAAAATCGAACTGTCTCGGGATTTTTCTCCAAAATGGCCTTTTCTCGAAAAAATGAATTTATTCCATAATTTTGAACCTCTATACAGGGTGTAACAAAAATACAGGTCATAAATTAAACCACATGTACTGGGACCAAAATAGTTCGAATGAACATAACTTACCTTAGTACAAATATGCACATAAAAAAAATTACAGCCCTTTGAAGTTACAAAATGAAAATCGATTTTTTAGAATAGATCGAAAACTATTAGAGATTTTTTATTGAAAATGGACAAGTGGCATTCTTATGGTAGGAACATCTTAAAGAAAAAATATAGTGAAATTTGTGCACACCATAAAAATTTATGGGGGTTTTGTTCCCTTAAACCCCCCAAACTTTTGGGTACGTTCCAAATAAATTATTATTGTGGTACCATTAGTTAAATTCAATATTTTTAAAACTTTTTTGCCTCTTATTATTTTTTCGATAAGGCAGCTTTTATCGAATTGCAGCTTCTTTTTTAATATGTTTACATAATAATTTTATGAGGGTTTTGTTCCTTTAAGAGTAAACAGTAGCGATCAACAGGTAGCAACAAAATATAACTTCGGGAGATAGTATCATAAACTTTGGCAACAGTGGTAATGTTTGACATTATCTAAGATTAATATTTTGACAATATCATAGTCACGCTAAATGGAAGTACATAATAGAAAACGATTTTATTATAGATATTTATAAAAATAAACCAAAATGGGTGAAAATTTTATGTTAAGATAGGTAGGTCTGGATCCCGCGTATAAAAAAAAAGTTGATTAATAGCAAGCTGAAAATTTGTTAATAGCTTAAGGGTGTCTAGTCGGATAAACTTTGATATATGGGAACACTGTAACAGGGGCAGTTTTAATTGTGGAACAGGTTAAAAATTTGGAACGGTCAGACCACGAAAACGGCACATTTATTTTGTCCGACAGAACAGACTTAAACTCTCCGAACAGAGATTAAACTCTCATGCAAAAATCAGACTGCTATTTATCACCTGTCATAAATCCTGTCATTTGACATATTCTACATGTTCCACTCATTAAAACGCCCATTAAGTGATAAATAGCAGTCTGATTTTTGCATGAGAGTTTAATCTCCGTTCGGAGAGTTTAAGTCTGTTCTGTCGGATAAAATACATGTGCCGTTTTCGTGGTCTGACCGTTCCAAATTTTTAACCTGTTCTACAATTAAAACTTCCCCTGTTTCAGTGTTCCCATATATAAAAGTTTGTCCGACTAGACACCCTTAAGCTATTAACAAATTTTCAGCTTGCTATTAATCAACTTTTTTTTCATACGCGGGATCCAGACCTAAGGTATTTAGAAAGGTATTTTCATGAAATATCTAATAATAAAACAATAATAAATAATCATTTTTTGTTGTGAAGCGAAGCAAATTTCGATTTTCGCATAATTTTGGCACGGTTTTTAATGGACTTTTTCTTGGAAGGTTTCACTTTATTTTTCGTTTGATTTACTTTTTCCATTTTGTTAAACTATTGATAATATTTTTAGAATAAAAAATTCTCCTAAAACTTTATATAGGTACTCGCATTAGAATTCGAAATCTTTTTGCGTAAAATATATTTACCTACCTACATATAACTAAAACTCACAATTAACAAAAATCTATTCTTTCAAAGAGGCCAACAACTTATACAACAACAAATATATAATAAATTAACTATCAATAAACACTACTTTCCTATGAAACAACAAAAACGAATTCTTAAATTAACACACTACTGCACTGAACAGATATCGATAAAGATGACAGAACAGATTAGAGAAAATCTGACTCAGGTTTGTCAAAATGACAGTGATAATTTCTCTATGTTGCCTAATTAGTTATTTAGTTATAATATGTTCGATTTCTTGTTAGAAATAAAAAATTTTAGTAGTTCCAAGATTACACAAAATCTAGGCATGGGATAAAAAAGTTTATTTGAAGCAAGTTTATTTTTTTTTCTTCTTAATGGCGGTACAGGCTCCTTTTTTCAATATTTTATTTAGTTATAGAGTAATTTTTACGTACTAACATATTTCTGAAATTGGGCTCTGTATCGTCATTCCTTATTATATTACGACTAGTTAGGCCGTACTAAATCCATAGAATACTATAATTTTATAATATACTATACTCTAATATACTATACTATACTATACTACGGCACTTTCGTTTAGAACTTTTTAACCAGAAATTATTTTCTAAGGCACGTCGAATAATATATCGCTTATACTATTTTAGTGATTTTAAAACGGTACTTCCATTTACTACTCAAAAACCTTATTTTTGAAGTCGAAATTCTCACGTTTTCCGTACAAACTCGCACCCTTAAACAAATACGAAAGTACGCCACTGACAAGAGTCGAAATCGGCAAAATCAAATCGCAAAAAATTCATAAAGATTAAGTCCAAAAGTGCAAACCTTATATTGCCCTCCCACGCGTATCCAAAACTCGCACCCCTTAAAAAATCCGAAATCACGCCACTGTCAAGGTTAAAATCGACACAAAAAACACAAAAAATTCAAAATGTTTCAGGCCAAAAGTACAACCTCATATTGCCATCCCCACAGCTATTCAAAACTCGCACCCCTTAAAAAATACGAAAGTACGCCCATGAAAGGGCTAAAATCGACACAAATAATTCTCAAAAAATTTTAAAAGCCTAAGTCCAGAAGCACCGACCTCATATTGCTACTTACACACCTATACAAAACCCGCACCCCTTAAAAAATCCGAAACAACGCCACTGACAAAGTTAAAACGGGCATGAAAAATATTCGCAAAAAAATAATAAAAAAATTTAAATCCAAAAGCACAAACCTCATATGTATTACCATCCCCATATCTATTCAAAACTCGCACCCCTTAAAAAATACGAAAGTACGCCCATGAAAGGGCTAAAACCGAGACAAATAATTCTCAAAAAATTTTAAAAGCCTAAGTCCAGAAGCACCGACCTCATATTGCTACTTACACACCTATACAATACCCGCACCCCTTAAAAAATCCGAAACAACGCCACTGACAGAGTTAAAACGGGCACGAAAAATTCCCAAAAAAAAATAAAGTTTAAGTCCAAAAGCACAAACCTCATAATATTACCATCCCCATATCTATTCAAAACTCGCACCCCTTAAAAAAACGAAAGTACGCCCATGACAAGGTTGAAATCGTCACAAAAAATTCTTAAAATTTTTTAAAAGCTTAATTCCTGAAGCACATGCCTTATATTGCTACTTACACACTATACAAAAGTCGCCCCCCTTAAAAAATCCAAAACGACGCCACTGGAACGGTTAAAACCGCCACGAAAAAATCTTAAAAAATTCAAAAAACTTAAGTCTAAAAGCAAAAACCTCATTTTGTTTTTTTTTTAATATATCAGCCCTATGCAAAACTTACGCCCCTTAAAAAATTAGAAACCACGCCACTGACACGGTTAAAATCGACACGAAAAATTCGAAAAAAATTCAAAAATCTTAAGTCCAAAAGTACCAATCTCATTTTGAGGTTTTGTTGAAAATATCGCCACTTTCCCCCCTTTTTTCTCCCCATGGATGCGCCACTGATTGAAACTTAGTTTTTCGGATCCGCCACATTAAACTATTTACAACTATAAAAGTTTGACCAAAATCGCAGCCATAGGGGCGGAGCTATGTCATTTTTTCTGTTTTCTTTATTTTTTTTAATTTTTAATTTTTTTTGACATTTCCTGTCAAATATTGAAAATTTCGAAAATCACACATTTTTCGCCTCGTCGACGCGCAAATTTTGATGCCTCGCCCGATTCGATACGTTTTGCCATCAGGGCGCTACTGGAGCTTGAAGTTTAAAAAATGACCCCTCTTTGGTAGCCACCCCCACCCTTACCGTAGGGGGTAGAACGTCATTCGCAGTTGCCTGGTACGTAAGAACTGTGGAATATTTTGGTCATTTCGAAAATTTTGCAAACACTTAAAAACTCCGGGTACTTCGAGGGATGAGTTTGTCATTTTTGATCATTTCATCAAAATTTCCCCTTTGGGAATTTTTTGTGCCGCCCCTGTTCGATCTAGCGGCTCCAGTCAAAAATCATATTTATTTCTAACGCTTAGCATCAAAACGCGCTAAAATGATATCGCATACGACCAAACCACCCCCCACCCCTATAAAAAACTCGCTCCCCTTAAAAAAAAGGAAAGTGCGCTCCTGGGAAGGATAAACATTCCACTAAAAAATTGCAAAAAATTAAGAATGGTTAAGTCCAAAAGCACAACGTTCTTCTTTTAAAAGCACCCGATTTACGTCCATCTGAATTTTTTTTTCAACTTTTTTTCTTCAACCCTCAAGTTCGCGATTTTTTTGTGACGCCCCTGTTCGAGCTAGCCTGTCCGGGTCAAAAGTGACACTTATTCCTAATCCTTAGCTTTAAAACCCGATGAATTTTTTTCGCCTTCGACAATCTCACCCCCCTACCCTAAGCAAAACTCGTACCCCTTAAAAAATCCGAAAGCACGCCCCTGACCGATTCGAAATCCCCACCAAAAACCATCAAAGAATTCAAAAAGCTTAACTCGAAAAGCACAAATCTCCCCACCTCGTACTTCCGGAGCTACAAAATCGCCCCAATTTGAATTAGTATATACTATACTCCAATATACTATACGATACCATACTACGGCGCTTTTGTTTAAAACTTTTTAATCAGAAATGATTTTCTAAGTCACGTCGAATAATATATCGCTTATACTATTTTAGTGAGTTTAAAACGGTACTTCTATATACTACTCGAAAACCTTATTTTTGAGATCAAAATTCTCACGTTTTCAGTAAAAACTCGTACCTTTAAACAAATACGAAAGTAGGCCACTGACAGAGTCGAAATCGGCAAAAAAAAATCGCAAAAAATTCAAAAAACTCCAACCTCATATTGCCCTCCCACGCCTATACCAAACTCGCTCCCCTTAAAAATACGAAAATACGCCACTGACAGGGTCGAGATCAGCAAAATTAAATCGCAAAAAATTCATAAAGATTAAGTCCAAAAGTGCAAACCTCATATTGCCCTCCCAGGCGTATCCATAACTCGCACCCCTTAAAAAATCCGATACCACGCCACTGTCAAGGTTAAAATCGACACAAAAAATTCGCAAAAAAATCAAAAAGCCTAAGACCAAAAGTACAAACCTCATATTACCATCCCACACCTATTCAAAACTCGCACCCCTTAAAAATACGAAAGTACGCCAATGAAAGGGCTAAAATCGGCATAAAAAATTCTCAAAAATTTTTAAATGCCAAAGTCCAGAAGCACCGACCTCATATTGCTACTTACACACCTATACAAAACCCGCGCCCCTTAAAAAATTCGAAACGACGTCACTGACAGAGTTAAAACGGTCACGAAAAATTCGCAAAGAATTGAAAAAGTTTAAGTCCAAAAGCACAAATCTCATATTACCATCCCCATATATATTCAAAACTACGCACCCCTTAAAAAACGATAGTACGCCCATAACATGGCTAAAATCGGCACAAAAAAATTTCGAATAATTTTAAAAGCCTAATAGTCCTGTCGCCAGGGGGGGTACAACGGCCTCGTTAATTCAGATGGACTTACCCAAGTTTTTTTTATGTATTTTGACCCGTAGAACACGAATTTTTTGGGTAACAGTTGATCCGGATGTCGATAAGATTGTTATAGACCAAGAACTTGAGGAATCAAATAACAGCGATTTTTGGCAAAACAAAACAATATTTTGTATTTTTTGGGTCATTTTAAGCAAAAAATATTTCTACAAGTTTTTTAGTAGGATGCACAGTTTTCGAGATAAACGCGGTTGAACTTTCAAAAAATCGAAAAACTGCAATTTTTAAACCCGAATAACTTTTGATTAAAAAATAAAATAGCAATTCTGCTTAGCGCCTTTGAAAGTTCAAGTCAAATTATGTCGGTTTTGATTATTTGCATTGCTAAAAATTTATTGTGTTATTGTTAAACAAAGCTACAAACAACTAGTGCGTGAGTGATGTTTCTATGATTTCTCATTTAAAATCGAACGAGTAGGTAGAATAGGTACTAGTGCAATCAAGACTATTTCTACGTTACATGCGTTAAAACGCATGTAAAAGCACGGGAAACCCTACGTGTTTATAGCTTTGTTAAACAATAAAAAAATAAATTTTTACCAATGGAAATAATCAAAACCGATATAATTTGACTTAAACTTTTAAATGCGGTAAGCAGACTTGCTATTTTATTTTTTAATCAAAAGTTATTCGGGTTCAAAAATTGCAATTTTTCGATTTTTTTAAAGTTCAACCGCGTTTATCTCGAAAACTGTGCATCCTACGAAAAAACTTGTAGAAATATTTTTTACTTAAAATGGCCCAAAAAATACAAAATAGTGTTTTGTTTTGCCAAAAATCGCTGTTATTTGATTCCTCAAGTTCTTGGTCTATAACAATCTTATCGACATCCGGATCAACTGTTACCCAAAAAATTCGTGTTCTACGGGTCAAAATACATAAAAAAAACTTGAGTAAGTCCATCTGAATTAACGAGGCCGTTGTACCCCCCCTGGCGACAGGACTATAAGTCCAGAAGCACAAACCTCATATTGCTACTTACACATCTATACAAAACTCGCACCCCTTAAAAATCCGAAACGACGCCACTGACAGGGTTAAACCAGGCACGAAAAATTCGCAAAAAATCAAAAAGCTTTTCCACAAGCACAAATACCATTTTTTATTTTGTTTTTAATCTCAAGCCTATGCAAAACTCGCACCCCTAAAAAAATCCGTAACCACGCCACTGACAGAGTTAAAATTGACATGAAAAATTCTCAAAAAATTCAAAAAGCTTAAGTTCAGGAGCACATACCTCATATTGCTACTAACACACCTATACAAAAGTAGCTCCCCTAAAAAAATCCGAAACGACGCCACTGACAGGGTTTAAACGAGCACGAAAAATTCGCAAAAAATTCAAAAAGCTTGTCCAAAAGCACAAATCTCATTTTGTGATTTTTTTTCTAAATTTCAGGCCTATGCAAAATTCGCACCCCTAAAAAATCCGCAACCACGCCACTGACCGAGTTAAAATCGACACGAAAAATTCGCAAAAAATTCAATTTGCTTAAGTCCAAAAGCACCAATCTCATTTTGCATTTTTGTTGAAAATATCGCCATTTCCTCCCCTTCTTTCTCCCCATGGATGCGCCACTGATTGAAACTTGATTTTTCGAATCCGCCACATCAAACCATTTACAACAATAAAAGTTTGGCAAAAATCGAAGCCATAGGAGCGGAGGTATGTCATTTTTTCTGTTTTTTTTTTATTTTTTTTAATTTTCAATTTTTTTTGACATTTCCTGTCAAAAATCGAAAATTTCGAAAAAACACACGTTTTTCGCCTCGTTGATGGGCAAATTTTGATGCCTCGCGCGACTCGATGCGTTTTGCCATAAGGGCGCTACTGGGGCGTGAAGTCAAAAAAATGACCCCCCTTTGGTAGCCACCCCCACCCTTACCGTAGGGGTGGGAAAAAAAATAGAAGTTTTCGTAAGTATGGGAACTGTGAAATATTTGGGCTATGGTGGAAATCTTACAAAAGTTTGAAAACTCTGGGCACACGAGAGACGACATCGTGATTTTTGGCCATTTCATCAAAATTTCCCCTTTACGAATTTTTTGTGCCGCCACTGTTCGATCTAGCGGCACCAGTCGAAAATCTCATTTATTCCTAACGCTTAGCATCAAAACGCACTAAAATTATATCACATACGACCAACCCACCCCGCACCCCTATAAAAAACAAGCTCCCTTTAGAAAAAAAGAAAGTACGCCCCTGGGAGAGATAAACATTCCACCAAAAAATCGCAAAAAATTTAGAAAGCTTAAGTCTAAACACACAAACCTCCCCGGTCAAAACACCCGATTTACGTCCATCTGAATTTTTTTTTCAACTTTTTTACCCTTTTTTTCTCCAACCCGCAAGTTTGATAATTTTGTGTGACGCCCCTGTTCGAGCTAGCGCCACCGGGTCAAAAGTGACACTTATTCCCAACCCTTGGCTTTAAAACCCAATGAAATTTTTTCGCCTTAGACAATCTCACACCCAACCCCTAATCAAAACTCGTACCCCTTAAAAAATCCGAAAGCACGCCCCTGACCAAATCCAAATCCCCACCAAAAATCATCGAAAAATTCAAAAAGCTTAACCCGAAAAGCTCAAATCTTCTCACCTCGTACTTCCGGAGCTACAAAATCGCCCCAATTTGAATTAGCATATACTATACTCCAATATACTATACGATACCATACTACGGCGCTTTTGTTTAAAACTTTTTAATCAGAAATGATTTTCTAAGTCACGTCGAATAATATATCGCTTATACTATTTTAGTGAGTTTAAAACGGTACTTCTATATACTACTCGAAAACCTTATTTTTGAGATCAAAATTCTCACGTTTTCAGTAAAAACTCGTACCTTTAAACAAATACGAAAGTAGGCCACTGACAGAGTCGAAATCGGCAAAAAAAATCGCAAAAAATTCAAAAAACTCCAACCTCATATTGCCCTCCCACGCCTGTACCAAACTCGCTCCCCTTAAAAATACGAAAATACGCCACTGACAGGGTCGAGATCAGCAAAATTAAATCGCAAAAAATTCATAAAGATTAAGTCCAAAAGTGCAAACCTCATATTGCCCTCCCAGGCGTATCCATAACTCGCACCCCTTAAAAAATCCGATACCACGCCACTGTCAAGGTTAAAATCGACACAAAAAATTCGCAAAAAAATCAAAAAGCCTAAGACCAAAAGTACAAACCTCATATTACCATCCCACACCTATTCAAAACTCGCACCCCTTAAAAAATACGAAAGTACGCCAATGAAAGGGCTAAAATCGGCATAAAAAATTCTCAAAAATTTTTAAAAGCCTAAGTCCAGAAGCACCGACCTCATATTGCTACTTACACACCTATACAAAACCCGCGCCCCTTAAAAAATTCGAAACGACGTCACTGACAGAGTTAAAACGGTCACGAAAAATTCGCAAAAAATTGAAAAAGTTTAAGTCCAAAAGCACAAATCTCATATTACCATCCCCATATTTATTCAAAACTACGTACCCCTTAAAAAAACGATAGTACGCCCATAACATGGCTAAAATCGGCACAAAAAAATTTCGAATAATTTTAAAAGCCTAAGTCCAGAAGCACAAACCTCATATTGCTACTTACACATCTATACAAAACTCGCACCCCTTAAAAATCCGAAACGACGCCACTGACAGGGTTAAACCAGGCACGAAAAATTCGCAAAAAATCAAAAAGCTTTTCCACAAGCACAAATACCATTTTTTATTTTGTTTTTAATCTCAAGCCTATGCAAAACTCGCACCCCTAAAAAAATCCGTAACCACGCCACTGACAGAGTTAAAATTGACATGAAAAATTCTCAAAAAATTCAAAAAGCTTAAGTTCAGGAGCACATACCTCATATTGCTACTAACACACCTATACAAAAGTAGCTCCCCTAAAAAAATCCGAAACGACGCCACTGACAGGGTTTAAACGAGCACGAAAAATTCGCAAAAAATTCAAAAAGCTTGTCCAAAAGCACAAATCTCATTTTGTGATTTTTTTTCTAAATTTCAGGCCTATGCAAAATTCGCACCCCTAAAAAATCCGCAACCACGCCACTGACCGAGTTAAAATCGACAGGAAAAAGTCGCAAAAAATTCAATTTGCTTAAGTCCAAAAGCACCAATCTCATTTTGCATTTTTGTTGAAAATATCGCCATTTCCTCCCCTTCTTTCTCCCCATGGATGCGCCACTGATTGAAACTTGATTTTTCGAATCCGCCACATCAAACCATTTACAACAATAAAAGTTTGGCAAAAATCGAAGCCATAGGAGCGGAGCTATGTCATTTTTTCTGTTTTTTTTTTATTTTTTTTAATTTTCAATTTTTTTTGACATTTCCTGTCAAAAATCGAAAATTTCGAAAAACACACGTTTTTCGTCTCGTTGATGGGCAAATTTTGATGACTCGCGCGACTCTATGCGTTTTGCCATAAGGGCGCTACTGGGGCGTGAAGTCAAAAAAATGACCCCCCTTTGGTAGCCACCCCCACCCTTACCGTAGGGGTGGGAAAAAAAATAGAAGTTTTCGTAAGTATGGGAACTGTGAAATATTTGGGCTATGGTGGAAATCTTACAAAAGTTTGAAAACTCTGGGCACACGAGGGACGACATCGTGATTTTTGGCCATTTCATCAAAATTTCCCCTTTACGAATTTTTTGTGCCGCCACTGTTCGATCTAGCGGCACCAGTCGAAAATCACATTTATTCCTAACGCTTAGCATTAAAACGCACTAAAATTATATCACATACGACCAACCCACCCCGCACCCCTATAAAAAACTCGCTCCCTTTAGAAAAAAAGAAAGTACGCCCCTGGGAGCGATAAACATTCCACCAAAAAATCGCAAAAAATTTAGAAAGCTTAAGTCTAAACACACAAACCTCCCCGGTCAAAAACACCCGATTTACGTCCATCTGAATTTTTTTTTCAACTTTTTTACCCTTTTTTTCTCCAACCCTCAAGTTTGATAATTTTGTGTGACGCCCCTGTTCGAGCTAGCGCCACCGGGTCAAAAGTGACACTTATTCCCAACCCTTGGCTTTAAAACCCAATGAAATTTTTTCGCCTTAGACAATCTCACCCCCAACCCCTAATCAAAACTCGTACCCCTTAAAAAATCCGAAAGCACGCCCCTGACCAAATCCAAATCCCCACCAAAAATCATCGAAAAATTCAAAAAGCTTAACCCGAAAAGCTCAAATCTTCTCACCTCGTACTTCCGGAGCTACAAAAACGCCCACTTGTGAATTATGTATATAGAATATGTGTGCCAAATATCTCTACAAAATATTCAAAATTAGAGCCGCAATCTTGGAACGCGTTTGTTGCTACCTGTTGACCGCTACTGTAGCCTCTTAAACCCCCCAAATGTTTGTGTACGTTACAATTAAACTATTATTGCAGTACCATTAGTTAAACACAATGTTTTTAAAACTTTTTTGTCTCTTTGTGTTTTTTCGATAAGGCACCTTTTATTGAGATGTGGCTTCTTTTTTAATGTGGTTCAAAATATACCTAAAAATGTAAATCATAAATAAATTTTCATATTATTATTACCAAGTCTCCATAATCGTATTTAACCATATACAAATATGTGGTGGATTTGACAAATATTCAAAATATCTCGATAAAAACTGACTTTTCGAAAAAGTACTAAGAGATAAAAAAAGTTTTTAAAACATTGTGTTTAACTAAGGGCACTACAATAATAATTAAATTGGAACGTACACAAAAGTTTGGGGGGTTTAAAGGAACCAAACCCCCATAAAATACTACTGCCGTAAGAATGCCACATATGCCCATTTTTAATAAAAAATCTGTAATAGTTTTTGATATATTGGAAAAAGATTTTCATTTTGTAATTTCAAAGGGCTGTAACTTTTTTTACGTGCACATTTTTACTAGGTAAGTTAGGTTCAATCGAACTATTTTTGGTCCCAGAATATGCGATTAAACTATAGACCTGTATTTTTGTTACACCCTGTATATGCGGTGTCCAGAAACTCTTCTGACAAACGAAGACCGGATATATCTCAGATAATTTTAAGACAATTTAACCCAATTCACCTAGTCCGAAAATGCTTCCTAAGGGAGCTATGCTCTGTTTTTAAACTAGGAGGAGTAAACTAAAAGACAGATTTACACCCAATAATAGGGAGTTTTTGTGCACACAAATACGTAAACGTAACGCATCTTTTTGACATATACGCTTGCGCATTAATGGTTGAACTCCCGTATCGCGATACGTATTACCTAAGGTTACGGGCTGCTACGTTAGGTTCATACGCATCCCTATCGAGCCGAAAGTCACCGAATGCACACGAGGATCTTGCCCGATTACCTACCAAATGAACATTTCATCAGCGTACTACCCGTTTATAAACATTTTAAGGTTATATTGGTTATTGGTTTAGTCTATTTGAGTAAAATTATTCTGTGTTTGTAATTGGAAATTGGAACTTCATAATAGATTTAAAATTTTATTGTTTTTAAGTTGTCTATTAATAAAGCAAACAAACAAATCTTGTATTAATTTAAGAAATACAGTGATCACCACAATTAATAAGTAGATAAACAAATGACCTAGTTTCAGTAAAATTTTCAAATAAATATTACCACACTATTTACATTATACCTACTGGAATTCTGATGTAGGTATACAATAATTTACAACTAAAAAGTAGGTATAAACAAAAATAAAAGCATTTTAACCTAAGGAAAAATAATAATTTTATATTTAAATAGAAGCAATTAAAACCATACAATTTCATCATTCATTTATCTTTTTTTACATTTGTATATTAATTGTATATTGTGTGAACATTGTTTTATTTTTTTGAATGTCAACGGAATTTAAAAATGACTACGATTTGCTTTACGTTACGTTAAGGCAGTTACAAAAACTACCTATTTTAACATTCATCCTCTACGACACGTTAGTTGCTTTACGTATTCGCGGTGTGCAAGTACTTGGAAAGGGAAACGAGAAACGACCGTGCGCGAGTCGCGGAGAAATATTGCATCTATCTTAAATAATTCATATTGTCAATTGAAATTGTCAAATTGACGTATATTTCATACCTTCTGTAAAAATTATATATTGCTCCACAATATTGATATGATATGCAATTATTATATAAAGGTAAATTTAATTAATTGTATTTTGCTTGCAGTACTGCATTTTAATAACTGATTTTATTTACTACATACAATTGTTTACGTTTGCTAAACATAACCTGCATCTTATTTTTTCTTCTTATTATTTTTTTGGACTATGGTCTTGACAATTATCCAGCAACCAGGACTAATATAATTGGCCAATATAATTAAAAGTGCGAATAAAAGTACAGAGCGTAGAAATAGAGGTCGCTTTGCCGAACTTGCACGGTCCCAATACGGAGATGCGTACGTTACGTAGCAACAAAAACTCTCTAATAATGTCACTAGAAAAATCAGATACATTTTCTTTTTTGGTTGATCATGCCGAACAAATGTTTTTCGAATTTATATTCATACTTATACAGGGTGTCCAGAAACTCTACCGACAAACAAAGATAGGAGATTCTTCAGATAATTTTAAGATAATTTAACCCAATTCACTTAGTCCGAAAATGCTTCCTACGGGAGCTAGAGCTCTTTGAAGATGGCGTCTTGTAATTAGTTTTTCTTAAATACCTCCAGAATGCTTCTATTTAGAAAAACAAAAATTGGTACGCGTATTTATCTTCAAGATATAAATCTAATCCATCTATTGCAAATTTCTAGTACCGATCATAGGCGTCCGTTTTAGGTAGGGCAACGGTTATTTTATCGCATAACTTTTTTATCTTTAACTTTAATGCATTTCTGATACTGGATTATTAAATTGTGAAGTATTCTAGTACTAAAAGGTACTCTTGTTTTAAATCCGTAGGACACACCGTTTTCTAGAAAAATCGATTTGAAAATTTTTCGCTTTATGAATTAAAAAAAATTTCAAAAAAAACTGTTTAGAAAGACGAAAACTGGTACATTTATTTATATTCCATAGATAAATCGATTTCATTAATTGCGAATTTCTAGTACTGGTCATAGGCGTCCATTTTGGGTAGGTCAACAGTTATTTTATAGCATACCTTTCTTGTCTTGAATTTTTGAGCATTATTACACTAGATTATTAAATTATGAGGTATTCGAGTACTAAAAGTTACTCTTACTTTATGTTGGTAAAATACTTCGTTTTTTGTTTAAAAGGTCTTTCAATTTTGTTTCAAATTCCAAGAACGAAAAACATTCAAATCGATTTTTCTAGAAAACGGTGTGTCCTATCGACTTAAAGCAAGAGTACCTTTTAGTACTAGAATACCTCACAATTTAATAATCCGGTGTCAGAAATGCATAAAAGTTAAGGACAAAAAAGTTATGCGATAAAATACCTGTTGCTCTACCCAAAACGGACGCCTATGACCGGTACTAGAAATTTGCAATGGATGGAATCGATTCATCTCTGAAAGGTAAATACATTTACCAATTTTCGTTTTTCTAAATAGAAGCGTTCTAGAGGTATTTAAGAAAAACTAATTTCATGATGCCATCTTCAAAGAGCTCTAGTAAGAAGCATTTTCGGACTAGGTGAATTGGGTTAAATTGTCTTAAAATTATCTAAGGAATCTCCTGTCTTCGTTTGTCGGTAGAGTTTCTGGACACCCTGTATAAGTACAGCCTAAAAATCTGAAAATTAAAAGAATAACTCAGAAAATAGAAAAAATCGCCGGTATAACTTAATGAACCAATTAATTTTAAATGCCAATAGTTGCAAAATTTTATAACTGTTAATAGTGTCAAAATTTCATAATTTTGTGGATTAAACGTGCCTGCGATTGGAGCAATTACAAACAAGCATTACGGAGTGGTAAATTTGAATTACTACTCCTAGTTTAAAAAGAAGGTATATGGCGTCTCTTTGAAGATGGCGTCTTGTAATTAGTTTTTTTAAATACCTCCAGAATGCTTCTATTTAGAAAAACGAAAACTGGTACGCCTATTCATCTTCCAGAGATAAATCGATTTCATCAATTTGATTATTGCGAATTTTTAGTACCGCCATCGGCGTCCGTTAAATCGATTTTTCTAGAAAACGGTGGACCTTACCGACTTAAAGCAAGAATACCTTTTAGTATTAGAATATCTCACAATTTAATAATCCAGTATCACAAATGGCTTAAAAGTTAAAGACAAAAAAGTTTTGCGTTAAAATAACCGTTGCTCTACACAAAACAGACGCCTATGACCGGTACTAGAAATTCGCAATTGATGGAATCGATTAATCTCTGGAAGATAAATAGTCGTACCAGTTTTTGTTTTTCTAAATAGAAGCGTTCTGGGGGTATTTAAAAAAACTAATTATGTACAAGGCGCCCTCTTCAAAGAGCTCCTGCTCCCTTAGGAAGCATTTTCAGACTAGGTGAATTGGGTTCAATTATCTGAGAAATCTCCGGTCTTCGTTTATCAGGAGAATTCCTGGACACCCTGTATATGATACAAATTTTGAGCATGTTAATATAGGTAATTCTAATTTTTTCCACTTTTTATTTTTATAAGTTAAAAATATAATAGGTTTATAATGTTAATATAAAACTACAAAAAAGACTGTTCTTTAATTATGTTCTGTATTCAATGTTTGATAAAATAAAATAAAATGTGTGCGGATTAATTCTTAAATATTCGAAAAATCGATTATTGTCGGCAAGTAATTGCGGAAAAAAGCGTTTATTTTCCCCGTAAATATGTCTTCAATTAAAAAAGGAGCAAGGCAAGGTTGTATACTGTCTCGAATGTTGTTCAACTTATACGTAGAAAAGGCCTTCACAGAAGCAGTGGCAGACTCTAATAAGGGTATTAAAGTTAACGACTAAAAACAATGATTCTAAGTAGAAATAATTACCCCAACGCAAAGATGGGATTCTCTGGAGAAAAAAGCGAACAATTCAGGCCATTTAAGTACTTGGTACTTGGGTTGTCTGCTGAACGAGGGTTGGGACCCTGAGAATGAAATAAAGAGCAGAGTAGAACCAGACAGAAATGCTTTTTTGAGGGTTCGTAAAGTACCCTGCACAAACCTTATGGAAATTAGGTCCCAGTGGATTTCGTTCATACTTTGGGAAAGTACTCTTTGAAGCATCCTGATAAAAAGTTCTCATGGGCACAACTCAATCGTATGAAGGATTTTCAAGATATAGACGCGCAAACTCGGAAAATTATAAGATTTACTGGGTATTTCAATTCCCTGAGTTACTGATTATCTGGCAACATGTAGAAGTTTGGATCAGGGAAAAGTACTAGTAGATAGTGTAGTATTTTTTCCTGGCTATCCAATGGCGACCTTTACTTTGACCTTGATCTTCAACGGACGTCATCTTTTAGCCCCGAAGGTTTTCGGCATTTAATTGAGGCAAATGAATTACTGGAGGTTTTTTTGAGGTCGCTAAACACGAATATGCCACCAGAACTGACTCCCGGAGCACCTGGTTTCCAAGGTCAATGAAAGGGGCTCCTGGAGTTTCGAGGGCCTTTGGTACTACATTAGTACAAACGGATGAGTTATAGGTTTTTGAGGTTGCTGAACAAGAATACGTGGTCAGCAAGACTCAGGAGCACCTGGTGCCTAAGACAGGGTATCTTCTGGAGTTAAAAACCTAAGAGTAATCCATTTGATTCCTCCGAAACTCCAGAAGATAACATGTCTTAGGCACCAGGTGCTCCTGTGTCTGTGCTGATCACGTATTCGTGTTTAGCAACCCAAAAAACCTATAACTAATCCGTTTGCATTAATGTAGTACCGAAGACCCTCGAAACTCCAAGAGCCCCTTTCATTGACTTCGGAGACCAGGTGCTCCGGAAGTCGGTTCTGGTGGCATATTCGTGTTTAGCGACCTCAAAAAACCCTCCAGTAATTCATTTGCATCAATTAAATGCCGAAAGCCATCAACACTCTAGAAGATGACGTCTTTGCAGTGGCCCTGACCACCACGTCCTCCGGAGGTCAATTCTGATGGCATATTCGTGTTTAGCAATCCCAAAAACCCATGAGTAATCTGTTTATATCAATTCAATGCCAAAAATTAAGATGACGTCCGTTGAAGGTGAAAGTAAATGGTCGCCATTGGATAGCCAGGAAAAAATCCTAGACTACTAGTACTTTTCCTTGATCCAAGCTTCTACATGTTACCAGATAACCGGTAACTCAGGGAATTGGAATACCCAGTAAATCTTATTGAGTTGTGCCCATGAGAACTTTTTATCAGGATGATTCAAAGAATATTTTCCCAAAGTATGAAGAAAATCCACTGGGACCTAATTTCTATTTGTGCGGGTTACTTTATGGCCGATCGCAATTTGGATTTCTACCTCCGATACAAGATGCTAAAGTGTTACGTTTGGCCTGTGCTCTTGTACGAAATAGAAGAATGGACAATTGGATATAGGAATTGAGTCAATACTGGCAATCTTAAGTTTGTATTTTAATAGTTGTTACATAATCATGGGGCAACCGGTTTGGAGGCTTACAATTTATGCCTCATCTTCAGGCCCAGTACATAAAGTCTTCACAATACACAAGACAATCTACACAAAAAAAAATTGTGCACGTGAATGTTTGTGAGTGATGTCCCATTTTAAATTTTTAAATATTTTTACACTTTCATAAACATTAAAATAAAAAACAACTGCAAAAATCTAAGACAAACAATAACTGTTAATTGCAAAAAATATACATCACTAAAGTGCACTTTACATCAACAAGAAATTGACCAACTTCTTCAACGTCAAATTTGACTTGTACAAAACACAATTCTACATCCATTTTTGCCGTGAATAAAAAGAAAATAAAGAAATTTGACAAAATAAAACATATCCAATTGTTCTATTTCATCAAATTCCTTCATTTTCTTTTACAAACCATACATTTTGTACACGTCAAATTTGGTCTTGAATAACTTTGTCAATTTCTTGTTCAATTTATTTTTGATGTAAAGTGGATTTAAGAACACACGAATTAATACCAAATTCCATATTAAACAATATAACAACTAATTAAGAGATTAAGAGCTATTTGACTAGTCAGCTGATTTGATATGGGGCTGGTGACTTCCACGAACATCTTTAGCTGTAGGACAGTTTCCGTAACTGATATCTTTTAGTTTGTATTGTGAAGACTTTATGTACTGGGCCTGAAGATGAGGCATAAATTGTAAGCCTCGAAACCGGTTTCCCCATGATTATGTAACAACTATTAAAATACAAACTTAAGATTGCGAGCATTGACTCAATTCCTATATCCAATTGTATAATGTACTCGCATTGGCAACCCTTTCATCATTAGAAGCATGGACGTTAAAGACCAGTTCCATTAACAAACTTGAAGTGTTTCGAATTTGATGCCTGCGTCGAATGCTTAAAAGATCATGGACGGACAGAGTCCGAAATGAGGAAGTACTAAGAAGAACGGGTTACAGGATAGGGAACTTTTTAATCATATTAAGAGTAAGAAGAGTGCATACTTGGAGCACATATTACGATGAGAACGATACACTTTTCAGCAACTCATACTCGGAGGAAAGATAGAGAGTAAGAGGGGTCTGTGCAGGGCCGGATTTCCCACTAGGCACTGGCCTAGAGCGCCAAATTTGTTAGGGCGCGGAACAGGCAGATTTTGTTCGGTGCATCACAAAACCGGCAATCAACTTACACATCATCAAAGCAGCACTATCCATCACATAAAAAAGACAGTTATTTAACTGATAAGCTATTTTCTCGTAAACTTAAAAATTGAGAAATAATAAATAGAAATTGGATGTCATTTTCTCAGAGAAAAGGGTAGGTATGTGTTTTGTGTAGGGGAGATATGCCTGAGACGGCATACTTTTTTTTAAATGTTTTGTAATCGATAATCGATAGAGTTAGACATGTAATAAAAATCAAAGTCAGTGCTAGGAACATTTACATAAATATAACATTAATTTTTAACAAGGTACATATTATAGTTTTTTTCTGAGAAAATAAATTGTAAAGTATTACATGTGCCATCTCACCCACATACATGTGGGTAAGATGGCATACCCTTGAAATAAAGGCACTAATCTCGACTCATAAGTCACAAATAATTTTTTTTGTAGTCTTGGGTACACCGGCACATTCGGAATATGACCACTTGCCACAAATTTGGCAAGGTTAGTCATTTGGCACATCTTAGTCAGGTTTTTCGAGAACGAGATAATGAAAAGAGGCCATTACAAAAAATGTAAGCAGCATCTTCCTCGTCACTTGTCTCAATATCGACGGAATCGATTTTGTCGGTTCGAATTCCTCTTAAAACGATTCATAACTGTAACGACAAACTTCAATCATATAACAAAATTAATGCAGTGTAAAAACGCATAAGGGTGAGATGGCATACCTATGCCATCTTATCCACCTGCTTACTATGCCATCTCAGGCAACATTGCAATCATACCGTTTTTTTAACCTAATTTTTCTTAAGCACATTTTTAAGATATAAATCGATACAGGCGTGATAGGCATAAGGTAAAGGAACATCACAAAATTTAAAAACTTAACTCAGGTGTAAAGACTCGCGAATTATAATGTGATACAAAAAAAGTCAATAAATATTTTGTCCTACTTAATTAACATTCCAAAGGCTACTGCTGTCAAAATAAAACTAACATGCATAAGTTCAACAATGTTGACAAATTTTAACTTTAGGAACTGAAAACTGTCACACTAGGCACCAAATTTGGAATAGTTTACGAAAAACGCGCGATATGCCATCTCAGCCAGTATGCCGTCTCAGGCATACTTCCCCTACCATGCATAATGCATATTCTTCAGTTGCCCTGCTAACGCAAATACATTTACAACCGGTTTTAATGATTGGAAAAATGCTTCACAAAGATTGGTAGACCACGAAAATTCTCCTTGTCATAAGTCACACTAGAAAACATTAAAATTGAGAGGTCAAATAAAAGGACATGTTAGTTCAAGTCTTGCTGATCAGTTAAATAAGGAAACTAAAAACTGGAGGAATGGTCTTAAGCGTGTTGTTGCCACTGTAAAATTTCTATTCACAAAAGGTTTAGCTTTTCGTGGTAGCCATGAATATTTAGGACTGTTTGATCAAGGCATCTTTTTAGGTTTAATACAATTTTTATTCGAATTTGACTCCTCTCTTGCAGAGCAATTGAAAGTATATTATGGCGATGGAGGTTCAAGTACAACTTCATACATTTCCTAGTTAACATATGAAGAAGTTATCCTTATGGCTGAAAATGTTCGTAGACAAATATTAAATGAAGCTAAGGAAGCAAAATATTTTGGGATTATGGTAGATTCCACTCCAGGCATAGGTATCTCATATTGACCAATTAACGTTGATACTAAGGAATATAACTAGAGATGGCATACCCGTAGAACGCTTTTTGTGTTTTTTGCCTAACGTCGCACACAAAGCTGAAGAGATTGTAAATGCTATTATCGATGCTTGTGATAAATTCGATTTGGATATCACAAAATGCCGTGGTTAGTCGTATGACAATGCCAGTAATATGGCAGGGACTCAGGTGTTCAAACCAGAATAAAAAAACTATGTCCTCAGGCTGAGTATGTCCCACGTGCCGCTCAATCCTTAAATCTGGTAGGATCTGTGGCCGTTAGTTCATGTGTGGTTTCTGTTTCTTTTTTTTTTTTTGTCTACTTCAAGAACTGTACAATTTTTTTAACAAGTTCAACACATCGATGGAAGCTTTATTTGAACCAAAATGCTCTGTGGCGGTACTTCAAAGCCTATGTAAAACACCTTGGGTAGCGAGAAACAATGCTTGTCGAGCTCTGAAAAAAAATTGACCGGCAATTACAGAATCTTCGAAACTAATAGAGAATGACAGGAACGAAAAACCTTCATGCCGTAGTGATGCATCTGCTCTAAGATTAAACCTTGAATCACTAGAGACAGTATTTGGGTCCATATTTTGGAGTACGGTTTTAAAACGATTACAAAAAGTCAGTACTAAGCTTCAGTATGAAACTACAACTTTAAGTAAAGTGAAAGGATATTATCAATCGTTGGCTGGTTTTTTGGTAGAGCTTGGTAAAGCCAACAGTTGGTTGGTTATAAGGAGGTTGGGGGGAGGGGGAGATCAAGGCGTAGGGCGCCAGAAATATTAATGCCTAGTAGGGTTCAACATGTAAATCCGGCCCTGGGACGTAAAAAGATCTCATGGTTGCGTAATATTCTCCAATTAACAGGAATCCACAGCTATGAAATGCTGCTAAAAAGCAGACTTATTTAATCCTGACGAACATCTCACCTGACAAGACAATATACGGTGGACGATTGCGCAAAATGCACAGCACCTTAAAAAGAATGTTTTAATTTATTAATTGGATGTGTTTTCCTTCTGATTGGTTTTAACTTTCTAAAACCATTGTCACTAAGCAGCAAAAGAGGTGCAGTCTGTTCTCTTGTAAGTTCCGTGCTACACTGATCCGTCAATACTCTACACTGTCGCCGCGAAAAACCAGCGTTCATAATGGCCATATCCTACCGCAGCTCAGAGTTAGGGTACGAATAATCCTTTGTATTCAGTTATCAAACTTCAGGTGCACTTTAGTCAGGCCCGTTTAAATACGAAGGATTATTTGCACATGGACTCGTAAAACCAGCGTGCACCTTGGACGTACCCTCAGACAGTCGTCCTGAGCATCTGAATACCAGCTTTTACCAGACTTCATGTTTCAGGACGGGACAAATGTGGATCCTGATCACGTCCTCAGTTATTACAGTAAATCCTTTTGATATAATTCGTGTGCACTACACGTTTTACGTGGAAATGTTTGTTTGCCTAGAAGTTTTACCTTTTCTGCTCAACACTGTGTCACTTTGGAACTAATAATGAAATAAAAAATTTTAGTAGTTCTAAAATGACACAAAATCTAGGCATCGGGTAAAAAAGTTTATTTGAAGAAAGTGTATTTTTTTGTTCTTCTTAACGGCGGTACAGGCTCGTTTTTTTAATATGGTATTTAATTACAGAGTAATTTCCACATATTAATATATTTTTCAAATTGGGCTCTGTACCGCCATTCTTTATTACATTACGAATACGTGTGCCAAATATCTCGAAAAAATATTCAAAATTACAGCCGCAATCTTGGAACGCGTTTTTGCTACCTGTTGATCGCTACTGTTTCCTCTTAAGAATCAGATTTATTTACACTATTAGATGTCAATTAACTTCTCATTATAAATTTAGAAAACATTACTAAAATAGAAACAAATTAAAAAAAAAACTGAATATTCCCATTCGCATCCGCGAATGTCGGTAGCAGATATTCGCATTCGCGAATGTCGGTATCAGATATTCGCATTCGCATTCGTATTCGCGAATGTTCAAAAAATGGCATTCGTTACATCACTATAATACGTACCTTACCCATAAGGTTAGACCACAGACCGAGATATACACAAAGCAAGAGAACAGAGAATTCTGCATTGTTGCATTAGGTCCTTGGGATATCTCATGTCCCATTTGGGACCGCAGTGAATGAATGAAGACATGCCATTTAAACCTCGTTTAAATGGCATGCTAAGCCTCTTCAAGGTGAGGTAGGATGGGGCTTGGAAGAGTTATATGCTAGTGTAGAAGCAAATACTGCTACTATAGCGAAGGACTTAGCCTAGAAGCTAAATAAGGTGTAAGGTGAAGAATCTCTGTTCAAACCAACCAACAAGCGATGGGTGCCTCGGATGTTACCAACATACTTTGGAAACGGCTCTAGGTCAGCGTTTATGGGATGCAGCTTATATGATCTGCGATATCTCAGGGGGATTTTTCTAGAATGTAATAGGTACTCATCAGACAGTTCGTTTCTGGCAAAGTGTAGAAGATTGGCTGGAGAGAATGGAAATTTGTTTCTGGGAGGCCTGGCGAGTATATAACCTAGTCGGTGGCATGGTGTTTGAAGGTGTTTTTAGCTCTGGTGTTAGAGTTGATTATCGTAAGTAATACATATTTGTATACTACGTAGTGCTGAGAGAATGAATTATCTTCTATTTAGCGAGTGGATGTACCAGTGCTGACGGGTACCACCAAATCTTTCTCAGGCACTTTCTTAGAACTTTCCTTTCTATTGTCACGATGGTATTTTTGTGGCGTGTGTTTAGTGACGAGTAAAGACACGGCCTGTATTCGACAATTGGCCTAATGTTTTATCGGTGTATAGGAGAGTTTTAGTAGACGTGTTTCCAAACCTCCCGTATAACGCCCCCAGGAGATTAGCTCTCTTGCTTACCCTATATAGGGTGTTTTCTACATCAGTTCTCCAGTTGATAGTCATGCTAAAATGGATTCCCAAATAGACCATCGATGTTCTGAATTCGAGTCTATCTCCCTGAAGGGATATCCTGACACCCACCGCTCGGGTGTTATTAGGATGTCTAAAAACAATAATTTGTGTTTTTGTTGGATTGAATGTCTGAAACCGCAGTATTTGTTTTCTCTCAAGGTTTCAGGACGGTGAAGCTATAGAATTACCGACAGTGAAAAGTCAGACCTTACTAGCTTTTAGTGTATATGGAATACAGAGTACTTTAACCTGACCATAATTGAGTCGTGACAGAGCTGCAAAAACTTATACCTTCTGTATACGCAGGTCAACGATGATTCTGACGGTTTCGATAAGAAAAAAGCCATTGGTTATAGCGGGTCTACTGAAATATACACTGTGGGCCGAAATAAAGGAGTACATTTTTTAGTTGAAAATATCTTTTTTGTTTTTTGGGTGATTTAATTTCTTTTTGCAGGACTAATAACCTAACGTGTCCTCAACAGGACTGCAAATTTGGAAGCAAAAATATCGTACAGGGTCGGACTTATAAAAAAATTTATGTGACGGTGCATTTGAGCTCGTTGCAAATGAAAACTGTCTTAGCTAAAATTGAACTAATATGCTCTTTTGGTATAGTATTTTTACTACAAAAACGTTATTACGTAGGTCAAAATTTTTGACGTAAGAGAACTGTCAAAACATTAGAATGTGACTTTTCATTATTGCTATGTTTATTATAAACACGGCAATAATGAAAAGTCACATTCTAATGTTTTGACAGTTCTCTTACGTCAAAAATTTTGACCTACGTAATAACGTTTTTGTAGTAAAAATACTATAGGTTAACTATCCAGAACACTTCAGAAAAAAGGAAATTTTTCAAAATTACCGGATTCGCAAAATATCATTTTTTTATTTAAATAATGTTCAGAACGCGCCTTCGCCATGTAATTTAAAAAAAATCCCGAATTTGTAAAATATCATTTTTTTACTTAAATTAGGAAATCTTATTCGAGTACTTTTTTAATATGGGCACCAGACGAAAGCCTCTTAACACTAAATTCCATCTTTTCCCTCGTTTTTGCCTCATATTAGCAGTAATTTTTGTTAAATATTTTAAGAATTTCTCAAACGCTAAAAGACGTCAATTTTAATTAGTAAGCCACGACTGTTTACCTATATTGCCATGGAATTTTTTTGACATTTATAGTTAAATAAGTAAATTGGCTAGTTCATAATGCCAGTTTTAAGCAAGGAGGACAGAATATTAATTAAATATGACGGTGAAATAATAGAATACCCAAAATAATAGGGTGTATTCTGACGTACAATTTAAGAAAGAAATTTCTCTAACTCTAGAGTATCTTTTAATTGAAAAAAGTAATTTCTCAAAAGGTGTAATGGTCTCTGTTGCAGTATTCATGTTGGGAAAATCTCATCTGATTTTTGTTGATGCCGGAGTAAAACTTAATTCAGAAACATATCAAGAACAAATCTTGCAGCACCTATTACCTGAAATTAAAGAAGTATGTTATGATTACACTTTCCAACAGGATGGTGCTCCTTCGCACAATTCCCATAACACAAGGATATTCTTGAGTGAAAACTGACCGGACTATATTGAGCCAGACATGTGACCACCTAACAGCCCAGAACTAAATCCGGTTGATTTAATTTATTAACTATTTAACTTATTAACTATTTAATTTGGGCAATTTTCGAACAACATTTGTATGACGGACAACAATTTGAAACCATCGAAAATCTCAAAGAACGAATGCAGTTTGTTTGAAACAATTTTGAACAGGGTGTAATAAATGGGATTATCAATGTATGGCGCAGACGACTTTAAGAAGTGGTAAACAATAATGATGGCCACATTCATAATATTTTAGTCTAAGCTTTAAAATTATTAAACTGTTTTCATAAATATGTGTTATTTGCTAAAATGTTATATTTTCTTAATTTGATAAAAAAAACAATATTTTGTAAATCCGGTAATTTTGAAAAAATTCCTTTTTACTGAAGTGTTCTGGATAGTTAACCTACGAAAAGAGCATATCAGTTTAATTTTAGCTATGACAGTTTTCATTTGTAACGAGCTCAAATGCACCGTTACATAAATTTTTTTATAAGTCCGACCCGGTACGTTATTTTTGCTTCCAAATTTGCAGTCATGTTGAGGACATGTTAGGCTATTAGCCCTGAAAAAGAAATTAAATCGTCCAAAAAACAAAAAAGTTATTTTCAACTAAAAAATGTACTCCTTTATTTCGGCCCACAGTGTATATAGGAGTGAGAAACACGCATCCTCCACAGCGAACACCCATGCT
Source organism: Diabrotica virgifera virgifera (assembly GCF_917563875.1). Taxonomy (NCBI): domain Eukaryota; kingdom Metazoa; phylum Arthropoda; class Insecta; order Coleoptera; family Chrysomelidae; genus Diabrotica; species Diabrotica virgifera. The sequence goes on from NC_065445.1 coordinate 218,783,194, forward strand.
TATAATTCCGAATCACCTTTACGACAGAATAGAACATCGTGTAGCCTGTAATCATCATATGTGTAGACGGTGGAAAATTGAAGAACTGTGCCATTCAACACCTCAAAAAATACAACCTTGACGCCCTATTAATAGTGTCTAGTACTTCCCGTTAAGATAGGCTAATTGGGCTCATTCCCAGAATTCAATTTTTCATTTTTTTTACGTTCTATGTGATAAAAAATAAGGCTCAGCTGAATTTTAACCCTCCACCCCAATACCAAAAATGTCATTTTTTCTTTTTTATTTTTTTAGGTGGAATACAATCAATTTAAAAATTTTTAAAAATTCATAGGCATAGTTGAGGTTTTTACAAAACTTGTGTATTTATATAGACCCGTAGGTTGAGTGTATAGGTAATGGATTTTGACAAGAGCTATGACCTTGAGAATTTCACGTAAACTTGTGTACTAAATCGGCATGACTCATAGCTCTTGTCAAAATCCAATACCTCTACATAACCTCAAAATGCATTTGTCCCTCAAAATCAATTGTTTTCTGCAGTAAACCGATTACGTTTGAATTTTCTTTTAATATGGTTATTTCGATGCGTCCCATTACTTCGACCTTTTAAACGACCACCAGATCCAGGCTTTCCAAATTTCAAAACAATTTTCGATAAATTTTAATGATATAAAAAACGTGCCCCTTTTAAGTTTTAGAAAGCAACTATTGAATTGCAGGTGCACAAATGAGGCGTCGCATGCTGTGTTGTACACAAACGAGTTTTAGCTCGGGCAGGTACAGTTATAAATACATAATTACGTTTCTATTTCGAATTTCTTATGAAAATTTTAGGACAGTATTTCTATGATACTAAGGACTGTTTTTACGTAAAAAATGATTTTTTGAAAATTTAGAAAGCCAAAGTCCCTTAACACGTTGAGGCTGTATAACATAGAAGAAAACAATTTAAGTCTTTCTAAAATTTAATTTTAATAATTCTTTTTTTCCCTATATAAAAGTAGGTACATACCTACATTAAACATGTACACCTCACAAGTTGTTGAACTAAGTTGTTGTCGGTTATACTGTTGGTATATCAGAAAAAGTAAACCTCTTGAATGAAATAAAACATTTTAAGCATCTTCTTCAAAACAGTAACAAAAAAGACTACTTCGTTGAAGAAATTTCCAACGGGGGTCCTTTCGTCACGTCGGAGACAATCTGGAGCCCCATAACAATCAGTATTACTGAAATCATACATACCGCATTCTCACAAGGATGAGGAAAAAATGTTTCAACAATCATAAAAAATTGTGCTCCCTTATTTAGAGAGCAACTGTCGAGTTGAAGATGCTCGGGTGGGATGTCGCGCGCCGTGTTGTACAGAAACGAGTTTTAGCTCGGTTAGGTACCGTTATAAATACAGCTATGACTTCGTTTCTATTACGAATCTCTTAATTAAATTTTAGGACAGTTTTCTATGCTAGTAAGGATTTTTTTACTTCAAAAAAAAGCGATTTTTTGAAAATTTGGAAAGTAAAATTCCCCCAAGTTGATGATGTATGACATGAAAGAAAACAAGTTAAGTCTTTCTAAAATTTAATTTTAATAATTCTTTTTTTCCTATATAAAAGTACATTAAACATGTACATCTCACAAGTTGTTGTCGGTTATACTGTTGGTATATCAGAAAAAGTAAACCTCTTGAATGAAATAAAACATTTTAAACATCTTGTTCAAAACTGTAACAAAAAAAAAAGAATGTGTGTGTACTTTGTACGCACGTAAGAAGTTACACTTCTATTATTATGATTTCAACGAAATTAATATACTGAACAGGTTATTTGTATTTTATTTAAATATTAAACTAACTTTCTTTACCTACCAATTTTAAAAAAATTTTATTAAAACGATACCAAAAATATAAAAAAAAATATGAATCGTCCGGGATTTGAACCCGGGACCTCTTGATCCCCGGTCACACGCTCTACGACTGAGCTATATCCCTTTTGCTTTGACAGGTTACAAGATTTCTCATACATATTGACAAATTTAATACAAAAATACTTTAAATATACTTGATATACTTACTATTATTATAAAATATCTTATCCACGAGGAAGACAAATCCAAAGACACAAAAATTATAATAAATAATACATTTACTAAAAACACTAATATAATGAACTATTTTAAATGAGAAATAAGCCACAATTTTATCAAAAAAAATGAATTTATTATATTTATATTTTAGTTTTATTTATATATCTATGTATTATTAATATTATTTATAATTTAAAATAGCATACATACATTAGAGTCAGAATTTGGTATTAGTTTTGAGAGTAAACTAAATGTAAGCCCAAATACTTACGATGTCGGGATAGTATCACGAGGTTTTTTCCTGGTTTTCCCTCGTGATTTACTATGGAATATCTAGCGCGAGAATTTTACTGCCATCGTTGCATTTGTTGTCTTTTTAAAGACAGATCACATGCTATGATTTTTTGTGGCGGATATTCTCGAGTTGGGGTTGATTTCATGTAATCGAATGAACTATCTTTTAGTAAAGTCGTCCCATGAACGCAACTCATCAATATTGGCAATATCATTTTAAAATCTTCTACTTTAAAATGTATAATACATGCCTGAATTGCCGATATAAATGAGTCGGATTAAATAAATTATTAGAAGAATTTTTTACTAAGCAACAACATTTTTGTTTATTTAGTATTATTTTGTATTTTGACAACGACGCCCAACTTGGGCGTCGAAACGTTAATAAATTCATTTTTTTTTATAAAATTGTGGCTTATTTCCCATTTAAAATAGTTCATTATAAAAATGCCACAAGAAAATAGCTTCAGAACAACACTAATATATTCTTTTCACACCTTTTCTTGCACTGATATATTTATGCGTAACTTGAAAGATTCAGCAACTAAACGGCATACTGTCTGTGTGCGCATGCGCGCAGTATTATGAAATTTTACTCTCAATCGCGCCTAAAGAAGTATAACTTCAAAGGGACTACTTCGTTGAAGAAATTTCCAATGGGGGTCCTTTCGTCACGGAGACAATCTGGAGCCCCATAACAATCAGTATTACTGAAATCATACATATCGCATTCTCACAAGGACGATGAAAAATAGGGAACTTGCATAAAATTTTAAATTCGAAAAAAAATGTTATAAATCACAACAGAACATAATTTAAAACATGTATCAAAGATAAAAAAAGTTTTGTTTGGCTTTCGTTTGGCCCCTAAAGATGATTAAAAATTCAAATTAAAACAGTTGGCCCAAAACGCGTCGTGACGTCATTCGTTTAAATTATGTTTACATTCTTCCAAAAAAGTAAACAGAATTTAAAATTAGACATTATAAACGTCAGTAGAAAATACAGTTATGTAACCTCACAAGTGTTTTTGATCGTTTGAACTATTTTAAATGTCATTTAAAAGTGTCAGTGTCAAAACGAATGCCAAACCTAATAGGGAACTTGCACATTTTTTTATTGCATAATAATATTCAGTTTCCTTTAAAAATAAGGTTTCCAAAATTTCACGCCTTAAATCCTCATAATAACAGAAGTACAAATTTAAAATCTATATATTTTTTTTGTTTTCTGGCCTTGGTTTAGAGAACCTTTAGTCAATTTAAAATAGTTCAAACGATCAAAAACACTTGTGAGGTTACATAACTGTATTGTCTACTGACGTTTATGTCTAATTTTAAATTCTGTTTACTTTTTTGGAAGAATGTAAACATAATTTAAACGAATGACGTCACGACGCGCTTTGGGCCACCTGTTTTAATTTGAATTTTTAATCATCTTTAGGGGCCAAACGAAAGCCAAACAAAACTTTTTAATATTTGATACATGTTTTAAATTATGTTCTGTTGTGATTTATAACATTTTTTTCGAATTTAAAATTTTATGCAAGTTCCCTATTGTTTAACAATCATAAAAAATTGTGCTCCCTTATTTAGAAAGCAACTGTCGAGTTGCAGATGCTCGGGTGGGATGTCGCGCGCCGCTCGGTTAGGTACCGTTATAAATACAGCTATGGCTTCGTTTCTATTACGAATCTCTTAATTAAATTTTAGGACAGTTGTTCTATGCAGTAAGGATTTTTTTAGGTAAAAAAAATCGATTTTTTGAAAATTTGGAAAGTAAAATTCCCCTTAAGTTGATGATGTATGACATGAAAGAAAACTATTTAAGTCTTTCTAAAATTTAATTTTAATAATTCTTTTTTTTTTCCTATATAAAAGTACATTAAACATGTACATCTCACAAGTGTTGAACTAAGTTGTTGTTGGTTATACTGTTGGTATATCAGAAAAAGTAAACCTCTTGAATGAAATAAAACATTTTAAGCATCTTCTTCAAAACTGTAACAAAAAAGACTCCTTCGTTGAAGAACTTTCCAACGGGGGTCCTTTCGTCACGTCGGAGACAATCTGGAGCCCTATAACAATCAGTATTACTGAAATCATACATACCACATTCTCACAAGGACGAGGAAAAATCGTTTAAAAATCATTTCTAAATCTAGGAAAGGAATTAAATACAACATGCATACGGTTTTATCTTTCACACCAAAAAATCGTAAATCAATTCCTGAAATATCTAAAAAAGTAAGGCAAACGTCAGCGCCGTCTGAAGGTGCCACGTCTGTCTCTTTCTCTATCTCGGAAACGCCCTCGGTTTTCCTCGATTCTTCGCTTGTGCTCCTCCATACGCACCAGTCTCTGCTGTTGCTTAGTTGCAATCTATAAACAAACGAAAGGATAATAAGTATTAAATATCAAACTTGTATCAGGTATACTGTACACTAGTCCATTGAAATGTTACATATTTTAGGGCTGTTCAATTTTCACATTCGACAAATAATAATCTTCCTATGATTCAATAAAATTGTGTTTTGACTAGGAAAGTTTTGGGGTAGTTCTGATTTCTTTCATTATATATGGATTTTGGGCTGCTGACTCCGAATATGAGGTTTGCGGACAAAATTTCGTGACGGAACATTGAAAAAATCGCGAAAAAAGCGAAAAATTTCTGCTTTTTCTCGCTTTTTTGCTTAAATCTCGAAAACTATTAACTTTTAGTAAATGATCTCTTAACATAAATTAAAGCACTTAAAATTCTCTACAAATATCACTATTTACTTTTCTTTCAGACGAACCGCTCGGTCTAAAGTGCAAGTTGAAAATTGCGAATTTTGAATGGTCTCTGCAAAACCCACTTTATTTTTTATTAGAATGCTGTCATTTGATAAATTTCTCCTAGATTCTTATAAATACATAATACATTTCTACTACTTATAAATAAATAAGAATTATTTCCAATATTTCCTCTTTTTTTAATGACAGAGTAAGATTAATTAAGCTGTTAATAGCGTGAGGTCGTAAAAATTACAATGATGTAAAAATCATTAACGTTTACTTGTAGAAAGTTGAGGAGGATAGGGCGCAAGTTCAAAGACGTTCTACTGCACCACCTTTTAATTTCAAAACTCAATGTTTTATGTGTGGTCTCGTCATAACACTTGAGTTTATAGAACAGCAAAGTAAAAAAAGACAACCTACCGCAATATGGTGTATCAGGTTCGAGTTTTAAAATTTAAAGAAACTGTTATAAAACGAGCAAAAGAACGTGATGATCAGTATGGCAAAGCCATAATCAAACGCGTTTTGCCTGTGTCAGACTTAGTAGCCTCTGATTGCCGGTATCATAGTTTATGCATGAGAAAACTGTACATCGCCCAATCACTCAAAAAAAGATTAAAAAACCGGGTCCATTTGCCGATGATCTTGAAAGAGCAATGCAAGATGTTTACAATTATTTAGAGAATAGGGATGGGGAGTGTCAATTTTTGCTCGATGAGTTGATCGACCAAATCAAGAGTAAATATCGTCCTGACAAAAAGACAGCCAAAGCTTATCTACTCAAAAAATACGGAAGCGATATAATTATTACCATGTCCCGAAACAAGAAGTCGGTCGTTTTTTCAAAGACACAGGTTACAAAATCTTGAACGACGCTTGGTACCAACAAGCGTTAAAAAATGAAAAAGAGGAAAGACTACGGATTGTTCAGACGGCTGCTGCCATTATTGTTGAGGATGTCCGGAGCCAGGTTTATGAGACACAGGAATACCCCCCACCGGATAAGTTTTTAGAAGGAAATGAAGAACTAATTCCTGAAACACTACGTACATTTATGGAAAAAGTTGTACTTCATAAAAAACGTGGGGAATATGATAACTGGAAGAATAAAAGCAACGCGCTTGCTCATAGTCTTGTAGCGGCGGTAAGGCCCAGATCATTCGTCTCACCAGTCTTTGTAGGGTTGGCCGTGTAGCTCTACAAAAAGTACGGATCAAGAAAATTGGTTGATGTAGTTTCCTCTTTGGGGTTTTGTTCATCCTATAATGAAGCAATTTGTCTGAAAAAATCAGCAATCGCAGGCGATCCGCAGAAAATTGACCAGCCGTGCTTTACACAGGAGGTGTACGATAACGCTGATTTTGAAGTATGTACATGTACATACAATCGACGTATACAACACTTTTCACGTCATGGGTGGCGTTTCTTGTATTGCACCAAAACATGCAGTAGCACCTAACCAATCCATTCCTCGGTTAAAAACGAAACTCACGCCTGAGATTTATGCAAGTCAGGGAGCTGTTCAACTAATTCATTTTGAAAGGACAAAACCTCAAGGTTTATCAGAAATCAAGATAATAGATACGAAGGGAATGTTCACACCAACTGAAACTGTGACTCCATCTGTGCCTGATCTTCTGTGGCTCTATGGGAAAAGTAGAAATATTCCCGGCCTCTTAGGATGGAATGGATTCATGGAAGCTGTCACAAGAAACATGCCATATGAACTAACATTTATTGTTTACCAGCTATTTATCAACGCTCCTCCAAATGATTATGATACAATATTTACAGAATTGTTGAACGGAGTAGAGAAAACTAAATCCTTGAAGCAAGTTACATGTCTGGTGACATTTGACCAACCCCTCTACCTCAAGGCAAGAGACATCCTTGTTAGTCGTTCCGATGATCCTGATCTGTCAAATGTTGTTAAGGCTCGATGGATTTCACTATTGATGTCCTTCATGGGAACAATTGGTTAAATTCAAGCTTCAACCGTTTGCAGAATGTGGCCCCCTGTCTGGCCCGTTGTGATACTGAATTTGTACAATTTCGACTTTTTTTTCTTTTTAATTACTTGCGCAGAAAACTAGCAGAAATGTATCAAATGACAGCATTCTAATAAAAAATAAAGTTTTGGAATGTAAAAAGTGGGTTTTACAGAGACCGTTGAACATTAGCAATTTTCAACTTGCACTTTAGACCGAACGGTTCATCTGAAAAAAAAAAGTAAATACTGATATTTGTAGAGAATTTTATGTACTTTAATTTTTGTTAACACACCATTTACTAAAAGTTAACAGTTTTCGAGATTTAAGCAAAAAAGAGGGAAAAAGCAGGAATTTTTCGCTTTAATCGTGATTTTTTCAATGTTCCGTCACGAAATTTTGTCCGCAAACCTCAGATTCGGATTCAGCAGCCCAAAATCCATATAAAATGAAAAAAATCAGAACTATCCCAAAACTTTCCCACTAGGGGGCTCGTAGAGTACAAATTCACTGAATCACTAGTACCTAGTTTTATCCCTATCTAATTTTATCCCTACTCAAATACAGATATTTGTGAACTGCAAACAAACAACTCTCTTGATTGTCGATCCCAGCAGGCAACAGTTCTCTTCACTGCTTTCTCCGCTTAAACGCAAACGTGGCAAAACGTGCAAAAAGTACTGCGACCCTCTTTGATGCCTTGGATCGAATTGTAAAGACGCGGATCTCTTGACTCTAGAAGAGAACACACTGTCTCTACTCTTTTAGTAATAACCGCATAGTACCACGTGTTAAAATACCGCGAATCTCTCTGATTGCGTCTCGTAGTAAACAAATGTCTTTTCTCCTTAGGGAGCGTTCAAGTATTACGTAACGCAGTTTGGGGGGAGGGGGTCTTGTAAAACGTTACGGTGCGTTACATGGGGGGAGGGGGGTTCGAACAGCGCGTTACGTAACATTGTTTTTTAACTTATGTAAATAAAAAAGACTACGGAATCAAAATCTCCCAACTTTGCAACTTTCGTTTATATTTTACAGAGAACCCCTAGATTGTATTATACTGCCCCTTATGATCCGCTCATGTTCCGGCCCTTCTACAACTACAATAGGACAATCTTTATCTATTCAAGTGAAAAATCTTCAAATTTGTCACCAGATCAAGAACAGTAACATATGTTTGCCATAATTGACATTTTTGGAGAACAAAAGCTGAAAAGATACAGTTACAGATGGGTTCAGACCAAAGAAATTTTAAGAGAGAGTCATAAATCGTTTCGTCTATTCTTTTTATGGAGTCCATATTTATTATGCAGTCTAGTTTTCTTTCTATACGTAATACAGAGAAACATATGTATTGCTCTTGTCAGTGTTGTTAAAGTGAATTAATTAATACTTTAATAATTAATTAAATGTCGTTTTTATCATTACCTCAAAAAGTCTAAAAACTTTTTATTATTACCGCAAATGCGGTTAAATGATTTAAAAATGTCTTTAAATAAAAAGCATTAAATACAAAACCCACTATATTGATACTTAGTTTAGAAAATTTATAGATATTTAAAAAATAATACCCTTAAGCTGTGATTCCTGAATTATTAATTTCAAAGTTTTATGTGTTGTTATGTAGTCATGTTGTGACTGGCTGATTGACATAAAGTCCATGCCAATAAAAAAAAGTTTTATGTGAAATATCTTGACAAAATTTTACATAATTTCAAAATTTCACTTGCATTATTCATAATAGACCCTACATAATACACATTTTTGAGATGAGGTTGTTAAGCAGCCTCTAAAAACAAAAATATACAGGGTGTTTAATTAAAATTAAAGATAATGGACTATGCTAGACTTGAGTGAATCACGCTGTATATTCAAATTTATGTTTAAATAGTCCATAGTTGAATTTAAAAGTTGACGTATCCTAGCGTTTTTATAATTTTCTAAAATAATGACACATGACACAAGCAATTTTATTCCATAAGTGGTTTCCATACATTATAATTTTAAATGATCACCCTGTATTATTCATAAAGACCATGAAATCAGATTGTTAAGCAGCTTTTAAAAATATAAAACTATACAGGGTGTTCCATTAAAAATAAAGCTTATGGACTAAGGTAGGCTTGCGTGAATCACCCTGTACATTTAAATTTATGTTTAAAAAGCACACATTTTGATATACCTATGAAAATCTACGAGTCTCAGCGTTTTTAAAATTGTTTCAAACAAGGACAGAAATAATTTTATTCCATAAGCGCCTTCTTATAAATATATACAGGGTGATTCAGAAAAAGGTAACACGATCTCTAGGATACGTGAAAAATTGAAAAATAATTGGGGTTTGCTTACTAATTCATTTTTGTAACGGCATGCTTTTTCACGATACAGGGCGTTGAAGAACAAAAAGTTTTACACATTTTTTTCACTATTTTTCCGAAACTACTGGCAACATCGTATATAATTCGTTATACAAACATTTTTACTAAGCAAAATAAAATGTTGAAATAATAAATATGTTATTTTATTTTAACCTTTTATTAAAAAAGATAAAATAGAAAAATACATGTGAAGAACAATAAAGGATGAAGCCAAAAATGTATGTAAGAATGGGGCCAAGTAGGGAAAAAAGAAATGTAAAATTAGTAATAAAAGATTATTATTGTAAGTTTTGGACATATTTTATGTCATGGAACATGAAATTACGATTAGCAGTGATAAGCAGACACATGAACTGAATAGAAGAATCGTTCTTGGGTGGCAGTATTTGGAAAACTGAGAGAAACTTTTAAAAGTGAGTTGTCCACATGCCTAAAGAGAAAGGTATTTGATTTGTGTGTCCTCCCAGTCTTGACGTACGGATCAGAAACACTTACCTTAACTAAAGCCTCGGCTACCAAACTAAGAGTAACGCAGAGAAGAATGGAGCGGTCAATGTTAGGAATAACTCTGCAAGACAAAATCAAAAACGGAGAAATCAGGAGAAGAACAAAGGTGACTGACGTCATCGAAAGGATAGCCAGGTTGAAGTGGAGATGGGCAGGACACATAGCCAGAATGACAGATGGGCGATGGACAAAAAGGTTATTGGAATGGAGGTTAAGAGAAGACAAGCGAAGCGTTGGTCGACCGCCTATAAGATGGATTGACGACGTAAGAAAGCTAAATAAAAACTGGATGAGAGCGGCGCAGGATAGACGTGGTTGGAAACGCGGGGAGGAGGCCTATGTTCAGCAGTGGACATGTGAGGCTGGATGATGATTGTAAGTTTTTATTATTACCTCAAATGAGATTAAAATAATAACAAAGTTCTTTTACCGAGTTTCCGGTACGTTTCGCAACCTAGCTTTCCATTTAGGTTCAAATGGTTACTTGGGTGTTACGTAACGTTTAGGTAGGGGGAGGGGGGTACATAAAAACGTTACGGTGCGTTACATGGGGGGAGGGGGGGTCAAAAATCTTCAAAAATTGCGTTACGTAATACTTGAACGCTCCCTTATGAAATAGTATAAAACGCAGTGATATGTACACGTGCGTCCGCAAAAACAGACACAATACGTAGGGGGTTTTTCCGCGATCAGCCATTGCTAACGAATATCAACTTATCTGAATAACGCGAGTGTAAGTTAGGGTGATTTGATAAGATTTTTTATAAACTTAATTACATGTAGTGTTGTCTGTATAACACTGTACACCCGGTATACAGTGACAATTTACCTGTCTAGCAACAATTTTATTACAGCGATATTGCTTAAGAATAAAACTACAACATATTAAAAAAATCACTTAAATCGGACAACAGGTTTAGGAAATACGAGACATCAAAAATGGCCCATTTTTAAGGTATTGCGTTAATTTCTTGGACTAGTGTATACAGGGTGTCCCCGAAAATAGTGCGTTCCTTTAAGGTATGGATATAATACACAATGTAGAACAAAAAAAGTCCTATAACATTTTTTTCTAAAGTTACCGTTTCCAAGAAAAAAAAATACATTGTTCGACATATAAGCGAACTTTTATTTTCATAAAATTAACTAATTTGGCATCACTGTACAAGAACTGTTTGTGATTTAGTTTATTGACACCACAAATGTAGGTCAGACAGGTATACCTGCAAAATAATACAACCCCATGTTTGAAAATCTAACATACAAGAATTTGTGTGTTTGTTTAGGATGAAGACAGGGTTTAATGTAAATACTTATGGCTAGCAGTGCTGCAACTATTTTTTAATTGTGATTGTCTATGTTTAGGTTTTTGTATACATAGTTGTCAGATTTCAATTTGCATATCAAAACGTATTTTGGTTTTTTAGCCATACGGTTGCATTTAGAAAAAAATGCTATAAGACTTTTTTGCTCTACATGGTGCCTTCTACCTATACCTTTAAGGAACGCACTATTTTCGGGGACACCCTGTATACCAAATATACTTCTCAAGAATTTTGTTCAAAGAGGAATTTAAATCCCAAACCACTTTATGTAACGGAAGGCATTAAACAAACATATTCTAAGTTTTGTCGTGGAAAGGTTCTAAGGCCTAAGGTGATGGAAACATGTATAAATCAGAAAATTATAAATTATATGAATAAAAAATATTATACAGTATTGGAAACCTTTTTTCGGAACATAGGAACTTTCAATGCAATAAGTTAGATTCTTGATTTGCAATTAACCAGTGTAAATTTCAAGATAACGTCGCGATGTTTCATATTTAATTCATTTGTTCGATTGCACTGAACTGAGGTGCCCCATCGGATTACATCGTTTATGTGTGATAGCCAGCGGTAAAGGGATTACAGTCTAACAAATGAATTAATTTGAAAACATCGCGACGTTATATTGAAATTTACACTGCTTAATTGCAAATCAGAGATCTCATTTCGGTGCAGTCGAACAAATGAATTAAATATGAAACATCGCGTCGTGTCTTGAAATTGACACTGGTTAATTGCAAATCAAGAATCTAACTTATTGCATTGAAAGTTCCTATGTTCCGAAAAAATATTTCCAGTACTGTATAATAAAAAACTTAAGTCTAATGGTTCGTTTTTATTGTATTCTTATTATTCAAGAACCCGGTCAATTTTGGAGCGCTGTAAAACCTAGATACATAGGTGGAAATTATTCGTTAAAAACTCTACAGGGTGTCCCATAATTAATTTGACATTAGCTAATGGGTGATAGAAGACATCAAAATACATATTAAGATTTAACCAAAATCGCTTAAATAAAATATGGCACCTTACTGAGTTACAGGGTGTTTTATTTAAAAATTTAAAAACTATTTTTGCTCACTATTTTAAAACTATTCGACGTATCCTCTTAGGTATTATACACCCTATAAAATTATGATAAATAAACGTTTCTGGCTACTACCAGTGGCGTACGACAGGGGACAGGGAATGGTTGATCCTTCCCAAATTCTACGCCACTGGCGGAATTGCCATTTTAGCGCAATTTTTCGATTCTCCAATACTCTTTATGTAAATAACGTACTCTTTACTCGTAACGATAAAGTCATTAGTTTTCGAGATATTTGAAGTTAAACAGCACAGATATTTTGATTAATGTATTGTGCCGCTTAATTTTAAACTTCAAATATCTCAAAAACTAATGATTTTATCATTAAGACTGAATAGTATATTATTCATTCTTAACGATAAATTCATTAGTTTTCGAAATATTTGAAATTAAAAATTAAGCGGCACAATACATTAATAACTGTGCCGTTACATGTTTAACTTCAAATATCTCAAAAACTAATGACTTTATCGTTACGAGTGAAGAGTACGTTATTTACATAGAGAGTAATGGAGAATCGAAAAATTTCGTTAAAATGGCAATTCCGCCAGTGGCGTAGAATTTGGGAAGGGTCAATCATTCGCTGTCACCTGTCGTACGCCACTGATAGTAGCCAGAAGCGTTTATTTATCATAATTTCATAGAGTGTATAATATAGTCGGTTCGCTAAACTCAAACACAACTGGCTAGTGATTTTAGTAAGTAATTTTGCCAATTTGGTAAAATTGGCAAAAAAAAAATAATTACTAAATAGTTAATAATTACTAAATTATTATTATTATTATTATTACATAGAAATAAGGGCTGGGGTCATGGAGACCCATAAGCCCATTTACAAGATAAATGAAATAGTACCTACATTACAAAAATTAGTTTCGCAAATAAACTATAGACTAATAGATTGTGCACAACACTAATCAGTTTACAAACAGATAACTGTCTAGTTGATTTTTGAAAACATTTATAGATGGAGAATTTATAATTTCCGTTGGGAGACTGTTCCATATACTAAAAATACGATTACACAGAAAATGTTGGCGCCTTATCGATGAAAAGGGTTCCTTCTTCAATTTCAAACTATGTCCACGTAGTCTGCCGTGATCATCTAAAATAAACAAGTTTTGCAAATCTCCATATCCATACTTTAAAATTCGAAAGGTGATAATTAAGTCACCACGGAGTCGACGAGCTTCAAAAGTTGGTAACCCTGCTAAAGAAAGTCTTTGTTGGTAATCTGGCCTTCTTCGTTTGAAAGATAGTCTGGTGGCCTTCTTTTGGATATTTTCGAGAAGAGTTCTATCGCGCACTAATTCTGGGCACCAAACCGTTCCACAGTACTCCAGTAGGGGTCGGACATAAGTTTTATACAAACGGATAGAACCCGAAAATGATATTTTTGTAAAAGTCTTACTAAGAAGGTATAACTTACTATTCGCTTTTTTAGTAACGTTTGAAATATGCTCCGACCAACTCAAATTTTCAGTAATTGTTACACCAAGGTCACTATATGATTCCACGGTATCCAGTAAATGCCCGTCTATCGAGTAAGACAAACGAGGGTTATTTTTTCCCAAATGTAAAACCACACACTTATCTCTATTTAGAGGTAACATCCAATCCGAACACCACTTGAAGATCGAATCTAAGTCACTTTGTAAGTCTTGCCCATTGAAAAGTGGGTCAGCAAATATTTTTGTATCGTCTGCGTAGAAAGCTTTCTTAGATTTGATATGAGATTCAAGATCACTGGCATACAACACAAATAGTAGTGGACCCAAAACAGATCCTTGTGGAACACCACTTAAAACCGGTTTTTTAGATGACAGCGACTTGCCAACTCTAACACAAAACTCCCGATTTGTTAAAAAATCATTAATCCACTCAAGAAGTTGTCCGCGAATGCCGAAATGTTCCAGTTTATACATCAATTTTCTTCTTGGTACTCGATCAAATGCTTTTGCAAAGTCTAAATATATTACGTCCACAGGTCGTTTTTTATCCAATGCTGCTGTCCATTCATTAACACACCACAGTAAATTAGTCATGGTTGATCTACTTTTCACAAAGCCATGTTGTTGTAGAGGAATAATATTTTCTCGAAGTAAAAATTCTGAAAGACACTCTGTGATTATTGATTCCATAACTTTACAAATAACAGGTGTAAGGCTTATTGGTCTGTAATTTATGGGGATCTAACTTATTTCCTTTTTTAAATATAGGTGTCACCGAAGCGCTTTTCCAAGTTGAAGGCAAAGAGTGTGCATTAAAAGATGAACGCATCATTAGTGATAGTGGAACAGAAAGGACATCTGAACATTTTTTCAAAAATAATGTAGAGATTTTATCGGGCCCTGGAGATGAGTTGTTTTTTAACTTGTCAATATGGCGCTGAATTATTTCAGGTGAAAAATCGATATAATCAATTTTGGGAATAACTCGTGGATTACTGATTATAGGAAACTGATTTTGAGACGGTTCAATAGCAAAAACTTTAGAAAATGTATCTGCGAGAATGTTAGCGACCTCATACGTATTCTGACAAATCGTTTCATTATTCTTTTTTAACAGTGGAATGGACACTTTAGAAGACATAGCAGACCTAACATATTTATACAGTTTTTTAGAGTCGCTGCAGCTTACAATAGATTCTTCATATGACATTCTGGCTTCATTAATATACTTTTTTAAAATTCCTGTGTAGTTTTTGTGAGTTTGCAAGTCACGTGTATCACCTGTACGTTTATATTTTCGCCATAACTTTCTTTTGTGTCTTATAAGTGATATCAATTCACCGTTAATCCATGGCTTAAGTTTGTTCCTATAGTAAGTTTTTTTTTGTAGTGTTGAGTCTTTTGTAGTTGTCAATGATGTTTATGAAATTATTCCAAACTTCTTCCGGATGTTCTAGACTTCCCAGTAATAACGGCCAATCAACATCACGCAATTGAAGAGAGAGGTTTTCAAAATTTGTTATTTCATGTATAACTGTATTTTCACTAAGATGATTATATTCCGTAATAAACTGTATGTTTGTCGTGATAACTACATGATCAGAATTGCCGACTGGAGTGCGAATCACCGGATCTGTAAGCAATTGGTCATCATTTGTAAAAATCAAATCTAACGTTGATGGCAAATTGTTTATTCTGAAACGAGTTGGATTGGTAATCAATTGGTGTAGATTAGAACTTTGAACAAAGTTTGTAAAAATGTTTCTCGCATTTGTTTGTTCATTGCTTATAATAGTCAAAGGCCAAGAGATATCGGCAAAATTGAAATCACCAAATAAGACAAGGTTTTCAAGGTTTGAAAGGTATTCCATTTTTTCAATCAGGATTCGGTCATCCTCTAGGACAGTACTACCTGGACGATATAGGCACGCCAAGTGAATAACAAGTGAATTAAGAGAAATTTTTAAACATAAAAGTTCAATGTTAGGTACAACAACATCCAGATGAGCAACAGAAAAAGTTTCAGAAATTTCTAATGACAGGTATATGCACACTCCTCCCCCTCTTCGATTCCTGCGATC
Source organism: Diabrotica virgifera virgifera (assembly GCF_917563875.1). Classification (NCBI taxonomy): domain Eukaryota; kingdom Metazoa; phylum Arthropoda; class Insecta; order Coleoptera; family Chrysomelidae; genus Diabrotica; species Diabrotica virgifera. The sequence continues at coordinate 218,799,176 of NC_065445.1, forward strand.
AAATCTGTAAAGAGAGTATCCATCTATATTGTATAAATTGTCAGAATCTTTTTGTGTCAGCCAAGTCTCGGTGATTAGTATTATTTTAGGTTTTAAATCCTGAATATAACATAATAGTTCATTAAATTTAGAATGTAATGTCGCTAAATTGGTATAAAAGCAGAGCCAGTCGCAAAAGCAGGTTTTTTTAATATTATTGTCGAAAATTAGTAATTTTTGGTATACCACGTATGTATTTTATTGTTAAATTTTGCTCTCCGTTTTCTTTTCTAGTCTCTAACTCAGATCGCAATTCTTTTAAAACGTTAACTTGCATAGGTGTCTTATCGTCAACAATGGATAAATTTTTTGTTTTTGATTTTTCTAAGAGTTTCCTTTTATTTCGTAGAATTTGCTTAGCTTCATACTCATTATTCATTATCATTTTAATCATTCTAGGAAATCTATCACCAACTTTGCCTACTCTAAAGAAAGTAACCGGAGTAGCATTACATTCTACAGTCGATAAAATTTCCTGCAAAAATTTTTTGTCTTCATCTTTTTTAGTTTGAATATCACCTGTAGATTCTGGTACGCCTCTGACGATAACATTTTTGGCACGATTAATACGATCGACGGCTTCATTGGCGATATTTTCAGCAAATTGTGGTGACGAATGTTGGTCAGCGGATGATAATTTAATTTCTAGATCATTGAATTTCGTTGAAATTTCAGCGACCTTTTCATCTATTTGACTAATTTTTAATTGTAAATCATCATTATATTCCTTAAGAATGGATTTTAAATTGGAAAATGCTTCAATATTGCTTGAGCAGCCGTTACAAATAATTTTAATTCCTCGCACCTTACATCTGGTTATGCGATCGTCTTGGAGAAGCTCGGTACATGCTAGGTGAATTCCTCTTTTACAGGCATCACATTGTAGGGCCGAACGTTCACGTTCGTCTATCGCTTTCAAACAATTAGCGCAGGTTTGACTAGTTGGCATGGTGGGAGTGATAGATAATAATTAATGTAAATAATGTAAATATATCTGACCTTGCAATACGATGAATTTAATAACACACAGGCCTGGATGCACTTTTCTGGAGCCAAATTCACCAAACTGACTGGATAACACTTTAACTTATGTGCACTACTTTTAAAAATTTAATTTCAGATAGTTTACCACTGCTAATTCCAAAATTAAACGGACTATCAAAATAACGTTTGTACCTTTCAACAGATACTCCACTAATTTCACAGATACTCCACTATTATTTAAATAAATAGTTAGTAATTTTGACAATTTTGGCAAAATTGGCCAAAACCAAAAAAATTATTGACTAAAATCACTAACCAGTTGTGTCCGAGTTTAGCGAACCGACTATACCTACACTTTCTGCCAAGTATGAAAAGGATATGTCGAATAGTTTTAAAATAGTGAGCAAAAACAGTTTTTAAATTTTTAAACAAAACACCCTGTAACTCAGTAAGGAGCCATATTTCATTTAAGCGATTTTGGTTAAATCTTAATATTTTGATGTCTTCTATCACCCATTAGCTAATGTCCAATTAATTATGGGACACCCTGTATAAAATTTCTCTGATGTTATTTTATCGTAAAATGAATTTAAAAAATATATCGCTCAAAAGTTAGTTATTTTTGTTTATAACTTTTTTATTTTCCATTTTACTATTTTATAAAAGTAACAGAAATGAAGTTGTAGACAATTTAATTTGCTACAAATAATCTCATATTTTTTCTGTAGGGTTGTAGTGTAGTCACTGAAGGTGAATATGAGCTCCGATTTCGTTCAACCTTCATCGATTTGCATGAAAATTGGTGAGTGGTTTGAGGATATCTCAAGAAACAAAGGTGACATGGTGCAAACTTGCGCTTTTACCCTGCGGGTGGATGCCACCCCTTCTCGGGGTGAAAATTATTTTATTAAAAATAACCCCACAATTAGATAGGGGTACAAATTCTAAGCAAAATTTGTTATATAAAGTTATTAAAATAAATCAAAACTTTTCGAGTTATTAAAGATCAAAAATTTTTATTTTTCGTAAGAAAAATGCATGTTTTTAACCGATTTTTCATAGATAACTCAAAAACTATAAGTTTTTACAAAAAAGTTATTATTACCAAAATTGAAGCTAATAAAAAATTAAATAAACTCCTCACTAAAAAACCATTTAATATTAACTTAAAGTCAGTTATAGGTAATTTAATGCATATTTTTTTCGGCGAGTACCCAAATCTAAGTATTCAAGCTTAAATTACGGGAAAATTATGCATTTTATAACATAAACTTATTAAACATTTGTGAAAGTACTTAAAAATATCTATCAAATGAGGTACCGAACAAGTTAATAGCATTAAAATGTATGCTCCAAAAATTTTTCAAATTCTATATTATACAAATTTTTCCAAAAAATGTTATCTTTTTTTTAATAAGTCGGTTAATTTTAAGATATCGGGTTCCCTAAAAACGGTTTGAAAGGTAATTCCAAAGGCTACTAAATCGCGTTGAATTTAATCTTTTAAACCCCTTACTTTTTTAAAAATCAAAGATTAAATGACCACGGTTACATGGTTCTCGCAGCAAAATTTAAGCTTTAACCGTTTCTATCTCGGTTATTTTTCACCCTACAGAAATGATAAAAAAGGTATAATATTTTATATACAAAAAACTAAAATTTGGTTATTTACCATTTTTTACGTATATGGATTATTTTTATAGTTATTATCAAAAGAAAATGAAAATGAAGATAATTTTAAAAATTCTGATTTTTTTAAATTACACCTTTTTTTTAAATATGCATTCTAAACCGGTGAAAATTGTTAAAATCATTACTTATACTAATACAAAGAAATTTTTGTAAGGATTACTATACATTTTAATTTTTGTGGAAATGGCGTATGTTTTATTTTTCACTTTTTCCTAAAAAATCGAAAGGTTTCTCTTAGTTTCATCATAACTTGCTTAATTTTGATGCTATTAACTTCTTCTGGAGCTCATTTGTTGGGTATTCTGAAGTACTTTGATAAGTGTTCAGCAGGTATATTTTATAAAATGCATCGTTTTCCCGTTATTTAAGCTTGAATACTTACGATTTGAGTACTCATCGAAAAAAATATACATTCAATTACCCATAACTCACTTTGAATTAACATTAGTTTAGTACTTTGAGTGAACAGTGTATTCAATTTTTTATTGTCTTCAATTTTGGTAAGAATAAGTTTTTTGTAAAAGTTTATAGTTTTTTCATACATACATTTCTTTTACGAAAAAATAAAATCTTTGATCTTTAATAACTCAAAAAGTATTGATTTAGGTTAATAACTTTAAATAACAAATTTTACTTAGAATTTGTCCCTCTATCGATTTATGGTATTCTTTTTAATAAAATAATTTTCACCCCAGAAAAGGGGTGGAATCCACCCCCTGGGTAAAAGCGGAAGTTTTCATAATGTCACCTTTGTTCCTTGAGGTATCCTCTAACTGCTCACCAATTTTCATGAAAATCGATGAAGATTCAACGAAATCGGAGGTGAAAACCTTCAGTGACTGCACAAGATGGAAGGGAGGGGACAAGGTTGGTGAACCCACAAACTTGAACTTAAGCTTATACTAACCCCTCTTACACATAAAAAAATAAAATTGCGTCCTCTGAAACCCAATGCAAATATAACTTTTAAATGGACTACATATACATTTTACGAAATATTATACTACGTAGAACGAAGTAAACACTTCTGTTGTATGTAGGTATATAAATTTATTAAAAAAAAAAAAATTTTTAATAAATTTTTATACCTACATACAACAGAAGTGTTTACTTCATTCTACGTTGTCTTAACAAAGGTATACAGCCAACTACAGGGTTTACCCTTTTAAAATTTTAAATATTATACTGTATTTACCTCTTGTGGAGAAAGGGGTTGCCAGTATATGCTCGGTGTAGTCTTAGTTTTCAAAAATAGGTCATCCATTAATTTTTGTGGTACCGGTTCTTCCGGTTTCTTGTGCTTCTTTCTGTTGTCAACTACAAAATATACAAGTTAGTAATAAATGGTTGATTCGTTTTTTGAATTTTCGACTTAAAATAAACTTATTAAAAAGTTGTATGCTGTATAATCCAAGCCTTTTGCCACAGCGTATGCTATCAAACGTAGGAAATCGAGGAAGCGAACATATTATAGGCTATTTAATATAGGATTGAGATATGATGAAGTTATGAATATTTAAAATGATACAGTACTTGCTACATTACTTACCGCCGAGAGACGATAACACAACCGATACGACAACAGAAAGACAGCTGGTAATTTGCTCGAAAACTTTAAGAAGTAATATACTGAATGTACAGGGTGTTTCTAAATTCATGCGACAAACTTCAGGAGGTGATTGCTCGTATGAAATTAATATGGGTTCTTCCTATAACAAAATTTCCTCAGCCCAACCCTTAAGGGTGATATCACCCATAAAAGGTGGTAACTAAAATTGAGTTTTTATTTTTTTTTTTAATTTCAGTAAAGCTAGAAACTTAAAATTCTGTAATTTTCGTGCACTCGCAAAGGACTAACCACGTGTAATTTTTCAATATTCCTGTTACATTATACGGGGGTGAAATTAGCAACCCTTACTTTATTTCATATCAAAACTTTTTTTTTCGAGACGAAGTTGTATGAAATAAAATTTAACTTAAAATCCTTGTTTTATTTAAAACTTTTTTTTACTCTTAAATTTTTTTCCCAAAACCAATAGCTGCAGAGAAAAAAAAATAAACATCATAATTTATAATTTTTTTAATAAATTGAGTGGAAAACAGTAAAGATGTAAAATGTGATACGATTCATAATAAATGCTGGAAATGACCACCTCTACCTTAATGTTTTTAATTACAAAGTTTTAGAATAGTAGGCTGCTGTCACTTCGACATTTACCGTGTTTACTTAATGTTTATTCAAATTTTAGTAGACTGATGTCAAACACTGTTGTTGGTAGTTACGAATCGAAGTTTACTTGTAAGTTTGTAGGTTGTTATTTTTGCATTATCTGTGTATTGTTTATTTTATAACATGTATACAAACGCTGAAATGGCCGACATGCATTTTGTGTATGGTATGGCAAATGGTAATTGTCGACAAGCTAGACGTCTTTATGCTGAAAAATATCCGCAACGAATAACGCCTCATCATTCCGTATTTGCACGTATTCACAACCGCTTATCCGAAACTGGAATGTTAAAAAGAAATTCAAACAGTACTGGTCGTTTCCGGACAGTTAGAAATGTAATGGTAGAACAAGCATTTTTAGATGAAATTGATGTACACCCGGAAACAAGCACTAGAATAATTGCCAACACCTTAAATATCAGCCATTCATCTGTGTGGCGAGTTTTAAAAGAGCAGCAGTTATATCCTTACCACATCCAACGGGTTCAAGCTCTTTTACCTAGAGATTTTCCTCAACGAGCTAGATTTTGTGAATGGTTAACACGCGAAATGCGACAAAATCCTCAATTTTTAAATAATGTATTGTTTACGGACGAGGCACATTTTTCAAGAGTAGCTATCATAAATTTTCACAATAATCACGTATGGGCAGACGAGAATCCCCATGAGATTATAGAGCACCATTTTCAAAATGTTTTTTCAGTAAACGTATGGATTGGTATAGTAGGGGATAACTTAATTGAGCCACATTTTCTGGCTCAGCCATTAAATGGAATTTCTTACATCAGTTTTCTACAAAATGATCTCCCTGAAGTACTTGAAGACATCGCACTGAATATCAGACAAAACATGTGGTTCATGCACGATTGTGCTCCAGTACACTTCTGTCGGACTGCTAGGCAACATTTAGATGTAACATATCCCAACCGTTGGATTGGCCGAGGAGGGCCCCAACATTGGCCTCCTCGATCTCCAGAGTTAAATCCTTGTGATTTCTGTTTTTGGGGTTACCTTAAATCATTAGACTACACGACACCCATAGTTGATATCAACGATTTGAAGAATCGTATTCAAATAGCGTGTGACACCATAAGAAATACACCTCAAATCTTTGAACGTGTACGGCAATCCATGACACATAGGCTACGTTCATGTATTTTGGCTAGAGGTGGTCATTTCCAGCATTTATTATGAATCGTATTACATTTTACATCTTTACTGTTTTCCACTCAATTTATTAAAAAAATTATAAATTATGATGTTTATTTTTTTTCTCTGCAGCTATTGGTTTTGGGAAAAAAATTTAAGAATAAAAAAAGTTTTAAATAAAACAAGGATTTTAAGTTAAATTTTATTTCATACAACTTCGTCTCGAAAAAAAAGTTTTGATATGAAGTAAAGTAAGGGTTGCTAATTTCACCCCCGTATAATGTAACAGGAATATTGAAAAAATACACGTGGTTAGTCCTTTGCGAGTGCACGAAAATTACAGAATTTTAAGTTTCTAGCTTTACTGAAATTAAAAAAAAATAAAAACTCAATTTTAGTTACCACCTTTTATGGGTGATATCACCCTTAAGGGTTGGGCTGAGGAAATTTTGTTATAGGAAGAACCCATATTAATTTCATACGAGCAATCACCTCCTGAAGTTTGTCGCATGAATTTAGAAACACCCTGTATATGTTACAGTTCAAGTTGATTATCCAGTTGGAGTTGACTTTTCCTAGTTCTAGTCGACTCAAACGGCTGGTTTTAGTAAAAGTTGATTATAAATATAAAATGAAGATTTTTATTCAACATTTACTAGTAAAAGTAGACTCCAACTAGTTAAAGTATACTCTTCCCAATGCCATTTAGTAAAAGTTGATTCACACAAACAACCGATTCTAGAAATTAAATGTTACTGTATATTATGTTCAAATCGTGATATTTATAGTCCAGACTGTATCGTCGCCCCCGTTAGGTAAATTATTCCAGTTCGATTTTTTTGCACAAACTTACTCAAAAAGAGGTCCTTATAACGAATCCACAGGGTGTCAGGTGGTACCGTAATCGAAAAATTGTTTAAACAATTTTTTTTAAACAAATTCACAAAAAAAATTCACTTCGGATATTTTTTTACATCATTAATTTGGGTCATTCGGAGCAAAAGAGGTCTTTTGTGATTTTTCTGTAAAATTTATTGTTCTCGAGTTATACACGATTTAAAATTTGAAAAATGCGAAAATGACCATTTTCAAGGCTTAATAACTCAGTTAAAAATTATTATTATGAAAGTCAGAAAGTCGCCAAATCAAATTTTAACGACCCTCCTACAAGGTACTGAAGAAATATTTGTCATTATTGTGTTACTAAGGTGTTATTTTTAATTATTAACAATGAGCGCTAGGAGCGTATTGAGGCGGCTGTCAATGTGAGTGCGACTGAGATGCACCATTGGATGGTCGGAATGGAAGATCTTACTCGCACTGACATTGACGGCCGCCTCAATACGCTTTTAGCGCTCATTGTTGATAATTAAAAATAACAGCTTAGTAATAAAATAATGACAAAAATTTCTTCAGGATCTTGCAGGGGGGGGGCTTTAAACTTTGATTAGGTGACTTTCTGACTTTCATAATAATAGTTCTTAATCGAGTTATTAAGCCTTAAAAATGGTCATTTCGCATTTTTCAAATTTTAAATCGCGTATAACTGAAAAACTATCAATTTTAGAGAAAAATCACAAGAGACCTTTTTGCTTTGAATGACCAAAATAATATAAAAAAATTTGTCCGGAGTGAAATACTTAGTTATTAATAAAACAGTTCGTGAAGTATGCTTTTTGCGCACGCACGCGATGTTTTGCGCGACCCGCACGAGCGGGTCGAGTGCTATACATCGCCTAAGTGCGCAAAAAGTACTTCACGTACAGTTTCATACAATATTTTATCTACCAAAAACAAATAAAAAAACTGCAACTCTTCGTCACTGGAATACATTCCTATTTTACAATTTTTTAAAACTTTGACATTTAAAAATTCAAACTTCTTTCAAACCACAAAACTGTCAAAACTTTTTTTGTAATTTATTGCTCACATGTCATCACCATGACAAGGCAAAAGTTAAGGATATTTGATTATATGAAAGTGTGCTAAAAAACAGTGCGAAAAAGTAAATCCCATTTAAAATACATTATTACTTCAGGCACACTTTAAACCCTTCATGTACTGCTATCTATATTTACAATTTTCACACAATAAAAACTTATACATAATATTATGAGGTAGAGTAGATAAGAATTATTTCTGTGAATTTGGTTAACAAAAATTGGTTAAACAATTTTTCGACCGCGGTACCGCCTGACACTGTGTATTTGTTTGAGTAAGTTTGTGCAACAAAAACGAATCAGAATAAGTTACCTAACGGGGGCCACGTTACAGCCTGGACTAATAAGTAGTTGAAACGGTCAAAACAAAGAGACGCACACTCATCAAAAATGCACGTGAGATTATACTCGTATAAATTGAGTTTACTAACAAGGAAGAGTCAACTTCAAACTAGTAAAAGTTGATTTAAATTTTTCAAATCAACTTTTACTGCTCGTTTCAGTTGGAGTTGACTCGAACTAGGAAAAGTCAACTCTAACTGAGAATCAACTTGAACTGTAACATATATATTCTATTCTTCGTTCTATACGACGAAGAACAGGAGTGACATATACCATAGAAATAATTAAGACCTTAAAGTGGAACTGGGCTGGACACATTACTAGAATGTCAGATAACAGATAGACACAACGAATAATACACTGCAGACCAAGACAAGAAGCATATCGAAATAGAATCGTCCGCCAACAAGATGGTCCGATGACATAAAATGGATCGACAAAAATTGGATGCAAACAGCACAAAACTGAGGGAGACCTATATCCAGCAGTGGATAGATCCGGGTTGAAGGATGATGATGATGATGATATATTCCATACCCAGAATGGAAATACAGTGGAACCCCGATAAGTCGGCCCCCGATAACCCGGACCGATTTTCATCAGATAAACATTTTGATTTTCAATATTTTGTATTTTGAGAACGGCCCGATTTGGGCGTCGAAACGTTAATAAAATTATTTTTCAATTTAATTGTGGCTTATTTCCCATCAAAATAGTTAATTATCAGACAAACCTTTCAACAATAAAAATGTATGTAATATATTTGAGAGATGTGTATGTGTGTAATTTGAACTATACGATAGTCGATAGTAAAAATGACTCATAGCACACGCCGCAGAAACAACAGGCACCTGTCTGTAGTACCTATTCCTTTTTATTTCAAACTGTCTTAGCATTGTTTAGGAAAGACTATTTAAAAAATTCTTTTATAAACAATGGTCTTTAGTTTTCACTGTTCTTAAATAACATTACATCGTTGTGACTGTATTGTGTGTCTTGTATTGTTCGCTTCCGTTTGCTTACGTTTGTGTTTGGTGTTTTTTTTTTCAGTAATTTTGATGTGTAGGTACTGTGCTTATTTATAAATATATTTCATGTTATTTCAATTCTAACGGAGTTTATCTGTAAGTATACCGTATTTTATTAATTTTTACCATATTCTCCGGCTATCTCAGATTTTCGATAACCCGGATTGGCCGCGGTCCCGATTAATCCGAGTTAGCGAGGTTCCACTGTAAATATACTGGCATAAGTGACTTACAATAGCCAGACGCCGGCAAACTTATAACCAAAAATGTCATTTTGTATTATGCTGGGAACAACGATCCGGTCCATCGCTACGGAGTCGCAGTCTTGTTAGACATAGAAACTAATAAATCAGTGATAAGCTTCACTCTTTACTCAGAAAGAATGATAATGGTTCAGTTCAAGATAACCATATAACAAATTAACTTAATTTAAGTATACGTACCAACAGTGAATGAGGATGAAGAGGAGATAAAACATTTTACATGGAGTTAGACACAATTTTAAGATCTATTAAAAAAGAAGACATTACGATAGTAAGTAGTCAAGATATACGGGTTATTACCAATCTAGTCCAAGAGGCAGCGTTGAAAAATCTCTTTGAATTTACTAAAGCTAGATTTTTCACAGTTGATTACTGTGATTGTGTAGAGAAACATACTGCGGTAGGTCAAGCGAAACGTAGAACATGGGTTACTGAGAGGGTATCAAAGTTGCTTTCCTACGAAGGTAATTAAATCCATTTACTAAGGCTGAAAATCAGTACACACATTCTAAATTAAATATAAATAAAAGTTATTATAGTCGGTCAGCTGTATGACGGGACAGAGCCGGTCGGTCGGCCCCAGTGAATGTACAGGGTTATTCACTATGTTTTGACCCCTTTGTAAACTGCTTTATTTACAAAATTTGAAAAAAATGTAAAATACAAAAGTTATTCGATTTTTAAATTATGATTTTTTAACATATATATCGTACTAGTGACGGCATCCATTTGGACGTGATGATGTAATCGACTATTTTTTTAAATGTGAATAGGGGTCGAGTGCTAGCTCATTTGAAAGGTTATTTAATTCCATATTCAGTAATATAAACATTAACATGATTAATTATACAGGGTGTCCAAAAAAAATTTTATTAAATTGTTTAGTTAATAATTCAAAAAAAAATTTTGGACACCCTGTATAAATAATGATCTTAATGTTTATATTTTCGAACAATATATATTGATATATAACAATTTCGAAAACAAAACATTGTGATTAAAGGACATGATTTCAAAGAAAATGAGGAAATTGAAGATGCCACCAACTTCATAGCAAATCAATTGGATACAATGAAGGATAAAGAACTTATTATGAAGAACAAGAGTAAATTAAGAGGAACGCGGTACTTCATTGAAAGTGATCTAACACAAACCGAAGCCAGACTACAGAAAGAGTTAAGAGATATGGCGAGAGAAGAAAAAGGAAAAGGTAATGAAACGAAAGTCGGCTATCAGAAAATATGTATAAACGATGAATGGTGGAAATGGAACCATAGTACCGAAAAATTAGAGAAAATGGAAAAAAACTAAGTCTAAACAAACACAGTGGACAGATAAATACGGAAACGAATAAGGCACGAAATATGATTATGATAGGACAATGGAATGTTAGAGGGACTTTTGAAGTAGGGGCACTAAAAAATTTATCAGTTACATTGGAGAAATATGAGATAGATATTGCTGCTATACAAGAAACTAAACAAAAAGAAAATTTCTGCATAGATGTGGGAAGCTATGTATTCTTCAACAGTGGAGACAATGAACGTATATTTGGAGTTGGATTCCTTATAAAGAAAAAATTTGCCAGTCTGGTGATAGATTTTGAGGCAGTCACAAGCAGATTATGCAAAATAAGAATGAGGGGAAAATACAGAAAAATATCCCTTATAAATGTACATGCACCAACGGAAAATACAGAAGATGTTAAAGATAGCTTTTATGAACAGTTAGAGCATCTGTTCTACCAAATACCATCATACGACACAAAAATAATTGTAGGAGATTTCAATGCCAAGATTGGCAGAGAGGACGTATACAAACAAATAACAGGGGGGAAAAGTAAACACAGGGAGAGTAACCTGAATGGAAAAAGAGTAATAGAATTTGCTTTCGAACACAATATGCGAATTATGAGCACTTATTTCGACCACAAAGAAATCCATAAAGGTACCTGGGTATCACCAGATGGACAAACAGTAAATCAAATAGATCATTTGCTAATAGAAGCCAAACATGCAAGAGCCATACAAGATAGCCGAAGTTATAGAGGTGCAGATGCAAATTCTGATCACTTTTTGGTCAAAGTCAAAATGGAGCAAATAATTCCCACAATCCCTAAGACCAGTTGCACAAAAATGAAAAGATATAACGGTGCACTACTTCAGAATGAAGAGGTTAAGAAAAAATTCAAGCATAAAATTGAACAGAAAATAGAAAGCCAGACAACAGTAGATGATATAGAAAGCAGATGGGTACAGCTAAGGGGAAACATTCAAGAGGCAGCCGACTTAGTATTACTAAGAAAAAGTCAAAGTAAACAAACAGACTGGTACGATGAAGATTGTAAGAAAGCAATTAGGGACCGAAATAAAGCCAGAATAAACAGCATAATGAGAAATAATGAAGAAAGTAAACAAGCCTATGCTGAAAAAAGACGGGAAGCAAAGAAGATCTGTAGAAGAAAGAAACGGTTAAATCTAGAGCAGAAATTAGACCGAATTGAAGAAGATTTTTTAAATAAACAAGTCAGGAATTTCTACCAAGAAATAAAACGCGACCGAACCCAGTACAAAACCGCATTAAGATATTATAAAGATGAAGAGGGAAATCTGATAGGTGGAATAGATGAAAAATTAAGAAGATGGGCCAATTATTTCCAGAATATATTATGCACAGACGATCAAGACGAAATAGAGCAAATGCAACTACCACATGAAGAAGAAAGAGACCCAAATGTGAATGAAGAAGTACCTACCAAGGAAGAAATTATAGATATCATAGAAAACTTAAAAAACAACAAAGCACCGGGAGAAAACGGTATCATTGCAGAGTTTTTAAAAGATGGTGGCGAAGGGCTTCAAGAAGAAATCACCGAGTTAATATGCGAAGTGTGGATCAAAGAAAATATACCCAATCAGTGGAAAGAAGCTATCCTATGTCCTGTACATAAAAAAGGAGACGTTACAGATTGTAGAAATTACAGGGGAATAGCTCTACAAGATACAGTATATAAAATTCTGGCCATATTAATTAGAAATAAAATTAAAACAAAAGTGGAAAATTGTCTAGATGAATATCAAGCGGGTTTTAGAGCACAAAGATCGGTAATAGACCAAATTTTTGCAATGAAACAAATTTTATCTAGCTCATATGAATTCAAGCTAGTATTAAATATGTTATTTATTGATTTTAAACAGGCATACGATACCATAAAAAGAAGTAAAGTATATGAAACGCTAGAATATTTTGAATTTCCACCAAAAATAGTAAGATTGACTAAATGCATACTTAGTGACACTAAAAGTAAAGTTATGATAGAAGGACGGGTTTCGGATAGCTTTATCACCAATAGAGGCCTGCGACAAGGTGACCCGTTATCAACAGATTTCTTCAATTTAATTTTAGAGAAGATTATACGAGAATGCAATATCTATACTAAAGGCACAGTTTATCATCACAGGCATCAATGTGTAGCATACGCAGATGATATTACCTTAATAACAAGGAGACCTGCAGAATTAAGAGAAATCTTCAATAGACTAGAAAGAACAGCCAAGGAATATGGTTTAGAAATAAACGAAGAGAAAACGAAATATATGGTGATGAAGGGAAATGAAAATCATCTGGGACAGTCCTTTAAGATACAAAGCCCAAGTAAAGAATATAACTTCGAAATTGTCGGCCAATTCGATTACTTGGGAGTAACACTAACAAATAGGAACGAAGAGAACCAAGAAATAGCAAAAAGAATGGCGAAAGGTAGTAAGAGTGCTGGAAGTCTAAATAAGATACTGAGGTCGAAGATAATATCCAGAAGAGCAAAAAAACGAATATATACAACAGTTATCCGACCTACGGTACTCTATGCTAGCGAGACCTGGACATTAAATAAAGATATGGAAGTAAAATTAGATAGATGGGAACGAAAGATCCTCAGAAGGATATATGGAGGTTTAAAAGAGGGGAATATCTGGCGAAGAAGAACGAATGAAGAAATAATGCAAATATATGGACAACCAAAAATAACAACACTCGCCAAAATTCAAAGATTAAGATGGCTTGGGCATATAGCAAGAATGGAAGAAGGAAGAGTTCCCAATCAACTAATAAACACGGAGGCTGGTACAAAAAGAAAAAGAGGACGCCCCCGAAGAAGATGGTTGGAGTCTGCAAAAGAAGATCTGAAGTCGCTGAGGGTACAAGATTGGAAAAACCTAGCACAAGACAGAAAGAAATGGAAGAAAACAATTGAAGCCTTGGGCCCCTAAGGCCTGTTGAGCTGAACTATATATATATATATATATATATATATATATATATATATATATATATATATATATATATATATATATATATATATGTAACTCGTAAAGTTTGGGGACAGTATCGGTTACTTAATGGTGAGTTTGAGGACATTAGTCAAGTTTGGGGACCGTCCTCAAACTTTTGTTTTGGGAAACGGTTAGTTTGAAGACATGTCCCCAAACTGTTGTGCCTATTGACTATTGGTGATTTTGAGGACATATCTGACAACAGCAATGTTTTTAGATTATGTAAGCTCTCACGGCTGGAAAGTTCAGGATGGGTGTGGTTTTTTGGGCTTATAAGTAAAAATTGTAATTGGCTGACGTTTAGTCTGGAACTTTATCAGACTTTTACAAAGTATGGTAAACGTTTGTATTACTAATTTAAAAGTTGTTAGGTCATAAATTTTGTGAATTATAAAACATTATTTATATGTTATTAATTTTACTATGTCCAACCAATATATAATAGAGCACTAAATTTATTTGCAAAATTGGTTTTACATTACAATCTTAGTTGTTAATAAGCTACCTAGTGGTGTTGTAATACAAATAAGGAACGAAAATTGTCGTGGCCGCGCCAAATTTCAAAAGTTGTCATTTTGAATCGAATTCAGTCATGTCTGGGTTTTAAAGCTATAAGATACCTTATCAAAAATTAAGATACTAATATGTCTGTAAACCTGTATTGACCCAGTTCCCAATATATTTTTTCACAACTGTAGCAGTTAGTACTAGGTTTGTTCTAGTTTGTTCTGTAACTTTGAAGTTTGTTCTAAAAAATAAAAGAATTATTGAAAAAAATATGTGGATTTTTAACTTGACATAAACTTGTATGGCCCACTCGAAAACAAATACTTTCCGGAATATTCAAACAGATGATAGCCACTTAGTGCTAGGTTTGTTCTACCTCCCGGCGGAAGCGAGTAATTAGTTTCCCATAAACAAAAAAGTTATTCAACATACAATGTGGCGCTCCAATTTTACGTAAAGCTGTACTGCCCCATATATAATATAAACGATTAGAGAAAATCTGAATAAACCACAAGTTAGTGCTAGGTTTGTTCTGCATTTTTGCCAAAACGTGTAATTTATTCTGCATTAACAAAGAAGATGTAAAAGATAAAATGTGGCGCTCCAATTTTACGTAAAGCTGTACTGCTCCATATATAATCCAAATGATTAGAGAATTGTGTGTAATTTGTTCTGCATAAACAAAAAAGATATACAAGATAAAATGGAGCGCTCCAAGTTTACGTAAAGCTGTACTGCCTCATATAAAATCCAAACGATTAGAGAAAATATGAGCAAACCACAAGTTAGTGCTAGGTTTGTTCTGTAGTGTTGCCAAAGCGTGTAATTTGTTCTGCATAAACAAAAAAGTTATACAAGATATAATGTGGCGCTTCAATTTTATCTAAAACTGTAGTGCCCGTATAAAGTCCAAACGTTTACGGAAACAATATGATTCGGGGCTCGTATAGCACTAAATACAATGCCTTTAATTTGGTATGTTTTGTTTTTTAAGGTAACTGTTTTTGGAATGTCGGTTAACTCGACAAATGTACAATTTTCCAGACAAAAACCTGGATGGGAGCAAAAAAAGTGCTTAAAAACGTGGCAACAATTAAAGTCTCTTCCACAAACGGAACACATAGATATGGTTACATTTATTGCATTTTGCTAATTCTTGATTCCCTTCCTTGACAAATACTGTGTGTCACAGATAAACTGAATTTTTATTGATCCTAAAAAATGCAAGTTTTGCTGCTGAATTTGAAATTTCTCATTATTTCAGTTTTTATTTTGTTATAGATATAACGCATCTGGAAAAATGTATCTGTATCCAGAAATTTAGTGTTTCAATATAAAAGTTATTTTAATAACAGCTGTAAAGCTGAATAGCTGAATAATCCCTTGTAAAAACTCTATTGTTGTATAATCATCAGAGTTACCCAAGCTACCAAGACCGGCTTATTGCCAAGTCAACTGTAGGTACATAACATCAGATCAAATAATATGTATTATCATTCAAGCGTAATTTCAAAAGACTCTCATTAGTTTAAGTCTCAACAAAGAAAATGAGCCCAAAATTATAGACTATTTATATTTAGTCAAACTGACTGGACCGGCTGTGGAAATTGTGCAAAAAACGGGAGAAACAATTTGAATTTGGAAAGATCGATCAGGCGCATCTTTAGCGTACTTTTTAGCAATAAAACTTACAAATTTATATACACTTAAACAGATGTTAGTCAATATGCAGGGTGTTTCAAAAGTAAGGTATACTATTAAAGCGGATTCTTTGGTTTATTTTATATGAACGTATGTCTAAAACGTTTTAAATTTTTAGATACAGGGTAATAAAATAAATAAAAGCGGTAGCTTATTAATAAATATAATAAATTATCATCATCATCAATGGTGCTACAGCCGTATGAAAGAGCCTCGACCTTCACAAGTCTATTACGCCAGTCAGTCCTACCCATTGCCAACCGTTGCCAGTTTGCTGCGACTATTTTTCTCCCATCCTCATCTACACCATCCTTTCATTTGAGTTTTGGCCTACCCCTATTTCTACTTCCCACAGGTTGTGACATAAGAGCTCTTCTAGAAGGGTTGTTCTGCTGTGATCTTGCTAGATGTCCTGCCCATCTTAATTTTTCTATTCTTATAAGAGATACTACGTCTTTACCACCAAATTTTTGTTTATATCTGTGGTATACCTCGTAGTTGTACCTCATCCTCCAAATGCCATTTTCACAGATGCCACCGAATATTCCTCCGAGGATCCTTCGTTAAAATATAAGCATAAGGTTTTCGTCTTCCTTGGAGATGGTCCATGTCTCTCATCCATATGTCAACAATGGTTGTATAAGGGTTTTGTATATGGTTATTTTTGTTTTTTGGCCTAAGTTTTTGCTTTTCATATGTCTACTTAGTCCAAAATAGCATTTGTTTGCTAGGATTATCCTTCGCTTGATTTCTTCCGTCATGACGTTCTCCTTTGTGATCAGGGAGCCTAAGTATGTGAATTTGTCCACCACTTAAAAGTAGAGTTATCAACCGTGAATTGGTGACCGATGTTTCTGGCTCTATTGTTGGGTGTTGATGCCATCATCTTAGTTTTCTCCTCGTTTACTTGCAGGACCATATTTTTTGAGGAGTTTAAGAAGGTGGTATACATTTCTTCTAGCTTGCGTGTTGTGCGAGTAACTAGGTCCACGTCATTTGCATATGCCAAAATTTGGGATGACTTATTAAAAATATTTCCTCTGTTGTCTATTCGGGCATGTCTGATCGCCTTTTCCAGAGCTATGTTAAACACCCCAGCACATCTGGCCAGTACACCTCGCCAGCAAGGATGTGGACATTATCCATGACTTCATATAATTTATTTCTTAGGACAATTCATTGGTTTTTTCCAGTATTTGCCTTAGCACAAAGATCTGGTATGTTGTTGATCGACAACTTAATAATAAATAAATAAAAAAATAAAAGGTAATATTTACATACACAACGTTTCAAAAGTAAAGTGAAATATTTAACGGGGTGAATTTTGGGTTTATTTTAAGAAAACTTTATTTGAGATGTCATAAAGGTCTTAAATTTTGAGATATACGAAAAATCTCTAAATACCTAGGGTGTTTCATTTAAAATAAGTAGGTTATTACAGCTTCAATTTGTTAATAGAACAATCTAATATTTTGACCACCATGTACAAAGGCATAGGAAACCCTAAAAAAGATTGGAAGCTAAGTAAATTTTACATACGATAAACTAATAAAAGACAGGACGTTTCATTTAACATAAGTACCTTATTACACCTTGAATTTTGTTAATAGAACAATCTAATATTTTGACCACCCTATACAAAATTTTGCTACAATAAATATCTATTTAAAACGCTGAGTAGGCTATTATTAAGATCCAAGAAAAGATTTGTCACTGATTCTTAGATTCATAGATATTTACTTTTTTCTAAAACGTTACATTTCTATAAAAATCGAAGTAAATCAAAACACCCTGAACTTAGGTATTCGCGGTGTGCAAGTACTTGGAAGGGATACGCGAAACGATCGTGCGCGAATAGCGGAGAAATATTGCAACTTTCTTAAATACTTCATATCGTCAATTGAAATTGTCAAATTGACGTACATTTCATATCTACTCTCGTTGAATAAGAAAAATTATATATTGCTCCACAGTATTGATATTATATGCAATTATTATATAAAGGTAAATTTAATTAACTGTATTTTGCTTGCAGTACTGCGTTTTAATAACTAGTTTTATTTACTACATACAATTGTTTACGTTTTAATAACATAACCTGAATCTTATTTTTTCTTCTTATTATTTTTTCTCCTTATTATTTTTTTGGACTACGGCGTTGACAATTGTCCAGTAACCAGGACTAATATAATTGGCCAATATAATTAAAAGTGCGAATAAAGTTGCAGAGCGTAGAAACCAGGTGTCGCTTTGCCGAATTTGCACGGTTCCAATGGAGAACCCTTATGCCCTTATAAAAGTATAACTTATTTTTTAAGGGAAATTCAAAAATGTTACCTGATATAGGGTGTTCCATAAGAAAAAATATAACTTTGATATACTATCTTTTGGAGCACCCTGCATAATTCACATTATTTTTAGACTGTAGTGTTAACGGTCCTGTATATTTCTATGAAGAATTTTTTTAAAAATATCAAGTCGTTTTCCGTACAGAGACCGAGGCGAATACAATAAACCACCCTGTATAATATTTTTCTATGAAATAAAATGAACACTCTTGTCACAAACTACTTTTCGTCAATAATTGGTTATTGTCGTATTTTTGATTATAAAATTATTGTAATATTCACTTTCTTCCCTTACATAAAATATAAACTATAATAATTTATAATTTAAACACATTAAAGTCAGAATTTGGTATTATTTTTTAAAAGTAAATTAAATGTAAGACCAAATACTTGCCACGTCGGGATAGTATCACGAGGTTTTTTCCTGGTTTTCCCTCGTGATTTACTATGGAATCTTTAACGCGAGAATTTTACTGCCATCGTTGCATTTGGTTGTCTTTTTAAAGACAGATCACATGCTATGATTTTTTTTTGTGTCGGATATTATTGAGTTGGGGTTGATTTTATGTAATCGAATGAACTATCTTTCAGTAAAGTCGTCCCAGGAACGCAACTTATAAATATTGTCAATATCATTTTAAAGTCTTCTACTTTAAAATGTATGTCTGAATTGCCAATATAAATAAGTCAGATTAAATAAATTATTAGAAGAATTTTTTACTTAGCAACAGCATTTTTGTTTAATTTAGTAGTATTTTGTTTTTGACAACGGCACGCGATTTGGGCGTCGAAACGTTAATAAAATTATTTTTTTCAATTTAATTGTGGCTTATTTCCCATCTAAATAGTTAATGACTATTTTATTATTTCACCTGCAATTTATTTAACAACAAAAATTGTTAATAACTTTCAAAATTTGGATATAAAGAATGGACACAGAAAAATATAATATAAAAATGTATACCATTTACCAAAAATATAATAATTGATTAATCCTAATACTCCATCAGTTTCTATATTTTTCCCTTAATTATCTAGATATTTATTTAAAATAAATATGTAATGCTAAGTACCTATGTAAATACCAAATGAAATATAAAATTTCTTAAGCCGGCCCTTTTCCCCACTTATTACCTGACGTGGCAGAGGTCCCTTTATTTATCGTTTCGACTTTATCAGCGGGGTACTCTAAAATTCTGCAAAGTAAATTCTTATAATTATTAGGCACTTATTAAATTATTAAAGTTATCACTTACTAGTTGTTGTCTATTCAAATTTTTCTTTGGATTTTATATGGGGCAGTACATTTTTAGGTAGAATTGAAGCAACGCATAATATATTGTTTAACTTTTTTTTTAACAAATTTCACGCTTTGGCAGTAATGCAAAACAAACACAGCACTAACTTATGGTCTATTTAGATTTCCTCCAATCGTTCGGATCCTATAATAGATGGCAGAGCGCTATACTGTATCTGGAATAACTTTTTTGTGTACGCACAACAAATTACACGCTTTGGCAAAAATGCAGAACAAATATAGCACTAACTTGGTGGTTTATACCCTATTCCACGAATATACGACTGTTTTGGATTATCTCAACAACGAATACTTCACTGTGCAAAATATGAAGAACGAAACTAAATTGCATATTACATTGTTGCTTAGTGAAATAATTATTGGAGCCATTTATGCCCGGTTGCACCAACAGATCTTAAGCTTAAGTCGAGAATATCATTAGAATTAATATAATATAATTATAATACAGTAGAGCGTCGATAATCCGAACTAAGTGGTACAGGGGTAGTTCGGATTATCAATTTGTTCGGATTATCGAACATATGTTAAAAATACATACAAAGCTCATAAACATAGTACATATTATGTACATACGTTTTAGTTACAAGGAATAAAACACCTGCATAATAAACAAATACTTATATTGTATGTATTTCTGCATAAACAAAACAAAAATCCGTGATCATATTTTTTAATTTTACAATTTTTTTGCGTTCGGATTAGCGATCGTTCGGATTACCAGGGTTCGGATTATCGACGCTCTACTGTATATTACAATAAGAATACCATAATATAATAATAGATATAATTGATAATAACGTAAGAATCTAAAATTATGGTGCAACGTAAGTGATACTCAAGGAGGCCCTATGTATAAGTAGAGCTTAGCTAAGCTGGAGCTTTAGATCCGTTGGTGCAACCAGGTATAAATTTCGTACTTTTTATGTTGCACACTAAAATATCCGTTGACTCGATAATCTTAAACAGTCATATATTCGTGGAATTACCTATATTCAGATTTTATTCAATGGTTTGGATTATATATGGGGCAGTACAGCCTTACGTAAAATTGGAGCGCAACATTATATCTTGTATATCTTTTTTGTTTATGCAGAACAGATTACACCCTTTGGCAAAAATGCAGAACAAACCTAGAACTAACTTGTGGTTTATTCAGATTTTCTCTAATCGTTTGGATTCTATATGGGGCAGTACAGCTTTACGTAAACTTGGAGCGCCAAATTATAACTTCTATATCTTTTTTTGTTTATGCAGAACAAATTACGCGTTTTGAAACAAACTCAGCACTAACTTGTGGTTTATTCAGATTTTCTCTAATCGTTTGGATTCTATATGGGGCAGTACAGCTTTACGTAAACTTGGAGCGCCACATTATAACTTCTATATCTTTTTTTGTTTATGCAGAACAAATTACACGCTTTGGCAAAAATGCAGAACAAACCTAGCATTAACTTGTGGTTTATTCAGATTTTCTCTAATCGTTTGGATTCTTTATAAGGCAGTACAGCTTTACGTAAAATTGGAGCGCCACATTGTATGTTGAATATCTTTTTTGTTTATGGCAAACTAATTACTCTCTTTCGCCTGGTGTTAGAACAAACCTAGCACTAAGTGGCTATCTGTTAGAATATTCCAGAAAGTTTTTGTTTTCGAGTGGGCCGTACAAGTTTATGTAAAGTTAAAATGCCACATATTTTTTTCAATAATTCTTTTATTTTTTAGAACAAACTTCCAAATTACAGAACAAACTAGAACAAACGTAGCACTAACTGTGAAAAAATATATACGGGGAACTGGGGCAATACAGGTTTACGGACATGATACTAATGTGAAAACAATTTCATTTTAGGTCAAACGGTTTAGATTTTGTAAGCAATTTAAGTACCAGAAATTTCACTTTTCAAACCTCGATTATTCAAAATTTGGTTAAAGATAGAAATAGTAGATTGAACATGAGATGTATCTAAAATAAGAATATTCTGATAATTACAAAAATAGTATAATATACAGGGTATTGTATTTAAAATAATAAAGTTGGTGTTGGCCACTGCTACACGACACGCTCTGTATGAAAAGTTTTTATTGGAAAAAATGCACAACTAAAAATAACAATCGACCTGTGTGAGCGTTTTTTAACTACGGCCCCATTTATGTATAATCGAATTTATGGAAACCTAAACGTCCTCACTGTATATAAAAAATCTACTGTGGAAGTTGAATTTATAAACATCAATCAAATTTGGTATATATGTAGTGATTTTTTCGATTACAACTCATTAATCCGATATCAGATTTACAACAAAAGTTGATGTAAAAACGTGGAAATCCCTCCATCACTATCTAAACCAATGGGATTTCAAAAAATAAACGTGACAACTTATTGAAGCAACTTAATACAGTTATGCCTGAAAACAGAAAAAACTTTTAGATTAATTTGCCTGTGCGTGATGAGTGAGAAACGAAAGTTAAAGAATATACAGTATGTCCCTATAAGTTGTATCTATCCATATGGAAAACTTTTTTATTATTAATTTTACGAAGAAAGTTATTCTTTATAAAAAGTTCTGCATGGTCCAAAACCCAAGATTCAACCACATTATATCAAATTTTATGAATGTTATACGAGGTATGTCAAAAAGTTTGAATTTAATTCAAGAGTAAAGTAGCTTTATTTTTCACAACATTGAAAATTGATATTATGCAAAGTTGTTTGGAATTAAAAACTATATTCTAATATGCAATTACATCCTTCTAATTGATTTTTTTTAATTATGGATAACTAACATTATTTTCAGTTATTTCAATTCTGATAACCCTTTTATTATTAATTTTACGAAAAAAAGTAATTTTTAAGAAAAAGTTCTGGATGGTCCAAAATCTAAAATACAACCATCTTATATCAAATTTTATCAATGTTATAGGAGGTATGTCAAAAAAGATAAATTTAGATCTAATGTAAAGTACCTTTATAGTTCAGAATATTTCAATTAAAAGGACGCAATTGCATACTGAAACATAGTTTTTAATTCTAAATAACTTTTCATGATAACAATTTTCGATATTGTGAAAAATAAACGTATTTTATTCTTAAGCGAAATTCATACTTTTTACATACCTCGTATAAAATTGATAAAATTTGACATAAGATGGTTGTATTTTAGGTTTTAGACTATGCAGAACTTTTTATTAAGAATCACTTTTTTCGTAAAATTAATAATAGAAGAGTTATCTGAATTGAAATAACTGAACAGGCATCCATAATGAAGGAAGGATGTAATTGCATACTAGAATATAATTTTTAATTTCAAACAAATTTTCATAAAAGCAATTTTCAATATTGTGAAAAATAAAGCTACTTTACTCTTGAGTGAAATTCAAACTTTTTGACATACCTCGTATAATATTCAAAAAATTTGATATCTGATGGTTGAATGTTACGTTTTGGATCATGCAAAGCTTTTTATGATGAATAACTTTTTTTCGTAAAATTAATAATAAGAAAGTTTTCCATATGGATACAACTTACAGGGACATACTGTATAATATCAGGGCCGGCGATAACAGGCCTGCAAGGGATGCACTGCAGGAGGGCGCCCCTGTTTGGGGGGCGCCAGAATGAGCTTTTTTATTGGTGTTTTACAAAATACTATTTATATTATTATATACTATTTATAAAAAACCGAAGGGCGCCTTATGCTAGTTTTTGCAGACCCCTTATACCCTAGCGCCGGTATTGTATAATATCAAAAACAATTTGTTTAAAATGTATGTTTGTTGAAACTATTTTGCTGTTAAAAAAATAGTTGTGTATTTACAATATTTTCGTATCTGTTTAAGTATTTACTCTTTAAAACTAACTTAAATAAATGTTTGTTCAAACTATCATTAGTATTATTATTAGTTCTCCTCAACTCCTACTGTATTTTTCCTAAAAAAATTTAAATTATTCTAGACAGAGTTACTTAGCGAAAATGCAGTAACCATTTTTTATATATCTCGCCGCATCTTTTCTAAGCAAACCACACAAGGTAAAGTCTCAAATTGTTAGCACTAACACAGTATCTGTCTTTTTTATTGATAAATATGAAATGTTTTGTATATTAATTAAAAACCAAATTTTCTATAAATTCAAACTTGCTAATAAAAAAAACCTTGACAGATGGGTAACTCTCAAACTCAGGACAGCTTTTCAAAGTTAACCTAATTTTCTCTGTTATCTTGTGTAGATACTGCGTTTTTGCTTACGAGTTCAGATCTCCGGTAGTAATTCGAAGCCTTGGTTTATCATTTTCTTTGAAACCGCTTCTCTCAGATTATTTTGATTTTTTTTTATTTGGCAGATCCAATATGGCGAACATATTTTTTGAAAATTAACCATTGTGTTCAAAATTTGGCACACGGAGGTATTTGAAATCGGTGATCACGAATCAGAGGTCATATTTGCACCCAATATAAGGGATTCGGTTACTCTGTTTCTGCTATATGAGTCCACCCTTGAATTTTGTAAATTTGATTTCAGATTCGTGATTGTGTATACAAAATCGGGAACAACTTGGTTGAGTTTCAAAGACTCCCCCATATATCCCCAGAAAGATCCCCCATATTGGATTTTTGACCGCCATATTTGATGTGCACCAAAGTCGACATCGGGGGGTTTTTGGCGTCGCTGATTACGAATCCGTATTCAAATTTACAAAAATCAAGATGGTGGACCCAACATAGCTGAAACTCAGTAACCGAATTTAGTATCAGCGATTCCAAACACCTCTATATACCAAAATTTGGTGCTAATCGGTTGATGTTCACAAAATAGATTCCAATATTGGATCCGCGATTTTGAATGTTGTAAATGTGATCTCGTGTTAATGATCAGCAATCCCAAAAAACCCCGTATAGTACCAAATTTGGTTGATGTTGTAAAATTCGGCCTCCATATTGGATTTTTTTATATATACATATACAGGGACAACTAGGTACGCCACTCGAAAGGATATATTGGTGTCCTCTCTAATTATCATCATAAAGTTGCACCAATATTACACTTATATTTACAAAAATAAAGTTATAAACAGCTCACTCTTTAAAACCCCTTTTTTACAACAGTTGTTTTTACCGCAAGAGTTATAAATAATATACCGCCAAAATAAAGTTACGTATCCAGTATTCACATGACTGAATTACTTATAAAATTACCTTTTCAACGAGGTGTCACACTTAGTATTTTCCCTATTTAAATTGTATGACTGACAGTCACCTGTCACCGAGGGGCGGGGAGAAAGGTATGATAGTTGAGGTTATGATAGAATGTTGATAGATAGAAAGATAGGAATAATAATTGACCTGTTTTTAAATTTTTTTCTCAGCACATGTATCTTGACGGTCCCTGTTTCGTTTTCGAAGCCTCAACCTGTATAATAGGTAGACTATTGTAAAAATACTGTAACATAAATTCTCACGTTAACTTTAGGTACATATGTGTCTATATTCGAGTTAAAATGGTTAGATTTATTTTTGAGTTAAAATTAGTTAGCAGAGCAGAAGTATAAAAAATTCATTTCAAAATTGTTAAAATTATTAAAAAAATTATGAGTTTGGTAATAAACGCAAAATAGAGCGGCGGATTTTTGATCAAATCCTTATAAAAACAAAGATTTCTACTTGTGAAAATCAAAATATACATATTCAACATGCTGGACGACCATCGGCGTGGACTTTTTCGCCTTTGTAGGTTTTAGAAACTCGATGAGGAATCCAACAACATTGTTGGAAATCAACTAAAATTAATATAAATAGTTTACATTATCTATATACATTTATATATATCGAAAATTACTTATTTGTATTACACGATATTTATAAAAATTGGTTTGTGGGTAATCCCCACAAAGTTATGACGAATATAAATTATGGCTTCAGAAAATATTTTGACAGACAGACACGCCCCTTCTGTTTATACAGTTTATACCTGTTCCACCCTGTTCTGTTCTGTTATACCCAGAGCCGTACGGTACATAATATTTTAAATACAGTGCATTTATTATTTCGTAAACCTGCCATTTTAAGGAAAAATCCTGAAACAGGTAGATTTTTATTTTTAAATTAGGATTTTTTTGGCATTAGTAGTGGCGTCATCCATCTGGGCGTGATGACGTAATCGATGATTTTTTTAATGAGAATAGGGGTCATGTGATAGCTCATTTGAAAGGGTATTCAATTCTCTATTCACTAATATAAACATTAATATAATTATTTGTACCTGGTGTCCAAAAAAATGTTTTATAAATTAAATTAATTGACATAAAAAGATGAATGTATTTAATTTATTTAATCCTAAATGCATTTTATTGCTCAGAAAACAGAAAAAAAAATTATTTGAAAAATAAACATTGATTTTCGCTTAAACGAAATGGTTAAACTGCTAAGAGGCTAGTGGGTGGGAGCTTTAACATTGAATTTAAGCCAAAAACAGTATTTATTTGTTAAATTACCATTTTTGTTCCTGTTACGTGACAACAGTAAAACGTATTTTGAATTAAATAAATTACATACATTCTTCTTTTTTCTCAATTAATTTAATTAAAAGATATTATTTTGAACACCCTGTATAGCTAATTATGTTAACGTTTATGTTATTGAATAGACAATTGAATACCTTTTTAAATCAGCTATCACATGACCCCTACTCTCTTTTAAAAAAATCATCGATTACATCATCACGCCCAGATGGATGATGTCACTAGTATGATATATGCCAGAAAATATTAGTTTAAAAATAAAAATCGACCTCTTTCAGGATTTCCCCCCAAAGTTACCTGTTTACGAAATAATAAATTTATGCGTTACTTCTGTATGATGGAAGTCTTTGAAATGCCGCCCCTTATACAGGATGTTTTTAAATAAGTATGACAAACGTTAATGGGCAGTAAAGTACGTGAAAAAAATAATGACAGTTTGCTCGATAAACATAATATGTACGCAAATGCTTAGTTTCCGAGATAAGAGCTGCTGAAAATTGTGATTACAAGCTGACGATTTATTTATTGATCTAAAACCGGTTGAGACATGCAAATTAAATTTGGTGGGTTATAAGAGGTAGTTATTGTGCATTTTTTGACATACAATTAATAATTTTATACGCACCATTGGCGCGCATATTGGTAATGGCCTGAATTCTTTATAGAAAAAAATAGTACGCCACTGAGATATTTCAAATTAAAAATAATTCTCAATCCCTTGTTTAATTTGTGACAAAAATATATCTTCTCTAATTTTCATACGACGATGCTCCGTTTTTATGCAAAAAATATCTTAACGCTTACAAAGTTATGAGTTTCTAGAAGCAAAAATCGATTAATAAAAAAATTAAGAACATAGGCGCAAATTTGCTTGCAATGCTTTTTAAATGCATTTATTTTTTTCGGATTCTGAAAAATCTATTAGATATTTTTGAAAAATTTAAACGCAGATTGAATGACTGAAAGAAAGAAACCGAGGGCCGAAAGTCCCTTAGAATAAACAAATGTTTCTTTTGAATAAGATATTTGAAATTAAAAAGTAGACTCAATTTTCTCTTTTTTTTTTTCACCCCTGTAACTTGTTCAAATAAACATTATAGAGGTTTTCATGGACTTTCGGCCCTCGGTAATAATGTAATCTTTTATTCTGCGTTTAAATTTTTCAAAAATACTAATTAGTTTTTTCAAGATTCGAAAAAAATAAATGCATTTAAAAAGCATTACAAGCAAATTTTGCGCCTACCCACTTAACGGCACTGTCATAAAGCCGGCCACTAACGATACTGCGGCGTCGTTCAATTTTGTCGAATTCCACCTAATCGGCAAACATTTTGATCGTGTGTGACCGTGCATCCAACAAAATCGTCACAATTTTACCACAGAAAAACTGGTTTCGATAGTGCAGTACTGCAGAATTGATATCATCGACGATTTTGTCGAACAACACCGCAGTACCGTGAGTGACCGGATTAAAATATAGATGAACAAATTCATTTTAAATTTAGCTCCACCTGTTAAGACCGTCCAAAGATTTTTCGTAATCAAATAAACGCTTTTCCTCCTGGCTCGAATTTTCTTTTTCAGCTGGAAATTCGGAACTTATATCAAGATTTTCTGCAATTTTATTAAATTTTCATTTGCTCATTAGCCATATTGTCTCTAACTTTTCAGTTTTTCTATAGTTTCTGACAACATTTTTACACAATCTGACACTTTAATTTTTGATTTACATACTGATTATGCCGCCCCACTTTGTAATGCCGCCATGCTATGACTGCCTCGCAGCATCATAGCTCGGCACGGCCCTGTTATACCCCATTCTGTTACCTGTTACTGACTGACTTTATTGCAGTTATCTCAAAGACGAATAATCCCCTTTTTCCTTTTTGCATCTCTTCGGAAATTTACAATACTATGTGAATTGAAAAGAATATACTGATACGGAGCTTAATTATTGTATTGTTACATGCTTAAAAATTTTGGACTTTCCGTTAATTTTAAATTTTAAAAATTTGGTTACGAGTTTCAGTATTGTGAGATATAAATGTATGGACCTTTGACTAATTGTATTTGGTACTAAAATGAAAAATGTGAATTTTAAGTAGAGATATAAAACTAATAAAAATATACCGGGTGATTCATTAAGCGTGGCGACCGGCAATATCTCAGAAACTAACAGTCGTAGAACTATGGGAAAAATCCATATTGTGAAATTAACAAAAAAATATTAACGTGGCACCAACCTTTATAATATGAATTTATACATACACATTTTATTACATTACACTAAATGAAATACGAATTAATAATACATTTTTCCCTCACAAAGAACAATACAAATACACATTTGAAAACACTAGAGGACAAAGATCTATGATAGACTATGTTCTGTCGAATAGAGTGTTACACCCGTCTCTAATCTTGGATGTAAGAGCACTAACATCAGCAGAAATAGGAAGCGATCATAAATTGGTATTGTGCAAAATCAGAATGAAAACACATATATGTGATAATAAAACAGCAGAATACACCACCAGAAGATACCTATTCCAAAAAAGACTAACGGAAAAAAGCAGCAACACGTATATCATAGAAAGTGACGGAGTCGAAGAAAGCTGGGCAAAAATTAAGTCTAATATCTTAGCCTCAGCCAAGGAAGTTCTTGGTGAAAGAAACATTAATAAAAATAAATCGCTTCCAAGACGAAGAACTCCATGGTTTTGTACAGAAGTGAAGGAAAAATGTAAAGAGAAGAAAAAAGCTTACCTAAAGTACATGTCAACTAAAACACAAGAGGCATAGGATTATTATAAGACTATCAGAAACGAAACACATTCATTAGTAAGAATAATAAAAAATGATCACTGGGAACGTTTTTCGAAAGAAATGGAACATGATTTTTATGGTCTCCAAAAGGAAATATGGCGCTTTATAAGAGGTCAAAGAACGGAGGTAAAGGAACTAATAGAACCAAAACACATAGAAAAGGATACATGGATTGACTACCTAAAAAAGCTCTATGCAGAGGAAGAACAAATGATGCTAGAACCGGAAACACCAGAAATTACCACAAATGAAGATGTTAATATAAGTGCACAGGAAGTACGAAAAACACTCGAAAAACTGAAGAACAGAAAAGCTGCAGGTAAGGATGGAATACGACACGAATTACTGAAATATTGTAGAGCAGCAATGACAGAACAATTAACAACATTAATTAACAAAATCATAAAATACAATAAAATACCGGAAGAGTGGAGAACGAGAGAACTAATTCTACTATTCAAAAAAGGAGATAAAAAGCAGCCAGAAAACTACAGAAGTATCAACTTGTTAAATACTACCCTAAAACTTACAACTAAAATCTTACAAGACGTAATGAATCAGAGGATAAGTTTAGCAGATGAACAACAGGGTTTTCGTACTGGAAGATCGTGCACAGATGCAATATTGGTCATAAAGCAAATTACTGAGAAATCACTAGAGTATAATAGACCAGCATTTCTATGTCTGATTGACTTAAAGGAAGCATTTGACAGAGTAAGACTCAAAGATGTAATTCATCTTCTGTATAATAGAGAAGTCCCTCTAGATATTATAAAAACTATTGAGAACATCTACCAAAATAACAAAATAGAAGTCAGAATAGATGGACAACTTACAGAACCTATAGATATAGGCAGCGGAATAAGACAGGAAGACTCATTGAGTCCTATGCTTTTCAATTTAATCATGGATGAAATCGTTAAAAACGTCAACAAAGGAAGAGGTTATAGAATGCGAAACAAAGAAGTAAAAATACTCTGCTACGCAGACGACGCAATATTGATAGCCCAAGATAAAGATAGTCTGCAAAGATTAGTCCACAGATTTAACATAAGAGCAAAAGAATTCAATATGACAATTTCATCTCAGAAAACCAAAACAATAGTAATCAGTAAAGAACCAATCAGATGCAAAATAGAAATTGATGGTATCAGTATTGAACAAGTAATGGAAGTAAAATACCTTGGAACTACATTGTCAAGTTACGGAGACCTAGACAAAGAAGTGAGAAATGAAGTACAAAAAGCAAATAGATTGGTAGAATGCCTTAATAACACTATATGGCGAAACCGACATATTAACACTGAGATGAAGTCAAGAATTTATAAAGCCAGTGTAAGACCAATAATGACATATACATCAGAAACAAAACCCGATACAGCCACAACACAAAGACTATTGGAAACGGTAGAGATGAGAGTACTGAGAAGAATTACAGGAAATACACTAAGAGATCGAAAGAGGAGCGAAGATATTAAAAGACAATGTAACGTACAGTGTATAAACGAATGGACACTAAATAGAAAAAAAGAATGGAACAACCACATAACCAGAATGGGGGAGACACGTGTGGTCAAAATAGCACGAGATAAATCACCAATCGGCAGAAGAAGTATCGGCCGACCGCGCAAAAGATGGAGCGACAACCTTCCATAGAGGTATCAATCCGCCAATGAACAAGCAGAATTGCTTATAAAGAGGAAGAAGAAGAATAAGACATTTTATTACACAAAAAATAAGTGAAGGGTTTCTCAGAGGCTTCTTTCAGTGCGTCATAGTTTTTAGATTTCTTTCTAACCCATTAAGTTGGATATGACGGAAAAAGCGGTAGTTCTTGATTAAATATGAAACTTTTGCAGCATAACATAGATAAGCGGTCTATTTCTA
This sequence comes from Diabrotica virgifera virgifera, assembly GCF_917563875.1. Classification (NCBI taxonomy): domain Eukaryota; kingdom Metazoa; phylum Arthropoda; class Insecta; order Coleoptera; family Chrysomelidae; genus Diabrotica; species Diabrotica virgifera. Next base: position 218,830,276 of record NC_065445.1, read on the forward strand.
ACCTACGTTTGATTCGTTGATATTTAGTTGTCGTTCAGGTCAGTATTTGTGTACGACTTGTAGTATTTCGAGGTCAACTTCCGACATAATAATATTTGATATTTCATAGCGTTGTGCAGTTGTGTATTATTTTGCAGCTAACAAGTCAAAGAAAAAAAGTGATATTTTGACGACGTGTGCTTTTGCCCTGGGGGTGACTTTCACCCCGTCTCGGGGGTCAAAAAATATATTCCAAAATAAGTCCGGAAATCGATAAACTGACTAATTCTAAGCAACTTTTGTTTTATAGAGTTTTTTCACCAAGTCAATACTTTTCGAGTTATTTGCGCGTAAACATGTTCATTTCTCAACATAATAACCAATAATAATCAATACTTGTATGACCAAATGTACCTGGGTAGTTATCACGGGCCTCTGAAATACGCAGCCGCGAAGCTGCCATTCTCGTCTCTCTTTTAACTATCATCTCAATAAGAGGCAGATTAAGCATCGCCTCCATGGCTGCAATAGGAGCGGTGGGCATTGCCCTCAAAGCATACAGACAGGCCACTATCTGTACCGAGCTGGGTTTTCACCCGTGCTTGAAAGGTTTTTGTCCACCATACAGGCGCTATGAAGGTAGTGTTGGGTCTTATCACTTATCATCTTAAGATGTATCCAGTGCAGTGAGGGTTTGAGTTACCAATTTTTTCCTACTATCCGTTCTCAATATGTGAGTTCCAGGTGAGTTTACTAGCAAGGGTCACCCCTAGGTACTTCACCTGCTCTTCAAACTTTAGGACAAGCTGGGGCATTTTAGCCTTCGCCAATTTTTGCTGTTTCGTAAAATGAATGAGGATAGTCATTTTTGGGATTTACTTTTATGTTCTGGTTACGGTACCAATCCTCTGTCAGCGCGACAGGGTTTTTCATTACCTCAAGCATTGTTCAAGAAACCTGCCTGAGATAAGGACAACTATGCCATCCGCATCTCCCAGACAGAAATACCTGCTCATGTTCAAGAGAGTGGATTAGGTTATCAACAAACAGACTTCAAGCAGTTGTTGCAATATTATAGCTCGATATCTGTCCCTTTTTTAACAAAAATAATCTGATATTAAGAATCGTAAATAGAACAGATTATATACATTCCCATCGTTTTGAAGTCTGTACCATAGCAATTCAATTAAAGTAAAAAAGTGCTGCCATCTATTGGCAACCTTTTGAGATGAACAAATAGGACCCGTTCCCATTATTTTTATCTAATGTTATAGTTTTGCGCAATAATAGGTCTGGATTCCGCGTATGAAAAAAAAGTTGATTAATTGCAAGCTGAAAATTTGTTAATAGCTTAAGGGTGTCTAGTCGGACAAACTTTGATATATGGAAACACTGGAACAGGAGAAGTTTTAATTGTGGAATAGGTTAAAAATTTGGAACGTCAGACCACGAAAATGTCACATGTATTTTGTCCGACAGAACTTCCAATTGATTTGTTACCCTTTCATTAAACTCTCATGCAAAAATCAGACTGCTATTTATCACCTGTCATAATTCCTGTAAATGGACATGTTCTACGTGTTCCACTCATTAAAATGCTTATTTGGTGATCAATAGCAGTCTGATTTTTGCATGAGAGTTTAATGAAAGGGTAACAAATCAATTGGAAGTTCTGTCGGACAAAATACATGTGACGTTTTCGTGGTCTGACGTTCCAAATTTTTAACCTGTTCCACAATTAAAACTTCCCCTGTTCCAGTGTTCCCATATATCAAAGTTTGTCCGACTAGACACCCTTAAACTATTAACAAATTTTCAGCTTGCTATTAATTAACTTTTTTTATACGCGGAATCCAGACATATGTTGTTTGATTGCTATTTTTATGATCCTGCAGCATTATTGCTAAAAACTTAAACAATATATTAGGTCTGATGGCTGTTTCAAGATAGCGGAAAGATTACAAAAATTGATCATTTTTATATATTTTCGTGATTTTGCTGCAATATTGCTACAACCTTGCGCAACAATATATTATATTTGAATGCTGCAAGGTTGCAGCAAAACTAAAAAACGAATGATTTTTATTTATTTTTATGATATTGCAGCTATATTGCTAAAATCTTGCAGGATAACATATTATGGTATTTGAGTGTTGTAAGATTGCAGCCAGACTTAATAAATTGGTGATTTTTATATATTTACATAATCTTGCCGCAATATTGCTACAAGTCTGCGCAAGAATATATTAGATACGGTATTTGAGTACCGCAAGATTGTTGCATGATAAAAAAATCGGGGATTTTCATGATCTTGCTACAATCTTGGGCAATAATATATTATGGTATTTGACAGCTGCAAAATTAATTCAAACAATTATTTCTTTGCTTTGCTGCAATATTGCGACAATCTCGCGCAATAAAATTGATGGTATTTTACTGCCGTAAGATAAAAAATCTATAAATTTCATCTATTTTCATGATGTTGATGCAATATTGTTAGAATCTTGTGTAATAATATATTATATTTTTGGATTGCTGCAATGTTATTGCAATCTGGTTAAGATTGTTAAAAGTTTGCATATATATTAAGTGCTATTTAAATAGCAATTTTCAATACAAAGGGCCGTGATATAAAAAAATATTTGTTGGATAAAATCATCCTTGCTGTTTTATTGAGACGGAAGAACAACTTGATTTTTGTAGTAAAGTGATCTTTAGTGTTTACAATAAAACACCAGATATGATAAAACTAAATGTATATCCAAATATACAAAAAAATACTGTTAAAAAAATAGTCCTCATAGTTGACACTTTACAAAAACAAATGTACTCAAACTTTACAGTATATGACCATTTCTTTAAAATACTGTATTTTTCAAAAATTCGTATTTTTTTGTGATGACAATATAAATGTATACGAATGTATACAACAAAATTTCGATTTGTACAATGTCCCCAAACTTTACGTTTTACAAACATATATATATATATATATATATATATATATATATATATATATATATATATATATATATATATATATATATATATATATATGTTTATATTACTGTATAGATAATTAAATAACCTTTCAAATGAGCTAGCATACGACCCCTATTCTCATTTAAAAAATAGTAGATTACGTCATCACGCCCAGATGGATGACGTTACTAGTACGATATATGTCAAAAAATCATAATTTAAAAATCGAATAACTTTTGTATTTTACATTTTTTTCTAATTCTGTAAATAAAGCAGTTTACAAGGGGGTCAAAATATAGTGAATAACCCTGTACATTCATTGGGGCCGACCGACCGGCTCTGTCCCGTCATACAGCTGACCGACTATAACTTTTATTTATATTCAATTTAGAATGTGTGTACTGATTTTCAGCCTTAGTAAATGGATTTAATTACCTTCGTAGGAAAGCAACTTTGATACCCTCTCAGTACCCCTTGTTCTACGTTTCGCTTGACCGTGACCGTCCGCAGTATGTTTCTCTACACAATCACAGTAATCAACTGTGAAAAATTTAGCTTTAGTAAATTCACAGAGATTTTTCAGCGCTGCCTCTCCGTCTAATTTGTACTGGAATCATAAAGCAAAGGTTAGAATCGAAAATGTCGAAACAGAAACTATATAAATCTAAAGAGCTGTTATGACAGTGTTGCGTGTCGTCCCCATTGTTATTCAATCTGTACAGCGAAGCTATTTTTAAGGAATTAATATCAGAGGAAGAACAGTGTATATCAATAAACGAAAAAATCTTGAACATAAGATTCGCAGACGACACCGCTATTTTTGCAGATATTCTAGAACAACTACAACGCTTTGAAAATAGATTAGATCAAGTCAGTATAAAAAATGAACTACAAATGAACTTTAAGAAAACCAAGTTCATGATTATTTCTAAGCAACATACAGTAAAAAGACTAGATATAGGGAAAGCAAGTAGAAAGAAGAGTGAATAACTACAAAGATTTGGAAACCTGAGTAAATGAAAACAATGACCAAGGTAGAGAAATCAGGACCCGCATTGAAATTGCAAGGTAAGTATTTATAAAAATAAAGAAAATGTTTGTTACTCGAGACCTTCCTCTGGAGATGAGAATAAGAGCCTCAAGATGCTACGTGTTCACGACTGTGTTGTATGGAATGGAAAGCTGGACACTAAAAGTGGATAATATAAAGAAGCATTTAAGATATGGTGCTATAGAAGGATTTAGAAAATACCATGGATCCAACGAGTTACAAATGCAGAAGTGTTAAGAAGGCTACAAAAGGATCGCGAGGTCATAAAAAATATCAAAACAAGAAAACTGGAATATTTAGGTCAGATTACCAGAGGTGCGACAACAATGTGCAAACTACAGGGCTATAAAACTACTTAGCCACACCATGAAAATATGGGAGAGAGTAATTGATAGACGGATACGTGAAGAAACCGAAATATCCGATAATCAATTTGGCTTTATGCAGGGCAGATCAACAACAGATGCAATTTTCATTGTAAGGCAACTGATGAAAAAATACAGGAATAAAGAGACCAACACTCATATGGTATTCATTGATCTTGAGAAAGCATGTGATAGAATTCCTCGAAAGATTCTGGGGTGGGCACTCAATAAGAAAGGAGTCCCTGGCGAATAGGTAAAGATTGTGAGAGATATGTATGAGGGAGTAACGACTAGTGTTAGGACAGGTGTGGGAGAGACTGATAAATTTCAGGTGAAAGTAGGATTGCACCAAGGCTCGGTGCTTAGTCCGTATTTATTCTCATTAGTTTTGGATCAGATAACAGCGAAACTACAGGGTAACATTCCATGGTGCTTAATGTATGCTGATGATGTCGTGTTAGTAGGAAATAGTGAAAGAGACTTAGAACAAAAACTGGAACAGTGGAGGCAAGCTCTGGAGGAAAAAGGTTTAAAACTTAGTAGGACAAAAACAGAGTATTTGGAATGTTCATTTAAAGATGGAGTTACTACAAATAAAATGATATCTTTGGATGGTAAAATGATTGTGAAAAGCAATAGTTTTAAGTACCGAGGATCGGTATTACAGAGTAATGGAGAAATAGATGGAGATGCATGCAGTAGAATTAGGGCTGGATGGATGAAGTGGAAAGAAGCGAGTGGTGTGTTGTGTGACAAAAAAATTCCAATGAAGCTGAAGGGAAAATTCTATAAAACAGCCATAAGACCGGCTATGATGTACGGAACTGAATGTTGGGAAGTGAAAAATAAAGAGGAACAACGAATGCATGTGGCGGAAATGAGAATGCTTAGACGGATGAGTGGAGTGACAAAGAAGGATAAAATTAGAAATGAGTATATTAGGGGATGTCTAGGTGTGGCACCAATTGATGCCAAAATGAGAGAACATAGGTTAAGATGGTTTGGTCATGTTCAACGTCAAGACGTTAATCACCCAATACGAAGAATAGCTGAAGTGCAGATTCTTGGAAGGAGTAGGAGAGGAAGACCAAAGAAGACCTGGGGGGAGACGATAAGGCAGGACATGTTGGTAAATGGGATTAACATTGATATGACCCAAGATAGAATTGTGGAGGAATGCAATTAGGGAAACCGACACCACATAGGGATAAGGCAAAGAGAATGATGATGATTACCAGAGGTGCGAAATAATGAGGTGTTATGGCTCATAACGCAAGATAAAATTATTGGTAAAAGATCCATAGGAAGACGAAGAATTTCCTGGCTGAGAAACCTAAGAGAATAGTATAGTTGCAGCTCAGTAGATATTTTCAGAGCAGCCGCCAATAAGGTATGGATAGCTGTGGTGATAGCCAACCTCCGATAGGAGAAGTAACTACAAGAAGAAGAAAACAGACTTCCAAAAAAAACTTAATTGTAAGAATGCGGGGGAATGGACCTCTTTAAATAGCGAGAAAACTATGGAGGATGATATGGATGCGAGAAATCTCCTTGGCAGTTGATCGTGGAAGAGAATGGCTAAAGACCCTAAAGAATGAAGAGGTTTGCTGAGGAAGGCCACGGCTCGAATTAGGCTGTAGAGTCATAGGATTATAGCGATAATTTAGAAAATGGTCTATATTGTTTGTACTACACAAAAAACATGACCTTAAAATTCTACTAAATTGCTTACTTTCTGGAGTGTACGATCTCCGACTATGTTTCCTAACCCTTTCTCTACTTCTACTTCTTGAACGCTGTCTACGTGGTTCTTCCTTCTTAATCCATTCCCTCTCTGAATGATCCTTTCTCCTTTCCTCCTTTTCTTGATCCCTATCCCTTTCACGATCTCTTCGTCTAATGTCTAATTCAGGTTCCTACAAAAAACGCATTTTGTAAGTCAATAAAATTAAGCCTATAAAAATATGTACAATAAAGGTCAGACTTTTCCTCTCAATTTTTTTAGGGCAAATTAATCCTGGATAGATGTAGATACAGATCTGTGGTGTTAAGGCAAAACCCGATATGTCAAAAAACGTGATTTTGCAACAGATGAGTTTAAAAGTTCGCGGTGTTGTTGTAAAAGTGGACATATCGGAAACTAATTTTATCATCTACTGGTTACATGGATGCGTTTAGCCATGTAGGGTTTTGTCATCATATTATTCATTGTTCAATGTACATATTGGCTTTAAAAACAAAAAATCGATAATTTTTGACATATCGGGTTTTGCCTTAGTACCACAGAGATAAAGACCGACGTATAATACAAAATTTATACTGGAACCAATCAGCCACAATAAGAACGAATCTTGGAGGTGAACCAACGGAAGCGATCCAGATTCTACGAGGCGTTAGACAAGGATGTAAACTTTCACCTATATTATTTAACCTATATTCAGAGGAAATATTTAGTGAAGCCTTCGAAAATTGCGAACATGGAATACTTCTAAATGGAGAACGCCTAAACAACATCCACTATACAGACGACACCGTTATTTTTGCAGACAGTTTTAACAGTTTACAGCAACTAATATACAAAGTAAATCAAGTAAGTGAAAGATTTGGACTTCAAGTAAATATATCAAAAACTAAATTTATGATCATCAGCAAAAATAAAATTAGAGACGCCCAACTACTTATCAATAATACACCAGTGGACCGAGTAAAACAGTATAACTATCTTGGAACAACAGTACACGAACAATGGGATCACTCACAAGAAATAAAATGTAGAATAGAGAAGGCTAGGAGTGCATTCAATAACATGCCCAAACTCTTTAAAAGCCACAACCTTAATCTGGAGATAAAAATAAGGCTCCTACGATGTTATATCTTCTCAATATTGTATTACGGAGTTGAATCCTGGACACTCACTGAAGCAATGGAGAAAAAACTACCCGTGTTGAGCTGCCCCCCCCCCACTTGCAAAAATTAAAAAACAAATAGCCCTGATTTATGAGCTATTTATGAGCTCTCATATTCCGCAAACTAAAATTTTTGAGCTCGTTCCACTGAGCAGGAATTTGATACTTTAGTGGGGGGGGGGGGCTGAGTCAGCCCCCCCCCCCCCACTACTTAAAAATAGGAATATTGAGTCGGTTTTTGCGGCAGAATTACGAGCTATTTTGAGCTGATCCCCTTCAGCCCCAAACAACCCTTTAATTGATTTAACTTAAGAGAAAAATGCTGAGAAAACTTAAAATATATCGTATTGCGGATATAATTCCTATAGCTTATATACTCTAAGAATAAACTATTAAATCACGTGCATTTCGATTATTGAGCTACAACCCCTTCGCAAGAAAACCACCCTATCTTCCCGGCTTAAGAGAAAGTTGTACTTAAAATGCATTAAACTAATTATTTGGCGACTACATATCATTGAATAATTTATAAGCTTCCAAATTACGCGCATTTAGATAAGTAAATTGCACTTTATTTTGTATAGTGCAGTCACTGTTACTACCAAAGTAAACGACCGAGAGGAAGACCACAGATGAGATGGGTTGATGATATTAAAAGAGTAGCCGGAACGAATTGGAAATATGTTGCTCAGGATAGAGACCGATGGAAGGAGTTGGGAGAGGCCTATGTCCAAACGTGGACGATAGAAGGCTAAGAAGATAAGAAGCAGTCACTGAAGGTAAAAATCAACGATTACCTTCAATTTCGGTGAACCTTCATCGATTTTCACGAAAATTTTTTGCTCAATTAGAAATCCAATGAAATCAATTAATTTGTGGTCATCTGATTGAATACAACCAACATTATACTGAAAACAGATCCCATGGGCTGTTTTCACTCAATCATGTAGCTATGGATACCTACATTTCGTTTCATTTCGATTTTGACATTTCAAATATTCAATATTTCAAAATGTCACGATTTGGTTGTAATACTGATGAGAATATTAATGAAATTATCGAATCAACTATACCAAAGAATACTGTTTACAGTAAAAAATTTGTATGGAAAGCGTTTATGGACTTTTGCAATGATAGAAAATATGAATTAGATGGAAATCGGACGGTGGAAGAATTGTTAATTGCACATTTAAATAAATTGTTTCTGCTCTGTATTTTTTTTTTCATAACCAGCAAAAAATTTTCTATCCGAATAACCCTCGAACATTGATAAATGCTCAAAAATGTTTTAACAACTTTCTCAAGCTTGTTGCTTACAGGCAACAGACCTCCGCCTACGGCGTCGGTCTGTTTCCAAGCAACAAGCTTTCGAAATCTGTTATAAAAATTTTTCGAACAATTATCAATGTCCTTGGGTTATTACTACTGAAAATTGATCAGTGGTTAGAGGATACATCAAGAAACAAATAGGCTATTGATTATGTACTATAGAAAGGAACTACAACGTTAACGGGGTTTTATTATTTCATATGGTCAATGAATCTCTCTATATGAAAAAACCGCCGAGTGCTACCATTTAAAGGGGTGCGTTTTTGAGAAATGGGTGAATTAGTCCCTGGGCACAGGTTACATTAGGGTGAGTTCTATGCACTTTTGGTACAAACACGTCTACATAAAAATTGTTTCTGGTTAAATATCCTATCTAAATATAACTTTTTAAAGTCAAAGATACTTTTTTTTACAGAAATATATTCAAAAGAAAAAGCACAAAGAAACCCAAAAGAAAGAAATTTTGTTTTTTGTCCCATAACTTTTGTCCACGGGGATATAGGTATAGACATTGCTTCACAGAAAAAAAAACTTAAATATTTTCTCTTTAAAGTGATGTTTGGTAGAGGTCATTAGGATTTACAGTTTTCAAAATATGATTTTTCAAAGTTCGCCGCTCATAGCAATTTTGGGCAATTTTCCTTGTTATTTCGCAAATATTGTTCTGTAACTTTTTTCTACGTAACTTTAGGTATATGCAATGGTACATATAAGAGGAATAGAAATCAACTACCTTTAAAATGGTCTACTATATAATGTTGTACGACTCCTTTTAACGAGGTTATCTTTTTCAAGACTTTTAACGAGTTTTTATATTTTCTACGATTATTTTTTTAATTTCCCATTATAACTTTTTTTTCTATATGGTATATATTATATTATAATAAAAAAGAAAGCTTATTCTGTTTACTTTAAAATGGTGTATGTATTATAAAAAATTCTAGGGTTATTTTTGAATAAGATATGCTTTCAAATTGTAATAAGTACTTGCAACGATTTTTGATTTTAGGATTATTTTTTAAATTCCTCATTATAACTTTTTTATGTGATTGTGTGTTATGATTGAATCTTATTTTTTATAGGTAAGACTTTGGATCCACTTGACTCGGTCGGGAAAACTTGAAAATATGGATTAATTCCAATATTTATTGTCAAAGCTCCTGCACCACAAGCTTTGCTTGAAAAAATAGCATGTAAATGTACCAAAGGATGTACAAAAAACTGCGGTTGTAGGAAGATAGGAATTAGTTGTTCAATATTCTGCAAAGGGTGCATGTGCATGGGTACTAATTGTGGGAACTCTAAGATAACTGAGGTGTCAGAGGAAGATATTGAAGCTAATGCTAACGAAGAGATGGACTTTGATTTTGAAAATTTTTTAAATGTCAACGTTTAAATAATTTTAACTAAAGTGATGTTTTTTAAGACTAATGTTTATGTAATTTTTGTAAAAGAAATAATTTTAAATAATACAGGTAAAAAAATATCAAAGAATCACTCGGTTTCCATTATGTATTTAAATATAGATGATACACCATTTTAAAGAACAGAAAGTAAGCCCTCTTTGTTGCGCAATATACAGATAGTATATTCATGTACAAGAAAAAAGTTATAATGAGAAATTTCAAAAATAATCGTAAAAAATGTAAAAAATAATAAATATATAATATATTATATAATAATTTTGTTTAATTTTTATATTATATTATAAAAAAATCGTTAAAAGTATAAAACCTTGAAAAACCATAATCTCTTTAAAAAAAGTCGTACAACGTTATACAGTAGACCATTTTAAAGGTAATTGATTTCTATTCCTATTACGTGTACCATCGCATATACCTAAAGGTACGTAGAAAAAAGTTACAGAACAATATTTGCGAAATAACAAGGAAAATTGCCCAAAATTGCTGTGAGTGGCGAACTTTGAAAAATCATATTTCGAAAACTGTAAATCCTAATGACCTATACCAAACATCATTTTAAAGAGAAAATATGTAAGTTTTTTTTCTGTGAAGCAATGTCTATAGCTATACCTATATCTCCGTGGACAAAAGTTATGGGACAAAAAACAAAATTTCTTTCTTTTGGGTTTCTTTGTGCTTTTTCTTTTGAATATATTTTTGTAAAAAAAAGTATCTTTGATTTTAAAAAGTTATATTTAGATAGGAAATTTAACCAGAAACAATTTTTATGTAGACGTATTTGTACCAAAAGTGCATAGAACTCACCCTAATGTAACCTGTGCCCAGGGACTAATTCACCCATTTCTCAAAAACGCACCCCTTTAAATGGTAGCACTCCGCGGTTTTTTCATATATAGATGTTCATTGACCATATCAAATAATAAAACCCCGTTAACGTTGTAGTTCCTTTTAGCTATCTTATTTTGAATATAATCAATAGCCTAAAAGGTGACATGGTACCACCTTGCGCCTTTACCCTGAGGGTGGATACCGCCCCTTCTCGGGGGTGAAAATTATTTTATTAAAAATAACTGCACAAATCAATAAAAGAACAAATTAAAAGCAAAATTTATTATATAAAGTTAATAAAATAAGTCAATACTTTTTAAGTTATTAAAGATCAAAGATTTTAATTATTCGTGAAAAAAATGCATGTTATGAAGCGGTTTTTCGTAAATCACTGAAAAACTGTAAGTTTTTACACAAAAGTTAATAGTAGTTTAATTCGTATAGCTTATATTCTAAGAATAAACTCTTAAATCGCGCGCCTTTCGATTATAGAGCTACAACCCCTTCGCAAGAAAACCATCCCATATTCCCGACTTAAGAGAGTTGTACTTAAAATAATTTAAATAAATTATTTGGCGACTAGATATCGTTTAATAATTTATGAGCTCGCAAAATATACGCATCTCAATTATTGAATTGCCATTTTCTTTCTATAGTGCAGTCACTGAAGGTAAAAATCAACTATGACCTTCGATTTCGGTAAATCTCCATTCATTTTCACGAAAATTGGTGAGCGGATTTTGATGCTATCAACTTTTTCTGGAGCTCATTTTTGATAGGTATTTCTAAGTACTTTGACAAGTATTTAGTACCTAAGTGTTATAAAATGCATCTCTTTCCCGTTATTTAAGCTTGAATCCTTATATTTGAATAGTCGCAGAAACAATATACATTTAATTACCAATAACTTACTTTAAATTAACATTAAAGGGTTTTTCAAGTAAGCAATTTATTATATTTTTTATTAGCTTGAATTTTAGTAATGAACACTTTTTTGTAAAAACTTACAGTTTTTGAGTTATTTATGAAAAATCGCTTTAAAGGCCTGGCTGAAAGACTTCGGTCGATGGCCTTTTGGTACATTGTATCAATAAAGTATGTCTCTCTCTCTCTCTCGCTTTAAAGCATGCATTTTCTTTCACAAAAATTAAAATATTTGATCTTTAATAACTCAAAAAGTATTGATTTATTTTAATCACATTATATAACAAATTTTGCTTACAATTTGTCCCTTTCTCGATTTGTGGGGTTATTTTTAATAAAGTAATTTTCACCCCCGAGAAGGGGTGACATATACCCCAGGTTAAAGCCCCAAGTTGTTATTGTTAATTCGTGAAAATGAATGGAGACTTACCGAAATCGAAGGTCATAGTTGATTTTTACCTTCAGTGACTGCACTATAGAAAGAAAATGGCAATTCAATAATTGAGATGCGTATATCTTGCAAGCTCATAAATTATTAAACGATATGTAGTCGCCAAATAATTAATTTAAATTATTTTAAGTATAACTCTCTTAAGCCGGGAATATGGGATGGTTTTCTTACGAAGGGGTTGTAGCTCTATAATCGAAAGGCGCGTGATTTAAGAGTTTATTCTTAGAATATAAGCTATACGAATCATAGGCGTAACCAGGGGGGCTTTGGGGGTTGTAACCCTCCCATTGGGATGTGATTTGAGCTCTATACGCTTAACACCATAGCCCTCAAAGACCTTCCAGTAGTTGTAACCCCCCCCCCTTTCAGGTAGTTGTAACCCTACCTTAGGATCATCCTGGTTACGCCTATGATACGAATTAAACTACTATTAACTTTTTTGTAAAAACTTACAGTTTTTCAGTGATTTACGAAAAACCGCTTCATAACATGCATTTTTTTCACGAATAATTAAAATCTTTGATCTTTAATAACTTAAAAAGTATTGACTTATTTTATTAACTTTATATAATAAATTTTGCTTTTAATTTGTTCTTTTATTGATTTGTGCAGTTATTTTTAATAAAATAATTTTCACCCCCGAGAACGGGCGGTATCCACCCTCAGGGTAAAGGCGCAAGGTGGTACCATGTCACCTTTGTTTCTTGACGTATCCTCTAACCACTGATCAATTTTCGTGAAAATCGATGAAGGTTCACCGAAATTGAAGGTAATCGTTGATTTTTACCTTCAGTGACTGCACTATACAAAATAAATTGCAATTTACTGATCTAAATGCGCGTAATTTGGAAGCTTATAAATTATTCAATGATATGTAGTCGCTAAATAATTAGTTTAATGCATTTTAAGTACAACTTTCTCTTAAGCCGGGAAGATAGGGTGGTTTTCTTGCGAAGGGGTTGTAGCTCAATAATCGAAATGCACGTGATTTAATAGTTTATTCTTAGAGTATATAAGCTATAGGAGTTATATCCGCAATACGATATATTTTAAGTTCTCAGCATTTTTCTCTTAAGTTAAATCAATTAAAGGGTTGTTTGGGGGTGAAGGGGATGAGCTCAAAAATCGAAACTATATAATTTCAAGAGCTCATAAATAGCTCGTAATTCTGCCGCAAAAACCGATTCAATATTCCTATTTTTAAGTAGTGGGGGGCTGACTCAGCCCCCCCCCCCCCACTAAAGTATCAAATTCCTGCTCAGTGGAACGAGCTCAAAAATTTTAGTTTGCGGAATATGAGAGCTCATAAATCAGGGCTATTTGTTTTTTGATTTTTGCAAGTGGGGGGGGGGGCAGCTCAACACGGGTGAAAAAACTTAAAGCCTTCGAGATGTGGCTCTACAGGAGAATCCTAAGGATATCATGGACGGACAAGATAACCAACGAGGCCGTATTACGAAGAGTGGGCAAAGAGAGGTGATGTATACCATTAAAAGGAGAAAGTAAGAATATCTCGGACACATAATGATAACTAAATGCAGATTACTGAAAGTAATCCTTCAAGGTAAAGTATTCGGAAAGCGAGGAATTGGGAGAAGAAGAATATCATGGTTAAAGAACCTGAGGAAATGGTTTTCCACAACAACAACTAATCTATTTAAAGCATCAGTTAATAAAATAATTATAGCCAGAATGATCGCCAATATTCGAAACGAATAGGCACTAAAAGAAGAAGAAGATATAAATTACAAAATCCCGACGAAAATCGACCTTAACCATTTGTTTACCAAATATTTCCGAAGATACCGAAAAATATGTTTTGGCAATTTTAATGAATGAACAAACATACTGCAAATGGACTGCCTGATGAAATTAAGTTATTTTAAAGTTAAGTTAAAATTAATCTACATACTCAGAATATCTTGTCTGTTCTGACTACTTCCGTAACTTTTCCCATCCGCTGTAAAACAACCTCGTTGCGAACTCTATCTACCCAACTTATTCATACGATTCTCTGATACACCCAGATTCCAAAGGCTTCCAGTTTTCTGACCAGCATATCCGTTAAAATACAACCTTCGACACCATAATAAAAATATAGGAACCTATAACTAGAACCAGAGCTGGGCCGGGTACAGAATACCTGGTACTTTTCATATTTGAGGAACGAGTACAGAGTACCGAGTACATTGCTCAAAAAAAAAATACTCAGAGTACAATACTCAAAGTACAATTACCCGAATTTCTCGGGTAATTATTTCGAGTAACTACATTTGAATATAGGACCCGAAATAAGGTAAGAAGGCAATAATTATATTATCTCTGAATCTCTAAACATATTTATTTATGAGTCATGAAAACATAAAATAATGTACAATTCCAACTTAAATAAAAAAATAAGAATTTTAAAAATTGATCATTGATTAATACAGTAAAACCTGTCAATAACGGCCACTAAAAATGAAGGAACTATTGGCCGATATAGAAAGGTGGAGGGTATTTCCCGTTTTTGTAGTACACAAATACATAAAAGATAATTGGAACTTTGTTTATTTTGTTAATAAAAGCAAATATAATTCTATACATAAACGGAAACTACTAAAACTACTTTAATATCCTAATATAAAACAAAACTAGGTAGGTACATACTATACTACGGGAAAAAACAGATTGATGTTAAGCTTTTTAATAGTTATTTTCCTAACTAGTGCGGAAAGTGATACTTTCACGCACGAGACTGCCGTTGACCCGAACGACGCGATAGCGGAGTTCGGACAAGCAGTCGAGTGCGGGGAAGACACTTTCCAAATGAATTAGGAACAATATTTTTTATATGGCCGTACTTTTGGAAAAGCCACAAAAAATAGAGTTATATCAATTTTTATTTAGAAGTGAAAAAAAATACACAAATTAATTCTTTGACAAGGTTGTCAAAAGCAAACTTTCAATATAATGGGTTACCACGACGACGATATTGGTTTCCATGACGACGATTCAAAACCATTGTAATTGTCTACTGATCTGACTTTTAAATATTATGTCAAAATAATTTTATTTCATCGAATTATCGCGCTAATTTCATTAAAATATGAACACATTAAGATAAATTTGAAATAAATTAGTAAATATCTAAATATTAGTTTATTGCATGTATTATATTATAATGCGATATTACAAGGTATTTTACTTTTCCGCACGCCGTGCGGGAAAATTTACTTTTACGACGCCGTGCGGGAAAGTGCAACTTTCGGAAACAAAATGCGTAGGTACGTGAAAGTGGCTCTTTTAGCACGGCCGTAGAAAAAGAATTCTTCAACTCACTTTTATTTTTTTATATCCTGTGATAATTTGAGTTTTTACAACACCATATTTTTCGGCCAACCTTTGTGAATTTAAATCATACTTATAAATAGTGACAAACGTTTCTCTTTTACAACGCTTTTACGACATTTTATTATAGGATTTTAAGAACCTTGTGACCACCGACCCGATGCAGGTTATTTAACCTCCTGTTTAGGTAGATACAATAGGTCCTATTAATAAATAGTACTGGGAATTTCCATCAACAAATAGACAAAATTATTTTAACAAAATTATTTTGGCCGACATGCGACATTCACATTCAATTTCTATAAAATGGGCTTTAAAAATATGTGATTATTTGATAGCGTCCGTATTATAAAGGTGACCGTAAATAGCAGGTCATAAATAAGGGAATATACATATAATTGGTTTGGGGAATTTTGAAACCGGCCGTAAGTACAGGTGGCCGATAACACAGGTTTTACTGTAATCAGTATAACACCACTCACTGATTAATTTTATTGGCTTTTAAGATAACTAATTTTTCAAAGTCTCATCAGTTCTCCAGAGCATTTCTTCGAGGGCTATTAATTATTATGGCATAAGAGAATAGGAGTTTGCTTGACTTTGCAAATGGACTGATACTGAAAACGGCGTTTTGCGTGTTGCTATTAATTTGCTGTCCCACATGCAGCGACAAGTTTGGACAAAAGTACTCGTATAATAATCGCGGGACCGGGTGTTTTACCCATACGCTACGGGTACGAGTACCGAGTACTTTATTGAAAATGTACTCGGGTACTCCAAAATGTACTTAAAGAGTACAAAATTCGGGTACATGTACCCGGGTATTGCCCAGCTCTGACTAGAACTGCTTTTATTTCACTTAATAATTGGTCATTTTATTAGTCACGTTAGTGATCATGTCACTTAACTTGTTATCAATAACAATATCATGAAAACTTGAATCTCGATAGTGATATGAATAGTTGTTGACTGGTCATCATTCAAATGAGAACTCAACCTAAATATTTTCTACATACATACCCTATTTTCCTTCTCAGGTGATTTTACAGGAAGCACTATCGGTGTTGGTATAGGATTCTTCGCTTTTTCCATTTCTTCCTCAGTACCATAATCAATACTGAGCTGTTTTCCGTTGCCGATAGGCCAATGCACTCCATGAAGAGCATTCCTAGTAGTTTCAGCTTCCCTAAAAGTAGAATGAAATTAATTCTCCAAAATTTACATCGTAATGAGAAGTAAGTCAGATATATTGATCAAAAATATTAATAGTTTTGTTCCGTGGTGTGGTTGAGTTGCGTGTGTGATAACCTTATTGTCCACGGAAACAATTAAAATAATATTAAGTAAAACGACGGTCAATAATATATTTATTTATTTTTGGTAAAAAAGGCGTGCTTTGTTTATATCTCGTAAGGGTTTATTATTCTAGCGAGGGTGTGACCGCACAGGGTGCCCGCTGTGACTCTACTGAACTAGACCACAAACACTAATCTGTCATTATGTGGTTCTACCATATGGCCAGACAGGCGACAATTTATTAGATCTGGTGTTATTAAAACTGCAAAGGCATTTTACCTGAAATAGGGATATATTTCGTTTCTTAAAACTTAACAGGCCCTTCTATGCATACGGTTTGTATATTAGAAACGAAACACATGTGAATTTTAAATGAGCCGTATTATTTCGTTTAGAAAGGAAAGTTAATATTTAAAATTAGCAATTAAAAAAATTGTAAAATAGTAATTGAAGCGTGTCGCCACAGTTTCAATATTCAAGACAGATGTAATGAAGTGTAGAAGTTAAAGAGGCGTCAAAAGATTCAAATTATTTCTTAGTGACCTTAACTTTAAGGGCTGCAATATCAAACGCCAACAAAGAAAAAAAATCTACCAAAAAATTGAATGTACAAAAGCTGAAAGATGCAACAGTTGTCGAAAGAAACTCGGAAAACGTTAGCAATAGATTAACGAATTAAAATATAAACAAAGAAGAGAATAAAAATAAATAAGACACAAACTGGATCACAATACTTACTGTATAGTACCAGAAGATGAAATAGGAATACAAACTTATGCCAGAAAAACCAATAGTTTAATGATGAATGCAAGAAAAGAAAAGGATGAAGCCTACTGGAAAATACTAAGCCGATTAACTAGATCTACAGTGTAGAATTGCCAGACAGAGAGAGCAGAGAAAAAAAGAGGATCCATAAACAAACGAAACGAAACGAAACAGTTCAATTCAACAACGAACAGCGAGAAAATGTAGAAGCCTGAGTGGTGAACCGTTAAAAGCAAGGAAGGACGTATGAAATCGACGAGTGGAACATTTTAGTTAGGCACTTAATATAGAAGACGAAAAAGAAAACCTTGGAAGGTGAAAGAAATGAGATAAGCGAAAAAGATTAAACAGGTGGAAGGGAAGACGAGCCACCAAACGATTTTTAAAGTTAAGGGGGCATCAGAAACAAGAGACCACACAACCACAACCAAAAATGCTATTAGAAACCGCGGTGGTGAGAATACTGAAAATGATTGCAGGAAATATGAAATGTACTGAGAGACCGAAAGAAGAATCAACATACCACAAGAAAATGTAACATACAGTAAATAAACGAGTCAATATAAAATCGAAAAAAAAAAAATGAAATAATCACATAAGTGGAATATTGGAGACCAAAGGTTTGTGCCAACCCACATATTTTATAAAGTGATGAGCGCGCTAATAACCGGCAAAATAGCACAAAAGATGGAAAACTTGTATTAAGCTGCGAGATAAAAAGAAACGAAACTAGTCGAGTTGAAAATTTAGCGATATTAACCAATACATTTACATTATATTTATCGTTTCCCACCTTTACCCATATCAGAGGAGTATGTCAACTAAAACTGTCATATGACAGTGGTAGTTGCCAAACTCGTGCGATACGTCTTAAGGTGGGAAACAATCAATATAATGTAAATTTATAGGTTAATGTCGCTAAATTTCCCAACTCGATTAGTTTCATTTCTTTTTATCTCACAACTTCTCGCTCATCACTGTATAATAACAGTTCCTGTAATCGTTCTCGAACCAAGTTTTACACCGTTCTATGAGCAGATGCTAATTGAACAAGGTGGAAAGCTTTCAGAACTCTTTGTCAGTGATTAAAAATGGTGCGTGAAACACGGATAAATTAATAGTACATAATTTTAACAGATCATGACTCTTCTGGAGAGTACTGCACGTTATCAAATTTTGACTTATTGTGTAAAATATACTCACTCAAGACTTTCATATTGAACGTAACATTTTGACTTGATCCTGTCTGTCCAAAAACTGCCTTCCTTTATCTTTCCAGTCCTCTCCAACAATTCCCGTAGTTGTTTTGCAGTGAACGGCCTGACTAAATTGGTGATATATAGTATATTGGAAGGCGGATTTTTAGCGGGGCTAGGTGGTGGACGCAATTTTGCAGCAGTGTCGTCTACAATGCTAATCTTTCTGTTCACAGCAATTATATTGGGATTGGTGGTAATTTCTGATTTCTTTTGTTCCTCCGCAGAATCTTCCTGTGAGAAAATACAAATTTTATGAATGGTTAATAAGCAAAACATAAAAGTAAGAAGAAATTGTGGGATGAATGAATATAAACTTAATCACAAAAGTTTTACACCATCAAAATTATGCTTATTTTCAAAGTTGATTTTCTCGTTAACGGATTAATGGAGTCTGCTATTTTTTTTTATTATTTTATATTTTCTTTGGTATTTACACTATTGAGCAAAGCTTTACTCAAACTTCCTTCTTGAGCTTATACCGAGCTCAAGAACAGAAATGTTTTTCTTATGTTAAGTTTGAGACACCCTCTAGGGAGGACAAGGTGCAAGGGTGGGTATTTATCCAAATCATGTACAGTAGAACCCCGATTATCCGTGCTGCTCGGGACCGAAGGGTGGCACGGATAATTGAAAAGCACGGATAATCCGAACATGTATTTCTTATGTATATGTACGTATACACATACATATGTACCTACCATAAAAATAACAGAAGAAAATAAATCTTTCATTATGAGTCTCTCTTTCGTCATATAGAGTTTCCGTCAAGTGATCTACGATGACGCTATTTTGATAAAACCCCAAAAACGCAACATGAGTAATAGAAAATCATAGCACTGATAATCCGCACCCGGATAATCGGGGTTCTACTGTAGTCTTATGTTTTGTGAATATTTTGTTTTTTTAATTAGTCTGATATCTTTATAAACAAAGAAAATAGATGCTTTTATTCTTGGACATGTGTTTTGATTGAAACAATACTAGATTAAAGTCTGTTTTAGGCTATAATATAAAATTATATAAGAAAATGGTATACTAAGTTTTGTCAATGCAAAACAGAAAACAAAATCTGTTAATAAAAACTGTTATAGACATTAGAACATGTCCTATTTGATACCAATTACCAATACCTTCACAATGGTTTTTTAAGGTTAACTTTTCTTCTAAGAAATGTTGCAATGGAAGAAGCAGATAATAATAGAGTTTTCTTATCCATTATATAATAATATTTATAATATATCTTTGTAACATAAAATATCAAAGATAAAACTAACTAGGTTAAACATTGTTAAAAAAAGAAGGAGAAGAACATATATGTTAACAGTACAGGTACCACCATAAAAATATAAAGAAGTACTTTTTAGCATGTAATGCGCAGAATCACATAACATATTCTAATATGTGACAATGTAATACACCAAACTTCTTGTATTAATGTTGTACACAATCATTCCACGTAAATTTTTGTTTTGTCATTTTCTGTTAACAAAACAAGGTATAGTATAAAACAGCCTTAACAATAAAAAAAATAATGTGTGTGTGTACTTTGTACGCACGTAAGAAGTTATACTTCTATTATATGATTTCATTATACTTTAAACAGTTTATTTTAATTTTATTTAAATACTAAACTAATTTTAATGCTTACCACTTTCCAAAAATTAAAAAAAAAGAATAGGAATGGTCCGGAATTTGAACTCAAGACCTCTCGATCTCTAGCCGAATACTATACCAATCATGCTACGAGGTCTGTGTTTGTATCGTCTCGGACATAATGACAATTCACGGTAACAAACAGACGAAGTGAAGTATAATACATAAATATTAATGTTTTAATAATACTTATCTTACTCCTGAGGAAGACAAATCCAGACACAAAAACTATAATAAATATAATACTAACAACACTAATATATTGTTTTCACACCTTTTTTGCACTGATATATTTATGCATAACTTGAACGGTTTAGCAACTAAACGCCATATTGTCTGTGTGCGCATGCGCGCAGAATAATGAAAATTCACTCCCAATCGCGCCTAAAGAAGTATAACTTCAAAAATAATAATAGTTTAGGTCATCATCATCATCAGTAGCTCGACAACCCTTTTTGGGTCCTGGCTTGTTCTAGGATATTCCGCCATTCTGTTCTGTTCCTTGCTTTGTTCTTCCAGTGGGTAATCTCAAGTGTTTTCAGATCTTGTTCACTTGTTCCATGTATCTAAGTTTGGGTCTTCCCTTTGACCTTCTCCCTACTGGTGTTTGCCTCATTATATGTTTTGGTGTTTGGGTCTCCAACATCCGTTCAACATGGCCCATCCAGCGCAGACGTCCGATCTTTATGGATGTTATGACGTCGGCTCGTTGTATGCTGCGTATAGTTCAAAATTATATCTTCTGCGCCTTACGTCATTTTCTTTCACCCCCTTATATATGTGGCTGAGGATTTTTCATTCAAACGTACCTAATAAGTTCTCATCGCTTTTCAACAGTATCCATGTCTCTGATCCATATATAAGGACCGGTTTTATCAGGGTTTTGTATATTTTGCATTAGGTTTTTCTCGTGATGCTGTTAGATTTTAGATGTTTAATTAGTCGATTATAATATGTTTTATATACAATAGTTTAGGTACAAAACTATAAAAATAGAAAAACGCACAACGTAAATAGTTCTCATTTAAAATAGGAAGTGGTTGAATGCTCGAATATATGAATTTTAGGAATAAAAGGCAGATATCGAGCACTGAATTTTATTTAATCTTGCCCAAGTATACTTTCGGTCGTAGAGCATCTTCGGGGGTATTTTGTCAAGAAAAGGAAGGTATCCTCGAATGTCATTTAGTAAATGGTTGGTGGCAACTTAAATTAACATAATATAAATATCTAACAAATACACTAAACGAAGGACAAGCAGATAAATTCGAGTGCCGGTAGCCGGTATAATTCTTTCTGATTTCTGTTTGATTTCTGATTTGTAATTAACTATTTAGATGGGAAATAAGCCACGATTAAATTGAAAAAAAATAATTTTATTAACAACGTTTCGACACCCAAGTCGGGTGTCGTTGTCAAAACACAAAATACTACTACTTAAATTAAACAAAAACGTTGTTGCTTAGTAAAAAATTCTTCTAATAATTTATTTAATCTGACATCTAAATAGTTAATTATAAAAATGCCACAAGGAAATAGCTTCAGAACAACATTCTGATTTATACTTATACAGTTATTTTTCGACCAGGTGAGCGGTATGCACAGTGCAACATAAGAGAGACGAAATTGTTTAATGGAGGCTCTATGATATTTTGGGGTGAAATTACATTGACAGCAAGAACGGATTTGGTGTCTTTACGTGCGGACTCTTTAAATAGTGAAAGGTACATTACAAAAACTTTCTTTCTTTGAATACTTTGTTCCTTTCGCACTTTATATTTACATAGGAAATAATTTCATCGTCTATAAGTCATGGCCCCTATCGCATATCGGTACTCATTATTTAAGTAAGATAAATATTCAGATATTGGTATATTGTTTGTAGACAATTAAGATATCGTCAGCCCCTTCCTGCTTTCCTGCAAGATATAGAAACTAGAGCTATTGCTATCTGAGACTCCATAGACCAAAATCAAATAGTCCGCTTAATATCCAGAATGCCTAAGGAATGTGAAGCTGTATAGCTTTGTTCTTAATCAAATAGCCCGATCAAAGAACAATCTGACCCAAAAAAAAATAAGGGAAGGATGGAAATTTGGGAATAGGTAGTTGAAATTGCCTATTATTATATAAGAAAAAGTTTACAATTCTACATCCCCTACATTTTATTTACAAAAATGGAGGGGAATACCCCCCTCTCGAAGGTGGAAAATATACATTCAAAATAAGACCGGAATTGGGTAAAATGACTAATTCTAAACAACTTTTGATCTATAGTTTTTTCACTAAGTCAATACTTCGAGTTATTTGCGAGTGAATATGTTCATTTTTAACAAAAAAAAAACATGTTTTTGGAAGGTTTTTCGGAGATAACTCAAAAAGTAAGTCTTTTATAGAAAAAAATATTCTTAGCAAAAATGTAGCTTATAAAAAATTGAAAAAATGGTTATGCATAAGGTCTGTAGACCCAGTAGAAGCAGAGTTGTAGTTAACAAAAACGGAGCACTTTTCGGGGAAAAATCATGTCAGCTTTTTTAAACTGTTTAAAAAAAGGTTTATTTTTGTTTTTTAAAAAAAAAACTTAACATTAAAAATAAGTGAGTTACGCTCAAAATATTGTTGGTCCCTTTTATGTTTTGGTAAAAAAATCGCAAAAATGACCACCTAATTAGCATCCCAAATAAATGTTATCATTACCACTTGACAAGTTCTTTGCTTATGTATTATTTATAACAAGAATCTACAGGTCGAGCAAGTCTCGTAAATTTCACGATTGCGAGCCACGCTTCACGCAACCGTGTTTACGTACTTGTGTTTCGAGTTGCGTGGTCGTGCGGAGTTATATTTACCAAATTTAAATATAATCGTTTCTACTGATCATAATATATCATGTCAAAATTAAATCAATATGTCAATATGGCTACTGGGTGTAAAAGATAAATCTTATTCTATCTGTTCTTAATGAGTTTTAGATAATGTTAGTTGTATTTCTTTGTAATTTTGTGTTGTACAAAGATTAATTTAACATTTTCTCTGGAAGTATTAATTTAGAAAGATAATATGCTTCATTGGTGTTGTGTTTTGAAGTGTGAAATGCAAAGTAATTGTGATAAAGTCAAGATAAAGTTCACTTTTAAACTGAACTAAATAAGGTATCTGAGAGACAACAATGATTAAATGCAATACAATGTACAGGTTTTACTAGCGAAATGAAAATTTTCCTGTCCTGTCTGGTGTAATCATTTTATATCTGGTAAGTTACAATTACAACAGTAACGATTTTTGAAGATGTTAACATTTTAATCTTATAGGAAAACCAGCCGACTTAATCGATAATAACAATCTCCAGATTGGGTTCCTTCAATAAATATGGGCTATTAACACAATGAAATAAGTTCCAGAAAATCTAAAATGGAGTGGTATCAAAGGAGAATTAAAGGAAAAAATATTCATATTGAAATTATTTATAAGGCCCTGGACTGTCTTAAATTCTACAATAATACTAGGTGGGTAAATGATTTTAGACATTTTTCATTAAGAGTAGATTAAGATTAAGTAGATTTTCATTCAGTAGATTTAAGACTTGTTTACACGGGTAGAGTAATGATGCAAGTACTTGATAGAGTAGAGTAACTCTACCTGTAAAAATGCTCAGCACAGTAGAATAGCTGGTAGAGTGTATAGTTGGAGTTAAAGTAGAGTGACTAGCAACCTATGGCAAAGTAACTACTCTATGACCACCACTACTGCCAAAATGTCTACTCGGCTGCACACTCTACCCATGGAACACGCTCAATTATGGCAGAATAGAGTAGGTAGGAGAGTACATGGGGGCGCTGTCATTCTGGCTGGAATTGTGTTTTGTGTAAATAGTGAAAATGAAGTTCACCGAAGATGAAACTTTAAAACTTGTAGAGCTATAATACGGCGAATACCAGTGTTTATGGAATTTAGGTAGTGTATACTACAGAAATAAAAGTTTGCAGCAAGCTGCGGAGGATGAAATCGTCGAAAGAATGGCAAAGGGGGCTTTGGAGTAAACGAGCTTAAGCAAAAAATTAAGAATTTAAGGTGCACTTATAATCAAGAGTGTTTAAAAATACAAAAATCGGTTTCACTATACTAGCATCAGTACTATACTTGTACTCTCCTCATGTGAATGGTATCAAGCCATTTTTGGTAGAGTACTACTGCTACTCTACTCTCCTCAAAACTCTACCCATGTAAACAAGTCTTTAGAAACAGTGGAAAATGAGGTAGCTAGTAGAGTAGTAGTACAGTAAAATATACTGGTTTAGCAAATTACAATGTTTTAAGGTAATACAGTAGCGATAAACAGGTAGCCAAAACGTGTTCCAAGATTGTCACTGTAATTTTGAATATTTTTTCGAGGCATTTGGCACACGTATTCGTAAAATAATAAAGAATGGCGGTACAGAGCCCAATTTGAAAAATATATTAATATGTGGAAATTACTCTGTAATTATACAATATTTAAAAAACGAGCCTGTACCGCCATTAAGAAGAACAAAAAAATACACTTTCTTCAAATAAACTTTTTTATCCGATGCCTAGATTTTGTGTAATTTTGGAACTACTAATGAAATAAAAAATTTTAGTAGTTCCAAAATAACACAAAATCGGATAAAAAATGTATTTGAAGAAAGTGTATTTTTTTGTTCTTCTTAATGGCGGTACAAGCTCGTTTTTTTTATATTGTATTTAATTACAGAGTAATTTCCACATATTAATATATTTTTCAAATTGGGCTCTGTACCGCCATTCTTTATTATATTACGAATATGTGTGCCAAATATCTCGAAAAAATATTCAAAATTACAGCCGCAATCTTGGAACACATTTTCGCTACCTGTTGATCGATACTGTTTCCTCTTAAGATAGTTTTAATAGTTATTTATGATATAAGTATTAAAAGTACAATTTTAAGACGCGCATGTGAAAGTTAACTTGAAAAAATAATTTTATTAATGTTTTGACTTCCACATCAGATGTCATTGTCAAAATACAAAATATTCATTATTATTAGGTTTGTTCTAGCAAACAGTCAAACTAGTCAAAAACAATCAGCAAACAGTTGGTCAGTAAAAGAACATAATACAGTCACCAGTGCGATCCCCTCTACTCGCGCTGGTCCACTATTCGCTGATGGTTTCAAACTGATGCTAGAACAAACCTATTATTATTATGCATATCATTATCTGTAAATAATATTTCTTCTGATTGTTAATTGTAAAGGATAGAAAAATTACCATTTATTTTATTTTTTTTAGAATCAGCTGAGAGAAGTGGTCTACAAAAAAACCAGGAAGGAAACGGAATATGTGGCTACGAAAGGCAAAAGAAAGGTTTACAAATGTGACACATTTTTTTGAAATATTTAGGAATATCAAGAAAATTGCATTAAAAAAATGTATGAAAAGATTTTGTTCAATAAAAATGTTTATATTTATCAAGGATGTATTATTTGGTATGGCCACATATCGTCAGTGATGTAATAATACATCCTATCTGTTTTTTCATGAGTTTTGTAAGAGAGACTAAAAACTTGTCTTAGGGTCACCTCCTGTTTTCATATGATATTTTTTGACTTGTTTTGTAGTAAATTAAACTATCTATGAACTACAAAACAAGTCAAAACTTACATATGAACACAGGAAGTGACCTTAAAACATGTTTTTCCATCTCTCATACAAAACTCATGAAAAAACAGATAGGAGGTATTGTCACATCAGCAAGGATGTACAGGGATGAGTGCCCTAATAACCGGCAAAATATGGGCAACATATTTAGTTGTGAGATAAAAAGAAATGAAACTAGTCGAGCTGGGAAATTTAGCGAAATTAACCTTTAAATTTACGTTATATTGATCCCACCTTTACACATATCGGAGGAGTATGTCAACTAAAACTGTCACTGTGACAGTGGTAGTTTCCAAACTCGTCTGATACATCTGAAGGTGGTACAAAATCAATACAATCTAAATGTATAAGTTAATATCGCTAAATTTCCCAGCTCGACTAGTTTCATGTCTTTTTATCTCACTACTTAATACATCTTTTGTGCTATTTTGCCGGTTATTAGAGCGCTCATCACTGTATTTCTGGTATATCCAGGGAATGTCTACAAAATATATTTTGAATGTCCAGAGAACATTCGTGGACATTCATGGAATGTTCCAATAAGACATTCAGGTAATGTTTAAAATGCTGACACAGGATTTTCCTGGGATGTTCAGGGAACATGTTTTCGGGGATATTCCAGGAATTTTTCAATGTCTGTGTACCTTCTATGGAATATTTTGGTGTTATTACCGCCGCACTCCACTTGCGATTTGTAATCAGGAAGATTGAACACATTGTTTCAAATACAAGGCAATCCATTTGTGACTAAATAATCATGGATTGACTTCTATTTGAAAGAATGTGTTCAATCTTCACAACTACAAATCGCAAGTGGAGTCCGGCGCTTAGGGCTACTTCCTCTTCGGTATTATGTATTATACTACAGAAATCAGGAACTTTCCTTCTAAATATATGTATGCATCTTGGCCATCAAACATATTCTTCCAAACATTTTTTTAAGGGGTTACATAGGTCTTGTGGGTAAAAAAAGTGACTTTTTAAAAAAATTATATCTCGAAAACTAAAATTTATTTTTATTTATAATTGGAACATGTAAAAGTATAGTACTTAAGGTAGTCTCAAATAGTATTTCGCTAAAATACTACAGATATCAGGAACTTTCCTTCTAAATATATGTATGCATCTTGGCCATCAAACATATTCTTCCAAACATTTTTTTAAGGGGTTACATAGGTCTTGTGGGTAAAAAAAGTGACTTTTTAAAAAAATTATATCTCGAAAACTAAAATTTATTTTTATTTATAATTGGAACATGTAAAAGTATAGTACTTAAGGTAGTCTCAAAAAAAGTTTCAGCCAAAAATATTCATTTTTGTAGAGTTTTTTTGCGTTGACAGCATAACTAAGTCCAGTCTCATCTGAAATCAAAAAGTTTCTTGTAGTTTATACCTCTGGCTAGAATATGAACGAAGGAATTTAAAAAAAATGAAATTTGAAGATTTTACATAAGTTTAAACACATTTTTGACCCCAATTTTTCTCATTTTTAAAGTAGTTTTTTTTATAAATCAAAAATGACCTCATCTAATAAAAAATCCTTTGTTCATTCACTAGCCAGAGGTATAAACTACAAGAAACTTTGATTTCAGATGAGACTGGACTTGTAATGCTGCTCACCGCAAAAAAGGGCTGTTGTCGAAAAATTGCAGTCAACTCTACAAAAATGAATATTTTTGGCTAAAATTTTTTTGAGAGTACTATACTTTTACATGTTTCAATTATAAATAAAAATAATTTTTAGTTTCCAAGATATAATTTTTTTAAAAAGTCACTTTTTTTACCTGCAAGACAACAACTTAACAAATTGTTGATTTCAAATTGTAACAGTTGTTTTGCAAAGTATGCTGCCCTCTTGTATTTTCTGTGTTATCTTCAAAAAACACAAAACAAAACAAAAATAAAACAAAAGTTTAACCTTCACACCACAGAATCAAGCAATCAAGTTACACAAATTTTCAAACACCTCACCTGACACAGCGTCTCAAGTACGATTGCGCGAATTGGTAAATATAACTCCGCACGACCACGCAACTCGAAACACAAGTACGCAAACACGGTTGCGTGAAGCGTGGCTCGCAATCGTGAAATTTACGAGACTTGCTCGACCTGTAGATTCTTGTTTATTTATATGATCTGTAAGTTTCATCGGTTCAAAGTGCTTATTTTTGGCTTGAACGAGTAACTAATCACGAGTTTATTCAAATTTTGAACAGCCATAGCATAACCAATTTTTGTCTAACAAGAAAACAAAAAATGAAAAATATTCAGAAAAGCAAAACGTCCATTTTATTACTCTTTGAGATTTTTGGTATTACTAATAATTTTTAAGTTAATTCCGTAAAAAATTCCATTTTTTTCAAAATTAAAAAAATGTTTTATTTTAAACCCAATTCATTTCAAAATTGAGCACTTTGAACCAATGAAACTTATAGATAATATAAAGAATACATAAATAAAGTAACTTGTGAAGCGGTAACAATTTTATTTGGGAAGCTAATTAGAGGGTGATTTTCGTGATTTTTTACCAAAAAATAAAAAGGACCAACAATATTTTGAGCGTAACTCACTTACTTTTAATGTTAGAAGTTTAAAAAAAAACAAAAATAAACCTTTTTTAAACACTTTAAGGAAGTTGTAATGAATTTTTCCCGTAAAGTGTTCCGCTTTTGGGATATTTCAAATTGAAATATTCGATTTGGAATTTGACGAAGAAGAACCTACTTTTCATTAGCTACAACTCTGCTTCTACTGGGTCTACAGACCTCATGCATAAACCATTTTTTTCAATTTTTTATAAGCTATATTTTTGCTAAGAATATTTTTTTCGCTAAAATACTTACTTTTTGAGTTATCTGCGAAAAATCGTCCAAAAACATGTTTTTTTTTGTTAAAAATGAACGTATTCACTCGCAAATATCTCGAAAAGTAATAACTTAGTGAAAAAACTCTATAGAACAAAAGTTACTTGGAATTAGTCACTTTATCCAATTTAGTACTTATTTTGAACGTATATTTTTTCACCCCCGAGAAAATATTTTTCATCCCGAATTTCCCAATTTTTGTAAAATAGAGGGGATGTAGAATTGTAAACTTCTTCTCATATTGTTTAAAATTAAGTCATATTTACCTATTTTTAGTTCAGTATCTCATAATTCATCTTAAAACTATTTTTATTGTGTTAATTATGTTTACATATTATTATTTCAATTCTTAGCTTTAAATACTATTTCGCCTATACGGCAATGCTGTAACCTTTACTCCAAATAGGGGTTGAGATCTTTTTTAAAACTGAGAATGTACCATTCGACTAAATGTGTTTCATCAATAAACAAGTGTGAACATCTACCAATTTTTTGTTTCACTCTATCGATCTAATATTTACCACTACGATGTCCACAATTAAACCAGCGACCTAACAACAATTCAATCAACAATTTATACACATATAATGATTATAAATTTCAACAACCTATTCCCAAATTTTCATCCTTCCTAAATTTTTTTGGAGGTTTTCGTAAAATTTTGTGTTCCCTGATCAGGCTATTATTATAAGTAGAGGGAGAACGCGCGATATTAGTTTAGGTTGTTTCTTTATGTTTTGTAACTGTTATTTTTTATTGTTAATTTAGTATTGTTTCAGTTAAAACACATGTTAAAGAGTAAAACTGTCTATTTTCATTGTTTTTAAAGATATCAGGGAAATATAAAAAATAAAATGTTCACAAAACATGAGACTACAACATGATGTCACCCACCTTTTGTACCTTTTCCTCCCTACATGCTGTCTCAAACTTAACATAAGAAAAGCATTTCTTTTCTTCCACCCGTTATAATCTCAAAAAAGAAGTCTGAGTAAATCTTTGCTCACCAGTGTAATTACCAAAGAAAAATACAAAATAAAAATAACAGCATAAATATTTTTTCTTAAAGACATACCTCTTCAGATTTTTCCTTTTCAGATTCTTCGTCACTCTTTTCTTCTTCTTTTTTCACGATCCTCTTCTTTACGTCGACTTCAGCTCTGATTGCTTCTTTACAAACATCTTCAAGTTTTACTTCAGACTCATCCAAAAACTGTACAGACGGGCAAACAATTTTGATGGTATCCACATCTATTTTGTATGATGTAGCAGAAAGATTTTCCAGCCAGTCGCTTTTGCCCCACGACCTATGCGGATGCGGAGATGTGGGAGGGACTGGAAGATCTTCCTCTCCCGATAACAAAGCATTTCTGTTTAGCTTTATTGGTTTCGATGGTTGTATTGGTCGAGCTAAAAATATTTTCATTAGAAGTACATACTTGATTAATCAAAACTTATTTAAAAATAAAAAAAACATAAGAATCTCGCGGAAAGGATGCAACGAAGATATTAGAATAGCCTTGCTATGCCGCTGATGAAACATACTCGAAGGAGGATTCAGTTTTAGGTAAGGCGTTCTACGCAGGTACGTTAGAAGCGAGGAAAAAGCCACATCCATTGGGATGTGGCAGGACGAGTGGGATACAACAGAAGATGTGGCAGAACGAGTGGGATACACCGAAGGATATGGCACAGTGGACGAACTAACTGATACCGAATCTACGGAGTTGGCTGGTCTGCATACAAAGGCGCTTAGACTAATATCTGACGCAGGTGCTCACAGGATACGGCAGCTTCCGTAGCCCGTAGCTACTTGCACAAATTCAAAAAGGTTGAATCGGATAAATGTCTGTACTGTGGGGCTCCGGGTACTGTGCCACATAGCATTTTGGAGTGTGTCAGGTGGGCAAAAGAAAGGAATGAGCTAGAGGGAGTGTTGGAGTCGGTGAGGGAGATGGTAGAGAAGGTGGTGATAGATGAGCCATGGTGGAACAAATTCCACAACTATGTGAGAAAGGTGCTGTCGGTAAAAGAGAAGAAAAAGCGGGAGCTACAGTTTATTCGCATAAGCTATGCAATGGATGTAAACATTAGTTGACAGTCTCCAACTGTTGAATCAGTCTCCAACTGTTGAAGAACGCCCTGAAAGAAAAGGGTCTTGATCAAGAATAGTGATGTTAGAAGAGAATATTCTCAAGAGAATATTCTCGGCCAGAAAATTCTCTCGAGAATATTCTCGGCAAAAATTTTTCTATATTTTCAAAAACCGAAACAAGAATAAAAACTAGATACGGGTCAAATTATTATAATTTAAAAAATATGTAGGTATATTGTTTTTGCCAATCCCATGAACCACTAGCAAGGGTGTTTTCAGTGTCAATATTTATTGTTTTGGTGCAATATTAACGTGCAAATATTTAGAATGGTGTTCATTTAAGCAGAGAAGAACAAGTTGAGGAAACTTAGTTTGTAGATAATTTAGCAACTTTAAAATATGGTGATGAGTCGGCTGAAATAATGGCAGATTTGGCACTTTATCGGTCTAAGGAGGGATTTTTTTGAAAACCATTCATTGTAAAAGCAATTGAAAAACTAGACTTAATCATAATATGGTGAAAAGGTACATGTTTCGGAACAAAATTAACTAAAATAGTAGTTGATATATTAAGCATGCCTTCATCTAGTGCAGCGACTGAAGTTTGGTTTTTTTATCCACTCCTCTAAAAAAAACCGGCTCACTGCTGAACGGGCTAGTAAGGTAACTTTTATTGCTCACAATTTAAAATTGTTAGACGTAGACTAATCCATGGCTAAGCTGGCCACTCGTGAAAAACAAAATCCCACAACTCATAAGTACATTGACATGCAGATTGTAGATGACTAGGATGAGCTAATGATAGAAATAGATTCTGAATCTGAGGTCTCATCTTTTATCACATCACATCGATTATTTGCTGTTAAGAAGAAAATTTCATTTTTTTACCAAAGAAATTTTGTGTTTTCTGTTGTTTTTGTATTTTTTTATATACAAAGAACACTGTTGTTTCGTCTCATAATTTTGTATATAAGATCATGATTTTTAAAACCCTATTTTTCATCTTCAAGAATATTGTTAAGTGCGTCATGGGGTTCATTCTCAGAAAATTCTCAATATCGAGAATATTCTCGAGAATATTCTCCGATTTTTCATTCTCGAGAATTTTCCAACACTAATCAAGAAGCGTATGTGTGACGACAAGCATGCTGCTGTGATTCTGTCGAATTCAAAAGTTTCTGGAGATATCACTTTATTGAAAAGCAAAGTTTCTACCGATGTTTCCAAAATTTCTTCTAATATTTCGAAAGTTTCTGCTGATATTTCCACAGTTTATCCAGACATTGTTTCTTTGGAACATAAAGTTTTTAACGATAGTACTTCTCTGGAGAGCCAAGTTTTCTGCTAACATTTCGTCGGAAATATCTAAGTCATTTCTGAGATTTCTTCTCTTGGCCTAACTTGGCCATAAAATATCTTCATTGGAAAACAAAGTTGCTGTCGATATTCCGTCTCTTGAAGAAAAAATAAAAGAGAAGGAAAATATTTCCACTTTTAAACAAAAACTGAAAGACATTGAAAAGAAGATGGAGGAAACAGCGACAGGAGACAAAGGAATTTGGTCAATTAGAGTACAGACAAAAGACGACGAGGCGAAATGTAAGTTGGAGTAACGGCCGACATTTGAAAGGAACAGGGGTTCTGTTCATGTTAAAGTTCCAACTTTCGAGAGAAAATGGATGGTCCGAAAAAGAAGAGGCTGTAAACCTGAATATTACTCTTAGAGGAAATGCCTAGGATGTGCTTCAGACCATAGCCATAGAGGAGACCTTAGAGACCATAGAGGAGAACAACCTTATCCCAGAGACTAGACGCAATTCGATCAAAAGCGAAGTCGAACGGGAGATTAATAACCAAGAACAAGTTTTAGATCAAGTCCCTAATGAAATCCTCGATGAGCAGATTCCTGGGATTCCCATGCCATAAATTCAACCTGATAATACACAGCAGGAAAACAACGAGTTGCGCGATAGTCTAGTAAACGAAATGGCTCGTGCCGTACAAGAGTTTAATGGAACAAACCCACTTAGCAGACCACCGCTACCACGAATAAACTCTTGTAAGAAACTAGGTGCGCTGTTACAAATTGTGAACACTGAAGTCCTACCCAACTATGTCGTAGAAGCTCACACGTTAGAATATTTGCATATGCTAATCTACTGTGCAGCAACAGAAATTGCTAATGTAATGGGTGTTAAGATCAGAACACGACGGGGTACTAATAACGAAAGAACTGGTAACAGAATTGCACCTTGGGAAAAAAGGCTACTCGGAAAGATCGAATTACTATGTAGGGATATTGGTATATTGGAAAAGTCATCAGGAGAGCTGAAGAAATAATGCTGACTACCGCAAGACACTCAAGATATGATCCAGAAAACAACACAGCCCATCAGTGTCTGGATACATTAAAACAAAAGCTCTCCGTTTATTCAGGACGACTAAGGAGGTACAAAGTTAGTAACAACCGCAAAAGCGACAATGCTCTTTTTGAAAGTTCTGAAAAGGCGTTCTATCGAAAACTCAATTCCACTGTAGAATGTGTCGATAAGACTTACCCAAGCCAAGAAGAAATTCATGAGTTTTGGGGAAATCAACTTTCCATGCCAGCTGCTCTTAACAACAATGCTGGATGGATAGAAGATACGACACAAAACTGCCAACACTACATTACCACCCTTTACGAACCCTTCACTACTGAAGAAGTCTCAAATACCATCAAAGAGCTTCATAACTGGAAATCTCCTGGACCAGACGGAGTTCAAAACTTTTGGCTCAAGAAGTTTTGGAGTGTTCATGAATGCTTATCAACACTAATTAATCATGTTATTTCTAATCCGCAGGATATACCATCATTCCTAACTCAGTGAACCACTTATTTAATTCCGAAGGATCAAAATAACACCCAAGATCCAGCCAAATACCGCCCAATTACTTGTCTTCCAACTTTGTATAAATTGGTCACATCCTGTGTATACCGGCGTATCTACCAACACTGTGCTCTGAACAATATCATAGAGCCTCAACAGAAAGGATGCGCTAAGGGTTCCATGGGTTGCAAAGAACAACTCATCATCGACTCAGTCATTTCTAATCAAGCATATTCCAAAAAGAGGAACCTATTTACTGCCTTCATTGATTACAAGAAAGCCTTTGGCTCAGTGCCGCATGAATGGCTTATAGATATATTGAGAATATATAAAGTCGATGATAATATAGTGATCTTTTTAGAGCATATAATGACGGAGTTGAAGACTAGAATTCACCTTCAAATACCTGGTGAAAATAACATCGAAACTGAAAATATCGCAATCAGCCGGGGCCTGTTTCAAGGAGATACGTTGAGTCCACTGTAGTTCTGTCTAGCTATGAACCCACTATCTCAGCTATTGAACTCCACAGACGCAGGTTTTAGCATCAAAAATAACAACAATGTGGTGGCGAAGCTTAATCATTTATTGTATATGGATGATTTGAAATTAACGGCTTCCACTCGAAACCAACTCGATGAGATGCTAAAAACTGTAGAAACTTTTTCTAATGACATTAGTATGCACTTCGGACTAGACAAGTGCCGTATTTTAAATATAGTCAGAGGAAAAGTACAGCCCGGAGGATTCGATATGCAAAATGGCCAGAACATCGAGGCCATGGGTGAAAACGATATGTATAAATATCTTGTAGTAAAGCAAGCGAGGAAAATTGACCATAAACAAATGAAAACAGATAACTACTGAGTTTATACGAAGGGTAAAACAGCTGCTTCGCTCACACCTTAAGAGTAGAAATTTGTTTAAGGCACTAAACACCTACGCATGTTCCACGCTTAGCTATTCATTTGGCATTGTTAAGTGGACAAAAACGGATATAGAAAATCTTCAGCGAAAAGTAAGAACGCACCTCACAAAGGCACAAAAACACCATCCAAAAAGTGCAGTAGAAAGAACGACATTACCACGGAATTTAGGAGGAAGAGGACTTATGGATATAGGTGAGCAATTTGACAAACAAATTGCTAATTTAAGATCTTATTTTCAGATGCAGGCTGAAACATCTACTCTACATCGCGCTATCTGCGCAGTAGATGACACAACACCGATAAAACTGAGGGAAGCAGAACTGCGCATAAACCACCTTACTAAGGACGAAAAAGTGCGCGCCTGGATGGGTAAACCTCTGCACGGGCGACATCCCAATGAGGTCAGCCAAGATTATGTCGACAATATAGCGTCGAACTACTGGTTGACATCAGGAAAGATGTTCCCTGAAACGGGGGTTCATTACTGGCCATTCAGGATCAGGTTATACCAACCAGAAATTACCTGAAATATATCATCAAAGACCCTCATGTTCAAAACGACAGATGCCGATATGGATGTCAAGCCCAAGAAACCATCCAACATCTTACAGGGGGCTGCCAGGCATTTGCTGCAACTGAGTACAAGGAACGGCATGACGCAGTGGGAAAAATCCTTCATAAGGAGATAGCTATCAAGCTGGGACTTCTCCAAACCGACCATCTCCCATATTATCAATACGTCCCTGAGAGTATGCTCGAGGATGGCAACTACAAGCTATACTGGGACCGCACTGTGCTCACAGACCAAACAGTGGCGCATAATAGACCAGATCTCGTATTAGTCAATAAATTAACGAGACAAACAACCCTCATTGATGTGGCGATTCCTAACAACAATAATCTACATACTAAATTTACTGAAAAGATCGCCAAGTACAGAGATCTGGAAATTCAAATACGGAGACAATGGAGAATGCAAAGAACCCAGACGATACCGATTATTATGTCTACTACTGGAGTCATTCCGAAGACCCTCCTCGAAAGCATAAAAAAGCTGGGTCTTAATGAACATCTTTATAAGACCATGCAGAAAGCAGTACTACTCGCAACGGCCAGATGTATACGAAAGTTTTTGGGAGATACACCTGCATACCAAGTCACCTAGGGCTCGATAACACGGAAAGAGTCCCACCAGAGCTCAATCCTTTTGATACCGTAGGTATCTGGGATGAGTCAATTTTCCCCTTAGAGGGAGTGTGAGCCGTATGGCTAAATCTGAACTAATGTAAAACTATGTGACGGGTCGTTTGAACTATTTTATACCGCAGAAGACTTTTAATACGTATTTATAAGTTATTACGAGTTTTTGAAGCGTGAAATTTTGGAAATCTCATTTTTACACAAAACTGAACATTATTATGTAATAAAAAAATGTGCAAGTTCCCTATTGAAACATCATACAGTCAGAGATAGCAGTACATAGTAGTGAAAGGAACTAGGGACTCAGAAGACTGAGGGCATGAAAAAAAACTAGGTCCTGATTATGACTGCAAGGACGAAGTTGAAAGTTCAACCCGGAAAGTCAAACAATAGTGTTAATATAATTAAAATAAAAAAAATAAATAACTCACCTATTACTATATGCGTCCTTCCCTCTGTATTATGTCCACTTTTCTTGGACTTATCAGTTCCACCTGACGGTCTTCTGTTAATAATAATCTTATTAATAAAATCGGAATTACTGTTGCTGGATCTCTTCAGGGTAATTTTTTTTGGTTTATCCTGAGGTTCTTTTATCTCACCGTCTTCTAATGGCGAAGGGGATCTGTGAATAGGTGATCTTTTCAATACAATACGCTTTTTATCATATACACTTTCACTTCTCGCTTTGAGCTCAGGAGTATGTGAACGTTCATTATCTTTAGTGTCTTTATGATTACTACTATCAGAATTTTCTTGATGGTGGCTAACATAACTGCTTTCAAAAGCTTCTTCTTGTTGATCATGTTCTGTTTGTTCATTTTCTATTGCAGGTGCAGACTCAGAAGCGGTATCAGCCTCATTTGTAGCTACAGCATCATCTTCGTTTGTAACATTCTCATTTTGTACACTTTCGTCATTAGCTTTAGGTGATGGGGTAGACCCCTGTACATTGTCATTTTCAATTTCAGATTGATTATCAATATTATTCGAAGTTTGATCAGGATTTAAACCTGTTGACTTACCTTGTGTGCTCTCTTGATCTTGCTCCTCATCTTCCCTGTCATTATTTTCGTTTTTATCCTCACCAGATACTTCTGTATAACTAATTGGATCAGCTACGTTACTATTATCAATATTACCTGCTATTTTATCATCCTCATTATTTTTTTCTACTTTGTCATGTTCATTTTTATTTGTTACTTCATGAGTAGTAACTTCTACTTGATTGTTAACCTCTGTCTTCTTTTTCCAAGCATTTCTTGCTTTTCTCCTCATCTATAACAATTATTGTTGCTACTTAATTTTTAATGTCAAAATGTTTACACTTTTTATAAATAATGTCTTATATAACTATGACTTTGACTGGCGTCCTATTTATAGATCACTAAAAATTTTGTTGTATTTTTTTTAACCCTTAGCTTTGTTTTTAAACCAAGATGAGTAAACTAAAGGGACAGATTCACATCCAAGAAAGTCACTAGAATTATCACCAAATACATCTTCTTGTTTGATTGAAAATACCAGCATTTGATGGTAATCCATAAATATTATATTATATTAATATGTCGCTAAAGTGTTCTAAAACAACTGTTTTTTATATTAAAACAGACTAAAAATCTAAAAATTAAAGGAATATCGCAGAAAATACAAAATATCGCTGATATAACTTAATTAACCTATGAAACCCAATAGTGTCAAAATTCTATAAATGTCATTAGTGTCAAAATTTGATAACAGTGGAGTAAACTTGTCTGAGGTTGGGGAAATTACAAACAAGCTTTATGACGCGGGAAATTTGAATTACTCCTCTTGGTTTAAAAACAGACTATGGTTAAAAGTTAAACCCTCTTTAAGATAGTCAAAATGTTCTCACTACCAGAATTCAATTTTTTTATATCTTTATGTTCTATGTAATTAAAAAATAAGATTCCGTGCAATTTTAACTCCTCCCTACCAAACAAAAACATAATTTATTCGTTGTTTATTTTTTTTAGGTGGGATACAATCAATTAACAGTTTAAAAAAATTCACAAGCGATATTGTGTTGATGTGTGCTTTTGAGAGATGGAAGTAGGTTTTGCTCGTGAT
This sequence comes from Diabrotica virgifera virgifera, assembly GCF_917563875.1. Taxonomy (NCBI): domain Eukaryota; kingdom Metazoa; phylum Arthropoda; class Insecta; order Coleoptera; family Chrysomelidae; genus Diabrotica; species Diabrotica virgifera. The sequence continues at coordinate 218,868,526 of NC_065445.1, forward strand.
CAGTAATATGGACAGACTATACAGGGATATGTTGGATTAGTTGTGTATGGGGAACAAGGGTAGTTATAAGGCATAAAAGTCGCGGTTTTTGTTGTTTTTTTTTGTGATGCTCGTGATTGAGAGTTCACCAAAATTTGAGAATAAGTAGGTCATGACGTCGTGGGAATATCCCGAACCCAAGAAAGAAACGACTGGTTCGACCAAGACTGCAAAAAAATAACAGATGAGAAGAACGAGGCATTTAGGACCATGCACCAACGGAAAACTAGGACAACAATAGATAGATACAAAAACTTAAGAAGAGAGGAAAAACGCATACACCGAAAAAAGAAACGAGACTCAGAAAATGACATATTAGAATGGCTTGAAAGCCATATGAGTCACGGAGAAACAAGAAAGTTCTACCATCAAATAAATACTATTAGAAAAGGATTCAAACTGAGAATCAATTATTGCAATGATAAGGAAGGTAACTTACTTACCAACAAAGATGATATCCTGTTACGATGGGTAGGGCACTTTCAAGAGTTGCTGGAAGGGGAACCTACTAACAACATAGAGCTGGAATACCGAAATGAGGAGCTCGTGGAACCCCCCTCGGTAGAAGAAGTGAAAATATCTATTGAAAAACTAAGGAACCACAAATCTCCAGGCAGCGATGGCATTCCAGCAGAGTTATTTAAGCACGGTGGAGAGCAGATCACCAAGGTGATGTGAGAAATTGTTTGTAAAATTTGGTCTGAGGAGCAAATGCCTGAAGAATGGAGTTTAGGCTTAATATGCCCGTTACACAAAAAGGGAAACCAACTGGAATGCAATAATTACCGCATACAAGATATTGTCAAACATTTTACACGAGAGATTGGAAGCCCTATACCGAAACGTTTCTAGGAGAATATCAGGCAGGATTCAGGCGCGGACGTTCAACCATTAACCAGATCTTTACACTACGACAGATCCTCGAAAAAGCGCAAGAGTTTAACATAGATCTGTACCATATTTTTGTCGATTTTAAGGCGGCATATGACAGTGTCTTAAGACCAAGTCTTTACAATGCTATGAATGAGTTGGGAATTCCAAAAAACCTCATATCTATGATAAAAGTGACAATGGCGAAGAAGCAGTAAAAATTCAAAACGACTTGTCAACCCCATTCGAAATACACAGGGGGTTAAGGCAGGGAGATGCGCTGGCGTGTCAGCTTTTTAATGTAGCCTTAGAAAAAGTTGTACGAGACGCTAATTTAGATAGCAGAGGAACAATATTTAATAGATCAGTCCAAATTCTTGCATATGCAGATGACGTGGACATTATAACAAGAACCAGGGCGAGAACTGCGGAAATCCTAACCGATCTAGTAGCAGCAGCGAACTAATGGGGTTACATATAAATCAAAATAAAACAAAATTCATGGCGACCAACACAAACACAAGAGCTGGAAATGTTGATGCAGATCTAATCATCAATGACCAAAACTTCGAAGCGGTCAAAGAGTTCATATATCTAGGGACATCGGTTAACCCCAATAATGACACATCTGAGGAAATAAAAAGGCGAATAATAATTGCAAACAGGTGTTATCATGGTCTATCAAAGTACTTATCTAACAAACGTCTGTCTCAAAAAACTTGTATAAGGCTGTATAGAACATTGATAGTCCCCGTTCTCACATATGGTTCAGAGGCATGGACACTAACTAAAACAGATGAATCCGCTCTATCAATTTTTGAAAGAAAGGTACTATGCAAGATATTCGGAGCGGTTTGTGAGAACGGAAAAACGTTTGGTGGAAAAGATATTATCACTATAATTAAGCGAAATCGCCAGCAGTGGGCAGGACATGTAGCTCGAGCCCCTGAATCGAACATGATAAAAATGATTCTAACAGCTCAACCCGTGGGAATGAGAAGACGGGGTAGACCAAAGTTGAGGTGGATGGACGGGGTAACACAAGATGCCGAGAAGATCGGAGTCGGCAACTGGAAAGTGCAGGCAAGGGACAGAACAGAATGGCGTAGAACGCTTGAGAAGGTCGAGGCCCTCTAAGGGCTGTAGCACCATGATGATGATGATGATGATGAGGTCATGACGTGACATCAAAATCTCCAGGGGTCGACAGCTCCGTGGGGGACAAAGGGGTGGTGGACAGGTATGAACATGCAAATTATAAGGAGTGAAAGTCACGCTTTTTGTGACGCTCGTGATCAAGACAGTGCACCAAAATTTGGAAATAAGTAATGTTGTAACTAAGCAAAATTTTCAGGGGCCGACAGCTCCGAGGGACAAAGGGGTGGTGGACAGGGATGAATTATCAAAGTATAAGGACTGAAAGTCACGGTTTTTTTTGTGACGCTGATGATCAAGACAGTACACTGAAATTTGGAAATAAGAAGTCATGTTGTAACTAAGCAAAATCTCCAGGGCGGACTCCAGGAATGTGCAAATTTAGTCCGTTTACTCAGTTTTTGTTCCGAATCTTAAAGAACAGCTTGCATTGCCATGAAATTTGGCACACACATAGCTAACATGTCAAAGAATAAAAGTGATATTGTGCTGATGTGTGCTTTTGCCCTGAGGTGAATACCACCCCTTCTCAGGGGTGAAAAAACATATATTCAAAATAAGTTGGGAAGTGGATAAACTGACTAATTCTAAGCAACTTTTGTTCTATAGAGTCTTTTCACTAAGTCAATACTTTGCAAATTATTTTCGAGTGAAAATGTTCATTTTTCAAAAAAAAAACATGTTTTAGACGGTTTTTCGGAAATAACTCAAAAAGTAAGTATTTTGCCAAAATAAATATTCTTAATAAAAATATAGCTTATAAAAAGATCAAAAAGGTGTATGTAATGTATGAAGTCTGTATACCCAGTAGAAGCAGAGTTGTAGCTAATGAAAAGTAGCTTCTTATTCGTCAAATTCAAAATCAAATATTTCAACATAAAATAACTAAAAAATTAAACACTTTTTTCGGAGAAAACTTCCAACAACTTTTTTAAACTGTTTAAAAAAGTTCTATTTTCGGAGAAAACTTCCAACAACTTTTTTAAACTGTTTAAAAAAGTTCTATTTTCGTTTTTTAAACAAGTTTCTAACAGCAAAAGTAAGCTATTACTCTCAAAGTAAAGTTAGCCCCTTCTTTTTTGTAAAAAAATCGTGAAAATCACCCCTGCTCTTAATTAGCATCCCAAATGAAATTAATCATTATCACTTCACAAGTTACTTTACTTTTGTTAACCCATTAGCGCCCAGCGTTACCATATGGTAACGTAAATCACATGATTTTTAAAAATTCTGCGGTATGCCCATGGAATTAGTCAGCCATATATTTTGAGAACTATCGTTTCTAGGAATACTTCAGGCACCCATAAAAGGTAACGGATTCGTATTTTAGCCTTTCTCAACCGTCGAGAGATAATCATATGACAGTGTGGTTTAAATTTATAGAAAAAGATGGACGTCCGTTTTGCGTAAGCAATTTTTGATAGTCTTCTAGTAACTATATTTGCATAATTTAAAAAAAAACTAAGTTTATTATACCCCAACTTATTATAAATTAAAAAACTCTAACATGAAGTAAAACCACTTCTATGTAAATTGGTATATTTATTAAAACTTAAAAAATCCCAATGGATTGAGTAAAATATGTCCAATTCAGAACGTTTTCAGACCTATCGGTCCATCATCAGTGAATCTACAATAAAATAAGTAATCCCACTATTAGAATTGAAAGATGGTTGAAATTTTTTAAAAGCTAAAAAAGTGTGGTTAGATTACTTACGTGCATACTTGCTAAATAGCCACAGAACTAAACAAGGGTTGAATTTAAAATTCGATTTACATTATTTAAAAATAATATTACACAGACTAAACGCCGATGTTACAGGATGTATAGTCAAAGTTGGCCTAAGATGGTTGATTGAGTTTTTGGTAGGGTTTCACCATGTTCCCGTAGGTTATATCCTGTAACATCGACGTTTAGTCTGTTTAATATTATTTTTAAATAATGTAAATCGAATTTTAAATTCAACCATTGTTTGGTTCTGGGGCTATTTAGCAAGTATGCACGTAAGTAATCTAACCACACTTTTTTAGCTTTTAAAAAATTTCAACCATCTCGCAATTCTAATAGTGGGATTACTTATTTTATTGTAGATTCACTGATGATGGACCGATAGGTCTGAAAACGTTCTGAATTGGACATATTTTACTCAATCCATTGGGATTTTTTAAGTTTTAATAAATATACCAATTTACATAGAAGTGGTTTTACTTCATGTTAGAGTTTTTTAACTATATGGTATACAGCCAACCTAGGGAACTTCCCTTTTAGTTTATTACAAATTGTTGTATTTTATCAACAATTAAATGTAGCGAATTCGGTAGGAATAGTCAAATTACGCCGTTACCATATGGTTGCGGTGGGCGCCTACGGAGTCATAATCTTTTTTTTTCAGTCGTGGATTTTTGTTAGCAGAAGCGATAGTGTTACTGGTGCGACGGAAAGATAACTCTGTTGTTACAATAGCATCTACGAGTTGTAGTGGGTCAGCATTGGGCACGGTAAAAATATTTTCTCATGAAGAAAAAGGCCACATTTAAGTAAGTCAGCCTCACTATATTGCTGAATACAACAAAATATGGTGGGTACCGACTGGATGGATCAAGGTGTTTCAACCTACCGAGTAGCAATTTGCAGTAAAAAATGGTACTGGCAAATTGTAACATGGTTGTTGGATGTTGCAGTCCATAATTCATGGCATTTATATAAACAAATTTAAAAAATATATCCTTGCTATCGTTTAGGAGAGAATTGGCCCAAGTTCTTCTCGGAAGATATGGAAGTCGTCCCTTATATACAGGAAGACCTAGTCTATATAGACAGAACTTGCCAGATCTTCGTTTTGATCGCTTCGACCATTTCTTACATCAAGCACTAGAAGGCGATGTGCTGGAGACAGATGTACAACATCTGGACGAACAATGTGTAAAAAATGAAACGTTGGTTTGTGTGTTAATTGTTTTATAGGATACCATACCAGACGATGAAAATATTCTCAAATAAATATATAAAAAAAAATTAAAAATTTTGGTTTCAACTATCCTAAAAATTCCTTAAGCGCCCAGCGTTACCATATGGTAACACCATATAATTAAAAAAAAAAGACAGAAAACCGAAAAACTTGTTTTTTGGATTAAATTATTAACATTTTCATCAAATCAAGCCTAAAAGTAAAGATTTTTAAATAAAAAAAAACTTGAGCGTTAATGGGTTAATCTGTAAGTTTTGTTGGGTCAAAGTGCATATTTTTGAAAAAATTTGGTTTTAAAATATTTTTTTTTATTTTGAAAAGAAATTCCTTTTTTCAACATACCTAAAAAATTATTATAGTCGGTTTGCTAAACTCAGACAAAACTGGCTAATGATTTTAGTAGGTAATTTTTTGTTTTTTGACAATTTTGCCAAAATTGACAAAATTACTTGTTAAAAGCACTAGTCAGTTGTGTCTGAGTTTAGCGAACCTACTATAGTACTACCTACCAAAAATTTCAAAGAGTAAAAAAATGTATACTAAATTTACAATCAAGATGCAGTAGTAATAAACAAACCAAGACATGTTAAATGCTACTAGGAGCACTCCCGAATCATAATTTACGATGTATATACACTGTAAATCCCAATTCATGTTTTCTAAAGTTTATACATTATAAATTATTATTCGGGTGTGCTCCTAGTAGCATTTGACATGTCTTGGTTTGTTTATTTCTATTGCATCTTGAATGTAAATTTAGTATAGGTTTTGCTTTATTGAATATTTCATATTTTTTTGTTTTTCTATAAGACAAAAATTGGTTAAGATATGGCTGCTATTTGTATATACATACTCTTGATTAGTGACTCATTCAAGCCCTTTCAACTAGAGCCCTTTCAAAAATAAACACTTTGAACCGATGAAACTTACAGATCATATAAACAATATATAATATCATCGGTGATGTAACAATATCTCCTATCAGCTTTTTCATGAATTTTGTAAGAGAGATTTCAAACTTTTTTTAGGGTCATTTCCTGTTTTTATATGTAAGTCTTAACATGTTTATTAGTAAATAAAAAGTTGAATTTACTACAAAACAAGTCAAAATATGAAAACAGGTGACTCTAAAAAAAGGTTGAAGTCTCTCTTACAAAATTCATGAAAAAGCAGATAGGAGGTATTGTCACATCACCGACGATATGTAAAGTAACTTGTGAAGCAATAACAATTAATTTCATTTGGGATGCTAATTGGGGGGTGATTTTCACGATATTTTTACCAAAAAAAAGGATCAACTTTATATGGATCGTAACTTGCTTACTTTTGTTGCTAGAAAGTATTTTAAAACCCAAAAATAAAGCTGTGACGAGTTTTCCCAGAAAAGTGCTTTATTTTTTGGTTATCGCACATGGAAATATTCGATTTGGAATTTGACAAATAAGAACCTAGTTTTCATTAGGTACAACCCTCCTTTTATCAGGTCTACGAACTTCATACATAGACCATTTGTTATAAACTATATTTTTGCTAAAAGTATTTCTTTTGATAAAATAATTACTTTTTAAGTTATTTGTGAAAAACTGTCTAATAACGTGTTTTTTTTGTTGAAAAATAAAAATATTCGCTTGCAAATACAGTAGAGTGTCGATAATCCCAACTAATTGGTACAGGGGTAGTTCGGATTATCAAATTGTTCGGTTTATCAAAAATATGTTCAAAATACATACAAAGCTCGGATTATCGAACATATGTTCAAAATACATACAAAGCTCATAAACATAGTACATGTACATTGTACATATTTATGTACATACATTTTAGTTACAAGGAATAAAACACCTGCATAATAAACAAATATATTGTATGTATTTCTGCATAAACAAAACAAAAATCCGCGGTCATATTTTGCCCATATTGTCATATTAAATCCAAAAATTCGGTCCGCGATCATATTTTTTAATTTTATAATTTTTTTTGTGTTCGGATTAGCGATCGTTCGGATTACTAGGGTTCGGATTATCGACGCTCTACTGTAACTCAAAAAGTATTGACTTAGTGAAAAAACAACAGTTGCTTAGAATTAGTCAGTTTATCCACTACCAGACTTATTTTAAAGATACGTTTTTTCAGCCCTGAGAATGTGGTACTCACCCCCAGGGCAAAGAATACTTCAGAAAAAGTTTGAAGTTCACTTTTCAAACACACATTTCTCTTGTCTCTTATATCCCCAAGAAAGAAAAAAAAATCTGCTTTTCTCTTCCCTTCATCACAATAATAAAATAGATATAAATACAAGGGAACTATAAAAACCTGGAATTGTTGATGAGCTCTTGGGAACATACAGCACGACCAAATTCACTTTTTATTTGCGATTTGGATGCTCACTAATGTTAACGTTTGGTTTTTCCACATTTTCTGAATTTTGTTTTGGTACCATGCAGGTATTTTACATAGCGAGGAGTTAAAGCAAGAAGCCAAAATTTGGAAAAATTGAACGTCAACATCAGTGCGCATCCAAATACAAAGTGAATTTGTTTGCGCTGTATGTTCCCAAGAGCTCACCAACAATTTTAGGTTTTTGTAGTTCTCCTGTATTTATATCTATTTTATTGTCGTGATGAAGGGAAGAGAAAAGCAGAACATGTTTTCCTTTCTTGGGGATATAAGAGACAAGAGAAATGTGTGTTTGGAAAGTGAACTTCGAACTTGTTTCTGGCCTATCTCTAAGTGCTAGAATACTTGGAGGTATCTTACATTAATTTTTTTGAAGTTATACTTCTTTACGCGCGATATGAGGGTGAATTTTAATAGTATTAAAACCTTTGATCCCGGCGCAGTCGCATTACAACTTTGTTCTGATTGGATGTTCAAATGACATGACAAAAATTATCCAATATGGCAGCTGTGGGACTGTGGTTTGGTTATGTATGGTTGTTGCGTTTTAAAATTTGTAGGAAGAGAAACAACAAACAAAAAGTTAGTTAATGGTTATACTGCCTTTTTAAATAGTTTTCATATTATATTTTTGGACCTATTAACATAGAAGAGATGATTGTTGCATGCCAATGTGAAAGCCCATCAAACTGTGACTAGTATGAGTGCCGCAAAATTACTGATAAAAAACCTATTAGCTCGAAGGCGTAGAGAACTGTGGATAATAACAATCAACTGGGACGATCTACGATCTTGCTTATTTAAAGCTAAAGAATCTTACACTGGTAAGTGTTTTAAAAATAGTTGATCAAATTTTGTTATGATATTTGAACATAGCCACTTTGCACGATGCAAGTGATTGCGAAATTTATTAGTCGTTATACGGGCTCTGATTGGGTGTTGAAATGATCTGTCAATAACAAATAATTGTTCAATATGAAGGTAAACAAATGTATAATATATTAGTTTTATTGTTGTGAGGACAGAAACAAAAAAGTTTATAATTGTAGTGATTTTTAAATAGTTTTTAAAGCAACAGGTACGTAATAATTGTAAATGTATCATAGGTACCTATACCTATTTGAACCTACCAAAATACATAGTATGTAATACTTTTATTTAGATAATTTGATTACCATCAAAATTTCTATCAATATTCACCTAATATATTGTTTTCTTACTCTATGTTTTGTTGTATTTTTTCAATTCTAAATCATTTCAATTCAAAATCAAAATAATTTGATTTACATAATTCAAAAATGTCAAAAGTTTAATCCGTTTAGTTAGTCGATCTTCGCACATAATGACACACTGTCTCCGTGGCGAAGCGTTTAATGTGAGTGAACCCCAATACAACGCCAATACCAGCAGCGCTGGTAAGTTGGTTCGAATCCCAATAGAAACTTTTATTTTTTTTTATACATTTTATGATTGTAAGTTTTTTTTTTACTTAAGCCGTCCTCTTGTACCTTACGGTGTCGAGGTAATGATTGTAAGTATATTTATTATATAATTTTATTTTCAGAAAATACGTATTTAGTTAAAAAAATTTCCTACAATTAATGTTCAAAAATCATTTGTGGCATTTTTAATGTGTTTGTGTGTGTTTTATTCTTTTATGATTTTAATTTTTGGCACTGTTTTAATAAAAATGTTTGAGAAGTAGTAAGTATAAATTAGTTTAATATTTAAATAAAAAGTATATTCATTTCGTTTATAATCATATAATCATATAATAGAAGTATAACTTCTTACGTGCGTACAAAGTACACACACATTCTTTTTTTTACAGTACATACTGCAGTCAGGTTGTACTCTTTCAGAAGTATACAATATTACTGATTAACCCAGAACGATAAAACTGATTTTCGTCACATCATTGATACACTGAGGTATAACACACCCCACAATAGTTTAACTGCACAGTAATGGCTAAAATGAACTCTTAGTACTATTTATTGTACCCTAACAGTATCTACGATTTATAACTGGACGATAGATGGCCAGTGGTGCAACAAGCACTAAAGACAGATTCACACTGTGTCATTAACCTTATCTGGGGTATGTCATACCCCAATATACCGCTGCCGGGTTAAAAAAACTGTTTTTAATTATTGCAGAAGCAACTGTTTAGACAAAATTGAATTTTATGAACAATTTTACTTATCCATTTTTGTGGTGTAGGTAAATATTATCAGAATATAGAGAATAACAAGTTAAAAAATATGAATCTAACATTGATTTTTCCTTCTTTCAAGGATGATTTCCTCAAGTCGGAATTATAATGTATTTTTCTAAAACCTAGTAAATGTATATAAATGAACAGCTTATTTCAGAAAGGGACTCATGTCATGTTAACTAACATTTTCGAGAAATATGCAAATAACTGTCTGGGCGGTCCTTTTGTGTAGTACTAACCTAAACGAAAATTATGCCATATGATTTCTCTATTATAATATTGGGTTCCTTTCTACCATAAACAATGTGTCTACCATCATAGTGAACGAATCCACTCTTAACAAAAAATAACAAAAAACTTACTCTGGTCCCTTTCTGAAATAAACTGTTCAAATAATTATACTAAGGATCAGTACTTTCTGTCCTGATTAAAGGAATATTGTACTGTAAAATTCCTCTAACTGGGGTTTAGTCATAGATATAAAACACGTAGATTAGGCCAGGTCTGAAAAATAGCATAACGCGGAGCAGTTTGGGTTGGTGGTCTATCACTACTGGCGTTTAACTTTCTCTCTCAAGCATATTATGGACGCCGCCTCTGTGTTTGTGTCGTTTCATTACTCCCACCTCTTGGTAGATACACTCACACTCACACAACATACAAAGATAGCTAGACCACTGTATTTGATATTGGCATTACACTCTGATGCATTGAGTGGCATATAACTAGTCTGGTCTATTGTTAACAAGTATCTGGGTTTAATCGGGACAGAAAGTATCGGCCCTCAATGTATGATTGATTTTCACAAATATAATTTCTATATACTTTCAAAACCACTTTAATTTACAAGAATATAATAAAATAAAATAAACATATTTCAAGAGAAGTATGACGAAGAACTACTTTTGATATTTATCAAATAAATCAAATCAACTAAAACAAAAAAAATTAACCAACTTTTAGACACAGACACAGCTGAAGTGATGCCGTGTATATAGAAAGATTTGAATAGGGAACAAAAAATATATATGTCATTAAAATATAAGTAAGCTTTAAATTATTTTACTTACAATTGTGACAACTTTGGGCCTAGCTTCAATTATCCTTATTTTATAGAAACGAGAAACGCGATATTATTAGTTCAACCTACTACAAACTTGGTTATCCTCCATAATGTCGTGACATTTGACAAATTTAACTGACATTTTAATTTAAGCTTAACGCTTGACACTTGACTTCGCTTTAACGCTTGACACTTGACTTCGCAAAGCGACTTTTGATAACCGATTACTGTTTTACTAATGACTGTGTCTATTATATCAATAAAGTATAATAATATTTTGTGAAAATTTAATAATTAGATATAACCATTAAAATTGTATTCTTTTCTCTATAATAGGCCCTCTATCTGACAGCTCGACACTGTTGCGACATCTAAGATGACATGTTCAAACAAAGAACGGCAAGCCATAGCCACCTAAAGTAAAGGTGGCTATGGTCAAGCTCATCATGTGCTATGGCATAGCCACCTTTACTTAACAAGCCATGAAGTTGAAATTTGGCAACATACATTGGTAGACCGTAGACCGATTAATTCTGACAGTTCTCATTTGTTTTTAAATAATTTTCACTGTATTTACAGAGAAACTGAAATATTTTACAATATTCCGTGCTCTAAATTATAAAGAACATTTAAAGGTATGTTATTAAGATGATTTTAGTTCAATGTAATATATTTTTATATAAACTTGCGTGCATATAGAAATCCGTCCACTTAAAATTTTTGTCATTTTTAATGTCTTATATTTCCTAAATCTGTTGGCAGATTTAAGTGATTTTTTAATATGTTATAGCCTAATTCTTTTACAATACCGCTGTAATAATATTGTTGCTAACCAGTTAAATTTTTATGGTGTACCGGGCATTTATAAAATACTGAAATTAAAACCCAACTATAGACTCCGGTTTTCTTAACATTCTGTTTTTTTGATTAATTCGCTTATGTTTAACAACTAGATTTGTTCTTTATCAATTCAGGGTGTTTCTAAATAAGTGCGACAAACTTTAAGTGGAAAGGAACAAAATGTAAAATTTTGACGCCTGTATTTTAAATGTAATCATTTTTTTCGAATCCTGAGAAAACTAATGAGTATTTTTGAAAAATTTAAACGCAGAATGAAAGATTACTTTATTACCGAGGGCAGAAAGTCCCTTAGAATGAATAAAATGTTTTTTTTAATGGCATATTTGAAACTAAAAATCACATTAAATTTTCTTAATTTTTCACCCCTGTAACTTATTAAAATAAACATAGACGTTTTCAGGGACTTTCAGCCCTCGGTCCTAATGTAATCTTTCATTCTGCGTTTAAATTGTTCAAAAATACTTATTAGTTTTCTTAGGATTCGAAAAAAATGAATCCCGTTTATATTCTAGTTATTGCTTTTTTTTGTATAATAAACGTTACTTACAAGGAATTACTTTAAATATTATTTTGTACAAACTTCTAATTAATAATATTTTCTTATTCGACTCAAAAAATACTATAAATTTTACCAGAATTTGTAATTTAAAATCGTAGTTTCGAAAGCGGTAGTCCGAAAGTCGGACTACGGACGTCATCAATTGCGACGTTGCCTTTTTCTCTTCATGGCTTGTAAAGTAAAGGTGGCTATGGCTATGGTCAAGGTCAAGCTCTAGCCAATTTTCAGTGCTTCGGACATAGGGCTTTTCATTCACAGTCATTTGTTTCGAGCTGCTGTCATATGTCGTATACTCCGTGTGTATCATAGCCACCGAACAACCCGAAGGCACAGTCGACTCGGCGAGAAAAGTTCGCGCATCTGGTTTGCGCATGGCTGGCGGCCATTTTTTCGGTCCACAGGTCCGCTGCTGACACGATCAATTTGTGATTGTTGTTGTCAGATCACGCTTGTTTCGGGGTTACTTTGATTTTGTGTTGTTCTGTTCGGTGATTTTGTGCATTGTGCAATAATAATTATGGATATGGACAAAAAGAAAGGCAGTTCGAATTTAATCTGTGCAGCGATCAACTGTAAAAACACGGTATCAAATTTCAGCTATAGTTTTTTTTCCGTTTTCCAAAAGACGAATCAAGGTAAGCATTTTTAAATTCACAATGTTTTTATAAATGTGTATGTACTTAAATGGGTAGGTACTTGAAAATTTGGTGTTAACTATGAAACTTTACCTAATCAATTATTTTCAATGGGAAATAAGCCACAATTTTACCAAAAAAATGATTTTATTAACGTTTCGACGCCCAAGTCAGGTGTTATTGTCAAAATACAAAATAATTCTTGTATTCAATCATTGAAAATAGTTGATTATAAAAATGCCACAAGGAAATAGCTTCAGAACAAAACTTTACCTATATTATGTATACAGGGTGTCCAGAAACTCTACCGACAAACGAAGACAGGAGACTCCTCATATAATTTTAAGACATTTAAACCCAATTCATCTAGTCCGAAAATGCTTCCTAAGGGAGCTAGAGCTCTTTGAAGATGGCGTCTTGTAATTAGTTTTTCTTAGATACCTCCAGAACCCTTGTATTTAGAAAAACAAAAATTGGTACACACATTTATCTTCCAAAGATGCATCGATTTCATTCATCGTGAATTTCTAGTATCGGTCATAGGCGTCCGTTATGGGTAGGGCAACGGTTATTTTATCGCATAACTTTTTTATCTTTAACTTTTAAGCATTTTTGATATTGGATTATTATACTGTGAGATATTCTAGTACTAAAAGGTGCTCTTGATTTAAGTCCGTAGGACACGCCGTTTTCTAGAAAAATCGATTTGAAAATTTTTCGTCTTTTAAATTTGAAAAAAAAACTGCAAAAAAGTTTTCAAAAAAAAACAGTGCATTTTACTAACTTATACCAAGAGCAACTTCTAGTACTAGAATAGGTCATAATTTAATAATCTAAAGTCACAAATTCTTAAAAATTAAAGGCAAAAAAGTTATGCGATAAAATAACTCTTGACCTACCCAAAACGGACGCATATGACCGGTACTACAAATTCGCAATTAATGAAATCGATTCATCTCTGGAATATAAATAAACGTACCAATTTTCGTTTTTCTAACTTTTTTTTTTGAATTTTTTTTTGGAAATTCAAGAAACGAAAAATTTTGAAATCGATTTTTTAGAAAACATTGTGTTCTACCGACTTAAAGGAAGAGTACCTTTTAGTACAAGGATACCTCATAATTTAATAATCCAGTGTCAAAAATGCTTAAAAGTTAAAGACATAAAAGTTATCCGATAAAATAACCGTTGCCCTACCCAAAACGGACGCCTATGACCGGTACTAAAAGTTCACAATAAATGTAATCGATTTATCTTTGAAAGATAAATATGCGTACCAATTCTCATGTTTCTAAATGAGAGCGTTCTGGCGTTATTTAAGAAAAACTAATTACAAGACGCCATATTTTAAGACTCTAGCCATCTTAGGAAGCATTTTCGGACTAGAAGAATTAGGTTAAAATGTCTTAAATTTATCTGAGGAATCTCCTGTCTTCGTTTGTCGGTAGAGTTTTTGGACACCCTGTGTATAAAATATTGTTGAAAACGTACTTATACATACTTTGTTATTGTAGAGCTTGGAACTCCTATTTTTTGTACAAAAAAATTACAGAAATAGAGATAAAATACATAGAATACAGAGAAGCTCTTATTAGATCGCTATTAGGTCACGATATATTTTTTAATTAAAATTATACGTTAAATAAGTTTAAAGTAAATAAATTTTATTTGATACACTTATTTGAAAAATCAACACCGGTGCTGCAACATCTATTTAAGCAAAGCCGGATCTGACCACTTGGACCGATAAAATGGCGCAAGGTCACAGAATCTGTCTGACAGCTAAACAATGAAATTTATTGAAGTGCACCTTCGGGTTGTTCGGTGTCATAGCCACCTTTACTTAACAAGCCATGAAGAGAAAAAGGCAACATCGCAATTGATGACGTGCGTAGTCCGACTTTCGGACTACCGCTTTTGAAAACACAATTTTAAAGTAGAAATTCTGGTAAAATTTATAGTATTTTTTGAGTCGAACAAGAAAATATTATTAATTAGAAGTTTGTACAAAATAAAATTAAAAGTACTTCCTTGTAAGTAACGTTTATTATACAAAAAAAAACCAATAACAAGAATATACATGGGATTAATTTTTTTCGAATCCTAAGAAAACTAATGAGTATTTTTCAAAAATTTAAACGCAGAATGAAAGATTACGTTAGGACCGAGGGCCGAAAGTGCCTGAAAACTTCTATGTTTATTTTAATAAGTTACAGGGGCGAAAAATTAAGAAAATTTAGTGTGATTTTTAGTTTCAAATATGTCATTCAAAAACAACTTTTCATTCATTCTAAGGGACTTTCGGCCCTCGGTAATAAAGTAATCTTTCATTCAGCGTTTAAATTTTTCAAAAATACTTATTAGTTTTCTCAGGATTCGAAAAAAATGATTGCATTTAAAATACACTGAAAATTTTGACAGGCGTCAAAATTTTGCATTTTGTTCCTTTCCATTTAAAGTTTTTCGCACTTATTTAGAAACACCCTGAATTTATAAAGAACAAAAATCTAGTTGTTAAAGTAGCTAACTTTTTTTTATTATCCAACATAAACGAAATAATAAAAAAAACAGAATGTTATTAAGAAAACCAGAGTCTATAGTTGGGTTTTAATATATTATTATTATTATTATTATTATACAAAAAAACCAATAACAAGAATATGTGTAAAATACTTTATTTTAAATAAATAATATCTTATTTTAAATTATATGCAAATATCGCTAGAAATAACTATAACAACAATTTCTCACATGGTTTGATGTGAAGTGTTGGGGTTTAGAATTAACTGCTTAGCAACAATATTATTACAGTGTATTGTTAAAGAATCAGGCTATAACATATTTAAAAAATCACTTGAATCGGCCAACAGGTTTAGTAAATATAAAGACATCAAAAATGACAAAAATTTTAAGTGGACGCATTTCTATATGCACGTAAGTTTATATAAAAATATATTATACTATAAAATATAGTATATAAAAATATATTATATTGAACTAAAATCATCTTAATACATACCTTTTAATATTCTTTATAATTTGGAGCACGAAATATTGTAAAATGTTTGAGTTTTTCTGTAAATACAGTGAATATTATTTAAAAACATTTAAAAATAAATGAGAACTGTCAGAATTAACCGGTCTACGCTTAGATGTTGCCAAGTTTCAACTTCATGGCTTGTAAGTAAAGGTGGCTATGTGTGTATTAATATTATACACAGATTATACAACACATGACAGAAGCTCGAAACAAATGACAATCGATGAAAAGCCCTATTCCATCGAGATAGGAGTGGACATTCGGAATTCGGACTGTAAATGGAAGGTGGAAAAAAGAAGAGGAATTATAACCTTTTTTATTAACAACTTCACACTTAACTTTAACTAAATAAATAAATAATCATTATTATTATTATTATTATTATTTCGACGATGTCAATTTTAAATGAAACAGATTTATATTTCTTAAAATGTTTGGGTTTTCTCCATTCCAGCGTTAATTTGAGAAAAGGCGATACTGTACCTTTACAATGTATGGTCGAAGAGAGTATTAAAAATAAGTATGGAGTTTCCAAAGACTACACTGATATTGTTCAATCCTGGTTGCCAGTGCAGGAGGAAAATTTTACGACTATTACAGCCTTTGAAGATAGCAAAGGTTCTAATTCTGACAATGAACTTGAATTGGATTTATTGAAAGAGGATTTGATGTGTGTAATATGCAAGTAAGTAAAAGTATGTTTTATTGTTTAATTACAAAATATAAATGTTACCCAACCAGCAATTTGTCTTTTGAAAAGAGCATTCAATGATACAACAGGTTCATAGAATAGTGCACACCATAAATTTTGCAATAGAAAGAAAACAGTCCTACACATCTGCCTTTCTAGATGTTAGTCAAGCCTTTGACAAGGTTTTTGGTAACAAGCACTAATTTTCAAAATCAAGAAATATCTTCCCATCACCTACCGAAACAGTTAAAATCATATCTAAGTAGAAGGAATATTATTATGAACAAGAGTGAATGAAAGTATTTCCAACAATTTTCCTATAAAATCTGGTGTCCCACATGGCAGCTTTCTTGGACCAATATTATATGTGTTATACACAGCAGATCTACTCTCCAATAATTATCACTGGTACATTTGAATATGATGCTGTCATCCTTGCTGCCAACGAAAATCAAATTATAGCATCTAACATTATACAGGAACAACTCTAATGAAACCGAGACATGGTCAAATAAGTAAAGAATTAAAATTAATGATACAAATTCAGTCCAAGTGACATTTACATTTGAAGAGACCAGTGTCCCTGTTTCACTTAACCATATCCAACTTTCTCAATCCTCTAGTACCAAACACCTAGGCATACATCTTGACTCAAAACTCAATTGGAAAGAACATAATATATTATTAAGAAGTGGAAACAAATTGACCTAAGACTGAAATATCTAAACTGGCTAGTCAGTAGGAAATCGAAGCTAACCCTAGAAAATAAACTCCTTCTTTACAAAGTTGTCATAAACCTATCTGGATTTATGGAATCCAACTCTGGGGAAATGCGAGCATTCAAATACAACCATAATTCATAGAAGACAATAGAAAATACTGAGAACAATAACTGATGCACCTGGTATGTGTCAAACCTAACACTTCGTGAAGACCTAAGAATTCCGTTCATACAGGATGTGATCACTGAATATAACACTAAGCACCATGAATGACTGGAATCACACAGTAACCCCCTACTTCAACCTCTAATTAATAGAATATCATGCCAATGTGAGACTCAGAAGAAATTGGCCAGGTGATCTGAGAAACGGTTAAAGTGTTACTTGTCACTGGAGAAGACACTTACCAAGCGAATAGGAGCCCTTTGCTCTACAGCCAGCAAATTAGCTTATAGAACCTTATTTGTGTTTTGATTGCTAAATAGCAGTGGCGGCTCGTGATTTTTTCAATACGGCAGGCTATACCTAACTGTAAATTATCTAGACAAATTTGTACTAGCAAAAAAAAAATCTAATTTAAGGCCCCATTTTTTTGACCATTTTTTATTTACATTTTATATCATCATAATTCATAATTATTTCATAATATCATATCATTTTAAAAATAGTTAGGTAGTATAATTGTAAAAGTGTATTACCAAAGTTTGTGTCGTTTATTTGTTAACAATTCTATCTCTGTAAGTAGATATGCATATCAAAATAAATACAGATTTGAAGTTTTGCAGTCCATACAGGTTGAAGGTTTACATTGTATAAGATACTCAACTGAATTTTTTTAATTCTAAAAGCGGCTTACTCCGCGAATGCAAAAACACGGTAAATTACTGATATTTTGCTTTACATTACAGATATCGGAAAAAGTTATTTAAACAAGTTGTTCCAAATATTATTCTAATCCCACATACCAAATTTCATCACAAAATTCGCACTTTTATTTTTTTCATTATTTGTAGTCAGGATCCTAAAATCCGCAGAGGAGGCTGCTGACCGAAAAATCTCACTTGCCCGATCTCCGGGCAGCGTGTGCGTTAAGCGATGTGCAGCTCTAAGGAGACCGGGTCTCCTTAAACCATCCTTAAATGCTGCTGGGCTACGCGGAGCATTAGCAAGTGAGATTTTTCGGCCAGCAGCCTCCTATGCGATTTTAGGATCCCGACTACAAATAATGAAAAAACTAAAAGTGCGAATTTTGTGCTGAAATTTGGTATGTGGGGTTAGAATATTATTTGGAACAACTTGTTCAAATAACTTTTTGTGAAATCTCTAACGCGAAGCAAAGTAAACAAAACAGTGTGTGTAAAAAATTTATGGGGAGGCTAAGCCTCCCTTGCCTCCTCTGACCAGCCGCCACTGCTAAATAGCAAGGTTGGCAGGTTTAAACCAAAATGCTTAAAACCTTGGTTTAAACCAACTGGTTTTTTAGAAAAAAATCTGGTTTTTTTTATTCTGCCTCCAAAATGGTGTTTTTATTTAAAGCTTTTAACACAGCTGCCGCAAAATGAAGAAAGATAAGATAAATAAACTCTATGTTTTTACTTTCTAACCTAGTTATTTTGAATAATTACTTTTGAAGATGTTTTTTTTTTGTTTTATTAATTTTTTGTGCATGTAAATAAAAATTAATCTTAATCATTTTTAATTGTCTTTCATAATACAATTTTTTCATTGTTTATTACTATTATTTTATAAAATAATTTATTCATTTTTAAAGTATTTAGACTTGTTATACTATGTATCAAATAAACCAGGTTTAAACCAAATAAACCTGGTTTAAACCAAAAAAACCTGGTTTTTTGGTTTTTTGGAAAAACCCTGGTTTTTGCGAACCCTGCTAAATAGTGTGACTTAAATAAAAAACTTTTTTATTATTAATTTTACGAAAAAAGTTATTCTTCATACGAAAAGTTACGAAAAGATATCAAATTTTATTAATAAGGAGGTATGTCAAAAAATATGAATTTTGCTCAAGAGTAAAGTAGCTTTATTTTTCACAATATTGAAAATTGGTATTATGAAAATTTGTTTGGAATATATTCTAATATGCAATTACATCCTTCTAATTGAAAAAAAAAAAGAATGTGTGTGTACTTTGTACGCACGTAAGATGTTATACTTCTATTATTATGATTGCAACGAAATAAATATACTTTAAACAGTTTATTTGTATTTTATTTAAATATTATAATTTTAATACTTACCACTTTCAAAAAAATTTTATTAAAACAATACCAAAAATTAAAAAAAAAGGAATATGAATTGTCCGGATTTGAATGCGGGACCTTTTGATCTCTAGTCGAATGCTCTACCAATGACCTACCACGGCTCTGTTTACATTTCTTCTCGGACATAATTACAATGACAAAAAGATCAAGTGAAGTATAAAATAAAAATGTTTTAATAATACTTATTATCTTACTACCGAGGAAGGCATATCTAAAGACACAAAAATTATAATAAATATATTTACTAAAAACACTAATATATTCGTTTTGCACCTTATTTGCGCTGATACATATCTACATAAATTGAAAGATTTAGCAACGAAGTTCATACTGTCTGCATGCGCATGCGCGCAGAATAATAAAAATTCACTCTTAATCGCGCCTAAAGCAGTATGTATAACTTCAAAAAAAAATTTAGATTGTTACGGATAACCAACATTATTTTTAGTTATTTCACTTATGATAACTCTTTTATTATTAATTTCATGAAAAAAAAGTTATACTTTAGAAAATGTTCTGCATGATCTAAAATCTAAAACCTAAAATACAACCATCTTATATGAAATTTTATCAATTTTATACGACCTATGTCAAAAAATATGAATTTGACTCAAGAGTAAATAATATACCTTAATTTTTCACAATATCGAGAATAGTGATTATGCAAAGTTGTTTAGAATTAAAAACTATGTTTCAATATGTAATTACATTCTTCTAATTGAAATATTCTGAACTATATAGATACTTTACTTTTGATCGAAATTCATCTTTTTACTGGTATAAAATTGATAAATTATAATATAACATGGTTGTATTCTAGGTTTTAGACCATGCCGAACTTCTTATGAAGAATAACTTATTTTCGTAAAATTAATAATAAAAGAGTTATCATAATTGAAATAACTGAAAATACAGTGGAACCTCGATAAGTCGGATTAATTGGGACCGCGGCCGATCCGGGTTATCTAAAATCCGGGTTAGCCGGATGAGAATATGGTAAAAATTAATAAAATACGGTATACTTACAGATATAGTAGGAAAAATGAAAGATTAACCATGAGCTTTCATATTAAACACATCTTTTCTATCTTCCAGAAAATAATGAACCAGTACCAGTATTATAAGAACAGCTTATATAAGTATTACATGTACTTGAGTTGGCCAATTTTTTTTTGTGACACGGTGACAGATAAATGAAGCGTGTTTTATATGTTTGTTCATGGGTAATCTTTCATTTTTCCTACTGTAAACTCCATTATAATTGCAAAAACATGAAATACATATGCACAATACATCTAAATTATGTACAGCTGTATATAGACCTGGATCCCGCGTAAGAAAGAAAAGTTGATTAATAGCAAGCTGAAAATTTGTTAATAGCTTAACGGTGTCTAGTCGGACAAACTTTGATGCACGGGAACACTGGAACAGGGGAAGTTTTAACTGTGGAGCATGATAAACGTGTGGTCCTGACAAGTTTATGATTATGAAAAATAGCAAGTTGTTTTTAAGTTTATTCGACAGCCAACGTTATGTAATATATGCGAAAATGTTTGTCCGACAAAAATGTTAAGCATTTTAACGAGTCCGACACGTAGAACATGTCACATCACAGGAATTATGTTGGTGATGAATAGCAGTCTGATTTTTGCATGAGAGTTTAATGAAAGGTTAAAAAAGCAATTGGAAGTTCTGTCCGTCAAAATTAATGGGAAGTTTTCGTAGTCGGACATTCTAAACAGGTAAGATATAGACAAAAATGCTGGTGATAAATAGCTTTCCGACAAAGACGAAATTTAATTAAGTAAATTATTCCTTACCAAGAATGACTGTTGTCGGAAAAAAAATAAGGGGTAGATTTTGTAGTCGGACAATTTAAAAAAATAATTTTTGAAATTTCAATAAGGGGTGATTATTCTATGTCAAAAGTACCTGCAATCAATTACAATCGATATCTTTCGATTTATGTCAACATCATTTAGATACCTCACTGTAATACATTTATAGTAGATCAGGCAAATTATATTATGGATTGAGTGGTCTAGCTATCTTTGTCTGCCACATGCGCGGGATCGCTTGGTTAAAAGAGATAGATAGACCACCTATCGACTTTTTGCACTGTATTCCCTGTCTACCCTTATGTCTATGAATACATTTCCATTTAAGAAAAACTGTCACTTTTGACAATAAATTGCAATCGTAACTTCAAATTTAAACTAATCGATTTATTTTGGCAGCAAATTATTTCTTGCCATGTGACATATTAATTACATTATTTTATTTTTAGAAAGTTGAGAAAAATTACGTTATACAATTTTAGTAATAATTTATTTAGGTACTCTTTTTCAATAAAGCAAAGCATTAATTATAGCACGAAGAATGATATTCAATAGAACTTTCACAATTATCTGGCAACTGAACCTCATTGAATTAATGACCAAGTATTTTACTAACTTTGTAAAATGTTCGAAAATTACTCAAAAATGTTCCGTTGAATGGTTTCACTTTTGATTTGGCGACTTAAAATTTAAACTGTTTACACTCAAAAATAGACACAAAAACACTCCATAGTTAATATAAATTTTAATTTCCAACACACGTGGCAAACAGAAACTCAGAGACCATGTACTTTCAAATACTACTTTGTATAGCACAAAGTGTCACACTGACAAATGCAGCCTTCTAGTACATACTTATAAGCATAATGTGTCATATTTACGTCTATTTTTATAAGCACCGAAGTTTTAGACTCTTCACATTTTTCAATGTCGTTTACAGGGTTAAGATTTGAGTAAGGAAAAAAATGTATACAACGTTTTTTGTAGGAAATTTTCCGTACTTTCTGATGCGCCTAATTAGAAAACCCTAAGAGATTGCTTTCACATGTTCTTTGACATTTTTTATTGTCATTTTGAGAATATCTAGAACAAACTCCACCCAAAAAAATAATTGTTTTGCAATATATACATGCATTGATACTTACCTCACTGTTTTTGGAGTGTGCATGTATATATATGCACATGCAAATATGTGAATATAAATAATAATATACAACTAAAATAGCTTTATCAATATGTGACTAAGTCATTCTGAAAAAATGTTTTTTATTTATATCCTTCGATTTGCCCAAACTTTTTGTCCGACATATAACTTTTTGCGTTACAAAATATAATTTGTGCATAAACAAATCAAAATTAGCTTGCTATTTATCACCAATATTTTTGTCTCTATCTTACATGTTTAGAATGTCCGACTAGGAAAATTTCCCATTCATTTTGTCCGACAGAACTTCCAATTGCTTTTTTAACCTTTCATTAAACTCTCATGCAAAAATCAGACTGCTATTCATCACCAACATAGTTCCTGTGATGTGACATGTTCTACGTGTCGGACTCGTTAAAATGCCCAACCTTTTTGTCGGACAAACATTTTTTCATATATTATATATAACGTTGGCTATTGAATAAACTTAAAAACAACTTGCTATTTTTCACCATCATAAACTTGTCAGGACGACACGTTTATCATGCTCCACCGTTAAAACTTCCCCTGTTTCAGTGTTCCCGTGCATCAATGTTTGTCCGACTAGACACCGTTAAGCTATTAAAAAATTTTCAGCTTGCTATTAATCAACTTTTTTTTCTTACGCGGGATCCAGGTCTAATACAGTATTATTTATTTCTTGGTAAAAACTCAAAGTGAAAAAATGTTTGTTTTGTCTGATGAAAATTGGTCCAGGTTATCGGAGGCCAACTTATCGGGTTCCACTGTAATGTTGGTTATCCATAATTTAAAAAAAAAATCAATTTTTTTTTTTAATGAGAAGGATGTAATTGCATATTAGAATATATTTCCTAATTCCAAACAATTTTTCATAATAACAATTTTCAATATTGTGAAAAATAAAGCTGCTTTACTCTTGAGCGAAATTTATATTTTTTGACATACCTCGTAAAATATTCATAAAATTTGATATCTGATGGTTGAATCCTAGGTTTTAGACCATGCAAAACTTTTTATAAAGAATAACTTTTTTTCGTAAAATTAATAATAAAAAGTTTTTCATATGGTTCCAACTTACAGGGACATACTGTATAATATAGAAAAGTAGTAAGGTTTACTTTATTTTGAATTTATCCTAACAACACACTTCTTAAATGTTAAAATGTTTTTTAGTGGAATGGATGTAGGAGCCCGGAATCGTTTGGTGGAGTGTTCTGATTGCCATTCATTGTATCATCAAGAATGCCATACACCAGTAGTTACAGGAGATTCATTCGAGAACTGGAATTGTTCTAATTGTAAGGTACGATCTTAATATTCTGTATTCAAACTTTCAAAAGTAAACAAATTTTGATGACATCTGTGAAGTAGTCTAAATTAAGTATTGAAATTATAAATGCTTTTAAATAGTTATTATATTAGTGTGAACTTTTTATTTTTAGGAAGAAGCTAGTAAAAAGTTAAAAATAACTAATGACAAGTTAAGGTGAAAGGTAAAAATTAATTAAGGAGAGAGCTCTTCTCACAATAGTAGTTATAATCACCTTCAAGTTCTTACAAACACTCCAGTTATTCCAGGTGAATTCCTATTCATTAGATATGAATCCTATGAACTTAGGATGTTATACATGTCTACTTTTATATAGTTCTTCCATTATATCTTTGCACAGGCATGAAATTATTCATGAATTACTTTTTAAGCACAGAAACAAGGATCGCAAAATTAAAACTTGTCCATAGAAACCACAATAAATTAAACAAGGATGACACGTTTGGTGCCCAAGGGCCACGTGGCTGGTACCACATACTTACAATCGTTCATTTAGTAACACAGTACTACTGATGCAACTTGTGCTTTGTCGGTACCCTCGATGAAACTCATAACAACACTCATGCATCATGAGCACCAAATCTGATAAACAGTACGGCATGTCTTTGACACCTTGTTTACTATGAATTGTTACATTTATCATTTTCAGTGACAGTAACATTAGCACATTGGTTGTCTTTATTGGAATTTATAACTTATATATTGTGTTTATTTTATGAAGTTAAATTGTGTTAAGTATATTATAACATATTATATAGTTATATTATTATAGAGTATACTCTCTATGTCTTTAATGAACACGGGCATTACGAGGTTTCGCTTATAACGAGGTACATTAGATATC
Source organism: Diabrotica virgifera virgifera (assembly GCF_917563875.1). NCBI lineage: Eukaryota > Metazoa > Arthropoda > Insecta > Coleoptera > Chrysomelidae > Diabrotica > Diabrotica virgifera. Next base: position 218,893,204 of record NC_065445.1, read on the forward strand.
CCATGAAATTCCTATTGAACTATAACACCTCTATAACGAGGCATATTTGGTTATAACGACAGAAACGACAAAATTAGATTGAAGAACATGTTTTTTTACCTGCTTTTGGCGCGGTGATGGCTATAAATAAATACTGCCTGTATACAGAAATGCCCAAAATCTGTGTTCTTATAGAGGCCAGTGATGTAATAAACTCCACCGTCTGCAATAAACTTCTTCCGGTTTATCTACCGACCGATATTTAATGTTGTAGGAAATTTACAATTTACGATTGGAAAGTGTCAGTGTAGAGGTTGATCATCAGCAGCTAATAAACTACATAAGAGGCATCAAAACATTTCAGTGGTGAAGCACTTCATTTCACAGTTGTTTTTCATCATAGATGTTTATCGTTTGTTTGTATCGTAAGTCGTGTTGTAACACTATGACTTCTAAAAGACTTTAGAAGAAAAAATTAACATCCTTAAAGATGTTGGGAACGGTAAGAAGGAAGCAGAAGTTTGCCGTGAAAAAGGAATTTCAAGTTCCACTATATCTACCATGCTGAAAAATAAAGATAAGATTTTCGAAGCAGGAAAAAACTACGTGCCACAACTAATGGAACAAAGGAACTCGATACTGCAATGGTCAAGTGGTTTTCCGTAAACAGGGCTGCGAATGTTCCTGTAAGTGGACCACTGCTTCAAGAAAAGGCAACACAGTTTTCGCAGGCGCTAGGTGGTAATGAGGATTTTAAAGCATCGAGTGAGTGGATGGGCCGTTTTAAGGCCAGACATGAAGTTACGTGTGAAAAAATTTGCGATGAAACGAAGAGTGTTTCCAAAGAAGTCACTGACAACGGGTTGAAGTCATGGCCTACAATAAGACAAAATTACAGTGACGATAATGTTTTCAATGCCGACGAGCTGGGACTTTTTTTTAAACTTACTTCAGATAAGACCCTCAAATTAAAAAAATGAACGTTGTATAGGTGGCAAGTTATCAAAAGGGTAACTGTACTCGCGTGTACGGTTCCGAAAAAAGGAAGTTACTCGTCGTCGGGAAATCTCAAAAACCGCGATGTTTCAGAGGTGTGAATCAGCTTCCTGTCACATTTAAAATTAATAAAAATCGTAATGACAGTGAACATTTGAAGTGGGACAGAGAGTTGGGACATCGAAAGATTCTTTTTTAAAGGACATTCATCTCCTTCGTTTTCTACCTCGGTCTCTTTCCACCCCGCATGACCAAAACATTTTCTGATTGTTTTTTCTCTACGAGTGACCAGCAATGGGATTACATTACGAACACTCGATACGAATCGTATCCGCCATGTAAGGCGCTACGGTAAAACATGGCGGATACGATTCGTATCGAGTGTTCGTAATCCCACAGCAGGATTTGTGGATTAAATTTATGGTATCTAATAAAGTAACAGGGATTCACTACGGTTTTCCACATTATTCAGGATCCGCTTAATAATCCAAGTAATGAAGCTTAAAATAGGACAAAACCTCGCAATTTTTACAGAATGGATTGATTTGCTTGAACATTTTAGAATAAGTAGTGGATAGTCCAAGAATCAAAATCTATATGATGCCGAGAGGCGCTTTTACCATGATGGGGGTGGTTGCCACCCCATGTCGGGGGTGGAAATTTTTTATTATATTTTGACCGCAAAAGTTGGTAAAAACATTCATTCTAAGCAAGAAACGTTCTATACATTTTTTTGATAAAATTAATAGTTTTCGATTTATTCGCTATCGAAAGTGTTAATTTTATATCGAAAAAATCAATGTTTTTAATCAGTTTTCTGCAAATAACTCAAAAAGTTTTCGTTTTATCAAAACAACTTTGCTTAACAAAAATGTACCCTGTGAAAAATCAACAAAACCGTTTTTTAAAATTTTCTTTAAAACCAATAGTAATCGAGCTATACTTTATTATACGTTAGCTCTTCTTCGTCAAATGCTAAATAGTGTAGTATCAAAGTCAAAAGACGGGAAAACTATGCATTTTTCGGGGATAAAATATTTAAACTAATTTGAAGTATGTAACAAACCGACCCCTTCTACACCGGCTATGTAAGGAATGCCACCGGCGACGCATCGCAGTTCCGGGAACCGATATTTAGTGGCCCAATGACCAGATGTATTTACTTACCTAGGAAAGATGCAAAGACGCTATTTTCAGTTTTCTATTTAGTTAGCATCGACATTTTATAACGTATAGACGAAAATACACCATTTGTTCGATTATCGTGAGTTTCTTATAATCAACCCTAAAACTTGAGATAATTACCTTAATTGACCTTTAAACTGTCGCCCATCTTATGGCTTATAATGAAAATTACGCGATAAATCGTATATTTCGGTATTTTAAACGAAAATTCGCCTTAGAAAAGTGCGCTTCGGCAATAATAATTGTTAAATTATTCAGTGTGGACCCTTTTCGCAACTGTGTTCAAAAGAAGATCGCTAACTCAAAAGTTAAAAACAATTAAGTGCTTTGCTAGTTATTTTTCATATTCGGACAATAATTAGTTTCGGTATAAAAATCTAGTGGACCTATTGTGTGGTAACAAGTAACAAAGTCGGTAATTATAGTATTGGACATCCGCTTCGGTATATAATAAATGAGTCGACATATTGTTCAAAGTGCTTTAGTTATTCGGACGCTTTTGTCTATTTTTATTATTTATTAGACAATTGACTGCTTCGGTTACGTAAAAACCTTGTTTTTGTCAAACTCGAAAGTGATTAGTGCTAGTTGTTCCAAGGTGGTGTGCAGAAAGGTGCTGTGAGGTATTCTTTTTCCAAGCGTGGACACAGCTATTTACTGGCAAGTACATTCCAAATTTGCATGACCAATCATTTGTACAATTTGCGTTCCACGCAAAACATTGAACATTTGAGTACGATTAAAATTACTTCCGAGTCGGACTCTGTTTCAAATAGATCTGTGGCAATAAACATTAGAGACGTGACTCAAAACGTCGTGTTGACCAATGAACAATTTCAAGAGGTGTTATCGAGATTGGCGGTACAAAGCGTTCCCGTTCCGCCATCGGTCCAAAGTGGCAACCTGTCGAAATGCCATTTACGTTTTGATGGACACAAAGACACCGACGTAAATGCCTTCATTAGCGCTGTAGAAATTTATAAAGATTGCGCATTAGTGTCGGACGAAAATGCATTTCGGGGAATCGCTATGCTTTTTGATGATTTCGCGGCAAAATGGTATCAAGGCGTCAAAGATACTATTGAGACATGGGAGGAACTTGTTAGCTTGCTAAGAGTTACGTTCGGTCCGAAAAAAACCTGCATATCGCGTATACCGCGAGTTATTCGCCGAGGAGCAAGACGAAAAAACGACAGTGGACGTCTTTGTTTGCCGTTGTAGGACTGTTCTTGCGCAACTAGATCCAGGCAGCCTTACAGAAGAGATCCAGTTAGATATGGTGTATGGATTATTAAACAAGGGGATTCGAGAAAAGATTTCAAGAGATTCCGTTTCCACTTTTACGGCGCTGCTTACAGCGGCACGAAAAGTCGAAGATGTATTCGAGAGACTTTGTTTTAACGATAACAAAACGCCCAAATTGACAAATGAGTGTCGAAAATTACGTGATCGACAATCTACCAATCGACCTACGATTTCGAAAGAAATTGCGAGTTCTTCACGTACGGACAGTGCTACCGTGCGTCGGAGCAATTACTTCGAATTCGCCGCGCAATAGCCTAAACACCCCGTTAAAGTGTTACGGTTGTGGTAATCCGGAATTTATTAGGGCTAACTGCCCAGAGTGTAGGCACACGGAAGCATCCGCGATAGATTTCTCTTCCGTAGACATAACTCTAGATTATGAACGAGCTCGACCCAACGAAAGAAGATGGGAGAATACCTTCAGAATGGGGGGAGAGCCTGCCAGCTATGCTACTACGGGAAATAGCGCACCAAATTCACTAACACTTTACCGCGTGTCACCTGCCAAGAGAGAAGTTCTTGGGACTGAGTTGGATAGACCCTTGGGGGAAGACATCGTCGAAGAATACGGAAGTGTTTTGGCCGCGCCGGTTGTATTAGTGCCGAAAAAGGATGGCGGTACAAGACTTTGCGTGGACTATCACTGTTTAAACACCGTAACTAGTGGCTCGGATCCTTTATATGACTTGCGATCGGAGTATCAACAAGTGAACGTCGTGGAAGTTGATCCGGGAAAAACCGCAGTGATATCGGAACGGTTACCTCCGATAATCGTGAAGGAAGCTCCAACGCCTGTAGTGCCAAGACGAAGACGAGGACGTCCCAGGAAGAAAACTACATCTTCTGCTGGCCCCTCCTCTAACGAGATCGATGCCAGGGGGGAGACTGTAACAAACAGACCCTTTCTACGCCGGCTATGTAAGGAATGCCACCGGCGACGCATTGCATTTCCGGGAACCGATATTTAGTGGCCCAATGACCAGATGTATTTACCTACCTAGGAAAGATACAAAGACGCTATTTTCAGTTTTCTATTTAGTTAGCATCGACATTTTATAACGTATAGACGAAAATACACCATTTGTTCGATTATCGTGATTTTCTTATAATCAACCCTAAAACTTGAGATAATTACCTTAATTAATCTTTACAAGTATTTAAAAATATCTATATCCAGAAATAAAAAACAAGTCTTTAGCTCAAAAATTAAGTGGCTTATAATGAAAAGAATGTGAGTCCCTATTTTTTTCAGCGAAAAAGTGATAAGAAGCAAAGCCCTAATCACCACATTAATTAAAATTAAAATCCACTAGGAAGAATTTCCTGTAGCTGGCTGTATACCATTAATTACAAGTAAAATTTAATAAAAAATTTTTGGTCTTGGTAAAAGGTATATTATTTTAAAAAGCCCTATAGGGCTACAAACATCGAACAGAACGTTTTCGCTCTAAAAAGAGCATCATCAGTGTTGCCTAAAATAAGTATAACCATATTAATTATCAAAATGTTGAATTTAAAGTGATGACCAAGGTAGAATCAAAGTTTGGTTATACTTACAAGAACATGGTGAGCCAACCAAAAAATACGAAGGTCAAAGCCTTTCAAAAATGGACTAAAAGTCACATCAAAATGCTAACATAGCAAATTCCAAAGGATGGATATAATCCCTAAGGATATGGCCCTAGGATAACATATGACTCCCACACGTTGTAAGTGGGTCAAAGGTAACAAATTAGGTCATTATGTTACAAGAGCTGACAGGCAACTAAGATATGAGATATCAAAAGCGAATCTGTCTGATGTCAAGACAACAATTGTCAATGGAACTTGAAGTATCATGAAAAATTGGTTACACAGCTACTAAATTTATAGTTGTTTATAGTACAAGCAATGATAACAGCTAACATCAGTGTGTTGGAATTATAAAAATAAAGAGTTAGTGAGAATAGATTATCTAGATGTAAAATAGAAGGGGGGAATTTGAGTACCCACAATCATCAATGAAGTGTACGTAAATTGATGAAGAAAGGAAGGCAAAACAACATACAGATAATGTAATGTATGGTTTATGTTTTGAAATTAGATAATTTATATTTGTGAACCAACACAAATGATGGCTGAGAGACTGGCTGAAAAACTAGAGACAAAATAGGGGTCGTGATATCAAATGCTGAAAAAGTTGTAAATGCAAAATCTTATTTATAAATTAATAAAATATAGATGGGGTCATCAACACAAATTTACTAGACTGAAAAGGTTGTATTACAAGCTTAGTCCAAATTTCTTTATTTTGTCCTTTTATGTTAAATAACATCTAGGGCAAAGAAAAATTAATAACTTGGATAAAAGTGTCTAAGCTACAACTAAAGTGGGGTCAGATGAAGATAAGTGTTGAGTAAGATTATTGAGTATATGAGAAAATTAAAAATTGTGTTTATTTGAGATAGATGAGTTTGTGGTATATAAAGTAAATGTGACATCACTATTGAGACTAATTAACATTATTGAGAGCCTGGGGACTCCAGAGACCAGGCAACCAAACAAACCAAATGATGAATGAAAGGTTGGCTGAATGGAATAACTACTAGATGTGTGAAACTTGAAAGATATATTGTACAGTATTATTGGTTGATTTAGTTTAGAATGAAATAGTTATGATTGGACACTAAACGAAAAACGGTTTGAAAAGATGATGTGGAGAGAATGGGATATATATTGAATAGATATAGTTGTGTACAAGTTGTGACAAATGGATGTTGCGGATATAGTTGAAATTGCTTTGTTTGGGAGAAGAAACCGTTTTTCGTTTAGTGTCCAATCATAACTATTTCATTCTAAACTAAATCAACCAATAATACTGTACAATATATCTTTCAAGTTTCACACATCTAGTAGTTATTCCATTCAGCCAACCTTTCATTCATCATTTGGTTTGTTTGGTTGCCTGGTCTCTGGAGTCCCCAGGCTCTCAATAATGTTAATTAGTCTCAATAGTGATGTCACATTTACTTTATATACCACAAACTCATCTATCTCAAATAAACACAATTTTTAATTTTCTCATATACTCAATAATCTTACTCAACACTTATCTTCATCTGACCCCACTTTAGTTGTAGCTTAGACACTTTTATCCAAGTTATTAATTTTTCTTTGCCCTAGATGTTATTTAACATAAAAGGACAAAATAAAGAAATTTGGACTAAGCTTGTAATACAACCTTTTCAGTCTTGTAAATTTGTGTTGATGACCCCATCTATATTTTATTAATTTATAAATAAGATTTTGCATTTACAACTTTTTCAGCATTTGATATCACGACCCCTATTTTGTCTCTAGTTTTTCAGCCAGTCTCTCAGCCATCATTTGTGTTGGTTCACAAATATAAATTATCTAATTTCAAAACATAAACCATACATTACATTATCTGTATGTTGTTTTGCCTTCCTTTCTTCATCAATTTACGTACACTTCATTGATGATTGTGGGTACTCAAATTCCCCCCTTCTATTTTACATCTAGATAATCTATTCTCACTAACTCTTTATTTTTATAATTCCAACACACTGATGTTAGCTGTTATCATTGCTTGTACTATAAACAACTATAAATTTAGTAGCTGTGTAACCAATTTTTCATGATACTTCAAGTTCCATTGACAATTGTTGTCTTGACATCAGACAGATTCGCTTTTGATATCTCATATCTTAGTTGCCTGTCAGCTCTTGTAACATAATGACCTAATTTGTTACCTTTGACCCACTTACAACGTGTGGGAGTCATATGTTATCCTAGGGCCATATCCTTAGGGATTATATCCATCCTTTGGAATTTGCTATGTTAGCATTTTGATGTGACTTTTAGTCCATTTTTGAAAGGCTTTGACCTTCGTATTTTTTGGTTGGCTCACCATGTTCTTGTAAGTATAACCAAACTTTGATTCTACCTTGGTCATCACTTTAAATTCAACATTTTGATAATTAATATGGTTATACTTATTTTAGGCAACACTGATGATGCTCTTTTTAGAGCGAAAACGTTCTGTTCGATGTTTGTAGCCCTATAGGGCTTTTTAAAATAATATACCTTTTACCAAGACCAAAAATTTTTTATTAAATTTTACTTGTAATTAAAATTAGTCATTGACCTTATTTGGTCTTCTTTATTTATGTATTATTAATAGGTTCTAGAAGTTTAACCGGCTTATAATAATTAGTTTTTAAAAAAATGAAGTCAAAAGCGAATAACGAATTTTTGGAGTTTGGCAAAAATTCCCTTTTCTTCAGAATAGAACGATTAGCATCAGAGATATGAAAAAATGTTTAAATATGAAATTGTAGTTTATTTAGTTCCCAAGAAATTGTTTTGCAAAAATTTTGTCTACGTTAAAAATTGAGTGAGCCATTGACAATTAAAACTGGTAATAACATGCAAAAACCACCTTTACCAACCCTTTCAAAGTCACCACTTTTTACGACTGAGGATTTTAAAAGGATTTAATATTAATAGCCTTATAGACCTTGTAAAAACCTACAAAATTCTTTTTCACCAAACTTTCTAAGATAAAAATTAAAAAGGTTACGGTTAAAAAGTCAATATATTTTTTTGAAAAAAAAAGGAGAAATCCAATTGGAAGGATAATAATGTAAATTAGCGGTGTTTTTAGTCATTGGCCTTATTCATTCTTCTTTATTTATTATTAATATATTCTAGAAGTTTGACTGGCTTAGAATGATAAGTTTTTAAAAAAATTGGAGTTAAAAGCGAATAACGACTTTTGTAGTAAAAAATGCCATTTTCTTCAGAATAGAAAGATTAGCATCAGGTATACGAAAAAATGTTTTAAAATGAAACTGTAGGTTATTTAACTCCCAAGAACTTGGTTTCAAAAAATTTTTTCTACGGCAAAAATTGAGTGAATGGTAAATGAGTATATATCGAAAAACATTGTTTTTTTTTTCAATATAAAACTAACACTTTCGATAGCGAATAAATCGAAAAGTATTAATTTTATCAAAAAAATATATAGAGCATTTTTTGCTTAGAATGAATGTTTTTATCAACTTTTGTAGTCAAAATATAATAAAAAATGTCCACCCCCCGAGATGGGGTGGCAACCACCCCCATGGTAAAATCGCCTTTCAGCATCATATAGATTTTGATCCTTGGACTATCCACTACTCAAATTTTCAAGCAAATCGATGCATTCTGTAAATCGGCATACATAGTGGAAGCGGTTTCCGCTTACGGGCAAACCGCGCGATTCTCGCGCGCGTGTATGGTAACACAGGGAAGACGGGTAAAAGCGAGAGAGATCGTTCAAATTTGTCAGTTCCGTCTACTACTTGTAGCAAAATGTCTTCCGATGACGATATAATTGCTTTAGATTCTGTTTTGACTAAACTGAAAAGAAAGAGAGTTGGTGTACATCCTATTAATCGAGAAAGATTAATTTATAGAGAATATCATCACCTAGTTCAAAAATTAAAAGAAGATAATGAACGATTCTTCCAATATATGAGAATGACTCAAGAGACTTAATTATATTTTGGAGAAAGTGGAGTATCGTTTAACTAAAAACTGGTGTAATTTACATAAATACATATTTACATATTCATTGTAAAATCACTGAACTCGCGCGACAAAAAGAGGAAATAAACTAAATTCTCATTCGAGTAAACATTAAAACCGCGCGGAAAAAACTAAATTCTCATTCTAGTAAAAGCGGTCAGGCGAGTTAAAGCGGTTGGCCAGCGCGAACCTGCTTTGACTATGTTCGTGTACATTTAAAGACGTGCATTCATTTTGAAAACGTTTAAAAGCAGGTCCGCGCGGTTTAACCGTAAGCGGAAACCGCCTCCACTGTGTTCGCCGACTAAAAATTGCGAGGTGAAAAGCTTCGGTTCCTGGACTATTATAAGTTTTCTGCAGTGAACTTTAAGGGACCTTATGATTCCCCGATCCATCGGTTGCAGAACAGATGTGCAATTTGGGGGGTGAAAAAAGAAGTTGAATATTTTTTAAGCCGTTAAAACTCCCTGATGGGCTGTACAATTGCCAACAGAGTGGTTGAGACTACAACAACAAGGTCAAGGAGAACTAAGCCAACTGAACAATGATGATGAGTTTGCTGAATTTATCGCCATTGATGATGACGTCATTGTTTGTGATCTTTCGACGGATAGCGAAATTATCGCAGAAATAATCAGTTAGCCCGAGGAGAGCGTTATCGTCAGTGACCAACATGGAGTAGACAATCGCGGTGAATCTACACAAGAATTTCCTAACAGACAAGATGTGGAAAGTGCTTTAAACGTTGTAAGAAACTTTATCCTAGAACAAAATACAAATGTAGAAGCATACAACTGTTTTACACACATACATATTTAGAAAATGTGATAGAATAATACTGAACAATTTAAAGCAGTCAAAAATGACCGACTTCTTTCAATTGCAGCAGCAATAGTTTATGTTATCTTGAAAATGCTCTTTGTACATGTAGTTGGAAAAAAATGTAAGTAAAGATTTTTTGTTTTAATGTATTTCATTGTCAATGTAAGCAGACAACTCTTTTTCAAAAGCGCCATTCAAACAATATTTAGCATCTTATATTGCTCCGAAGGCTTCACTATAGGAAGTTAATGTTTTAGAAAACTACATACATATTCATATGTATCCACAATATTATTGTCTGATATAATGAGATCGGCTTATAACGAGGTAATTAGTCTTCCATTTCAGTTCTCGTTATAGAGGGAGTCTACTGTATTAATTAAATGTAAATGTACAATATAACTTTATAAAATACGTCCACCGATAACAGCCATTTCCTATATTAGTACATTACAGTACATATCATTGATATTACATATCGACGTTCCTTTCACTTAATGTTTTGATTTAACTTGTTTGCAAATGAATCACGTTTGTGCAAAGATAAAATGGAACAACTATAACTGAATTAGTTAATTCCTATTTAATTGATTGTATTGAATTGATTTCCTTCGTATGCCCACTAATTTTTATTATCTGTCTCATGCGAGAATTATTTTCTTTTGTTTCTTTTTTTATTTTATATTTAATTATTTGGAGTTCTCTTTCCATGGTGATTATTTGTTATATTCTATTAAACTAAGAAACAATTCTTATGAAAATAATGTAAATGTTTCCTAGAGTAATTTAATAAAGATATAAATATATTAAAACTATTTATTTTTTATACATTGACATACAACTAAACATATTGTAATATTACTCGGTTGACTTTACTATTTTATTTTTACTGATTTATGTAAAAGAAACAAATTACTAAAACACATCTAATTTATTTACAATTTATTTGTATAAGTCCAAAAAACGCTCCCCATTAACTTTCACGCCCTTAAACTGACTTCTTAATTCCAAAAAACCTCTTTTTGTACAATACTCAATCATCTCGATTGTTCCTGAATGAATAGAACACAAAAGAATTCTCCAAAATACAAATATTTACAACTTATTGAACGAAAAAAGAACATATCGATTAATCTCGAAAAAGGTTCATGTTTACAATATAAAACAGGTAATAAAAAGTTTGTACACGTCGAATTACAATATATAGGCCGGAATCTTCGGCGGTCCGATATGGTCTAAGAACGTCACAAAATATTTAACATACCTTCCAATAAAAAAAATCACACGTTTGTTTCAACTAAATTGTTTTATTCTTATTATTACAATAAAACACTATATAATACAGTATAATGTTCTAAATATATTTATATATTTAGGTATAAAAATAATTATATTTATATTATATAAAGAATATAACATCTTTCCGAAGTTCCGTTTTTAAAAAAGATTTATTTAACACACAAGTAGTTACAAATATGTCTTTGCAATAAAATGGTAGAATCTAGACTGAATAGTGAATACTGAATAGAATTATAATTTTAACTAAGAAAGAAATATGTTTTGATAACAGTAGGAAACGTATGATGTCTGAATCAGCGTTCTTCAGTTCATGGACTTGGATCATTATCCTATTACAGCTTAATGACAGAAAACGTGTCATTAACTTATATGTAGTTATTATCTATCAATAGTCTTAATAATTTCTGTCGGTAATTATGTACTAAGTCGAAGTATAACATCATCTGCCTAAAAAGAAAAAGGCCTTGAATAAACCAGCTAGTCCAACTGTCAAAAATAATTTACCAAAAATAAATCAGTGAATGTATTTTTAATTAATATTATAAGGAATTATATTTTTATTAAAAGGCACAAACCTATCAATATACGTATAATACAAAAGATAAATCAAAACAATCTGCAATAAAAATTGTAACAGTTTTACTACGTTTTTATATAAGTACTTCGGCTGTTCTTTGTCTATCGATTTTAAATATACTTCCCGACTAGCTAGAGTTCTGAAATTTTCATAATAGCTTAGAACTCAATGACAATGCAATATTCAACAGCTTTTACATGTATGCATTTGCAATTTTAAGCCATTTTAAATTTTATATGATAAAATTAGTTTTCACTTTTCTTAAAAGATGGCGCTACTAGTTTTCTCAAAAGATGCCGTTACTTTCTATGTTATGTAAAATTTTTGTATTCAAATTTGTAAATAGCTAATGAATATTTAAAATTGCCTCGCTAGTTTGTTTACATAAAAATTCTCAAACGTAAATATTTTATTAAAATTAAAAATTCTAAAGTTCTTGTGTCAGAAGGTGCAGTTTAAATATATAAAAGTGATTAGTGAAAATGTAGTGTTCAGGAGCAGAAAAAGAAGGTAAGAAATATAGCTTACATCCATTGTTGAGCCCGTGAATTTATGAAATATTTTGTTTTCCATACATTTTCAAATATGGCGACAAGAAAACATTGTAAGCGCGATAAAATTGTTTTATTAGCATTTCGGAAACATGTTTGTTTAATTTTGACCAGTAATAAAACACAGATGGTCGCGTTCACCAGATGCAAACGTTGGCAATCAGTTTGCGCTTGACAACAATCATGTTTGGAAAGCGACCGCCATTTTTGCAAGCATAAAATATTTATGCTGAACTTTGCAAACGTGTTGACTATTGAAAAAATATGGCGGGAATTTAAATTGTATATTATAGAATATATTTATAATGGTTCTATATATAAAATAACGGCTACTGAAGACATTCAGCTACGTTAAAATCTATGAAATCCATTTTGTTTTTTCTTTTAATAAAAAAAATAATTTCAAAAACTTATTTATTGAGAAAATTTATTTTAGGTTAGGTACATTCAAACCAAACAAGCAAAATGTCAAATTTTAACCTAAACAACCAACCGTTCAGCTCGCTGTTAACAAGTTTAAGAATCAAAGCGCAAACAGTTGTGAACGTGTTTGCATCTGGTGAACGCAGTCATGGACTCGCGTGAGCGACAGTTGCCGCGCCAAATTCAAATTTGAAAATCACCGTTAAAGTATTTCATATATTTTTATTTCTTCAACAAATTAATTTTGAATAACTTTTTTTATATTGTGTCCTATAAATAACAAAAACGTGGTATAAAAAGTTATTTTTTATAAAAGTGTAATTAGGTTATATCAATTTTAATTAAAATGTACTAAATTACAACAGGAGTTTATACTTCGATATTAAAGTTTTTTAACAGTTTTGAGTATCTAGGATTGGTATCACAGAGTAATGGGGAAATAGATGGAGGTGCATGCAGTAGAACTAGGGTTGGATCGATCAAGTGGAAGGAAGCTAGTGGTGTGTTGTGTGACAGGAAATTTTCAATGAAGCTGATGGGAAAATTCTATAAAAGTCATAAGACCGGCTATGATGAACGGAACTGAAGGTTGGGCAGTTAGAGGAACAACGGATACATGTGACGGAAATGAGAATGCTTAGATGGATGAGTGGAGTGAGTAACAAAATAGGATAAAATTAGAAATGAGTAGGGGAAGTTTAGGGGTGGCACCAATAATTTACGCCAAAATGAGGAAGCATAGGTTAAGATGCTTTGGTCATGTTCAACGTCGAGACGTTAATCACCCAATATGAAGAATTTCTGAAATGCGGGTTCCTGCAAGGAATAGGCGAGGAAAACCGAAAGAGACCTGGGGAGACGCTTAAGCGGGACATGTCGTCGGTAAATGGTATTGATGATTCTATGACCCAAGATGAGAATGGTGAAGTCTGGACTGAAACGATGTAAAGCGGCCGTTTCACATAGTAGTTCACTGTTATCCCAGCGGCTTTTAGCGGTGGGGATATATCTACTGCGATGGGTTTTACTGCTACGTACTGATTCACTACCCGTATGTCCAAATGAAACAGTCATTTTTTAAAGAGGGCACCGAATAAAAAAAAATTGTAGATGGTGTAACTACTTATTTATTACTATTGAACAAAAAAATATTATTGAAAAAAAGTAGCCTAGGTGGCGAAACGAATATACAGTAAAAAAAGATGTTGGATGAAAACACCGTTATTAAACAGACCTAGATTTGACATGGAAAATAATTTATTAACAGAATCATTAAAACCATGGCACTGTTGGACAGTAAATATCATATGTGCTCATTCCTGTTCGGTGGCTATCATGAATTTTCTTCTTTTTTTTTAGTAGATACGTTGCTCTTATGGATGATATCTTCTTTTTTATGGTTTCTTCATCTATACCCACCTTCTCCGCAATTTTTTCAATTGATTCCTTTCTCTTAAATTAATAAAAACATTTTTGTCGTCCCAGAACGTAATGTGTTTTACAGATTTCGCCATTTTTATTCTATAAATGTTACTGCGATAGCAAAACTAGAATTTTGTACTTATCGCAGTAATTCTTGTAACAATTTACTGCGACCGAAGTGGTATGATTCACAACGAAGAAAAGGTATCAGTCAAACCACGCCTACCCAACAGTCACTGTGATAAAAGTGAACGGCTACTATATGAAGCAGCCGCTTAAGAAACAGTTCTTTTCGAACCGGAACGTCGTTCCGGTCCATTTTCAACCACTGTGTATATTCGTATATACAGGGTGCGGTATTAGTGCAAGGAAGTCCAATTACTCGTTTGTCGCAAGAGATACGAATCAAAATTTAGGTAAAAGTTGGAACATAGATAGGACCATAATTTAAAAATATTTTCAAATATAAAGGGCCACTCGGATTGACATGGTGAAACAAACTTATCTTTTTTTAATGGAACGTCCTGTATATTTTTTCTTTGTTTTCTTTCTTGAAATATAAGGTTTTGAAATGTTATACGAGGTAGTTAAAAGATAACTCCCTAATAGCACAAGGACGTCCAATGGACGTCCATTGGACGTCCTTCACGGACTTTAGGGACGTCCTTTGGACGTCCGTTTTCGTCCGAGGAACGTCCTTTATACGTCCTATTTTGGTCCAAATGTCGCGCTACCGAACGTCCATTGGACGTCCATCTAAGGTCCGAGGGGACGTATATTGGAACTTAATCGGACGCAAATTGGACCTTAATCGGACGTCCTAGGGGACGTAAATTGGACCTTAATCGGACGTAAATTGGACCTTAATCGGACATAAATTGGACCTTAATCGGACGTCCTAGGGGACGTAAATTGGACCTTAATCGGACGTAAATTGGACCTTATCGGACGTAAATTGGACCTTAATCGGACATAAATTGGACCTTAATAGGACGTAAATTTGACCTTAATCGGACGTAAATTGGACCTTAATCGGACGTAAATTGGACCTTAATCGGACGTAAATTGGACCTTAATCGGACGTAAATTGGACTTTAATCGGACGTAAATGGGACCTTAAGCGGACGTAAATTGTACCTTAATCGGACGTAAATTGGACCTTAATCGGACGTCCTAGGGGACGTGAATTGGACCTTAATCGGACGTCCTAGGGGACGTGAATTGGACCTTAACAGGACGTCCAATTTTGGTCCAAAGGCCAAGTTGTTAAACGTCCAATGGAGGTCCACCTAACGTCGGAGGGGACGTTCGGTGGACGTCATTTGGGCATTCATAGGATGTCCCAGTTTGGTCCAATGTCTTGCTGCTGAACATCCATCTAACGTCCTGGAAGGTCATTCGGTGGACGTCTAGCGACGATATTTAGACCTGTGGAGAATGTATTGTGGGAAATAAAAAATATATTTTTTAAGGAACTTATATTTCATCTTATATCAAATTACAATTATTGGATATTACAGTATTTACATTAAATTACAATACACTTCTCCAAGAAATTAACGCACCACCTTAAATATGGGGTATATTTGATGTCTCGTATTTCCTAAACCTGTTGTCCCATCTAAGTGATGTTTTTATAATATTATAGCCTAGGCTATAGGTTACCTCCTTAAGCTTGTCATGCTGTAATATATGTATATTATATCATATCGCTCTCTATAGTAATGTGATATAATATATATTACAGTATAGCTCCCTGTGCATGACAAGCATAAGGAGGTAACATATTCTAGGGCCTAGGCTAGAATATTATAAAAAAAATCACTTAGATGCAACAACAGGTTTAGGAAATTCGAGACATCAAAAATGCCCAATTTTTAAGGTGGTGCGTAATGGGCTGTATATACAGGGTGTAACAAAAATACAGGTCATAAATTAAATCACATTATTCTGGGACCAAAAATAGTTCAAATGAACCTAACTTACCTTGTACAAATATGCACATAAAAAGTTACAGCCCTTTGAAATTACAAAATGAAAATGGATTTTTTCGATTATATCGAAAACTATTAGCGATTTTTTATTGAAAATGGACATGTGACATGTGGCATTATTATGGCAGGAATATCTTAAAGAAAAATTATGGTGAAATTTGTGCACCCCATAAAAATTTTATGGGGGTTTTGATCCCTTAAATCCTCCCAAACTTTTGTGTATGTTCCAATTCAATTTTATTATTGTGGTACCATTAGTTAAATTCAATATTTTTGTTTCTTAGTATTTTTCAGATAAGGCAGTTTTTATCGAGTTGCGACTTCTTTTTTAATATGTCCACGTAAAAATTTTATGGGGGTTTTGTTCCTTTAAACCCCCCAAATGTTGTATGTTCCAATTAAACTATTACTGAGGTACCATTAGTTAAACAGAGTGTTTTCAAAACTTTTTTGCCTCTTTGTATTTTTTCGATAAGGCACGTTTTATCGAGTCTGGCTTCTTTTTTAATATGGTTCAAAATATACCTAAAAATGTAAAGCATAAATAAGTTTGCATATTATTACCAAGTCTCCATAATCGTACTTAACCATATACAAATATGTGGTGGATTTGACAAATATTCACAATATTTCGATAAAAATTGACTTTTCGAAAAAGCAATAAGAGGCAAAAAAGTTTTTAAAACGTTGTTTAAATGGTAGGTACTACAATAATAATTAAATTGAAACGTGCACAAAAGCACATTGTTTTCGATACATTGGAAAAAATCACTTTTCATTTTGTAACTTCAAATGAGTGATAAAGGCACAGAGACTTAGATCACGAGGTCACATTGAAAGGATGCCAAAAACGAGGACTCCGAAAAGGGTACTAAACTACACTATAGCTTCAAGAAAGAGAAGAGGAAGACCGGAAAATAGATGGAAGCAAGAGGTCGAAAAAGATTTGGAAAGAATGGTGTTACAGAGTCAGAAAAGAAAAATGAATAAGAGGAAGGAATGGAGAAAAATCACATATCAAGCCAGAGAAGATCTCAGTACATAAAGAAACGTGAAAATGAAGAAAAAACAAACTTTTCAAGCCATGGGCCTCTAAGGCCCTTGGTGCTATTAATATATAACTTCAAAGGGCTGTAACTTTTCTTTTGTGCACATTTGTACTAAGGTAAGTTAGGTCCAATCAAACTATTTTTGGTCCCAGGATATGTGATTAAATTTATGACCTGTATTTTTGTTACACCCTGTATATATATAAAGGTTATATTTGGTTCTTGGGACATCAAAGTATATTTTTTAGACATTCCCTGGATATAGTCACTGATGTGACATACCTCCGATTTGTTTTTTCATGAGTTTTGTAAGAGAGACTAAAAACTTTTTTATGGTTACCTCCTGTTTTCATATATTTTTTGACATGTTTTGTAGTAAATTCAACTATCTATTTACTACAAGACATGTCAAAATTTACATGTGAAAGCAGGAGATGATCCTAAAAATGGTTTTTCGTCTCCTACAAAATTCATGAAAAATCAGATAGGAGAATTTGTACATTACAATTCTCTGATGTTTGGGAAAAAGGGCTTAAGTCAGAAATGCACATCGATAATGTTTTGATGATTTCTGGACCAGAAAAATCGGCTCTTTTTATTGGTACATACAGTTTACGTCTACAACAGTTTTTTGCTGGTCCAGAAATCATCAAAACATTAGCAATGTGCAATTCTGCCTTACGCCCTTTTTGCCAAACATAAAAAAAGCAATCTGGTCATAACTGACCAATGAGCAATTTTAATTTAACCTAAATTACTAATGTTTCTTAAAATGAAGAGCTTACCCGATAGCGTCTCTTATCTAATCTAACAAGATCGTGCACTATTCTAACATACACAGCCACATCACGCACTATGCTCTGCTTTTCACTATCACCTATCACTCAAACTAGTTCAAAAGGCTTTGTCCTCTTCAATCTTCTAGTTTGCCCAGTAGTATCGAGGAGGATTTCCTCAATATTCTTGTACTTATTTAAGTTGTTTGTCGGGATTCCTGCTATCTTCTTGATGATTATATCCAGGTTCCATTCCTAGGTATTAATATTTGTTTATAAAGTAATAACTTATTATGCATGGACAATGTTGTTTCTTCCAATTAGCCAATACACTTTTTATATCTTTATTTTGGTTATATCTGGTTTTTTGTAGACCACTTTCAGCTGATTCTAAAAAAAATTAAAATGAACGGTAATTTTTCTATTCTTTATAATTAAAAATCAAAATATTTACAGGTAATACATGCATAAATGATTCGTTTCATAAAGAAAATTGAAAACGGATTTTATAATACTTACATAATTGTTTAAGAGATACAGCCATAGCCAAAACTAGCATACTAAACAGTACAGTTGAGTACAGCAAAAAAAGCCACTAATTTCCATTTTTCACCCCCTTATCGATGCATTTTTTTCCAATCAAAATTTTTACTAAATTTTTAGGTTATCTTATGATGAAAATGAAATAATTGATGACTTGATGACCAATGACCACGCGACGCTACATAGATACTCGCGCGGCAAATTTGAAAATGAACGCAAATTGAATAGTAAATGGCCTCTCTTTAGAGTATGGAAAATTTTACCCCTCCAGGAGGACATTGTACTCTTTTCATAGAATATCTTGTGGTAACTTTCCAGCCATAATTTAATCAGATGTTCACGGAATAGAACTTTGATAGTAGAATTCCTGGAATGTTTTGTTGTTAGGGGAAACTTTTATTTTATTTATTCTTGAATATTTCCTGTTGTTAAACATTGTAACCAATAATTTACAAATAAGATTTTCATTACATTACATGAAATCAAAACATGTTTTGGATATTAAACTATATAGTTTTATAATTGTAATAATTTAATATACAATTTTGAATTAAGATTTAATCTTTCGATCTAATCGATTTAAACTACAGTAAAACTTGTGTTACCGGCCCCCTGCCAACACCGGCCACCTGTACTAACGGCCAGTTTAAAAATTCCCCACACTAATTACAGTAAAACCTGTCAGTAACGGCCGCTAAAAATGAAAAAGCTATTGGCCGATATAGAAAGGTGACCGGTATTGCCAGTTTTTGTAGTCTAGATATAATTGGTTTGGGGAATTTTTAAACTGGCCGTTAGTACAGGTGGCCAGTAACACAGGTTGTACTGTATATCTAGGATACAAAAACTGGCAATAACGACCACTTTTCTATATCGGCCAATAGTTCTTTCATTTTAGTGGCCGTTAGTGACAGGTTTGACTGTATTTCATTAACGTAAAGTTAACGCAAGTTAATATTTTATTGAATTATTTTGCTATTTGATCTCGTAATTGGTATAATGTGTCCAATATAAGCGTTCATAAAACGTCCGTATTTCGTCCAGTATGGACGTCCAAAGTCGGACGTCCAAAGGACGTCCATATTTATTCCGTCCGAAGGACGTCCATATTTATTCCTTCCGAAGGACGTCCAACATGGGACGTCCGTTTATAGTCCATGGACGTTAGGACCAAAAATGGACCTATTTTGGACGTCCAAATGACGTCGTGTGCTATTAGGGAATTGTCCGTATTTCGTCCAGTATATATACGTCCATATTTGTTCCATCCGAAGGACGTCCAACGTCGGACGTCCATTTTTATTCCGTCCGAAGAATGTCCAACGTCGGACGTCCAAAGGACGTCCATATTTATTCCTTCCGAAGGACGTCCAACGTCGGACGTCCATATTTATTCCTTCCGAAGGACGTCCAACGTAGGACGTCCAAAGGACGTCCATTTTTATTCCGTCCGAAGGACGTCCAACGTCGGACGTCCAAAGGACGTCCATATTTATTCCTTCCGAAGGACGTCCAACGTCGGACGTCCAAAGGACGTCCATTTTTATTCCGTCCGAAGGACGTCCAACGTCGGACGTCCAAAGGACGTCCATATTTATTCCTTCCGAAGGACGTCCAACATGGGACGTCCAAAGGACGTCCATTTATAGTCCATGGACGTTAGGACCAAAAATGGACCTATTTTGGACGTCCATTGGACGTCGTGTGCTATTAGGGACTACGTTTTTTTATTAATTTCGTAACAAAATTCACAACCTGTAACGTGTTCAAGTGATTTTTAATATAGTGTATTGTTAAAAATTATTAGTTTAGCGAAATGTTTAATTTTGATATACAGGATTGGTTGAAAATCGGAACGAGTATTTTCTGAGTTTTCCTAAAGGGAACACCCTGTATTTTAGTACTGTAATGAAATACTATTTTATGGTACTTTATTATTTCTTAAGCATTCCATATACCTAATTGTTTGAATTTGTGACTTATTCGTGGTTCTTTAAGCCAATCATTAATTGAAACAACAATTACGTAAAATGTATTCGGTTGGCCGTCATAGCCCAGTAAATGAACAGAAAATACGACGATACCGTGTAATTTTAGGGGTCAACTCCGAATTACATGAAAATTTGGCTTTAGGTTCTACTTACCGTCCACTTCAAAGTTGAACTTGTGCCGTTGGTTGCTTTTACTTTCACCCCTTCTCGGAGGTGAAAAAACGCTCGTTTTTTCGGCTGAAATGGATAAATTAAAAAAATCAATAAAAAAAGTCCGGAAATGGATAAATTTATTAATTCTAAACAACTTTCGAGTTTTTTAAGTATCTAAGTTAATACTTTTCGAGTTATTTGCGATTGAAAATTTTTCGACAAAAAAAACACGTTTTTAGAGAGTTTTTCGCAAATAACTCAAATACTAAGTACTTGATCGAAAAAAATATTCTTAGCAAGAATGTAATAACATGGAAACAAACGAAAAAGCTGTATATTCGTGAAATCTATAGACCCAGCACAAGTCAAGTTGTAGCTCATGAAAAATACGTTTTTATTCGTCAAATTCCAAATCGAATATTTCAACGTGAAATAACCCAAAAATGAAGCACTTTTAGAGAAAAATCCATTAAAACTTTTTTAAAGTGTTTAAAAAATGCTTTATTTTTGGTTTTTATAAAATTTTCTAGTAACAAAACTAAGTGAGTTACGCTCAAAATTAAGTTGGCAACCTTTTTTAGTTAAAAAATCGTGATAAATATTTCCCTGTTTAGCACCCCAAATGAAATTAATCGTTACCGCTTTACAAACAATTTACTTTTCTCATGAATTTTTTGTATATCTATAAGTTTCACCGGTTTAAAGTGCTTATTTTTGAAAGGGTTATAGTTTAAAGAGATTGAACGAGTCACTATGCAAACTTTAAACTGCCATATCTTAACCAAATTTTGTCTTACAGAAAAAACAAAATGAAAGTATCATATTTATAAAAGCAAAACCTACACTTTTTACTGTTTGAGATTTGTCGTATCACTAATACTTTTAAAGTTATTTTGAAAAAAGAGCACTTTTCCAAAATTTTTAGAAAAATTTTTTTTTACTATAAAACCAACGTTCTTCAAAAATAAGCGCTTCGAACCGGTCAAACTTGCAGATCGTATAAACAGTACACATATAAAAATTTTATATTATTTAATAAAAGGTAAAGCGGTAACGATTAATTTTATTTAGGGTGCTAAATAGGGGGAGATTTTCACGATTTTTTTAACCAAAAAAAGGGGCCAACTTTATTTTGAGCGTAACTCGTTTAGCTTTGTAGCTAGAAACTTTTATAAAAAAAATAAAAATTAAGCCTTTTTTAAACACTTTAAAAAAATTTCATAAGTTTTTCCCAAAAATTGCTTAATTTTTTGGTTATTTCACGTTAAAATATTCTATTTGGAATTAGACGAATAAGAAACGAAAGAAATGAATAGAAGAGTAACCAAATTTTCAAACCAGTATCATCAAGAACCATATACATAAAAATAGAGTTAGAAGAAGAAGAATGTCATATAATACAGGTATATGCACCGGTAGAAGAAACAGAGCATGAAAAAACAGAACTATTCTATGATGAGATACAGAAACTTATTGATGAGATACAAGAGGAAAGCAAAAACATCATTTTACTAGGAGACTGGAATGCACGAATAGGAAATGATGAAAATATGGCATTAGGCTGCTTGGGAAGGTACGGAGAAGAGACGATAAATAGAAATGGTAGAAGAATAAGTTTCTGCCAAATAAATGACCTGTTAATAGGTAATTCTTTCTGGTATCAACCGAGAAACGAAAAATATACATACGTAGCAGAAGAAAGAAATGCGAGAAGCATAATTGACTACATAGTATATCCTCGAGACGCAGAACTAACGATACAAAATATAAAAACAGAGAACGAAGCCGAACTCGGTACCCAACACAGACTAGTGACAGCAGAGATAAACATGAAACTAATGGAAATAATAGAGAGTCCTCAATATACAAGAATAGCAATACATAAGATGAAAAATATGGAAATGAGGAAGTTATACCAAAGAGAGACAGATAAAATACTGGAACAGTATGAAAACAATGAGGAAATATGGAATATGGAAGAGAGATGGAAAAAATTGAGGACACGTTATGGAACACTGCAAAACAAGTATGTGGAATAAGAAAGAATGGTAAGAATAATAAAAGAACTGGATGGTGGAATAACGAAATAAAGCAAGCTGTAAAAAAGAAGAAAGAACTGTGGAAGCGATACATAAACACAAATGAAGAGCAAGACAGAGACGAATACAGAAGACAGAGAAATATAGTGAAAGAACTAGTAAAAGATGCGAAGAAGAAGAGCTGGAAGGAATTCGGTGAAGAATTAAACGAAGGGTTTGGGAATAACAATAAACAGTTTTGGAATAAAATAAGAAGCATGAAAGGAACAAAAAGGAAACAAATAAGAGGAATTAGAAATGAGCGAAATGAATTGAAAACAAACATACAAGACATACTAACCATATGGAATATGCACTATAAAGAAAAATTCGAGGCAAGTAACCAACAAGACGAGGAGAGAGGACAGCAGGTAAGAAAAGTGGATAGAGACAATCGAGTAGATGAAATTCATATCAAAGATATTGAAGGATTGGCAAGAATAAAGATTGGAAAAGCGGGAGGTGCCGATGACATAGATCAGGAGATGATGAAGTACGTGGGAGAACGAGGCAAGCTTTGGCTACTGGAAATAATGGGGGAAGCATGGAGAACAGAAAAGATACCGGAAGACTGGGAAGAAAATTTATTGATACCAATACACAAGAAAGGAGACGAAGCGGAATGTGATAACTATAGGGCTATATGCTTATCATCAGTGGCATATAAAGTCTACACCGGGATAATAGAAAGGAAGCTCAGGAAAGAACTGGAAGGAAAACTAGAAGAAGAACAAGCGGCTTCTAGGAAGGAAAGAGGAACAACAGATAATATATACATACTGAGAAATATAATTGAAAAGAAAAACGAAATAGGAGAAGACTTATATATTACATTTATAGATATTAAAGCTGCTTTTGATCCTATAAATAGAGAAGTAATATGGTCAGTAATGGAAGATCTGCAAATCCCGCAAAAGATAGTAAGCGTGGTAAAAAGTACATATAGAAACAAGGCAATTACAGTCAATAATAGGGTACCTACAGGAATTTAGTACCAGTGAGAATGGAGGGATTACTATATGCAGATGACTTAGTAATAATAGCAGACAATAAAGAGAAAATGCAAAAATTAATCAATATATAGGTGGAGGAAATAGAAAATTTGAAAATGGAGGTAAATGTAAAGAAAACGAAGACCATGATAGTAACCCAAAAGAAAGGGGAAGAAATAAACCAAACGATATTTAGGTGCAAAAACGAAATAATAAAAACAGTCTCGACGTTTGAATACCTTGGAGTAATAATATCAGAGGATGGAAAGATAGATCAAGAAATCTCATACAGAGCGAAAAAAGCAAATAAGATCTACTATGCACTAAATAAAACAATATTTGGAAAGGAAGAAATAGATAAAGAAATAAAACTGAAGGTATACAATGCAATCTATGTGCCAACTTTAATATATGCAAGTGAGACATGGGTAAACAATGCAAAAATAGATAGTACAATAAACGCAGCGGAGATGAAGCAGCTAAGAAAAATAGCAGGAAAAACGAAATTGGACAGAATAAGAAATGAAGATATTAGACAAAGACTGAAACAGGAATCGATAATAACCAAGATACAAAAAAGAAAATTAAAATAGTATGGACACATTAACAGAATGGACCAGGGAAGACTACCAAAGCAAGTGATGGTATCGAAAAGATATGGTAAAAGGAAAGGGAGGCCAAGGAAGAGATGGATCGATCAGATTATAGAAATTGGACAGGAAAAAGGAAAAACACATCAACAAATGAAAGAGTTAGCAAAGGACCGCAAGAAATGGAAGAGATGGATAGAAGATGAATAAAACCTCCGACGCCCCTGAGGGGCATAAGGAGTTTCGAGAAAGAAGAAGAATTAAGCCTTTTTTAAAAACTTTAAAAAATTTTCATAAGTTTTTCCCAAAAATTGCTTAATTTTTTGGTTACTTCACGTTAAAATA
Organism: Diabrotica virgifera virgifera; assembly: GCF_917563875.1. Taxonomy (NCBI): domain Eukaryota; kingdom Metazoa; phylum Arthropoda; class Insecta; order Coleoptera; family Chrysomelidae; genus Diabrotica; species Diabrotica virgifera. The sequence goes on from NC_065445.1 coordinate 218,917,845, forward strand.
TTCTATTTGGAATTAGACGAATAAGAACGTTTTTTTTTTCATGAGCTACAACTTGGCTTGTGCTGGGTCTATAGACTTCACGAATACACAGCTTTTTTCTTTTGCTTCCATGCTAATTTTTAATTGCAAATAACTCAAAAAGTATTGACTTACATAGAAACTCTATAGAGCGAAAGTTACTTAGAATTAGCATTGATTAATAAGTACATAGATACCTCACCTTTAGGTAAAACCGAATTCAGTGTTAAACTCCGCCCACTTACACCTCTTTGCCCCTCCAGTCTAAGTACTAACTGGCTGGACGGTGGCGACATTTATTGAAATTTTTGCCAAGATTGAAAAATAAATTTGAGTCGCTTGGCTGGCGTAATAGACAACGATATAAGGGTAGTATTCAGCATTTTAACAAATAATTTTAACGCGATTGTAATCTCTATTTTGGAATTCCGATTTTACTTCAGATAAAACGCTAAAAATTGATTAATAAAAATAGTGAAGAGGTTTCTTAAAAATTATTTAATTATTAATACACTACAAAAAAACAACAAAATAGAAAATACATAATAAAATTAGCAGTGATAATTCACATGTAAATTATTTTTTGCAATTTGTAAAAGAATGATATTTTCAGAACTAATGCGAAATAAACTATTTGAAGTTGATATACAGAATTTCTTTCCAGATCTAACCCATTCACCCCAGGTAAAATATTGCAAAACCTCCGAATTTTAAAGAATCCATTGGATTGGCATGAAATTTGGTATACATATATACTGATAAAATGACAGGGAATTTCCAACATATAAATAGGTGAGGGCAATCTGCCTAGGAACAATATGTAAAAGCTGATAAACGGACAGGATTAGAAAGTTTAAAACATCACTAATTAGATCATATTTCAAAACAAAGTAAATAAGTATATTTGAATGTTAATTCTTTTCAAACTAAGATAGTAAAATTAAAATTTTAGGAAAAAAAGATATTTATTATTTCTTGTTCTCAAGAAGTACTTTCATTATTGACAATATCGAAACATTTTATTATTAAAAGTCGAGAACAATTAAAAACCACGTTCATGTTTATATGAAAGTACTTTAAAAATGAAGGTATATTACTCTTGAGAAGAATTAATATTTTTTAACAAACTTGGTATACGACTCATAATATTTGACATCTGATTCTTTCATTTTGAGTTTTAGGACGTGCAAGTTTTTATCAATAATACATTTTTCCCTAAACTGAATAAAAAAGTTTCCATATGATTCCAATGTTTTAAGACATACTGATATTGTTTTCCTGATATTATAAAATACTTGTTAATATCTACTGTGTATATAAACTAAAGCTAATAGTGTAGTTTAACATTCAGTTGAGTCCACGATTATTTACCCGTGCGTCATTAATACCTGACGAGATAAAACACATACTTTTGATCTAGCATCATTCTCTTCCACGCATGAAACTAAAGACAAACCAGCTACCGCCTGTTATTAAGTAAAAACACGTTTTTTATGAACGCACTAGACTAACTCTATTGCGCACAATAGAGAAAAAATTTTCTAGAGGATTTTGGTTCAGAAAAGATGTTAAAAGATATGACACATTATATTATTTTTGAAGTTCCTCCCACAAACATAAAACTGAGAAAATGGTCCACTGAAAGCCGTGTAGACAGTGAATATTATTTCTCTCTTTTTTATTTTCAAAAACTTAAATTTTTTTAAAATATTCTAAACCTGCTTTTAAGTTTTCAGTTGACTTGCTTAAAGTTGACATTGGCTTTCTGTTTGGATTACTATCACTACAATATTTGCTGTTAAGACCATCAAAAATATTATTTATAATTTTCAAAAATTCGGTAGTCAGAGAAGCCGTTTTGGTGTGTAACTGCCCTACAGACGTTGCTGTTGATATTGCTGAGGCAATTGAGTTGGAAAAAATTTGTGCTGCTAATTTTACACGCATTTTTTGAAAATTATTAGGGTTTATATGAACGTTTGTCATTTTCACCATGCATCGTGCTCTCACACTGGTTCTATCGATGTTGTATGTGTATTCAATATCTTGCCACAATATTTGTTTAGAATCGGCAAAAAACGTCAACTTTTTGTTAAGAAAATTATTTCTTAGACTTTTTAATAAGTGGGGTGTATCGAACACAGTGAAAATCCTCTGATTTCCTATTTCTATTGCAGGCTGATCCTTACATGCGCCTAACAGCTTAAATAAAGCTCTATTATTAGATGCTTGATCACACAACACTTTTGGTATATACCCAATATTTTGTAATTTTGAAACAACTTCAACTACAATGTTTTTTAAGTTGTCGCTATGTATTGGACCACCTGTAGCAAGCCGCGTAGCCTTATGTAGCAAGCTGCGCATCATGAAAACCAGACTTGTGTTGGCAAGTTTGTTTGTTCTGTTCTTCCTAAAGCACCTAAATCTTGAAACCCTTCTACAATGTCATCTAATTTATTGTACTCCAATTGTTTTTTCAAAGAAATTTCATCAAACATTAACACACAAATTTTTTTCCACTCATCCACTGTCTCTACTTTTTTCTTCAACTTGTCAATTAAGGAAATGTTTAAACCAGTTATTAATTTTATGACACGCAACCAAGTTTGAATTGTTTTTAGTGAAGGTAAGATAAAGTTAAGAGATCTAATTAAAAATGTTTAACAACTAGAAGACTTATAATAAATGGCCAGAGCTAAATCCTTTTCATTGTGACTACATTGTGAACGAGTTTTGCGTGAAAACTGCATATTAACAAAAGTGTGCACGTATATGCTTTTATTTTCTAACAGTACCTCTATCATGAATTTGGTTGCCGATTTTCTGTTTTTTGTTGTTCTTCTACAACGCTGACTGTTCTTCTGACGGCACTTCTTCTTTAAAGCATTTACTTGATACTCCAATTTTTTTACCTTCTCCGTCAATTCAGTTTCAAGTTTTGTGGGCAAATTAATATCAAAACTGGAAATATTACTGAGACTACTACTTGATCTCTTAGACGATGGAGTTGACCTAACCATACAATCGCCACTTGTAGATTTTTTACGTTTCGTACCGCAATAAACGTATGTAGAGCATAATACTGGTGGGGTATCGCCTAAAATAGGTAATCATTGAAATGTATGTGTAATAATTTTAATTAAAGCAAAACAAGCATCTCCGTTATTTTTGGAGCGATACTAACAACGCATTTATATTTAAAAAAAATCTCTTTTGATTTAATTGTATAAAAAATATATAAATCACTCAATATCAACTGATTTTATATAAAATATATTTTAATAGTATTATTCTCATTGACAAAGCGCATTAGGCAAACATAAAAATATTTCCAAAGTTGAGTACTCACCTAAATCAGTTGCTAACTGTGCAAATTTTAGAGGAACAGCATTTTTCCTTGATAACTTTGTTTGGCCACTTTGGTAAATATGTTCCACTGCATAATGATGCTGGCAAATTACCCTCTGTTTCAGGTCACTGATATCCATCAATATAATATCAATATTTCCGCAGTTTTTTTGCCAAATTTTTGTGCGCTCTACTAGTCCGTTCTTTAACGGTAAAATATTGCAAAACCTCTAAATTTTAAAGAACCGCTTGGATTGACATGAAATTTGGCATACACATAGCTAACAAGTCAAAGAAAAAAAGTGATATTGTGCCGATATGTGCTTTTGCCCTGGGGGTGGTTTTCACCCCCTCTTATGGGTGAAAAAATATTCGTCCAAAAAAGTCAGGAAATGGATAAACTGGCTAATTTTAAGTAACTTTTGTTCTATAGAGTTTTTTCACTAAGACAATACTTTTCGAGTTATTTGGCAGTGACTATGTTCATTTTTTCAACAAAATAACCACGCTTTTAGACGGTTTTTCGCAAATAACTCAAATAGTAAGTATTTTGTCGAAAAAACATTCTTAGCAAAAATATAGCCTGTAAAAAATTTTAAAAAGTGGTGTATATATCACGTCTCTACACCTAGTAGAAGCAGAGTTATAGCTAATGAAAAATAGGTTCATATTCGTCAAATTCCAAATGAAATATTTTAACGTGAAATAACCAAAAATGAAGCACATTTCGGGGAAAACTCATTACAACTTATTTAAAGTGTTTAAAAATCTTCATTTTTGTTTTATAAAAAAAAAAATTCTAGCATCAAAATTAAACAAGTTACGCTCAAAATAAAGTTAGTCCCTTTTGGTTTTGGTAAAAAAATCGAGAAAATCACCCCCTAATTAGCATCTTAAATGAACTTAATCGTTACGACTTCACAAGTTTCTTGACTTGTGTATATATTGTTTATATGATCTGTAAATTTCATCGGTTCAAAGTCCTTATTATTGAAAGGGCTGTAGTTAAAAGGGGTTGAACGAGTCACTGATCACGAATGTATGCAAATTTAGAAACACCAAATCTTAATCAAGACTATTTTTGATTTTCGAGGTTTTTGGTATCTCTAACAATTTTGTAAGTTATTTGGAAAAAAAGCATATTTTTCAAAATTTAAATTTTTAAAAATTTTACTTTACAGATCATATAAACACAACATAAGTAAAATAATTTTTGGGGCGGTGACGATTAATTTCATTTAAGTTGCTAATTAGGGGGTGGTCCTCCCGATTTTTTTTTGCAAAAACACAAGGGACTAACTTTATTTTGAGCGTAACTTGCTTAAAGTTAATGTTAGAAACTTTTTGTAAAAATAAAAATAAAGCTTTTTTTAAACACTTTAAAAAAGTTATAATGGGTTTTCCCCAAAAAGTGCTTAATTTTTTGGATATTTCTCGTCGAAATATTCTATTTGAAATTTGGTGAATATGAATCTATTTTTCATTGGCTATAACTCTGGTTCTACGAGATCCAGAGACCTAACGCGTACATTTTTTTTTTATTTTTTTATAGGCTATATTTTTGCTAAGAACGTTTTTTTCGACAAAATACTTATAAGTCTGGATCCCCCGTATGAAAATAAAGTTGATTAATAGCAAGCTGAAAATTTGTTAATAGCTTAAGGGTGTCGAGTCGGACAAACTTTGATATATGGGAACACTGGCACAGGGACAGTTTTAATTGTGGAACAGCTTAAAAATTTAGAACGGTCAGACCACGAAAACGGCACATTTATTTTGTCCGACAGAACAGACTTAAACTCTCCGAACAGAGATTAAACTCTCATGCAAAAATCAGACTGCTATTTATCACCTGTCATAATTCTCTAATAGAACTAATAGAATAATAAAGCTCTATAGAACAAAAGTTACTTAAAATTAGTCAGTTTACCCATTTCCGGACTTATTTTGGACATATATTTTTTCACCCAAAAGAGGGGGTGAAAGTCACCCCCAGGGAAAAAGCACACATCGGCACAATATCACTTTTTCTCTTTGACATGTAAGCTATACGTATGCCAAATTTCATGTCAATCCAAGCGGTTCTTTAAAATTTAGACCAAAAACCGTGAAAGAATGGACTATACGTCTTTCAGGGGAAATTTAAAGAAAGATATATTATTATTTGTTCCATCGTTTCTTTCAAAACATCCCGCGTAAACACACTTATGCGTTACAGAGGCCATTTTATCTAAAATGTGAATCCTTTTTTTTTAATTTTGCTATAACTTGTCACAACACTTGTCACAGATAATACACCTATAGGGTAAGTTCGGCCCTGACACTACTCCTACCTCCTCGCAAGTCAGAGAGGGAATGAGAAATCTCGATACGGTTTTCGAGTAGCGCCATCTAGTTGTTGATACGTCTTTCGGTTACCAAGAGGTGAGCTATCTAGAGGAATATTTATAATCAATGGAATTAGTCAATTTATCCATTTTCGGACTTACTTTAAATGCGCATTTTTTCACCCCCGAGAAGGGGTGAATGTTACCCCCCAAGTAAAAGCAACTAGGCACAAATTCAACTTTGAAGTGGAGGGTAAGTAGAACCTAAATCCAAATTTTCATGCAATTCGGAGATGACCCTGAAAATTACACTCCAAAACGGTTATTTACTGGGCTATCAAAATCAAAAGTAATTTTTCGAAAAAAAATACATACCAACTCAAAGAACAAATGATGCACTTGAAACAACATTTGATGATACGGACTCATATCCGCTTCTGGATATATAAAATGTAGATGTAGGTGATCTACAGTAGTATATGGTGGACAATGGAATCCTATTCTGGAGTCTTTACTATTGCCATTTTTTAGTTCTAGGACTCTTTTACCAACTTCCAGCATTCTTTCCACTAATAAATAAGAATATATTGAATGAATAACAGAATTTCATATAAATGATAAGTAATTTAATGTTTATTTATTAACTCTTTCACGGACAGCACTGTACTAGTCGTCGAAGAGTATTACTCATTGTGTGAACGGCTGTAGCTCCGCGGCAAGGTACTGGCTTCATAACCCAGAGCACACGAGTTCAATTCTCAGCACCAACAACATTTTCATTTCTAATAATAATACGAGCCGTTCACCGTGCTTCGGAGGGTACGTTAAGCCGTCGATCCCCCTAGGCTAGTTGTGCATCGACACTAGTTACTTCAAACAGGGTTAAAGATGCAGTGGCGCCGGAACAATCCAAAAGGATCTCCCCGGCAAAATTATTATTGAAATGAGTGAAAAGAATTTCGGGGTACACAGTACCAAACGCCGCCGCTAGGAAAATATTCCAATAATGCGTCGCAGATTACTTATATGAAATGGGTCATTTTGTACTCTAATACAGAGTATGGTATCACAAAAAAGAAAATAATCGTTTCGTTTTGATTCAATTCGAGTCTCTTGCCATCCTCTGACACTTGATGTTTCGGAATCTATTCCTTTTCAAAGAGGCTTCGCAAGAAGACTGAATTGGACCATAACGAAACGAGAAGATGAATCAAAATGAAAGGTGAATATCGAACATCTCTACATTTCACATAAGTAATCTGCGACACATAATTGGAATATTTTCTTATCGGCGCCGTTTGGTACTGTGTACCTCGGTTAACAGATTACTTGATTCGTTGTCGAAATTCTTTTCACTCATTTCATCGTTCCCCGTTAGAGGACAGTGTAACCATACTCCGTAGGACAGTCTAACCATACATATTTTAATATTTGCACCATCTTCTCGTTTCGTTATGGTCCAATTCAGTTTTCTTGCGAAGTCTCTTTTAAAAGGAATAGATTCCGAAACATCAGGTGTCAGAGGATGGCAAGAGACTCGAATTGAATCAAAACGAAACGATTATTTTCTTTTTTGTGATACCATACTCTGTATTAGAGTACAAAATGACACGTTTCATTTAATAATCAACTATTTTCAATGGGAAATAAGCCACAATTTTACCAAAAAAATTATTTTATTAAAGTTTCGACGCCCAAGTCGGGTGTGTTGTCAGAATACAAAATAATACTGTATTATTATTATTTTGTATTTTGACAATGACACCTGAATTGGGGGTCGACACGTTAATAAAATCATTTTTTTGGTAAAATTGTGGCTTATTTCCCATTGAAAATAGTTGATTATAAAAATGCCACAAGGAAATAGCTTCAGTTTCATTTAAGGCTATGGGTACATAATTCACAAATATTTTACGGCTATCCCTACTTTTTCTGTCTTTACACGGCAAATTACGTGTAGTAAAATTCTCACTGGTATGGAAACTGCAGATGTAAACATTAGGTTGACAGTGACATTGTCATTAGAAAGGTAGAGATGGCTATTTCGGTTTCGTTCAGTTTTTGAATGTTCTTGGATAACCTTTACTTGTATAAATGATAGGATTATTTTTTCACTAATTATGTATTCAGTGGTTACCATTATTTATATACTATACAAATAGTCGAAAACGAAAAAAGTTTATTAGCGGAAACAGAAGACCAACTTAAGATATGGATGAACATATTATCAGAAGAAAGTCACAGGCTGTTAAAGCCATTCTTCGGAGTTCCCAAAGCTTCATATACCTGGGCAGAGAGCTAAATACTCAACTAGACCACTGAAAATAAATCATAAGACGCATTGAAATAGCAAGGTCTGGTTTCATGAACATGCGTAAAATGCTCTGTAACCCCAAGCTATCAGTCACAATAAGATTGAGAACACTAAAGTGTTATGTGTGAATGTGTGGTCTTTATTACTATATGGTTGCGAGACCTGAACATTAAAACAGTATGACGTTAACAAATTGAATTTATTCGAAATGTGGATGAACCGCCGAATGTTAAGAATAAGCTGGGCCAGCAGAACCACGAATGAAAAATTACTGAAAATAATAAACACACGTCCTCATCTGGTCAATACTATCAAAATTAGATAGACGTCATATCTAGGACACGTAATGCGCCATAGAAAATTTGAGCAGCTCCAGGTAATATTAAATGGCAAGATCGAAGGTAAAAGGGGTTAAAGAAGAATGAAAAAATCTTGGCTCCGAAACATCAGAGATTGGACCCGCACAACAGGAAATGACTTAATTCATCAAGCCCAGAATAGAGAGAAATTTGCCATATTGACCGCCAACCTCAATAGAGAAGTCACTTAGGAAAAGGAGCCGAAAATATCATTTTATTATTTTTCTTCGAGAAAAAAAAGCGTTAAAACTCTCCGCAAAAAGCGAAGCCTTTAATTATAAAATCTTACAATCATCTTTATTAAAATATGAAGCCAACATTTAATAATTCACTCAAGAAAATGGGCGGAATGCATAAAACGTAGTAGATGCTATTGCTTCAGCAAATAGTCACTACTTTGTAGCATTTTCTTTTACATAAAAGTAGGTGGGTTTGTTGAGAAGAACTTACTACACAACAGAAGTACAGTCGGAAAAATGAAAGAATACCCATGAACGAACATATAAAACACGTTTTATTTTCCTGTCACCGTATCACTAAGAAAATTGCCCAGCGCAAGTACATCTAATAATAATTATTACATGTACTTGCGCTGGCCAATTTTTTGTATGACACGGTGACAGGAAAATACAGCGTGTTTTATATGTTCGTTCATGGGTATTCTTTAAATTTTCCTACTGTACATTTACGTCAAAGTGACGTTACCAGTGGTGTACCTAGAATAGGTTGATTAAAATTAAAAAGTCAAAATAATATAAAAATATATTTTACAAAATTTAACAAAAATGCCAAGGGCCATTAGTTGTCGAGGCATTAAGCTAAATAAAAAAAAATTAACAAAATGGAAAGTATACAAAGAAGTTGTTTTTGGAGGAGTTTGATATCGATTTATTTTATTTTTCAAGACGCGAAATTTTTGACAAGTATTGACTTTTTGAATTTTTTTGACTTTGACATTTATCAGATCCGTACGACACTGCAACTTTACAGTATTACAATATAAAAATCAACGTGTAAACTATTCAGTGATCGTAACTGTACCTACTACTGACCAGAAGTATCTACTAAAAAGCGTAGCCCCAGCCGTGTCTGCATTACACCAATCGTGATGGAATTAGTTTTCCATGTGCTTGTGATTTGTGAATTCACATTTTTACGTACCAAATTATTAGAATTGTACATGAGTAAAAAATGAGTGACTCAGATCCGAAGCGACAAAAAAGTTACGCGAGGATAAAAATGAACAATTGTTATTTGTTAATCTTCTTCACAATTATTAAATTTTATTTGATAAAAGAATGACCCAAAAATTAAGAATCTTCTTCTTAGTTTGTAAATTTTTCTACGACACACATTCATAAATGCTGTCATATTGTCACAAAACAATACCTACGCCGAAGACGTCCACCCACCAACTTCACTTAAACTGAAGCAAAATACTACTAAACAAGCACATACTTCAAAAGCGTAGTACATTCTTCTATGTAGGCTGGTAAATAGTAGCAAATACTACGGAGAAAAGCAAATGCTTTTTAAGTGTAGTGAAATCTTCAAAAATGTAGTACGTACTTGAAGCATTAGCATTTTACTACATTTTATGCCACCATGGGCACTTTACTTTATAGCTAAACTCGTACCTATTTACGGTTATCGGAACAAACTCTTATAAAATAATACTTTTATTTAAACTTTAATGACTTGAAATACTTGGATTTTCCATAAATAATATATAAACAATAAATAACTTTTTATTAATTGTACGCCTTAAATCAATTATTATTTTTCAAATAAACTATCAATACTATTTAATAAACAACTCTTTGATTTATTTTATTATCATCGTAAAAGCGTTAAAAAGCAGTAGCAGAATGAACTGCTATATAAAAATAGCGGGTCGGACACATCTCTACTTGTCACTGTCTTGAGTCTTGTCATAACATTAGATTCGAATGAGTGCGTTGTATGACAAAGATAGCGAATGTTCGATTTCCACGGACATGGTGTCCATTTTTTTCGAATCCTGAAAAAACTAATAAATATTTTTAAAAAATTTAAACACAAAATGTAAGACTAAATTATTATCGAGGGCCGAAAGTCCCTTAAAATATATAAGAAGTTTCTTTCGAATGAGATATTTGAAATTAAAAATCACACTACATTTTCTCTTAGTTTTTCACCCCTGTAACTTATTAAAATAAACATTATAGAAGTTCTCAGGGACTTTCGGCCCTCGCTAATAACGTAATCTTTCATTCTGCGTTTAAATTTTTGAAAAATACTTATCAGTTTTCTCAGGATTCGAAAAAAATTAATCCCCATTTGAATAGCATTGCAGCCGAAAATACGTACCGATCCTCTTAATGTCTACAACATTCCAAAGGATATCATCCTTTCTGGCGAAATGCCCCTGATGATGCTCCAAGAGCAAAAGTATACTTGGGTAAAATTTAGTAAATAAAAGTGCTCGATATCTGCCTTTTATGTTGTTCTGAAGTTATTTTCTGTGGCATTTTTACAATTAACTAGTTTTATATATGTCTGAAGTGCCGATATAAATAAGTCAGATTAAATAAATTATTAGAAGAATTTTCTTACTAAGCAACAACATTTTTGTTTAATTCATTAATATTTTTTGTATTTTGACAACGACACCCGATTTGGGCGTCGAAACGTTAATAAAATTATAACTATGCATATTATATTAATTATAACTATGCATCCAGATTACATGAGCACACTCAAATATGCACTGCAGAAAATATTGCAATTAACAAGGCATTATCTCCTGTTTGTATTGAAAAAAACATTAAAGAAGCAATAATTTTTTCAGATGCTAAAAGTGCTATCCAAAAATTACATAACACCGCCTCGGGGACAAACAACCATATTGTAAACCTAACTAAAAGACTCATTATTGAGTCAATGGAAGCAGGATTTAATATAATCTTAGCTTGGATTCCAGGCCATTCTGGAGTAAAGGGGAATACAGAGGCTAATAAATTGGCAAATATAGGCAAGACTTTAAATGTTCCTGCAGACATTAAAATAGATAAATTTGACTTTTTGCCTTTTATTAAACAAAAAATTGTAAATGAGTTTAAAGTTGAATGGACAAAACAGTTTAAAACGAAAGGGAAATGATATCAACAATGCCAAAGTGATTTTTCTATAAACCCTTGGTTCCACAAATTCACATTTGTGGATCGAAGGCACTTGACATCAATTATTAGAATGCGAACGGGCCATTGCCACACACCAGACCATTTGTTTAAAAGCAATTGTAGTGATACTCCTTTTTGTGAATGTGGACAAATAGGAAGTATAACTCATATGTTACTTGAATGCCCAATTAACAAAACAAATCAATTATCAGGATTGTTAATATAGGAAGTCCAACCCCCATTTCAATACAAAATCTCCTACATAATATTAATGACCAAACCTTAAGAAAGATCAATCAATTTTTAACAATATTTCAAATTAAAATATAAAATAGTTATTTGAAAATCATATTACAATGAATTTAAAGAAGGGAATATGGAAAAATCCGGACCCTTTGAAAAGAGGATTCCCTTCCAACTACAGTCTAAATACGAGAACTGGCCAAGTACCTAAGAGGTGGAGGCCATGAAACTAAAAGAAGAAGAAGAACGTTAATAACATCATTTTTTTAGTAAAATTGTGGCTTATTTCCCATCAAAACTAGTTATTCTGCCTTTTACTTCTTTCTAAAAAAAAAAAATAAGAAAGTTGCAATATCTGGGACACAATATGAAATGGGAACAGAGATATGAAAGGCTAAGACTGATAATACAGGGAAAGATAAGAGATGGAAGAAGTTCCTATTCGCAAAATTAAATTCCGATAGAGGGCGCTCAAAATTTCAAAGATGGACGATAACTCTAGGAAAACAATTCATTTGGTCATTTGACCTCACAGTTCTCATACGTTAAATTAAAATCATCTACACGAGTGTTTTGCCAAAGTAACCACTATGTTTTGCCACTAAGACATCTTATAGGTTACTCAAAATTATGTTTCGTCTGTATGAATTCATTAAAATTTGATGCTAACTACTGATTTGTTTTTATCTTTTTTTCATAAAAAAATCTGGCCCCCGGACAATAACACACCGTCTTAAAAATTATTAATCTATCTTAAAATTTCTAATTTTGTTTTAATTTAGTTAATAGGTACAGTACAATTTATTTTACATTAACGGATGACAATTTTTAATTAAATAAAAACTGCAAACTAAGTAGGTGAATTTATTTTATAATAATTGTGTATTGGAAATTATGAGGTGGTCAGAATATTTTGCATAAGAATGTACATTCTATGTACAGAATATATACTACATTTTATTTATTTAGTCACAAAAAACTAATTGTCAACAACAGACACAAAACATCTGCTCCTAAAAATTCTTTGAATTTCATAGTTTAAAGTGAGTCTTTTATTTTGAAAATAATATCATTTTGTGGACAAAGTTGTGAGTTATACAGTGGCTGTATCCGTTTTTGTCCTATTTTTGAGGTATTTGTGTAATTTGCAATATACTGCTAAAAATAAAATACTAAAAATTTTAATTCTACAAAAAACTAGTTCTGATAAGGTAATTTGAAGATAGGCCAGTTAATGAGTTTGGCTTGTATATGGATTTAATTTAAGCAAGCAGAACCTTTACTCATTATAGGCCAGGTGTTAATTTGATTTTGCTTCATTAGTGAACTTAATATCTCCAATTCAACTTTAAAATGCCATCGAAATGTTCCAGTTGTAATGATGATCTTCTTGACAAGTTTGTCGCATGTGATAGCTGCCATGTTACTGTGCACCAGTCTGAACACTGTACTGGTTTATGCGCCTCTGAACTACGCGCTGTTGTTATCCAAAAAAGAACCTTAATGTATTTTTGTGCTGATTGTCGTTTATCTTTTAAAAGTGTACCCAAACTTATTAGGGAAATTGACAATTTTAAAAATGAACTTAGTGCTTTGAAACAGGACATGTTAAAACTTAAGGCTGAAAAAGGTGCTAATTCATTTTCTGTTGATGATGTGGTAAACGAGCTTCATGAACGGGAAAAAAGATCTAAAAACATCCTCATTTTTAATCTTCCTGAATTAAGTAACACTTCTGAAGATGCTTCTCAAGTAAAATCTATTTTATCAAAGGCCCATGCCTCCATCAACACAAATGAAGTCAAAATCTTACGCTTTGGAAATCGTGAACAAGAATGGACATCGTCCCATTAAAGTAATTTTTTCTTCAGCAAGTGATGCTCTTCATGTTATTAAAAACAAACAAACAGTTAGTCGTGAAAAAAAGATATATTTTATTTTAGATCAAACCCCTAACCAAAGAAAGCTTTTAGATAGTCTTAGGTCCGAGCTTTCAGAGAGACAAAATGCTGGAGAGGTTAATCTCACGATTAAGTATTTCAATAACATACCTAAAATCATTCAAAAAAACCTTTAAACTCTACTGACTTGGGCAAGTTTACAGTCTATTACCAAAATGTCCGGGGTCTCAGAACAAAACTTACTGAATTAAGCCTCAATGTTTTAAATTGTACCTATGATATTATCATTCTTACAGAAACTTGGCTCAATAGTGACATTGCTGATGCTGAAATTGGTCTTGTCAATTACAATATCTATAGACAGGATCGTACACCTACCTCTAGTTCATCTCTTAGAGGGGGTGGAGTATTAATAGCTATTTTAAAGAAATATTCATCATTACGAATCCAATCTGATCCTTCTATTGAACAGCTGTTTGTACGGTTCCACGGCAAACTTATTCTGGGAGCTCTATACATTCCACCTCAATCTCCAGCCTACACCTATCAAGTTCATGCTGACCAACTGATGCTTCTAAGTGAACAGTTTTCATCCCTGAAATTTCACTTATTTGGTGACTATAATCTCCCCTCAGCTAGGTGGAGAGTTGAAGATTATTGCTCTTCTGCAACCTCACAAACTTCATCACCTCTAGCTGTAGTTGATGCCATTGAGGTTGTTTCAAATATGTGTGCTTATCATAATCTTTTTCAATGTAACTTTATATTTAATAGCAGGGGTGTTATTCTGGATCTTATCCTGGCCCCAGAAGAGCTTGTCATTTCTGAAGCTGACGATGCTCTGGTTTCACCTGACTCTCATCATCCTCCTCTGTTAACATCATTGCAGCTTAATGTTTTTGATAGGTCAATTTCTGGTAACGAATATTATTATGATTTCCGTAATGCAAACTTTCCAGCAATTCACCAATGTCTAGAATATATAGAATGGGATAACCTGTTTCGTGGTAGAGATCTTTCCGACATGATCGCTATGTTTTATGACATTATTTATTCTCTCATTGAACATTTCACTCCAGTTAAATATTTTAGTACTAAGAAATTTCCTTGTTGGTATTCTTCTGAGCTTAAGCAATTGTTAAAGGATAAAATAAAAGCTCATAAAATTTATAAAACCTTAAAGACTCCTGAAAGCTATGCTGATTTTTGTCATCTGAGAACAAATTGTAAAAATCTATCTAAATGCTGTTATGACAATTACATACGTTTCACCGAATTTTCTATACAAAATAACGCAAGGCATTTTTGGAAATTTGTAGGTAGCAAGCGTGAAAACAATTGTATACCTGACTCAATGACCCTGAATGACTCTGTAGCTTCATGTGGCAATGATATTGCCAACTTATTTGTAGATCACTTTTCATCAGTTTATAGTGATATTACTTTAAATTGCAATGTTTACCATATTCAGTCTCAACTCAATATCTCATCATATCGTATCCAGATTTCCAAAATTTACGAAAAGCTTTCATCATTAAGTGTCAACAAGGGTCCTGGGCCTGATGGTATACCACCTAATTTTCTTAAGGAATTCAGTTTTGTACTATCGCGACCTTTGTTTCATATATTTAATAAATCTTTGGATGTAGGTCAGTTTCCAGACTTTTGGAAACTTTCTTATGTCACACCAATATATAAATCTGGTAATAAATCTAATATTAGTAATTACCGCCCTATATCTATTCTTAGTGTTATACCAAAGGTGTTTGAGAGTATTATAACTGATTTCCTCACCTTCGATAGCTCCGGGATCCTAAACTCTCAGCAATTTGGTTTTACTACAGGTAAGTCTGCTGAACTGAGTTTGTTGACCTATGTTGATTTTCTGTCTGAAGCCTTGGAGGAGGGACTTCAAGTTGATTCAATTTATACTGACTTTTCCAAGGCCTTTGACAGAGTAAATCATGAACTCCTGATTCAAAAGCTTAGCTCCTACGGCATAAGTGGACCTTTGTTGCAGTGGTTACAGAGTTATTTAACCGAAAGATTGCAACAAGTTCGAGTAAACCACTTTTACTCACAAACCTTTCCAGTTAAGTCAGGTGTACCACAGGGGTCCCATTTGGGTCCTTTACTCTTTAATATATTTATTAATGATATTACCAACTGTTTTCACGATTGTAACGCCTTGCTATTTGCTGATGACTTGAAGTGCTTTAAAGTTATAAAAAATCATTATGATGCTGCCATATTGCAATCAGAACTGAATAACCTCTCTGCATGGTGTTCACTTAACGGTATGAACCTTAATTCAATCAAATGTCATGTAATTAACTTTAACCATACTCACCACCCAATATTATCAAACTATTACATTGATGGCCAATTGCTCAACACTGTTAATAGAATCAAGGACTTGGGGATTACACTGGAAAACTCTCTTTGTTTCAATTCTCACATCATCAATGTCATTCAAACATCTATGAAAATGCTGGGTTTTGTAAAAAGAACAACTCGTGATTTTACAAACATATCCAGTATTAGAGTTCTTTACTTCTCTTTGGTCAGGTCTCACCTTGAGTATTGCTCTTCAGTGTGGTCCCCACACTACTTGGTCTACATTAGGAAACTTGAACAAGTCCAAAATAGTTTCTTCCGTTACATTGCTTTTAAGCTTCATACCTATCAAGATTACGCTGTATGGCAGCATCAACTGCAGGTCCCTTCTCTTGCAAGCAGGAGAAAACAAAGGGACCTTTTGCTATTATTCAAGATCTTAAATGGTATATGCAGTTGTTCTCAACTACTTAATAAGATCGCACTGTTTGTACCACCTCGCACCACTAGACAAGTGCGAACATTTTATGTACCATTCCACAGGTTTAATTATTCACTTTTTTCATTCGTACCCAGAGTCTTGAATTTAGCAAACTCCCTTTGCAATTTACAACTGTTCGACAACTCCATCAGTCGTTTTAAAAGAAATTTAGATGGGATCAATATTTGAGTGAAGCGTCTGTAATTTGTTAACTTGGTTTTGTAATTTGTTAACTTGGTTTTATGATATTATTTCATAGTACATATTTACTTCTAATATTATATTTATATTTCTGTATGTCTGTTTTTTATATTATATTATGTTATTGTTTTTTTTCTGTACACTATGCATTTTTGTAGAATTGGGCTTGCCCGTAAAATAAATAAATAAATAAATAAATTTATTTAATTTTGCTGTCGCTTCAACATTTAAAAATACTACGTTTAATATGTACAAATGTTAACTTAATAAATTGTGTGATTTGGCATTGGTTAGTTTACGTCATTACGTAGAGTATAATCGGAATGAATACTGAGGAACACTGTAATAGTTTTGTTAAGTCGAAATCATTGTTAATTACAACATAAACTGACCACAAATATGTACACAAATTAATGACAAAGTCAATGTTTTCCTAGAGTTGATGCTTTTCAAATTCGCCACCAGACGTCGCCCACTTTGCGTTCCTCGCCAATAGGAAGAAGCAGTGTGTTGAAATGGTGTGCTAAAGATGGTTGAAAATTTTGAGAGACTTATGTAAATGCAGTTCTACAGAGCAGCAGAAGATAGACTAAAGGTAGTAATGATGATATCCAACCTCCGACTGGGAGACAGAATTTAAAGAAGAATGTAATGACTTACCTAGAAGTTTATCTTCATTTGTTTTTAAACTGTTTATATTAGGAATGTGTTTTTTAGGTACAACCATAAAGTGAATGCTGGATGCAGGTTTGATGTCAAGAAATACGATTAACTCTTCGTTTTGAAATAATACTTCTGCAGGTGCATCTCCAGATATGATTTTACAGAAAATACATTTAACATCTGTAGTCATTGTAATAAAATGGTTACTTAGGAATGTGTATAAAATATGGCTTTCACATACCTTATGAAAATATATTGTTATCAACCAATATGTATTAAAGATGAGACCAAATATCTATTGAAAGACATCCTTAGATGAGAGTTTATCGTCTAAGGAGAAATCTTTATTATCAAATTTTACTATTGATTGTGATTATCATTGTAGATTTCGTTTTACCTCGGATCTTCAATCCTTGACTCATCTCATTTTTATTCAGTGACAGTGTAAAAAATTGTAAAAACCCATAGCAGAGGAATAACCACATGATTTTGTGTCAAACAAGTTGTCCATTTAAAAAGAAATTCAGCTTCATCATGATCTCTAATCTTATGTTTATGTTTAATGGAATGGAAGTATAGTCCAAGAACAAAATAAGAAAAGAAACGTGAGTGAGAAATAATCAAATAAAGATGATGAATTAGTCAAAAATAGGATAAATACTTGTCATAATTTAAAAGTGGCAACATTGAAACATCTGATCTCCATCAATGTCTAATAGTGACAATGACGTTTGTGACGGATGACAGAAATAAAAAACAGAACGTCAAAGTCGTCAAGCTAAAATATTTTTCAGATAAACAAAAAGAATGTAATTTTATGAGTCATTTAAAAAAATTTACCATGGGTACTATCAAAAATGTGATAGTTGTATTTTTAACTGTACAAATATTCATTGTAAGATGTAGCGACATTACAAAACTTGCTTTTGGACAATTTACTCATGGACTTCCAGCAGCATTTGGAGACTTTAACTCTGATGAACTTACGGATGTGTTTGTGTTAACTAATAGGGAACAAACACTCCAAATTCTTTTAGCTTATGCAGAAGAGCCATTGCTTCGACCAGCACCTACACTTAATTGCACATTTAAAAACCACAAGATTACCAGTGTTGTACCAGGTAAAAATTTAAAAGTTCTCATTCATTATTGTAATGTCATATTTGTTTTGCTTTAAGGCTCAGTTACACGACGCTAGTAACTCCTACGAGTCGCTAAACCCGAGTGCTGACTTTTATTACTCTCCTTGTGTAAATTGGTGTTTTATGCTCCAGTAGAGTGCTTGCTGCAAATGTTCATGCCAGTCGAGTAACATACGAGTTACTAGCGTTGTGTAACAGAGCCTTTAAAGATTTTGTATAAAATACATGTATGCAGGTGCGGATCTAGAAATTCATAATAGGTGAGGCTAGACCTAGCGAAAATAATATTATTATTACCCAGATTTAGCCATACGGTTCACGCTCCCTCTAAGTCTTTGAGCACAGTGTGGTCCCAGTATAGCTTATTCGCGGTGTGCAAGTACTTGGAAAGGGAAACGAGAAACGACCGTGCGCGAGTCGCGGAGAAATATTGCAACTATCTTAAATAATTCATATTGTCAATTGAAATTGTCAAATTGACGTATATTTCATACCTTCTGTCATTGACTTAGAAAAATTATATATTGCTCCACAATATTGATATGATATGCAATTATTATATAAAGGTAAATTTAATTAATTGTATTTTGCTTGCAATACTGCATTTTAATAACGGATTTTTCGTACTTCCGGGCCTAAAGTGACAACTTCACTCCCTTGTGACAGGTACTAAAGTGTCACATTTAATCCCTCCGGGATTAAATATTGACGAAACTCCCGGAACGATTAAATCACAAACAAACGAATTTAAGGGATATTTTATTGAAAAATATAATTAATTAGAATGGTAATTAACGTTAATATTCAAATTAATATTGTGACAGTTCGTCATATTGACCAGTCTTTCCTGGGTTAATGCAGCAGGTAACTGACGAGTAACAGATAGGTCCTTTTCATATTGAACTGGTGTTTGTTTCGAAGATCCTGCGGAAACAGGAAGCGAGAATGAGGACTGTGGCATAACTATAGTGGACGAATCGGCGACTTGACCAAATATTTTATCTGAAATTTTTTGTTTATTTTTAATAGACGATTCAATATATTCCTCGGCCACGTTGGAGGATTTCCATCCTCCATGTCTCTTCAGCACGTCTATTGTTGCTCCCGAATCAGCTAACAAAGACGCAGATGTGCGTCTAAAACAATGTCCCGTATAAGACGTCGCATTTTCTAATTTCAAGAAAGCTGCTATTTGCCGTGGAATTGTACCAAACATGTTTTTTCCTACTACTCGCGTAGTACATTCTTTGTTGATGTATTGAACAAAAAATTTTGAATGAGTTGTCCCTGTCTTTCGCAATGCCACATATTTCCGAAATATCGCCACAAAACTGATGGCACTGTTTTCTGAATTTTTGATCACAAAATTTCGGTCAATTTTATTTTTGGTGTTTCTAATCGCAATTAGGAAGGAATCGCCCAAATCTCTCACATCGTCGATTTCTAAATCAACCAACTCTTTTCCACGACAAGCTCCCGCAACGCCCAAAATAAGTGCAACCTACAAAAAAATTGATTTCTTAAAATTTCTGAATATAAACAAATTTCCAAATTTACCTTAAGCATTAAATATTTATCATCCGGAGCCTCCCGTAAGAACTGATCTACCTGCTCAGACGTGAGAATTCTTGACTTCTTTGGCTTAAATCCCTCATTTCTTCTCTTCAAAAAAGCTAATAATTTTGGAAATTTACTTATATCAATATCTTCTCTAATGTTAATAACCGATTTCAGCATTGAGTAATGTGCCCAGAGAGTTGAGGCACAAACCGCTTTTGATTTATCATCGAAGTAGACTAACAGCGCATTTTCAGTAGGTTGTCTCACATTTTTTAAGCGGCACCACTTTTTAAAAGCATCGTACTGCTGCTCGTATAGTTTTCTAGATTTCGGTGGTAACAATTCTTCACCTACTTCGGCTGCTCTTTTATCAATATCAGATACACCTTCTTCACTCATGATACCAATAATTATCAATAACAATGTTTCTTTACAATGACACTAGTAATGACAATGTTTCTAAATTATAACTGTCACAACGCAATGTTACTATGGTAACTTATTTTAAAGACAGTTTATTAAATGAGTTGAAGAGAGAAAAAACTGATTGAAATTATTGAAATAATTAATAAAATCATACCGGAAGTACGAAAAGTATCGTATATACCTTGCGACTGAAGTACATTTAATCCTTCAGGTAAATTATGGCCCTCCCTGCGGTCGGGCCATAAACTTTACCTTCAGGATTAAATGTACTACTTCAGTCCCGCGGTATATAATGTACTATTATTTACTACATACAATTGTTTACGTTTGCTAAACATAACCTGCATCTTATTTTTTTCTTCTTATTATTTTTTTGGACTATGGTCTTGACAATTATCCAGCAACCAGGACTAATATAATTGGCCAATATAATTAAAAGTGCGAATAAAAGTACAGAGCGTAGAAATAGAGGTCGCTTTGCCGAACTTGCACGGTCCCAATAGCTGTAGTTTTCAAGCATTCTGCCAGGGAGGTATTGATAATAAGGTTATCAATACGTCCCTATCTCATTAAGTTCTTAAATTAGCAACATACTTGTCCAGTTGCTCGCCTATTCCCATAAGTCCTCTTTCTCCTAGATACTGCGGTAATGTTGTTCTCTCGACTGCACTGAGTGGATGATATTTTTGTACCTTTATGAAAAGTGTTCTTGTTTTCTGCCGAAGACTTTCTATATCCGTTTTTGACCACTTTAATAACTCCGAATGAGTAGCTAAGAGCAGAACAGGCATTAAGGAGGAAAATTCTCTCATCGAAGATACATACGATATCAAAAGGATTGAGCTCTGGTGGGGCTCTTTCCATACTATTGAACCCTATACAAAATTTACAATCAAGATGCAGTAGAAATAAACAAACCAAGACACGTTAAATGCTATTAGGAGCACTCCTGAATCATAATTTACAATATATAAACTTTGGAAATCATGATTTGGGATTTACAATGTACAGTGGAACCTCGATTATCCGTCAGGGCACTGGACCAAGGGTATGACGGATAATCGAAAAGACGGTTAACAGAACATTAACAAAACTTAATTGATCAAACGACTAAGTGACACAATCAATGTTCGAATTTGAATCAAATTTAATTATTGTGACACACAGATATTGACTGTAATATTATTGTGATGTGTATATTTATTTTCGGCTTGCGATTCTAAAAATAGAAGTCTAAAAGCAGGGTATAATAATTTATCACATATTTAAATTGAAATTTAATCCAGAGTCCTGAATAAGAACAAAAATTATTTACATAAAAAATGCGGTGGTGGCATATCTGCACGTGTACATTTCAACGAATTTCGTTTGGCTTATCGCAATGCTCAAACAAAATGAATTGATGACTAAATTTTTACTTATGTAGTCAATATAACTTATGTAGGTATGGACCCTGACGGTTAACAGAGGTGACGGTTAATAGAGAGACAGATAATCGAGGTTCCACTGTATATACATTGTAAATTATGATTTGGGAGTGCTCCTAGTAGCATTTAACGTGTCTTGGTTTGCTTATTTTTACTGCATCTTGATTGTAAACTTAGTATAGGTGAAGTATCTCTCAAAAATTTTCGTGTATATGTGGACGTTAAAAGTGGTACAGCTTTCAGCAAGCATGGTCTATAGAGATGTCCATTCAGACCCAACTATTTTATGTTTTCTAGAAGGTTCTTCGGAATGACTCCAGTAGTGGAGGGACTACCTAATAGGTATTGTCTGGGTCCTTCCAAATCTCTGTACTTATATTTTCGTTATATTTGACATGCAGATTATTGTTGTTAGGTATTGCCACATCAGTTAGTGTTGTTTCTCTTATGAATTTATTAACTAATATGAGATTTGTTCTATTATGTTTGGTCTGCAGTTCCAGATTAACTTGTAATTGTCATTCTCAAGCATACTTTCAGGGACATATTGATAATATGGGAGTTGGTTGGTTTGGAGAAGTCTCACTTTGACAGTTATCTCTTAATGAATGATCTGTCCTTCTGAGTCATGCCATTCCTTATTGCCAGTTGCAGCAAACGCCTGGCCTCCGGTAAGATATTGGATGGTTTCTTAGGTTTTTTATCCATATCGGAATTAGTCGTTTTGAATCTGATTGTCTTTTAATACTGCTAGGTTTGCTACACCCAAACTGATTGACAGCAGTCAATAAACTGTATTGAATGTTCCAATGTTGCCTCATAGGCTCGGCCGTTGTGTAAATTCATTCTGACATACTGTTCATTGTTTAAAATGTGTAAAACATATTATTGCATAAATTAATAATTCAAATCAAACAATCTGTGTAAAATAGTTACACATAATGATAATTTATAGCAGTGATGTTCCTTTGCTGAAGTCGGGACAATTGTAGAACTGTAAAAAATAGTATTTATAGACTAAATACAATAGAGGGGTCGAAGACCCCATTGACTAATATATTCTGTATCCGGGCCTGTATGTATGTAATATAAACAATGACAAGATTGAAATGGAGTTTGACCATAGTGGAACATGTGGTAAAATAATCAAAATTTTTCTTAAACGATTCTCTTTTATTCTGTCTCGGCCGCTTTATCATATTTTTAATAAATCCCTTCAGTTGGGGGAATTTCCTGACTTTTGGAAACTATCCTATGTCACTCCAATTTACAAAGCAGGTAATAAAGCTGACATAACGAATTATCGTCCTATTTCTATTCTCGGCACAATTCCCAAGGTATTTGAGAGTATTGTTACTGATTACCTTATTTATGACTGCTCTTGGATACTAAATTCTCAACAGTTCGGATTTTCTTGTGGTAAATCAGCAGAACTTAGTTTGTTGCTTTATGTTGATACCTTGTCTGAAGATTTGGAGAGGGGTTGCAGATTGATTCAGTGTATACTGACTTCTCCAAGGCTTTTGATAGAGTGAACCATGATCTTTTGTTACATAAGCTCAAATTATATGGCATAGAAGGTTCTGTGTTGAAGTGGTTGGGCAGTTACCTAACAAATAGAACACAGCAGGTTAGGGTTAATCATCATTACTTCAACACTTTTCTAGTAACCTCTGGTGTACCTCAGGGCTCTCATTTGGGTCCACTTTTGTTTAACCTGTATATTAACGACATCGTCACCTGCTTCTCTAACACTTCTGCTCTCTTATTCGCTGATGATCTTAAATGTTATCAAATCATTAATAATCAAGATGATGCAATATCATTGCAATCAGATTTAGATAATTTAGCCAACTGGTGTCTTGATAATGGGATGGATTTGAATGTCAACATGTGTCACATTATCCGGTTTTGTCGGAATCATCATTTATCAGTATTTAATTATACCATAAATGATCAATTATTGGATACGGTAGACTCAATTAAAGATTTAGGTGTTGTTCTTGATTCCTCTCTGAGCTTTAACCATCACATCAACAATATTACTCAAAGATCCATGAAAATGCTTGGCTTTGTTAAAAGGACAACTCGTGATTTCACGAACATGTTCGCTATTAAAATGCTCTATTGTTCTTTAGTCAGGACGCACCTTGACTACTGTTCTCCAGTTTGGTCCCCACATTATTTACACCTCAAGAACAAACTTGATAGTGTTTTCTTAGATATATTGGGTTCAAAAAACACATCAATTATAATTATACAGATATGGAACGATTTTTGAATATCTCTTCTCTGGATGTCCGTAGGAAGCGTAAAGATCTTACAGTATTGTTTAATATTATCAATGGCATATATTACTGCCCTGAACTCCGTGCTAAAATATTGTTGTTTGTTCCACCACGATCAACAAGACAAATTCAAACCTTTCATATTTCTTTTCATAGATATAATTACTCATATTTTACTTTTGTTCCTAGAACACTAAGACTTGCTAACTCCCTAGGTGACCTTTTACTTTTTGGTAACTCTGTTGATGTTTTTAAGAACCATTTAACCAAATTAAATACTTAGCAATGTCATAACCTTGTTATTTGTTAGTAATTAATGTTTTGTAATTATTTTACTTTGTCATGTCTTTTTAAATGTTTTGTACTCTCTCATTTTATTCTTATATATTCAACACTGTAATTATCAATATCTTATTAATGTATTACCGAATTGGGCTTGCCCGTATAAATAAATAAATGAAAGATAGTGGAACATGTGGTAAAATAATCAAAATAGATGGGCATGTCGAGTTCTGCAAGCCAGAGATGTTGAGCAGATGTAATCTGAACTACACCAGAGCAACAGTGGATATGTAGGGCACACGAGATCAGTAAATCAACTTGTGTGAGACCTACATCCAGGAGTAGATGAAGATGGGCTAAAAAAAAGATTTTGAATAATGTGTTTTTCTGTGGTAAAACCTCACAATATAAATATGGGCCATTCCACGAGCATACGCCTGTTTTGGATTACTTCAACAACGAATATTTTACTGTGCAATATAAGAGAGACAGAGACAGAAAATTTATTGTTTTTAAAAATGAGTTTACTTTTATAAAACACAACGTGGTATAGTACAAACACAGTACAAGATACATTAAAATACTAACTATAAAATAACATTTACTATATTATTTTCTCTTGGATTTACTTGACTAAAAAAGAGTCTGGTCTATCTTCTCCAGTTGACAGACCTCTATTGTGATGCTCACGATCTAAAAATCTTCTTCCTAACCTATAGTTAAATCGTTCAATGCCAATTTTTTTCGGCCAAAAAGCAGGATTGTAAATTTCTTCCCTTAAGTCAGGTAGTACACCTATCATGAAACATTGATTATCCCTTCTTTTCTGGTCAGTTGGTAACAATTTTACTTGTATATCCTCGCAGTTTGTCTTAGTTATTATGAAACTCTTGATGTGGTCCGCATTTACACTATCCGGAACTTTTGAGATGAATAGCCACAATTTTTTGTCTGGTTTTTCGGATTTTCCATGGAAATCCTTATCACCAATTCCAGTTCCCATTATTTTCTTGCGTCTTTTTGTCACAATCTGATATCCTTCATCGTTCGTTTTATTCTCTGAACTCCCCATTGTAATATGATTAAGATTCATTTTTGTGCTTTCCTCATTTTCGACAGTTAAATTTGTAATGTAGTCACATGTCTGTTTGGTTTGAATATCCATTAATTCTGCATTTAATTCGTTTGTAGTAATTTTTGAATTGCCCTGTATATTAGAATTCCTTTCAACATGTTTGGTGTTTTTTTCATTAAAATTTTTATTTGAGTCAGTTTCATTGTTTGTTTTGTATTTATAATTCGTTGACTGGACACTGGCGGTCTTATCTTCATTACCTTGAGTTTTTATTAAACCCTCATTAGCAGTTGTGTTGGGTTTTTGTGAGATTTTGGTTCTGGTTATTTCTGATTTCAATAAATTTAATTTTTCTAGCAAATGTTCATTATTTGATTTTAATGGATTATTGTTATCTAATAATAAATTGTACTTATCTTCTTTTTCAGCTAACAGCCTTTTTAACCACTGATTTTCTATCGCTATGGCACTAAATGATTCGATGGGTTGTCCATCACTATTTTGGCAACATATTACACGCGAATCCCCTATCTTGAAGAATTTCACTTTGTTTTTCACAGCACATGAGATATGATAACTATTTCCACATACTATACAAACGAGTGTTTTATTAGGCTTCGTTTGACAACATTTAAATGTATTCTCTTCAAAATCTACCTCTTTTACTATAGAGAGAGGTTTACTAAGAAGTACGAAAGAAAATGGCGATAATAATTATTCCAATAAACAACAATGTAATTTGCAATTTACTTTCGTTCTTCTTATTTTGCACAGTAAAATATTCGTTGTCGAAGTAATCCAAAACAGGCATATGTTCGTGGAATAGAGTATACTGTTCTTCATAAAGCATTTTCAAAATCAGTAAATGCAACATGTGCACATCCATGAGATACTATAAATTTTGGACTAATCTGCAAACTCTATTTCTTCACATTTTATAGGAGTTACAAAAAATTCCTTCAGTAATAAAACTGGACTAAACGAATGCCTAAAATCATCCAATTTGTGGGGGTAGTTAAAGACGATGGACAACTAAAATGCGAGGGTTTTGCAACAAGATCAAAATGAAATTATGTTTTTGAAGTAGTTGTTATCTGACACCTGAAAGGGTATAAGGAAGGGGATAAAGAAGAAGTAGTTGTTAGACATGATAAATGAGAAATGATAAAGTCTCTATTGACACCTCCACTGGTTCATCATATTACCCACATATTCCTGTTACTTCACAGCGAGTTTGTGAAGCTTATTCAGTGTGTTTTTCGGATATAGCGTCACAGATTTAGAACCATAATTGCCTGATACAATTAGTAATATTGGCTGCAAAAAATACAGATGTCGGCCATCCCATTCCAGAAAAGTTATTTTCAGTAAAATCAGTTGACACAGTTATAAACTAGGATGATGTAGCCAACTATCCTACACAGTTTTTGAATTCATCAGACTTGTCTGGACTCCCTAAAAGTAGAATCAGTTGTCATTGGCAAGGGACTGAGACTGACTGAAAAAGGTCTGTTATTATGAAATGAGAATCGTATCCGAAAAAATTATGAAAGACAAAATTGGAACTACAAATTGTTTCTAAAATTTAAATTACAATTTTCATTTGCAAAGCCTAGAAACTCTCTGGTAAAGCGATTATGATGTATTAAATAGTATCTGTATTTTTAAAGTCATTTTCACATGACAGTATTTAGCATGAACAGTAACTAGCTTTTGTTTTATAGAAACTATAGTTTTAATTTTTTATTGCGTTATTTCAGCAACATTTACCATTTCATTTGCAAACCATTCCATACAGTGAGTTCCATGATAACTATAAAAAAATAATAAATTATCGTATTCACATTTAACAAAGTATCCACAACTAAATGAAATAGGCTTTTGGTATTTTCTGCTCTTTGTGTTGACACAGATTTCAAGAGATTCAAGCATTAGTTCAAAATCTGCATATAAATAAATGACGTCCGTTGTTTATACACAAAATTTTTGAAATTAATTATTTATTTTTTCTACGAGCGTGCAAAAATGTCTACTTTCCCGCACGCGTTTTAGTTTAGAAAGTTTTACTTTTCCGCACGCGTTTTACTTTTCCGCACGCGTTTTATTTTTCCGCACGCGTTTTACATGCAATAAACTAATATTTAGATATTATTTACTATTTTATTTCAAATGTATCTTATTGTGTTCCTGTTTTAATGAAATTAACGCGACAATTCGATGAAATAAAATTATTTTGACATAATATTCGAAAGTCAAATTGGTAGACAATAACAGTCGTTTTGAATCATCGTCATGGAAACCAAGATCGTCGTCATGCTAACTAATTATATTGAAATTTTGGTTTTGACAACCTTGTCAAAGAATGAATTTGTGTATGTATTTTCATATTAATTAAATTAATTGATTAAGATTTGGTCATTTTTTAAAGACTCGTAGAAAAAATATTGTTCCTAACTCTTGCAGAAAGTCTCTTTTCCGCACTCGACTGCTTGCCGAACTCCCGCTTCGCGTCGTTCGGCAAACTGCAGTCGCGTGCGTAAAAGTATGACTATCTGCACTTGTTAGGAGAATAACTATTTCTGGAATTGAAATTTTGTAGTCATTCATTTTTTCACACAATGTTAGTTGTTTAACAAGATGCTTCTTTTTTTTTTTCTCTCTGATTCTGGCTTTGGTTTAGAACTAGAACCTTTAGCCACGTAATTGTATAACTTATCACTAAGTCAGGGGAGTAATGTGTAGTGTGTGTGTTGAGTAAGTGTCTTGTTACTTTGCAAAGTCGACGTCATTGTCTTTTCAAAGAGACGCTAATTGTTTCCGAACGTCTGCGGTCCCTCCGGTGAGTACCGATCCCACAATTCTGATTAATAAAATAATTTAGACATCTGTCACATACAATTCAGTGGTCGTTTGCCAAAAGCAGATATGCCCATTTTGGGTACTTTTCAGGACAGCAAATTCAAATTTCCACAACTTCCATAAAATTACATTTTTTTCTTATATGTCAACTCACATAAATAGCTGTATAAACATTAAACTCAAAACCAAATATGATATTTCTAAAACTGTAGTGGGAGCACGCAAAATAGAATTCTATTTTAGTGACGTCACATTGCCTAGCAACCGTCGATTCTCCCATTATGAAATTCTATTTTGTGACGTCAGCAAAATAGAATTATGTATTGCTTGCTCTGGGCCCTGTGATTTTATGGACATCGTGGACATTTGAATTTGCTCTTCTGAAAAATATCGAAAGTGGACATATCAGCTTTTGGCAAACGGCCACTCAATTTTTTATCGCCTTTTCTATTTAGTTGAGAACTTAACAATCTATATAATATTTTCATACAATATTGATATCTAATACTAACGACCTCTTTATACATAGTTACATTTATTCTTTTTATACACTCACCGGCACAAAATCCCGCCACCCAAAATTTTTTATTAAGTTTGACAATTTATAACTTTATCATTTGTGTCCCGATTTTCAAGATTCTTGCACCAGTTTGTAGGTACATGTATTGGTATCGTTTGGTATGATTCCGGTAACAAAAAAATTTGCTTGCATGGCATTATACAGGGGTGAATTGAAGCGTTGTATTTTCTCCTAACTTTAAAAAATTCTGTGGAAAAATGGAATAGCTGATTTTGTTTCATAGTCCTGTCAGATTATCTCAGAGGCATAACTAAAATTTTGTTTTTTGTATTATCCGAATATCTCTTTTCTTGTAAGAGCTGTACCATTTTTTGTAAATAAAAACACTGACTGACTGATATAATAGAGGTTTGTTTTGTTAATTTTAGTGCGTTTGATATTTTTAATTAAATATACTTTCAAAGCAGTGTGTTTATTTACAGCTCTTACAAAAAAAGAGATATTCAAATAATTCAAAAAACAAAACCTTAGTAATACCTCCAGGATAATACAAAAGGAGTATGAAATAAAATTAGCCCTCCAATTTTTCCACAGAATTTTTTAAAGTTAGGAGAAAAAACAAAGCTTTCATTCACCCCCGTATTATGCCATCTAAGCAAAAAAATTTTGTTACCGGAATAATAACAAACGACATCAATACATGCACCTACAAACGATGCAAGAATCTTGAAAGTCGAAGTACAAATAATAAAGTTATAGCATTGTTTATATAGGGAGATAGTTGGTCAGCCCAATAGGTAAATATGTTTGATTCAAATTGAGACAGTCACCAGATGTCCCCACAATTTCTGTCAGGGTCGCAACGTCAAAATGCATAGATACCAAGTTGGATACGATCCTATTCATAACATCCCAACTCGCATACGTATTAAGAAAAATAAATATATAGAAGAGTATATTTAGAAATAGAATTAATGATGTCACGCTACTTATACATTATATATGTAATAGCATAATAGCATGACATCATTAATTCAATTTCTAAATATATTCTTCCATATATATTTATTTTTCTTAATATGTATGCGAGTTGGGGTGTTATGAATAGGATCGTATCCAACTTGGTGTCTATGCATTTTGACGTTGCGACCGTGACAGAAATTGTGGGGACATCTGGTGACTGTCTCAATTTGAATCAAACATATTTACCTATTGGGACCGTGCAAGTTCGGCAAAGCGACCCCAATTTCTACGCTCTATACTAAAATTCGCACTTTTAATTATATTGGCCAATTATATTAGTCCTGGTTACTGGATAATTGTCAAGGCCATAGCCCAAAAAAATAATAAGAAGAAAAAATAAGATTCAGGTTATGTTATGAAAACGTCAACAATTGTATGTAGTAAATAAAATTAGTTATTAAAATGCAATACTGCAAGCAAAATAAAATTAATTAAATTTACCTTTATATAATAATTGCATATCATATCAATATTGTGGAGCAATATATAATTTTTCTGCTTCATTGACAGAAGGTATGAAATATACGTCAATTTGACAATATGAATTATTTAAGATAGTTGCAATATTTCTCCGCGACTCGCGCAGGGTCGTTTCTCGTTTCCCCTTCCAAGTACTTGCACACCGCGAATTGGGCTGACCAACTATCCTATATAAACAATGGTTATAGATTGCCAAACTTAATCAAAAATTTTGGGTGGCGGAATTTTGTGCCGGTGAGTGTATATAGTCCGGTTATGCCTCTCGAAATCTCCAGATCATTCCAAAGACACCATGACGTCTGGCATTGTGGTAACATTATTATTTTCAGAAACTGTTGTTTTTAGGTGATTTTGATGGAGATGCCTTGATGGATGTGTTAATAACTACTATTAAAGCAGATACCTCGATTAACAATGCAAGGACAAGTATTTATATTCTATGGGGAGGTAATACTACCTTCAATTGTACAGAGATTGAAGGGTCCCCATTGATTGAAATGTTAGGTCAACCATTGGCAATTGATTATAATCAAGATATGATCATTGATTTGTTTGGAGAAGACATTGAAGAAAAAAGAGCCTTTTGGGTTTTTGGTAAAAACAGAACTGAGCCTAAGAAAGTGGAGATGCATCACCACAATAAAGAACCAAATGGCGTACTCATGAAGCCTCATGCTCATGCATTTTTAGGTAATAAAACAATAATATATGGAATTATACCTAGGATAGTTGTATACAGGTTGTTTCATTAATAATTTGAAATATTTTAACTGTAGAGCCCTGGGCTCAAAATATTAAGATCTAACCCAAATCACTTAAAGGGAAAGGCGCAATATGTTGCCTGTCAAAATTTTCAGTGTGTTTTAAATGTATTAATTTTTTTCGAATCCTGAGAAAACTAATAAGTATTTTTGACAAATTTAAGCGCAGAATGAAAGATTACATTATTACCGAGGGCCGAAAGTCCCTTAGAATAAATAATAAATTTGTTTTGAATGAAATATTTGCAATTATAAATCACACTAAATTTTCTCTTTTATTTTCACCCCTTTAACTTATTAAAATAAACATTATAGAAATTTTTAGGGACTTTCGGCCCTCGGTAATAATGCAATCTTTCAATCTGCATTTAAATTTTTCAAAAATACTTATGAGTTTTCTTACGATTCGAAGAAAATAAATAAATAAATTCACAATTTAAAACACATTGAAAATTTTGACAGGCGACATTTTGCGGCTTTCCTCTTAAATAAGGTGTGGCTCCTTACTGAGTTACAGGGTGTTATATTTAAAAACTATTTGTACCCAGTACTTTAAAATTATGTACTTGACATATCCTTATCATATTTGGCGGAAAGTGTAGTAACTGTACACCTTACTAAATTATGTTAGGTAAACTTCTCTGGCTACTACAAGAGGTGTATGGCCGGGGAAAGTGAGTGGTTAGTCCTTCCCAAATTCTGTGAGGGACAAGATCTATGAGAAATTTTAATAAACGACTTACTGGTAATCCGGTAATAGGTATCTATTGATACCTATTGTAACACAGACCCCCAGCGAGACATTTACAGAGTTGTATCCAACATTCAAATAAAATTATCGGAGAAAGTGTTGAATTTCAAATTATTAATTTGTGTACTTAAATGTTTTTACCAATTGATCGATATACTGATTATTTTTCAAGTAAACTACCTCGTATTATATATATCTAGTATTTAGAAAAATGTACCTTCACCCTTTTTCCAAAATTAAGATTGGCAAAATAAAATATTTTTTCAGTTACGAAAATAAAAATGTTGCTTTGGTGGATTTACAAGTTTTTTTATTAGCCGTGCTTCGGTTCTTAACAAGTTCGTCAATGAACACTTAATATTAATATATTATACAGTCAGGTCCTAAAGTAACGGATAAATATAATTTTTACGTACTTAATTATAAAGTAGATGAAAACTCCTGAACCAGGTCAATTTTTACACACAAAAATATACGTTCTCAATAAAATCGTTCAACTACCCCTTTAACCCCATAAGGATAATAGCTACTTTTTGAGACATTTACCTAAATGTTTAAAAAGATTCGATGTTACTTTTTTGTCAACCAGATAACAAATATACTAGTCAATCATGACAACTATTTGAATCGAGGACTTTTTTATGTAAGAAATAAAATAACTTCTTTCTTAAGTATCAAGTCCAAAAATCAAAAATATTACATTTCTGAATAGAGAATTGAAAACCCTCTTAAACTCCGTATCACACGCCTTTATTTAAACTTTTTAGATGGGTAGCTATTACCCCTTGGGCGGTTAAGGAGGTAGTTAAATGATTTTATTGAGAAAGTGTATTTTTGTGTATATTTGAGGATTTTTCGTATGCCCTTATAATTTACGTAGAAAATGAATTTATCCGTTATTTTAGGACCTCACTATATAAAAGAAGTTAAATTTGTTCACAATAAAAGTACAAAATTTTTTGTAAGAGGTATATATTTTGTAAAAAAGTAAAAAGCTGTGCAACGAAAGTCGTCGTTGTTACATGGAAAAAGCTTTTGGGGGACATGACACCATCATAAGTTAAAGTAAAACAGGTTAAAATTAGACTGACAGGTATGAAAAAAATAGTTTTTATTTACTTACATGTCACATGCGATGCCACAAAAAGTTACCAATTGGTCTTTTTACTATCATAAATTAAATGATATACTAGCCACTTCAAAAATTCACATTCACTTGGGATCTACCAATAGGATTTAAAGGTTATTCCAACTCATCGTCATTATCGTTCTCTTCATCACTCTCATCCAAATTAATAATAATTTTCTTCAAGGCTGGGGCATTTTTCATGTAATCCTTTTCAATCTTCTTTACATGTTTTATAGCATTTTGATAGTTTTGAGCACTGATATTTTTGAACTCCGTTTTTATTAGTTCGACAACACTTTGGGCATCTTTTGGAGATGTGTTGTTCCTCCGGATATGGTTTATTAACTGAGCCCATAGCAATTCTATGGGATTCAACACACAGTAATATGGAGGTAATCTTAAAACCATATGTCCATTGTTAGTGGCTAATTTATCTACAATATGTTCTTTAGTTACGACTTTGGTATGAAGAACGTGAATTAGTTGATCTTTGGTGTAATGATCCTCAAAATATAGGTCTTCGGCTATTAAAAATTCTTGAATTTCATCCTTTCTACTCTGTTTGGTTGGAATTTTTTTAATGCATCTGGAGTGATATGATGCATTGTCCATAACAATCACGCTATTTGCTTTTAAATTTGGGAGTAATGTATTCTCAAATCACGATTCAAAAAGCGTCCCTTCGATGCCTTGGTGGTAGTCTAGAGAACTGTCTTTAATACTTTTGGAACTCAACAATAACGCATCGTTCACCCATCCATGTTGTCCTCCGCAATGTAATATGCAAATTCGCTTGCCTTTAGAATGAGGTACATCTATTTGGCATTTGCTTAAACCGTCTGCCCAGGCTTTATCTATCGTTTCGTGAGAATCAAACCAAGTCTCGTCCAGATAATAAATTTCTCGACACTCACTGCGGTATTGTAAAATTTTTTCGATATATTCATTCCTCCATTTTATTAGGCGGCTACTTTCCATTATGGTTTGTCTCTTATTGACAGTTTTATATTTAAAACCATTTTTGGTCAAAAGTCGTCCCAGAGTCTTTGTGGAACAATCATGAACCATATGTTTTTCTTTTAATTTTGCCATGATATTGTTTAGGTTAGGCATAATTTTAGCTGCATACATATTATATATTGTCTCACTAATAGGTTCCAAGAGGTAAGGTTGAATTTTTTAAGAGCTTCCCAAATCCTTTCTTGTTTTTCTATATTTCGAACCAGTCTTTATTAAACGGTACACTGTTACACAAGAAATTTTTGTTAATATCGCCGTTTGCTTAACAGCTTCATATTTGGTCATTTTTTTAGAAAGTCCGTCAAATACATCTAACACCATATTTTGCTCAGTTACACACAAATTCTTCCTTTGGTGAGTACTTGACCCCGCACTTCCATCTTTATCTTCTAAATTATCCGTAGGTTCATTTTCGTCAGGTAAATGCGTATCACTTTCCCATGGCCGCCACATTTATTGTTCTTTGATAAATACTAAATTTTATATCACAACGCGCTTTTTTTCAACAAACTCTGGCTGAAAGAACCACAAAATATACTGCTTAAGAATGACTAATTGCGTTATTTAAATATTGTGACAATGATCCCGCCCCATTTAATGATTCTACGAAAATGTACTTATTAAGTACTTAGCAATTACCGGAAATATAAAATTGTTTATAAATTTGTATTCAGGTCAACCGCAGGAATTTCTCTTAATTATTTTTAAATGTTACAAACAAAGACATGTTGTATAACATTTTACAAAAATATTTTTTAATGGATTTGGAATAAGTTTTACTTCTTTTTATGTATATCGATAAATAGTGTTCATTGACGAACCCACAAAACAAAATGTCTACTTATTTTCGTAACTGAAAAATATTTTTCCACCTACATACCTCTACCGAAAGTATTCATTTCCTGACCTGATTGTAGGGAGCATAGTCGTACTTTTCCTCCCTTGAATGATTCTTGAATGAAGTAAACTTAATTCTCGGGAGGAAAAATAGCACTTTGCTTCCTTGTTATACAAATAGCTATTATTTTGCCAGTCCTAAATTAAAAAAAAGGATGAACGCAAGTATTTTTTAATACTATATTGCGAGATTGTTTACTGATAAAAACCATTGTTAAGATCAATTTGTAAAAGCACTTAAACCAACTAATAACGTCTAATAATTTAAAATTCAACACTTCTTCGGTAATTTTATTTAAATGTTGGATACAGGTTAGTACAACTCTGTAATGTCTCTCTGGGGGTTAGTGTTACAATAGGTATCAATAGCGGATTATCAGCAGGTTGGTTTTTAAAATTTCTCATAGATCTTGTCGGTCACTATATTTTAGCGCAATTTTTCGATTCTCCAATACTTTCTATGTAAATAATATACTATTCATTGGTAATGATAAAGTCGATATTTTTAGAGATATTTGAAGTTAAAAATGAAGCGGCATAGTTAATTTGATTAATGTATTAATATTATGTCGGTGTTTTTCGGTCATAGGATTGCACTTGCTACGCAACTGAAATTTTAATCGCTATTAACACAAAATCATAATGTTATTTATTGAAATTTCTTTATTGTTATGCTTATTTATTGAAACAAATAGATACATTCACAATTTAAATACATATTGTGGTTCTAGAATGAACCATTTTGTTATAATCTAAATAAAAGAAAAATTTTAATAACACGAAAATTATCAAAAAACACCTTTTAAGTAAACCTTTTTCAATGGGACGCTAATTTACATCTATAAGCCTATCTATTCTTTCTGTATCGCTTCATTTTTAACTTCAACTGTCTCAAAAAATAATAATTTTATCGTTATGAATGAAGAGTATATCATTTGCATAGAAAGTATTGGAGAATCGAAAAATTCCACTAAAATAGTAATTCCGCTAGTGGCGTAGAATTTGGGTAGGCTCAAACACTCACTTTCCCCTATCGTACGTCTCTGGTAGTAGCCAGAAACATTTTTTTAATATAATTAGTAGGGTGTACAGTACCTGCACTTTCTGCCAAGTATGACAAGGAGATGTCAAATAGTTTTAAAGTAATGGGTACAAGTAGTTTCTGAATTTTTAAAGAAAACACCCTGTAACTCAGTAAGGAGCCACATTTTATTTAAGTGATTTGGTCCAACTACATTGGGTCCTATTATAATGATTTGAGCCCAGGAATCTACAGTTAAAATATTACCAATTATTAATGAAACACTCTGTATGCAAATATTATGCCTAACCTAAATATAATTTATAATGAGCAAATTAGTTAAATTCATTTTCATTGATTTGTTTTCAGATCTTAATGATGACTATATGGCAGATCTGTTCATAACTACAAAAGACAATTTTGAGATTTGGCTAGGTAGGGAAGAGTCAAATCCAAAGAAGCCCAAATTTTCATACAAATCTACAATTCCTCATCCTATCAATCCCAAAACTAGTGAAACTGCCAAAGTGATAGGCCAATCTCTTTTTGTCGATGTTGAATTAAAAGGAAAAGTTGATTTATTAACACCTATTTGTTATGACTGGAAATGTCAGAATGGTGCTTTGTTACTTTATTCAAATACAGAAGAAAAATGGATTGATTTACAGGTAACACCATAGTCCATTCACTCACGGTAAAATATTGCGAAACCTAATTTTAAACAACCGCTGGATTGACATAAAATTTTGCATGCACATATACTGCCGTGCTAAGCCCAAAGGCGGGAACTGATTTTTTATCGAAAATGAGATTTTTGTATTTTTAGGTAAAATAGGGTATTTAGTATATATTTATAAAGTTTTTGGAGTTGTAGAAGCATTATATTTTAAATAAAATTGCAATTTTGTTAGCGGTATCTACACTTTTCAGTTAAAATACTAAGCCATTTGGCGGCAAATGTTAAGTACTATGGCTTTTTGACGGTATCTGCTACAGTTGCCGTCCATATACCTTAGCATATTGCACTTACCGCTAATCTACTTTCAAGAATGCTACGCCTATATTTAGAAACCGCCAAATCGCCTTAGTATTACAAAGTAAATTCGGCCTAACTTTACAATAAATTATTGTGTTAGTTAAAAGAGTTGTGTGTGTTCACAAAGAGGGGATGGTATTAGATAGTTAGTAAAAGAAATAATTAGCGAGGATGGTAAGAAATTTTCGAGTTTATTATATCTATTGAAATATATTTTCATTTTTGTTTATAATATTTCAAGAATTAACCAAATTATGTTGTCCTAAACAATATGAATCTGCCCCAAGTGGATGATTTTTTATATCTTGAATTAGGCGGTAAGAGATTTTCATATTTAAAAAATATGTCTTTTTTTTAATTAGGTTTTAAAAACTTAATAATATATCCACACGCTGTCCACAAACATTTTTAGAAAAAGAGACTTAAAATAGGTATTATGTTTTTTTAGAAAATCAAGTAGAGTCGAGTAAGAGTTGTGAACGACGAGGTGATACCACTGAAGACAATATTGTAGAAAGAGAAAAATTTATTGTAAAGCAATTACAAGAGGTGAAAAAAAAACTATGTTCAGCCTATACAGGCGCAAGGTTTGTTTCATACTTTGATTCAAGGTTTGTTTCAGTTTTCTGTATTTTTAAACCCTTTGTTGGTCGTACATGGGATTAGAATTAGCAGTCCCATTGTTGCATTTTTTTTTTGTTTAAATACAAGCTAATATTATTGTTTAACTAGATAATGTCTAGTAGTCTAGTTATACAATGCTATTATAGATACGGGATTGTAGATTTGGGATATCTTTATTTAATCTTTTGAGAATTCTTTACGTAAGTTTTATACAAAAATGCTGGTTTTTATTCCTTTATAAATTTTCTAAGAATGCGTCAGGTACCTGGATAATAATCCAAAAATTTGTTTGCATATTTTAAAAATCTTATATATCCCATAATTAGGCCGATGTCAGATTATGCGTTTTGACCGAATGCGTTTCCGCCGCATCCGGTGAAAACGCATAGTGTGACAGATCGGTCCGGTTGCGTTGGAAACGGATGCGTTTTGAGTCATCGGTACGCGCTTACAAACTGCACCAGACTAAACGCATAGTGTGACAGGTCGGTCTGGTTGCGTTGGAAACGGATACGTTTTCACCGCATCCGGTCAAAACGCATAATGTGGCATCGGCCTTAGGTATTTTTCGGTCTAAAAGACAATGGTCATCATATTTTAATCATAACATATATCTAGTTTGTACAATACAACTAATAAAATGTTAAAATTTGCCCTAATTACTGTAAATTATGGTATTTTCCCAAATAGAATATTGTGAAATACCCAATAATATAACAATATATAATAATATTAGGGCAGGTGTCGGCGATCATAAAAATCTTGAAGCTCTATAATAACTCAGGCCTGTCGTAAAATAGCAAACCTTTGTCGCTAAGAAACAAAATAAAAATAGCTGAGAAAGTCAAAAGTATGGTTTACAATCACACTCACAGTTGAAGAATTCTTTAAAACGCTTCAGCAGATGTTTAAACATCTATAACAATCTGAACGAATTCTGTTTAGTATAAGTACAGTTCTGCCCAAATTATTAGACACACTATATAAGATTTTATAAAAAATGTTAATTATGAGGTAATACCATTTTATTGTAATACTAAATAGGTTTTGTGTATGTACCAGACACAAATTATGTTGTTTAGTGGTCTATTAAATTGTCTATATTGAATCACAAATAGAACATTAATATTAATGAACCAATATGTATTTATTGACTCTTGAAAGAAACAGATATAACTACAACTAAATATTGCCAATTTGTTGTTGTCATATTCTAGCTCAACAAAATAATAACATTTAATAATACTTTAATTCTTTCAATTTAATAAACTGTAATACAAAGAAAAGCTTTTTATTTCATATCAATCACAACTGTAAACCACATACCGCTAATAGGCTTAGTTTTATAGTAAGTTTTGATAAAACGTTTTAGCGGTATCAACCTCTTTTTATATAAAACTTTGGTTTAAAATATAATCAATGGTTCCCTTAATAAACTGGGGCATCTATCCATGCATAAAAACTATTAGCTAGTCCATAAATCCCTTACGGGCCAAAATTTTAGCACTCAATTTTGAAATCGATTTTGCCACCATTTTGTGAAATGTTAGTTACCGCCTTTGGGCCTAGCACGGCAGTATAGGCGAGGATATAAAGCACTAAAATCCCCTAAACCAGTGGTTCCCAACCTTTTATGTCTGGCGACCCACCTTTTGATGTTTTTTCATATTCGCGACCCATGATGATACATATTTACGTTATTCAGCTACTGTAAGAGCCACGCCACGACCCATCTGAAATCCACCCGCGACCCACTAGTGGGTCGCGACCCACCGGTTGGGAAACGCTGCCCTAAACCCTTTAATTTTCAAAATTAAGAGGATCGGTACGTATTTTCGGCTGCAATGCTATTCAAATGGGGATTCATTTTTTTCAAATCCTGAGAAAACTAATAGGTATTTTTGAAAAATTTAAACGCAGAATGAAAGATTACGTTATTAGCGAGGGCCGAAAGTCCCTGAGAACTTCTATAATGTTTATTTTAATAAGTTACAGGGGTGAAAAAACTAAGAGAAAATTTAGTGTGATTTTTAATTTCAAATATCTCATTCAAAATAAACTTTTTATTTATTCTAAGGGACTTTCGGCCCTCGGTAATAATTTAGGGCCGGTTGTTCGAACGCTAATCAACAATGATCACTATCAAATATTTAATTACTGTCACCAAAACTGTCAAAGTTAACTTTTATTGGGTTGCTGAAAACATAATTGCTTATAATTATGAGATTAGTTAATCAATTAACATAACAATTATTAACATAATTGATTTAGTAATTTCATAATTGTAATCAATTATGTTTTCAGCAACCCAAACAACAGTAATTAAATATTTGATAATGATCATTGTTGATTAGCGTTCGAACAACCGGCCCTTAGTCTTTCATTCTGCGTTTAAATTTTTCAAAAATATTTATTGGTTTTTTCAGGATTTGAAAAAAATGAACACAATGCCGTGGTAATATTTTCCAAATCTGTCTTTGTCTTACAACGCACTCAACCGAATATAATATTGTCAGCATATATTGTCAGTCAGACACTGACAATCAGTGACAATTTTAAATATTTGACATTGCATCGGGAATATTTTGAGAAATTGATTAATTATTATTGATATATAGTGTATTTGATAAATAATTGATTTAAGACGTGAACCTAATAAAAAGTTATTTATTGTGTATTATTTGTGGAAGATCCAAGCAGAGAATACATCAGATATATCCTGTGATCCAAGTATTTTGTTGTTAGAGATGTTCAAAATTGTAAGCGTTCCAAAATAACAACATATTATTAAAAAATCACTTTAACACTTTTCCTCTTTTCTCGATTGATTATTAGTTTTTGTTGTACAAATAAATTATTACAATCACTGAAAACATAGTTAGTGAAAAAATTATCACATTTATTAACTGAATTAATAATTTGCAATTATAAAAATAACAGTTATCCAAGAACATTCAAAAGCCATCTCTTTAAATTAATTATGACATTTTCAAGTAGAATGACATTCTAGTAATGTTTACATATCCACACCAGTGTGAATTTTACTACACGTAATTTGCCGTGTAAAGACAGAAAAAGTAGGGATACACGTAAAATATTTGCGAATTATGTACCCATAGCCTTAAGACGGATCGTTATAAAACCTTTTGCATTCGATTCGGGAGAACTTAAGGAAAAAAGTTGACCTATTGGCATGAGGGACAAATGAAAATTGTGTTGTAGACGAAAAATGCATTTTCCAAAGTGCATCTCAAAGTGTTCAAAAAATAAAAATTCTCAACTCGGAAACTAATCATGGAAATGAGTTAAATGTTCATACTCGTGGGTTTTTGAGGTCGTTGAACACGAATATCGGGTCGGCGAAACTGTAAGAGGTACCCGGTGTCCGGTATTTCGGTATTCACTTAGTCTCCTGGAGTTTTATGATGATTCATTATGAAGATCACTGACACTTGTTATCCCGAGATTTTATTATCCTCGTACGCTGTACGAGATACCTGGTGTCCGGCATGTACGTCATCTCCTGGAGTTTTATGAAAATTAGTTATGAGAATAGTTGTATTAAATAGTGTGATGTTATGCCTTCTGGTTCTAATTAATTAAAAAGACTAAACACGTCTTACTATACATTATATTTTATTCACTGGTATCCAATATCTAAACAATAACATTAATTATTCATAGCGCCTCGCCTTACTACATACTTACTAACTTCTAATAATTATTTGTATATCTATATCCATACTGATTGCTCAGCGTGTTTTTATACCTATCTGAACCCTAACAAATATAGTTCAAGTTCACTCGTAATAAACATGTGATACAAACTATAAGCTATTGTTTTTATGTATGTTCAATACCCTAAAGGTTAATAACATCATATTTAAATTATGATTTATACAGAGGGTTCATAATATACCACATCTCCGCCGTTTTTAAAAAAGAAAGTCCTAAGAAGAGAAGAAGAATATCTGACGGTATATTCCTCTTTCCCTTTTACAAAATGTTTATGGTTACCTAATACTATTTTCAAAAATTAAATTTCCTAACTATCCTAACTAACTGTAACATGGTACGTTTCAGAGTTTTTTTTTTAATCCTAAAAATTGTTTATTATTATCACTAATTCACTTTCTGTTCCGTCTTG
Organism: Diabrotica virgifera virgifera; assembly: GCF_917563875.1. Taxonomy (NCBI): domain Eukaryota; kingdom Metazoa; phylum Arthropoda; class Insecta; order Coleoptera; family Chrysomelidae; genus Diabrotica; species Diabrotica virgifera. Next base: position 218,959,669 of record NC_065445.1, read on the forward strand.
CTTTTTAGTCTTTTCTCCATTCACAAAACAGTGTCCACATAAAAACAGTGACTAAACCTATCGGGATTTTTAATATAGTCTTTTAGTGCCTATATGCATCTCCTATAAGCAGGGGAATAATCTAATCTACCTAACTAAAAATCTCGTATCTAACTAAAAGTCCTAAGCTAAGCTAATATTACTCGAATAAGTAAAAAAAATGTATCCTTTACTCTATTAATAATTCATATTTCAGTCTTCTTTTGATTTATTTATAATATGTCTTACTAACTTTAAAATAATGTACCTATAATAAAAATGTAATCTCTCTAAACATTTCTAATATTTCTCTAAACTTCTAATAACTCTTTTGTAGCTATAATAAAGATTTAATCTCTGTTGCTGAATGTCTAAAAATTTCACTTTTTGTGTCCCTTTGCTTACTATCTACTAACACTATTGTAAGATATTGTCTATCCTTAATTCAAATACTTCCATTTTCCGCGAAAATTTAACCTGAATTCATTATCTACATTTAAAAATAAGTTATTTATAATTAACATTACTTTAGAGAAAAAAAAATTTACAGCTTTAATTCTTAGACATAATTCAATGATTAACTACTTATTTGCTTAGTATCTTCTTAATTTTGCTTCTTTTCTTGCAATTTTTATGTGTCTTCTCTCATTTTTCCCACATATTTTAATAAAAAAAATTATCTTTTTTTCTCTTCTTCTTGTCTGGTACTACAACTATATTTCTTCATTTTCTCCACATAATAACACTTCTACAGTGTACATAATTCATCTTCATATACATATTTCATATAACAATCATATATCATTTATCTCATATATCATTTCATATAACATCATAATCATCACTTCATATACTAGCTCCGATACCTTCGTTTTACCTTACTAAAAGAGGTTTCACTCGGATGTCTTAGTTCTCCGCCAATATTAACCCGAATTTTCGCCCTGATCCGTACGCACCATTAAGGTGGTATAGTTAACTCAAAACACGAAATAGGTATTTTATGCGGTTCAAATTCTTCTAAAAATATCACAACCTCAATCCCTTGCTTTGAGGCCGTTGTTTATTCACGAATAATCATGAATAAAATAGGTACCCTTCAAAACACAGAGTGGGTCTCTAATAAGCGTTCAAGCTTCTATAAATCATTAGTACCTTCCTAATTTGACAAGAGCAGTGGGTTTCTTATTGTCTCTAGTTGCCTCATAATATTTAGCTTATAATATTGTTAGTTCTTCTTCTTATCTATATAGTCCTCCAGATTCTTTATCTCGACTCTTCAGGTCGATTCGTTAAAAATATATCTCTTGCTTATAGCAATGTTTGTCTTAAAGCTCTTATATCAACGTATGTCATCACTAATCATTATTCATTAAAAAAATATCATTTATCACTCAAAAAAATATTAATTCAGGTTCATCTCATACAAAATTTAACACAAAATCGATGAAAATGTATCTATAGAATCAATAAATATCAATAATAAAAACAAAATGGCTAATAAAAATTCAATAATAGTATACATATTCGATACAAATTCAATTCAAAATTCAAAAACAGCCTATGCAAAAGTTAGATAAAAATATTCAAAATCAGTGCAAATCTCAAAATTCGATAGAATTTTTTTTGGAAAAAATTCGATATTCCATACAATATTTAAAAATAACCGTACTAAAAATCGAAATCGGATAGAGATTTTTCAAATAAATTTAATAACAATTCAAAATTCAATAAAAATTCAAGAATAGCATATATAATAAACTTCTATAAAAATATTCAATTCAAAAATCACTTCATATTTCAAAATTTATAGATATTCTTAAAAAAAAATCGATACTTCATAAATTATTCAAAAATCAGCAAAGATAAATATTCAATGTTCAATAATAATATAAAACGAGGGAAGCATTTTTAATAAAGGTAGACATTCTTACTTACATTTTATTTCCACTTTGTCTTTACACTGTCGCTCACTGGGTTTCCTGTCCATCTTCGCCGTCTCCGTTTCCAATTTGTTGCCGCCATCTCTGCTCCTTTCAGAAGACCTCCTCTAATCTGCAGGATCAGCCATGTATTAAATAGTGTGATGTTATGCCTTCTGGTTCTAATTAATTAAAAAGACTAAACACGTCTTACTATACATTATATTTTATTCACTGGTATCCAATATCTAAACAATAACATTAATGATTTATAGTGCCTCGCCTTACTACATACTTACTAACTTCTAATAATTATTTGTATATCTATATCCATACTGATTGCTCAGCGTGTTTTTATACCTATCTGAACCCTAACAAATATAGTTCAAGTTCACTCGTAATAAACATGTGATACAAACTATAAGCTATTGTTTTTATGTATGTTCAATACCCTAAAGGTTAATAACATCATATTTAAATTATGATTTATACAGAGGGTTCATAATATACCACATAGTTAAAATTATTATCCCGGGGTTTTTGAGATCGCTGAACACGAGTATCGGGTCAGCGAAGCTGTAAAAGGTACCTGGTGCCCGGCATTTACGTCATCTCTCCTGGAGTTTTATGGAAATTCATTATGAAAATCGTTGAAAATTGTTATCCCTTGTTTTGTAGTCGCTGAAAACGAATATTGCTTCGATAATGCTGTACGAGATAACTGGTGCCCTGTATCTACGTCGTCTACGGAAATTTTATGAAAATTTGTAATAAACTTTGTTGAAACTTGTTATTCCGGGGTTTTTAAGGTTACTGGGAGTTCTAATCCTATACTCGAGGTTCTTACATCTTTATATCTAAAAAATATATTACTAATACTAAAAAACATTTCGATTCTTTTCTTTTTTCATAATTTGCCCCCTGAATTCAAATAACTTACTGTTATTGATACTTATTGTTAAATTTTATAACGAATTTCGATAAACCTCCAGGAGACGACGCACAGTGGTTCCAAATGCTGAAAACGTGGTCATATGAGGCGAAAAAAGTCCATATCTAGGGATTTTCATATTTACAGTTGTTTTCTCATACTATCGTAGAGTCGTAATACGCAGGTATAAGGATCAGACTGGATGTATTCTGGTTCATAGATCAGGAATAAGTGAGCCATATCCGAAATTATTTTTACTTGCAGAGAAAGTGAAAAAGAACGCGTCTATTGAAAACGCTCTAAAACGTTTTGTGGTTTATCAATTCTATCGCTGTAAAGCAGATTCTTCTTTTTTAAGTATGTAGTAGTGTAAGATGTAAGGTTACTTAAGATTTAGTAACAATAAATGCCTTAAATTTGTTAATGCATAAATAGTAAAAACATACTTGAAATATTCAAAATTTTGTAAAGATATTTTCAAAAAGTACAAAATTCTGCATAATTCTGCGACTAATTTTTATTAATCTTAAAGTATATAGTAAGAAGATACAAAATCAGTTTGGTTTAGCTGCCTATAACTGCCTATGCATTGCTGGTAGTTGTTTGAATATAAAAGTGGGAAATTACGCATATTACATGATTCTGGCGACTGTTGAGTATGTATGGGCGGTTGTACATAAGTAATAGGTTCTGAATATTGTACTTCATAAAGAAAATGTATTGGTAACCAGCAATTTCAAAAGTACCTTATAATATAAAATTTTAAACAAATATCCGTTTAAAATAAAATTTTCGAATTTCTTTCGGCCATATTGGCTCCACCATTTTGTTAAAAAAAAAGTAATTTAAGATTTGTAATCAGCGACCTTAAACTATCAAATTTGACAAAAAAAATGCGTTTTGATCGATAATTTCAATTTTTATCAGCCATGTTGGATCCGCCATTTTGTTTTTCAAAAAGAATAATGTCAGATTCGTAATCAGCGATGCAAAAACCCTTAAAAACGAAAGTAATTACGAATTGTATAAACAATATACGCTTTTAAAGGTTCATGACCACGTTTTCGGCATTTGGAACCACTGTGCGACGTAGATACTGGGCTAGTGATGTTGATTATAGTTACTTTCGAGTATTCGTTACAAATCGTTCATCATCATCATCATCAGTGGCGTTACAGCTCTTTATGAGATAAAGCCTTCTTCGGAACAATCCTCTATTCGCCCTGTCTCTTGCAACTCTTCTCCATGCTCTGATTCCAATAGATTTTAAATCAGTTTCTATGTTGTCTTCGTACCTAAGTCTCGGTCTTCCTCTTGCTCGTTGTCCTCTTCGGTCAAAAACTTTTCTGACTATGGCATGTTCCTCTCGCCTGATTACATGACCTATCCATCTAAGGCGTGCTACTTTAACGAATTGTACAACGTCAGGTTCTCCAAAATTTCTATACAACTCAAAGTTGTAACGCCTGCGCCACAAACCTTGTTCTTTTATGCCATCATATATTCGTCTTAGAATTTTTCGCTCAAAACGTTTGAGCAGTTCTTGGTCATTCTGAAAACGGAAAGTTTACTGAAACCATAGAGGAAAGCATGAGTTGCTTATTACAGTCTCACTTTCCTGGGTCAACACTCATTGAAGATGACCCAAGGGTTAATCTTGATGAATCTAATTACAGAACATCAAGAGCTGCAAAAAGTCTAGCGGGAAAAATCTTCACCAAAAATAGAATTAAATAGGCAATACCTCCTGGAGAGGATGGTATCTTTCCAGCCCTGCTACAACAGGGCGTTGATACATTAACTCCTCATCTAGTCAAAATATTCAAGATGAGCTTCATCTTGGGCTACATTCCAAAAGGGTGGAGAGAGGTTAGGGTATGCTTCATTCCTAAGAGTGGTAAACGCCCTCCAGAGGAGCCGAAGTCATATAGACCCATAAGCCTTACCTCCTTTCTACTTAAAAGTATGGAAAAAATACTTGATATATATATATATATATATATATATATATATATATATATATATATATATATATATATATATATGAAAAGAGAAAATAATTATTCTCTTGGTAGCCCGGCGAATAGCAAAATCAAGCTTTATAACAATAAAGCTATGAAAGGCGATGTAACGGAATCCTTTTTCCGACAATACATCATGCAAACACCGTTTGGGCTAACCAATTCGTCTCTTACTGGAGAATACAGTAAAATGAAAAATAGATAATTGCATTTCAGTTAGATTCGAACCCCACCGGTGCCCCGACTAGTTTCGACTCATGTCAAGTCGTCATCAGGAGACACTAGGTAGGTGTTCGAAGCTAACTGATTTGCCGCTATTACTTCGTGAATTTATAAACTAAATCCACCAGAGTATACTTAGTACGACCTCTATATGTGAAAAGAGAAAATAATTATTCTCTTGGTAGCCCGGCGAATAGCAAAATCAAGCTTTATAACAATAAAGCTATGAAAGGCGATGTAACGGAATCCTTTTTCCGACAATACATCATGCAAACACCGTTTGGGCTAACCAATTCGTCTCTTACTGGAGAATACAGTAAAATGAAAAATAGATAATTGCATTTCAGTTAGATTCGAACCCCACCGGTGCCCCGACTAGTTTCGACTCATGTCAAGTCGTCATCAGGAGACACTAGGTAGGTGTTCGAAGCTAACTGATTTGCCGCTATTACTTCGTGAATTTATAAACTAAATCCACCAGAGTATACTTAGTACGACCTCTATATGTGAAAAGAGCTAATCTAACTAAATCTAGCTAATCTAGCTAAAAGAATCTAACTGAAATGCAATTATCTATTTTTCATTTTACTGTATTCTCCAGTAAGAGACGAATTGGTTAGCCCAAACGGTGTTTGCATGATGTATTGTCGGAAAAAGGATTCCGTTACATCGCCTTTCATAGCTTTATTGTTATAAAGCTTGATTTTGCTATTCGCCGGGCTACCAAGAGAATAATTATTTTCTCTTTTCACATATAGAGGTCGTACTAAGTATACTCTGGTGGATTTAGTTTATAAATTCACGAAGTAATAGCGGCAAATCAGTTAGCTTCGAACACCTACCTAGTGTCTCCTGATGACGACTTGACATGAGTCGAAACTAGTCGGGGCACCGGTGGGGTTCGAATCTAACTGAAATGCAATTATCTATTTTTCATTTTACTGTATTCTCCAGTAAGAGACGAATTGGTTAGCCCAAACGGTGTTTGCATGATGTATTGTCGGAAAAAGGATTCCGTTACATCGCCTTTCATAGCTTTATTGTTATAAAACTTGATTTTGCTATTCGCCGGGCTACCAAGAGAATAATTATTTTCTCTTTTCACATATAGAGGTCGTACTAAGTATACTCTGGTGGATTTAGTTTATAAATTCACGAAGTAATAGCGGCAAATCAGTTAGCTTCGAACACCTACCTAGTGTCTCCTGATGACGACTTGACATGAGTCGAAACTAGTCGGGGCACCGGTGGGGTTCGAATCTAACTGAAATGCAATTATCTATTTTTCATTTTACTGTATTCTCCAGTAAGAGACGAATTGGTTAGCCCAAACGGTGTTTGCATGATGTATTGTCGGAAAAAGGATTCCGTTACATCGCCTTTCATAGCTTTATTGTTATAAAGCTTGATTTTGCTATTCGCCGGGCTACCAAGAGAATAATTATTTTCTCTTTTCACATATAGAGGTCGTACTAAGTATACTCTGGTGGATTTAGTTTATAAATTCACGAAGTAATAGCGGCAAATCAGTTAGCTTCGAACACCTACCTAGTGTCTCCTGATGACGACTTGACATGAGTCGAAACTAGTCGGGGCACCGGTGGGGTTCGAATCTAACTGAAATGCAATTATCTATTTTTCATATATATATATATATATATATATATATATATATATATATATATATATATATATATATATATATATATATATATAAGAAGCGAATATTTAACAAATATACCGCTTCACAAAGAACAATTTGCCTACCAATCAAGCAAATCCACCGTGGATGCCTTGCACTGTCTCGTAAAAGACATAGAAAAGGCAATAGGATCAAAGGAAGTGGCGCTATGTGCATTCATAGATATAGAGGGTGCGTTTGACAACACCTCATATGAATCAATCAGCGCCGTCGCAACAGCAAAAGGTATCCAACCTTCCATAACTAAATGGATTCAATCCATTTAGGCATTCAAATCAACTACTATAAAAGCAGTAAAAGGTTGTCCTCAAGGAGGAGTCTTATCGCCTCTACTGTGGTCGCTAGTGGTTGACGACCTCCTAACAAAGCTCAAAAGAGCAGGATTTCGTGCTCTGGGCTATGCTGACGATCTAGTTATAGTGGTTAGAGGCAAACATGACGGTATTATTGCCGAACGCATGCAGCAGGCCTTAAACATTATATCCACTTGGTGTTCGAGGGAAGGGCTATCAGTCAATCCCAACAAAACGACACTTATTCCGTTCACCAACAGGAGGAAACCAACATTACAGCCTCCGATCATGAATGGAATAACCCTTTCTTTCTCAGAAGAGGTTAAGTACCTAGGAGTCATCCTTAATAGGAGACTTACGTGGAATGCACACCTCACTCATATTACCATAAAAGCAACAAGGGCTTTCTGGATGTGCCGTAGGCTTTTTGGGAAAACCTGGGGTCTGAAGCCAAAAATGATCTACTGGTCATATTTAACGGTTGTCAGACCCATTATCACTTATGCTGCGATGGTTTGGTGGACCAAAACAAAGCAGCAAAAGGCAATAAACGAGTTGCAAAAAGTGCAACGACTTGCCTGTATTGGGATCACGGGTGCAATGAGATCGTGTCCTACCGCAGCCTTAGAGGCAATGCTAGACCTTCCTCCACTACATTTACATGTACAGAGGATCGCTCTAGAAAATGCCTATAGGCTGACACAGACTAAATCTCTAAAACCCGGTGACTTAACAGGACATCTTGAGGTATTAAGGGCTGGAACAACCCAAATCATGAAGATGCCTACAGACGTAATGCCTGCAAAACAAGATTTCGAACTCGCGTTAGATGTTATTATTAACGACCGCGAGTTGACAGAAAACGAAATCGCTCAAATCACAAAAGGTGCCCTCACTTACTATACTGATGGGTCAAAAACAAACGAAGGAGTAGGAATAGGGATCGCAGGTCCTAATATTAGGATATCCGCAGTCCTTGGAAATGCTCCAACAATATTTCAAGCAGAACTAATAGCAATAGAGTTCTGTGCTCAAGAGTGCCTAAGAAAAGGCCTCAACTCAGCAAGAATATTTATTGCATCTGATAGTCAGGCTGCTTTGAAGGCTCTGAAGTCCACAACTTACGAGTCAAAAATAGCCTGGAATTGCAAACAATCCCTTAAACAACTGGCTAGTCGCAACAAACTAACGTTGCTATGGGTGCCAGGGCATAAAGGAATTGTCGGAAATGAGATTGCCGATAGTCTCGCAAAGGAAGGAGCTTGTACTCCTTTCATCGGACCTGAACCATTTTGTGGCATACCAAAAAGCCGCATAATGGAAGAAGTTCGAAAATATGAAAAGGAACTCAGTGCAGTCTACTGGAAAAATGTTCCAGGCCAAAGACAGGCAAAAAGGTTATTACGACCCTCTGCCCGCTACGCGAAATTACTCTTAGAGCTTCAGAAATCTGATCTCAGAGTAATCACAGGAATTCTCACTGGACACTGCTCACGCAGATACCATCTCTGTAAAATGGGCATACTGGACAGTGGGACATGTAGATTCTGCGATGAGGCAGATGAGACGTCAGAACATATTATCTGCAATTGCAGAGTAATTGTTCGGCAACGCCATAAATATCTGGAACAGGTATTCCTTGATCCTGATCAGATTACAAACCTAGCTCGAAAACGGATAATGGACTTTCTTAGAAGCCTAGACCTTTTGGACTAAAATATGTACACAAAAGATCTTATAGGTCGCAGTGTAGTAAGGTCAACTGGGCCAATCGACCCCTTTTGCAATCTTGGTCATTTTGAGTAAGTGACCAAGTTTCTGAGCCATATGTTAGCACTTGTCTTATTAGTGTTTTGTAGACAGTCAATTAGATTTTTCTAGGTATTTTTGAGGCCATCTGTCTTCTTAAGCCATAGTAGCACTTATTGGCGAGCACTATTCTTCTTTTAATTTCTTCACTGACAGTGTTATCTTTAGTTAGCAGCGAGCCTAAGTATATGAAGGTGTCGACACCTTCCAGTTCGAGGTCGTCAATTATTATTCTTGTAGGTGTCGGGTTGCTTGACCTAGTGCAACACATATATTTGGTCTTTTGAACATTTATATTTAGCCCCATTCTCTGTGCAGATGCTCTTAACGATCGAAATGCTTCAGTCAGAGATTCTTTAGATCTACCTATGATGTCTATGTCATCTGCGTATCCGACAATTTGTACTGATTTGTTAAAGATAGTATCATTCGTATTAATTTGGGACTCTCGAATTATTTTTTCTAATGCCAGGTTAAATAAGAGACACGATAGTCCATCCCTGTCTTAGTCCATTTTTGCAAATCAAAATTTACAAATTTACAAATCGTTACTTGTGTATAAAGTAATAATTTACAGTATTTGTTACTTTGATTACTATGATTACTTTTGTTACTTTTGTATTTGAGTACCGGTAATCATATCGAGAATCGTATTTCTCAGCAGGTAGGTATTTTGTATAGGTATTCCGATATAACAATGACCTTCACCGATCTGTTTAAGGGATAAAAATGATTTGATTACTATGATTACTTTTGTATTTGAGTACCGGTAATCATATCGAGAATCGTATTTCTCAGTAGGTAAGTATTTTGTATAGGTATTCCGATATAACAACGACCTTCACCGATCTGTTTAAGGGATAAAATGATTTGATTACTATGATTACTTTTGTTACTTTTGTATTTGAGTACCGGTAATCATATCGAGAATCGTATTTCTCAGCAGATAGGTATTTTGTATAGGTATTCCGATATAACAATGACCTTCACCGATCTGTTTAAGGGATAAAAATGATTTTATTACTATGATTACTTTTGTATTTGAGTACCGGTAATCATATCGAGAATCGTATTTCTCAGTAGGTAAGTATTTTGTATAGGTATTCCGATATAACAACAACCTTCACCAATCTGTTTAAGGGATAAAAATTATTTGATTACTATGATTACTTTTATCACTTGTGCATTTGAGTACCGGTAATCATATCGAGAATCGTATTTCTCAGTAGGTAGGTATTATGTATAGGTAATAACGAACTTCACGAAGTACGAAGTAATAAGAGTAATCAAAGTAGATGCAATAGTCGTTATTCGCTCTGTTACGATTGGTACGAAGTAATCAGAGTAATCAAAGTAGATTTAATAGTCGTTACTAGCTCTGATACGATTGGTACGAAGTAACGAAGTAATCAGGGTAATCAGAGTAGATACAATAGTCGTTACTAGCTCTGATACGATTGGTACGAAGTAATCAGAGTAATCAAAGTAGATATAATAGTCGTTACTCGCTCTAATACGATTGGTATGAAGTACCGAAGTAATCAAAGTAGATGCCATAGTCGTTACTAGCTGTGATACGATTGGTACGAAGTAATCAGAGTAATCAAAGTAACGATTTGCCTCTCTGTATACTAATCGTTACTTTCGGTATTTGTAAGTAACGAGTACTTCGTAACGAATAGTTACTTTTTCAACCACGATACTGGGCACCAGGTACCTCGTACAGCATCGTCAATGTAATATTCGGATTCGGTGACCTCAAAAACCCCGATATTATAAATTTCAACTATTTCCATAACGAATTTTTATAAAACTCAAGGAGATGACGTAGATACCGGGCACCAGGTACCTCGTACAGCATCGCTGAAGCAATATTGGTGTTCAGCGATTTCAAAAACCTCGGTAGCACAAGTTCCAACGATTTTCATAATGAATTTCCATAAAACTCCAGGAGACGACATGCATACCGGTATACCGGACACCAACTACCTCTTACAGCTTCGCCGGCCCAATATTCCCGTTCTTCTTCTTTTTCTTCTTCTTCTACGGCACTGCATCCCAAATTGAGCCTTGGCCGCCTTTATTTTTTGTTCCACCCTTGTTTGTCTGTGGCTGCTCTTCTCCATACACGGACTCCTAAAAGGGCTTGTGCGTCGCTGTTTACTGTGTCTTCCCAACGCTTTCTTGGCTTTCCAACCGGTCTCTTTCCCTGCATTCTAGCATTCAGTGCTCTTTTGGTAGCCTATCCTCTCCCATTCTTTTCACATGTCCGGCCCATTGCAATCTTTGTATTCTCAAATATTCCCGGTTAGCAACCTTAAAAACCCCAAGTATGAAAATTGAACACATGTCCATGATTATTTTCCAGTACTGAATTTTTATTTTTTAAACACTTTGGTACGCACTGATAAAAAGCATTTTCCGCCTACAACAATGCAATTCTCATTTGTCCCTCATGCCAATAGGTCAACTTTTTTTCTGAAGCTCGCATTCTGCATTCCGAATCGAATGCAGAAAGTTTCATAACGATCCGTTTTTCCGCAAACCGCCAAGAAATTTTGACATTCCTGTCAAAATTTCTTGAAGAAAAAGTCAGGACTTCCTTACTGTAAGGAAATGTCATTTCCTTACTGTAAGGAAATGATATTTCCGTACAGTTGTTAGTGTTCTACATAAATGATAATTCAACCTCAATACGTTTCCATAGTAACCCAAGTAATTTTATTAGTAATTTCAAAGCACCATTTATTTGGGAATAAAATTATCGCGTTTTTTTTAAATCAATCAATATCTATCGAATTTTAAACGATTTGCGGATTTTAAGCGAATATGATAAAAAAATAGTATGTTTACCTCGTAGGAAAAGCCACATTCCTGGACTCTGTGTTGCTAAGTCTCGGCTTGCGCCTCGACTTAGCAATCTTCACAGTCGTCCAGGAATGTTAAGCTTTTCCTACCCGGTAAACAATGTACTTCATTCTCGGGAGGAAAAGTAGCACTTTCCTCCCTTGTTATACAAATAGCTATTACTTTTGACTCCCAGAATTTCCTACCAGCCCCTTTATTAAAGTCTTCAGTCGCTTTTTACAAGTGACAGCTATGGGCATTCAACCTCACTGTAATGGATGAAATTGGAAAGTAAAAGCATTTTATGTGGCACGAATGTACTGAAAAACGAGGGGCCAATGATGTTGGATCATGTTTGCATAAAGTATTTCTAGAATTATTGTCTCCTGAAATTACCCATGTTGTCCTTTATTCAGATACATGTGGAAGCTCAAATAAGTAAATAAATACAGATACTTTATGTAATATTATTTTCACAACCCTTTTTTTGTAAGTGCAATAACACATAAGTCATGGACAGACTTGGGATCAATGACATAAGTCACGTATTTCATTTTTTAGATATTTTGTAAAAATTTTTAGCTATAAAAAAGCTAAAAGATGAATAAAAGAAAAGGAGATACCAAGAAGAAACTGATAAGGAGTTCAAAATGGAGGAGAGAAAGAAAATAGAAATGGATATGGAGGAAAAATGGGAAAAATTTAAAGAAGTAATAATAAATAAGGCAGAAGAGAGATGCGGAAATCTAACAGTCGGAAAGTTAAAGAAAAAGACGGAATGGTGGAATGCAGATATACAGGAAGGAGTGAGGAAAAAGGAAAAGGCATGGAAAAAATACAATCGCACAAGAGAGGATCAAGATAAAAAAGAATACCAAAAACACAGAAACATAGTGAAAGAACTAATAAGAAAGGGAAAAAAAGAGAGTTGGAAGAAGTTTGGTGAATCCCTAAACCAAAATTACAGAGACAACAACAGATGCTTCTGGAATAAAGTAAGGGGTCTAAGAGGAAAGAAAAAAAAAGAACTCAGAGGTGTAAAAGACAAACACAATAAACTAAAGACAAATACAACAGAAATACTAAAGGTGTGGAGAGAATATTATGAAGAGAAATATATGGGCGAGGAAAGTGAAGAAATAGAGACAGAGGGAACCATAGAACAGACAGCAGAGGACGAAAACCAAATGGAAGAAATAAGTACAGAAGAATTGGAAGAAGCGATAAGTAGAATAAAAATAGGAAAAGCGAGCGGAGCAGATAAAATTGATCCCGAAATGATAAAATGGATAGGGAAAGAAGGAAAGAAGTGGTTGCTGGAAATAATGAGAGAAGCATGGAGAACAAACAAAATGCCGAAAGAGTGGGAAGAAAACTTACTGATCCCAATTCACAAGAAAGGAGAAGAATCCAACTGTGGAAACTATAGAGATATATGCCTCTCATCAGCAGTGTTCAAGCTATATACGAGAATAATAGAAAGCAGATTAAGAACAGAGGTAGTAGAAAAACTTGAAGACGAACAAACAGCATTCAGAGCCCAAAGACAAACAGTTGACAACATAAGCATACTACGAAATATAATAGAAAAAAATAATGATCGGGGAACAAACATATATATAACCTTCATAGACCTTAAAGCAGCGTTCGACTCAGTAGACCGGAAAGTATTGTGGAATACTATGGAGGAGCTGGGAATACCGAGGAAACTATTAGAGATAATTAAAAGTACGTACAGTAGAGTGGTGGGAAAAGTACAAATGGGAGGTAGCAGATCACTAGAATTTAGGATGAACAAGGGAATAAAACAGGGAGATAGCCTAAGCCCACTCCTATTCGTCATAATTATGGATCAATTATTTAAAAATGTGAAAATAAGGACTAATCAATTAAAAACAATAATAGGCTACACACACCTAACACCAGTTATGATAGAAGGATTACTGTATGCGGACGACGTCGTTCTCATAGCAGACAACCCGAGAAAGATGCAACGACTAATTGATGTATGGACTGAGGAAATAGAGAAAATGAAATTAGAAATAAACATCAGCAAATGCAAGACGATGAAAATAGGTCAGCAGGAGCACGAGATTGGAGGTGAAACACGAGTGTTCTGTAGAGGACAAGAATTGGAGAGGGTGACGGCCTACGAGTACCTGGGAACGATAATATCAAATGACGGAAAGCTAGACCTAGAAATTGCAAATAGGACAAAGAAAGCTACGAAAATATACTATGCGATTAATAATACGATACTGGGAAAACGGGAAATCAGCCAGGAAACAAAAATACATGTATATAATACAATCACAGCACCAACTCTTCTATATGCAAGCGAGACATGGGTCACAAATAAGAGACATGAAAGTGCCATAAATGCAGCAGAAATGAAGCATCTGAGAAAAATAGCTGGAAAGACGAAGATGGACAGGGAAAGGAACGAAAACATCAGAAACGTGCTAAGCCAGGAACCAATAGAAAAAAAAATTGAAAAAAGAAAACTGAATTGGTTTGGACATATAACTAGGATGAACGAGAACAGACTAGTAAAGAAGGTGACAGATGCCAAAAGACAGGGGAAAAGAAGAAGGGGCAGACCTAGAAAGGGGTGGATGGAGCAAATCGAGGAAATCGGGACAAAGAGAGGGAAAACAGTGCAACAGATGAAGGAAATGGCAGGAGACCGGAAGGCGTGGAAGAAATGGGTAAAAGATGGATAGGTGATACCAAAGTCCGACGCTCTTATAGGGCATAAGGACAACGAGAAGAAGAAGAAGAAGATATTTTGTTTTTTATTGGTGGTGGAAAATTATAAAAATGACAATTAAAACCAAATAAAGTAAACAACATGTAATTATTGTGAGCAATAAAACGAAATTACGGGTACCCGGCGAATTTTAAAACGCTTCTACTGCAAAACTATGCAAACTGACTTACCTATGTGCTTTCTCACCACGGTCAAAGATATCTTAAGCAACTTTTGTTTTACAGAAAGGAAAACAAATTAAAAATATTCAGAAAAGCAAAATATACATTTTTCTACTCTTTAAGATTTTTGCTATTACTAATAGTTTTTTTTTTCAAGATAACTTAAATCAGGGAGAAGTAATCCCAGACCATGGTCTCTAAGAAGAGAATATTGGTATATGGGTTATTAAAGAATCGTTAAATTATTTTTTGAGTAAATTTTCAATTATATTTCGATGAGGAAATAAAATTAAATGAATAAAAGTAGTTTGTTATGTCCAACTGCATATATTATTTTGATTCTAGGTCAATTTTAAAGATGATTACCAAAGCGTATGGACATTCTTCAAAAACGAAAACTATAAATACAATGACGTAATCACCCTAAGAAGCGGCGATTTCAATATGGACGGCTATCCAGACATTTTAGCTACTCTAACTCCAGTGTCAAATTATAATGCACCACAATCCTTCCTCTTAGAGAACGTCCCCTGTCAAAACTATTGTGGTTCTCTAAAACGGACGTTTGAAGTACGATGGTCTTCTTTGAACCCCTTTAAAAATGGTACAATAATGGCAGCGTTCTTTGATTTCTACCAAGACGGTATTCTTGATTGCATTGTTGTCCAATCAGTTAATGGGGAGTATAAGACCGCAGCTTTCAAGAATAGTTTGGATTATGATGCCAATTTTATCAAGGTTATGGTACTCACCGGGTTGACTAATAAGAATAACCCGATGATGATGGGTCGAGTGGGGAAGAAACGTAGAACATATGGAACAAATTTACCAGGTAATTTGAAGCATATACTCTTATTAATTTCCAATGGTAGTATTAGTCTATATACAGAGTGGACCAAAGAAAACAGTCCACCTCGATGGTTTGCAGTATTTATTAGATTTTAAGGAAATGACAAAACAGGTCGATGTTTGATCTAAGGGACATTTTTTACGGTACATACATCTGTCATTTGTCAACCCCCTCCCTTCCACTCCCCCACCCCTTATTTTTAAATAGGGAATAGGGGTCGTGTGCTAGCTCATTTGAAAGGTTATTCAATTTAGTCCATTCTTTCACGGGTTTTGCTCTAAATTTTAAAGAACCGCTTGGATTGACATGAAATTTGGCATACGTATAGCTTACATGTCAAAGAAAAAAAGTGATATTGTGCCGATGTGTGCTTTTGCCCTGGGGGTGACTTTGACCCCTTCTTGGGGGTGAAAAAATATATGTCCAAAATAAGTCCGGAAATGGGTAAACGGACTAATTTTAAGTAACTTTTGTTCTATAGAGCTTTTTCGCCAAGTCAACACTTTTCGAGTTATTTGCGAGTGAATATGTTCATTTTTCAACAAAATAACCACATTTTTAGACGGTTTTTCGCAAATAACTCAAAAAGTAAGTATTTTGTCGAAAAAAACGTTCTTAGCAAAAATATAGCCTATAAAAAAGTAAAAAAAAATGTGTAAACGTTAGGTCTCTGGATCTCGTAGAACCAGAGTTATAGCCAATGAAAAATAGATTCATATTCACCAAATTTCAAATAGAATATTTCGACGTGAAATATCCAAAAAATTAAGCACTTTTTAAGGAAAACCCATTATAACTTTTTTAAAGTGTTTAAAAAAGCTTTATTTCTGTTTTTACAAAAAGTTTCTAGCATTAAATTTAAGTAAGTTACGCTCAAAATAAAGTTGGTCCCTTTTGTTTTTGCAAAAAAAATCGGGAAGACCACCCTCTAATTAGCAACTTAAATGTAATTAATCGTTACTGCTCCACAAATTATTTTACTTATGTTGTGTTTATATGATCTGTAAGTTTCATCGATTCAAAGTGCTTATTTTTGAAAAAATTTGGTTTCAAAATAAAATTTTTAAAAATTTAAATTTTGAAAAATATGCTTTTTTTTCAAAATATCTTAAAAATTGTTAGTGATACCAAAAATCTCGGAAAACAAAAAAAGTCAGATTTGCTTTTCTGAATATCATGTATTTTTTTGTTTTTCTGTTAGACAAAAATTTATTAAGATTTAATGTTTCTAAATTTGCATACATTAGTGATCAGTGACTCGTTCAACCCATTTTAACTACAGCCCTTTCAATAATAAGGACTTGAACAGATGAAACTTACAGATCATATAAACAATATATACACGAGTCAAGAAACTTGTGAAGTCGTAACGATTAAGTTCATTTAAGATACTAATTAGGGGGTGATTTTCTCGATTTTTTTACCAAAACCAAAAGGGACTAACTTTATTTTGAGCGTAACTTGTTTAATTTTTATGCTAGATTTTTTTTTATAAAACAAAAATGAAGCTTTTTTTAAACGCTGTAAATAAGTTGTAATGAGTTTTCCCCGAAATGTGCTTCATTTTTGGTTATTTCACGTTAAAGTATTCCATTTGGAATTTGACGAATATGAACCTATTTTTCATTAGCTATAACTCTGCTTCTACTAGGTGTAGAGACGTGATATATACACCATTTTTTTTAAATTTTTACAGGCTATATTTTTGCTAAAAATGTTTTTTCGACAAAATACTTACTATTTGAGTTATTTGCGAAAAACCGTCTAAAAGCGTGGTTATTTTGTTGAAAAAATGAACATATTCACTGCCAAATAACTCGAAAAGTATTGACTTAGTGAAAAAACTCTATAGAACAAAAGTTACTTAAAATTAGCCAGTTTATACATTTCCTGACTTTTTTTGGACGAATATTTTTTCACCCCCAGGGCAAAAGCACATATCGGCATAATATCACTTTTTTTTCTTTGACTTATTAGCTATGTTTATGCCAAATTTCATGTCAATCCAAGCGGTTCTTTAAAATTTAGAGGTTTTGCAATATTTTACCGTTAAAGAATGGACTAATTCTCTATTCAGTAATACTAACATTGACATAATTATGTATACAGGGTGTCCAAGAAAAATTATTTTGCATTAAATTAATTGACACAAAAAGAAGAATGTATGTAATGTATGTATTTAACATTAAAAAATGATTTGATAAGTAAACATTGTTTGCCGCTTAAATTCAATATTCAACCTACCAAGAAGCAGATGGGTAGCAGCTTGAACATTGAAATTAAGCGAAAAGCAATGTTTATTTATAAAAAAAAACATTTTTTTTTCTGTTGTGACAGCGATAGAATGTATTTTGGATTAAATAAATTACATACAGTCTTCTTTTTATGTCAATTAATTTCATTAAAAAACTTTTTCTTAGACATCCTGTATAAATAATTATGTTAATGTTTATATTACTCAATAGAGAATTGAATAACCTTTCAAATGAGCTAGCACACGACCCCTATTTACAATCCAGTTCAATCTCTGATTGAACTGGAATAATGATGCGGCTGTAGTTTCATGTTGCAACGAAATTGAAAATGGTTATTCATTTTTGATTTACATGTTTACTCTGATTGGAGTACGAAGGGAACCATTCTCGTTGGAACTTTACCGCGCTGAGCAGATGGGACGTGAATTATAAATTGTAAAATTCCCTCATCTTCCTTAGTCTCAGTATCCGTTATGGCTTGCAAATTGTAGAAGCCTCGGAGGTGTTACCAGAGAAGGTTCCCATTGTTTTCAGTCTGGTAGGATGTGGAACAACTTTTTTTGGTGTTGTTTTATGTGCTATTAGATTGAAAAGTTAGTCTTTTTTTTTATTTTACAATACTTTCAAAATCCTTTTAAAATACTTTTGATTTTAGGTCCTTCCATATCTTACAAAACAACCACACAAGAAGGCAACATCCGCCACGGACTCTCATGTCAGCTTCCTCAATCGGCTCATTTCAGTCTCAGCCTTCCATACACAATCTTTGGTCTAGGCCGAACGCCAAATTTCGTAGATAAAGTCACAGTGGGGCTGTCAAACTACTCCAAAGACTGGACCCAAATCATCCCGAACTCTCAAATGGTAGTGATACCATGGCCTACCACCGAGCCCTACAAATGGAAGGCTCAACTGTTCGTGACGCCCAGCAAGCTGATTTTAATGTCAGTCGCGGCCTTGACCACTGTCTGTGGTTTGATTACTGTGATAATTGGTGTCCTGCACTGGAAGGAGCGGCAGGAGGACAAGAAGGAAAGGTTGTCGGAGTCTCATAGATTCCATTTCGATGCAATGTGATTTTATTAGTATTATACGTTAATATTTTAGATTTTCAGAATTATTAAGCCAAAATGCTAACATTTGTTATTTTAACAAACATTTCATAATTCCATTGTATAGACGAGCTTTGCTAAGAGATTAAACAATACATGTGTTTTCCAAATAACTTTATTTTCAGTTTTATCTTGTAGTCTGTATATACAGTTGAGTCCATGGTTCTTTACTAGTGCTTCATTAATACCTGGCTAGATAAAACATATACTTTTTATTTAGCGTCATTGTCTTCCATACATGAAGCTAAAGATAAACCAGATACCGCCTGTTATTAAGTAAAGACACATGTTATTTTTATTAACGCTCTAGACTCGGTACATCGAAAGGAGATAGGTATAAAAAAGACGCTTGAGGACGTTTTCTGATTTTAAGTACAATTTGTGACGTTCCTGGTTTGTTTACTTGTGGCTGTCAGTTTGTTGGATTTTTTGCTGTTTTCTTTTTGTCCTGTTTTTGCATTTAGAAGTTATTTATATTACATAAACAGTTGTTGTTTTTACAACTAATTTTATATTGGAGTTTGAATGAAATTTTATGGTAAATGTATTTTATTTTGCTATTAATTTACATACAAAGTTAACCTCATTCACGCATTTAAGGAATTGTTTTGTTTAAGTTTTCGCAAAAGTGAAAGAAATGATAAAAAGTATATTTAATTATAGTTTTTTATAAATTGTTTATTTATTTCACTAATGATATTAAAAGAATTTGTTAAGCTACTTCAAATGTAGCTGTAATTCTGCACCAAAAATTTTAAAGCAAAACTAACATTCTACATTATATTTATTTGATAACCTCAAATTTTATAATATATTCCGTGATCGGAGCAGTAGCCACTTACTGTCACTTGCTGTTGTGTGGTGTAAATTTCCGGTTTATATTCATTAAATGATGACGCATGTTTAAAGAAGCATGGACGCAACGGTATATATTAAGGGGAATGGAGCAAAATGCAAAATTTTAACGCATGTCAAAATTTTCAATGTGTTTTAATTGTATTCATTGTTTTCGAATCCTGAGAAAACTAATAAATATTTTTGAAAAATTTAAACGCGGAATGAAAGATTACATTATTACCGAGTGCCGAAATTCCCGGAAAACTTCTATAATGTTTATTTTTATAAGTTACAGGGGTGAAAATAAAAGAGAAAATTTAATGTGATTTTTAATTGCAAATATTTCATTCAAAAGAAACTTTTTATTTATTCTAAATCCTAAGAGATTTTCGACCCTCGGTAATAAAGTAGTTTTTCATTCTGCGTTGAAATTTTTCAAAAATACTTATTGGTTTTCTCAGGATTCGAAAAAAATTAATACATTTAAAACACATTGAAAATTTTGACATGCGTCAAAATTTTGCATTTTGCTCGTTCCCCTTGATATAATTTGCCCTATATTCGGAATTTCGAATCCAATACCATTGTCAGAATTGAAATTACTTTTCTTTACCTCCAGTATGTTTTAATATGTATACGGAAAAATTACTGTAACCTGGACTAGAACTCATTAAAACAAATTATAAAAATCCACAAAGAGAAGAATTTCCTCTAGTCGGCTGTATCCTTTATAAAAGGTATATTTATGTTAAAAAATACAATTTCAGGCTACATCACAGAACGTTCTCGTAATGACAATTCCATCATCAGTGCTGCTTACTAGGTGTAAGATACTTGAATCACTAAAATATTTTGGTGAAAACCCTTTAAATGGTATAAAGTTACATTTTTGTATATAATATTATGTGATGTTTGCACTTTTCCTTGATTGTACATATCGGCAACTAGTACGTTCTTTAACAGTAAAATATTGCAAAACCTCTAAATTTTAAAGAATCGCTTGGATTGACTTGAAATTTGGCATACACATAGCTAACAAGTCAAAGAAAAAAAGAATGTGTGTGTACTTTGTACGCACGTAAGAAGTTATACTTCTATTATAATATAAAATTTAACCAAAACTTAACAATGCCAAATATTAAAAAAAAAACGAAAACAGTATGAATCGTCCGGGAATTGAACCCGCAACCTCGCGAATTCTCAATCTCTGGTCCAATGCTCTACCAACAAGACCATCAAGGCACATACTATTAACGTGTCAGATATACATATTTACACATCACGGTGACAAGTGAAATATAAAAATAGATGTTTTATTATTTTACGCCCAAGGAAGACAAATCCAAAGACACAAAATTATAATAAAAAACCTTTTAAACCACATTTTTTAAATTGCGCAAGTTGTATTATTAATATTAATGTTAATAAATGAAATATAAATATTTTGACGTTTCACAATTTGACAATATCATAACAAAATTTGATCTACTATTTTTAAAACACTTACCAGTGTAAGATTCTTTAGCTTTGAATAAGCGAGATCGTAGATCGTCTCGGTTGATTGTTGTTATCCACAGTTCTCTACGCCTTCGAGCTAATAGGTTTTTTATCAGTAATTTTGCGGCACTCATACTAGTCACAGTTTGATGGGCTTTCACATTGACATGCAACAATCATCTCTTCTATATTAATAAGTCCAAAAATATAATATGAAAACTATTTAAAAAGGCACTATAACCATTAACTAACTTTTTGTTTGTTGTTTCTCTTCCTACAAATTTTAAAACGCAACAATCATACACCATACATAACCAAACCACAGTCCCACAGCTGTGATACAGCTGCCATATTGGATAATTTTTGTCATATCATTTGAACATCCAATCAGAACAAAGTTGTAATGCGACTGCGCCGGGATCAAAGGTTTTAATCCTATTAAAATTCACCCTCATATGCGCGTAAAGAAGTATAACTTCAAAAAAGTGATATTGTGCCGATATGTGCTTTTGCCCCGGGGGTGGTTTTCACCCCCCTCTTGGGGGTGAAAAAGTATTCGTCCAAAGTAAGTCCGTAAATTGATCCGACGATCCGACTAATTTTAAGTAACTTTTGTTCTATAGAGTTTTTTCACTAAGTCAATACTTTTCGAGTTATTTGCCAGTGAATATGTTCATTTTTTCAACAAAATAACCACGCTTTTAGACGGTTTTTTGCAAATAACTCAAATAGTAAGTAATTTGTCGAAAAAACATTCATAGCAAAAATATCGCCTGTAAAAAATTTAAAAAAATGGTGTACATATCACGTTTCTATATATAGTAGAAGCAGAGTTATAGCTAATTAAAAGTAGGTTCATATTCGTCAAATTCCAAACGGAATACTTTAACGTGAAATAACCAAAAATGAAGCACATTTCGGGGAAAACTCATTACAATTTATTTAAAGTGTTTAAAAAAAGCTTCATTTTTGTTTTATAAAAAAAATTTCAAGCATCTAAAGTAAACAAGTTACGCTCAAAATAGAGTTAGCCCCTTTTTTTTGGTAAAAAAATCGGGAAAATCACCCCCTAATTAGTATCTCAAATGAACTTAATCGTTACCACTTCACAAGTTTCTTGACTCTTGTATGTATTGTTTATATGATCTGTAAGTTTCATGGGTTCAAAGTCCTTATTTTTGAAATGGCTGTAGTTAAAAGGGGTTGAACGAGTCACTGATCACGAATGTATGCAAATTTAGTAACACCAAATTTTAATCAATTTTTGTCTAACAGAAAAACAAAAAAATACATGATATTCAGAAAAGCAATGCTGACTTTTTTGTTTTTCGAGATTTTTGGTATCTCTAACATTTTTTAAGTTATTTTGAAAAAAACATATTTTTCAAAACTAAAATTTTTAAAAATTTTACATTAAAATCAAATTTTTTCCAAAATACGCACTTTGAATCGATGAAAGTTACAGATCATATAAACACAACATAAGTAAAATAATTTGTGGAGCGGTAACGATTAATTTCATTTAAGTTGCTAATTAGGGGGTGGTCTTCCCGATTTTTTTTTTGCCAAAACAAAAGGGACCAACTTTATTTTGAGCGTAACTTGCTTAAATGTAATGCTAGAAACTTTTTATAAAAACAGAAATAAAGCTTTAATTTTTTGGATATTTCACTTCGAATTATTCTATTTGAAATTTGGTGAATATGAATCTATTTGATCTGGTTTACGAGTTCCATAGACCTAACGCGTCCACCAATTTTTTTTACTTTTTTACAGGCTATATTTTGGCAAAAAACGTTTTTTTCGACAAAATACTTACTTTTTGAGTTATTTGCGAAAAACCGTCTAAAAATGTAGTTATTTTGTTGAAAAATGAACATATTCACTCGCAAATAACTCGAAAAGTGTTGACTTGGCGAAAAAGCTCTATAGAACAAAAGTTACTTAAAATTAGTCAGTTTATCCATTTCCGGACTTATTTTGGACTTTTATTTTTTCACCCCCAATAGGGGGTGAAAGTCACCCCCAGGGCAAAAGCACACATCGGCACAATATCACTTTTTTTCTTTGACATGTAAGCTATGCATACGCCAAATTTCATGTCAATCCAAGCGATTCTTTAAAATTTAGAGCAAAAACCGTGAAAGAATGGACTAAACGTAGAACTTCCAACCATGTAGGTTGCTGGCCCTTAGGGTAAATCTCACTAATTGGACTCTTGATAGATCACTTGCTATCTAGTTACAATACACATTACTATACAATTTTACATCAATGATTGCAGTATGGAAGTCACACCCGACTTCGTAGTATGACACCTAGTGATCAACATTGGAAAGATTTTAAATGTAAGAAATGGCTTCATCTCATAAGAGAAGAATATGCATTTCAATAGACATATTTACCTACAAGGAAAAAACCGATAATGCAGTTATTTTTTCAATGATTATCACTAGATATCCCATCAGATATTGATTGAAAGAATTTTTAAGATGTTATGCTTGGGGAATAATATAGAAAAACTTCAACAATGTCTAATTGTTAATGTTTAATGTTTAATTATAGCCAAAAACCCATTTGCTCGATTTATTTTCAGAAACAGTATAGTTTTAAGTTTATTAGATATTTAATAAATTATTAAATAATACAATTTTTGTTTTGTTTAACACCTTTTCGCTGCGACATTTATAATTAGAGCGATCCAGAAACGGCTCTTTTTTGAAGTTATACTTCTTTAGGTGCGATTGGGAGTGAGTTTTTATTTTACTGGGCGCATGCGCACACCGATAGTGTGGTATTAGTCGTTATACCGGCTCTAATTCGGTGTTGAAATGATCTGTTAATAATTGTTCAATATGGAGGTTATCGGTAAACAAAAATGTTGTATATTAAATTAGTTTTTATTGTTGTGAGGACAGAAATAAAATCAAATTTATAATTGTAGTGACTTTTTAAATAGTTTTGAAACGCCACAGGTACGTAATTCTAAATGTTTCAGTTGTATTGCAATAAAAAATTATCTTCATACCTATTTGAAAATGTAAAAAAATAATGTGCTTTTACCTATTAGTAGGCAATGCTTTAATTTACATAATCTGATTACGAACAAACTTTCTACAAATCTTCATCTAATATGTATATCGTTATCTTACTCTATATTTTGTTGTATTTTAATTCGACAAAAATTAAATTAATAATTTGATTAAATTCATATAAATAAACAAAATGTCAAAAAGTTTATGGTGTAAACGTTCAGTTTGTGTATATTCCCACATGACGTATATGCGAAGGTGGCGCAGTGGGAATTCGCTTTGACTTTCGATCGGCGGGATATACGGGAAGCGGGTTCGAGCCCCAATGCAAGTTATTATTTTTTTAGTTTTTTTATACATTTTATGATTGTAAGTATATTATTATATAATGTTTTTCAGAAAATACGTATTTAATTAAAATTTTTGGCAACAAGTATTGTTCAGAAATCATTTGTGGCATTTTTCAATGTGTTTGTGTGTGCTTTATTCTTTTATTTTTTTAATTTGTGGTATTGTTTTAATAAAAATGTTTGGAAAGTAGTAGAGAAACTGTTTAAAGTATATTGATTTCGTTGAAATCATATAATAGAAGTATAACTTCTTACGTGCGTACAAAGTACACACATTCTTTTTTTTTTTTGTAAAAAACCAATGTTTATTAGGTATATTTCGGCTATTATGTAACACAAACTAAATCCATCACTAGCAGAAATTTCGGAATATGTTCTAATATCGATAAAATGAAAACGATGATAATCAGCAACAACTAACAACCCTGATGTAAAATACCGTTTACAAACTATAAACCACTAGAAAGAGTCCAAAACTTCACATATCTCAACTTCTTTCTTCTTTGTGTGCCGTGGTTGTTTTCAAGCATTGGCTACCGTTGTATTAACAAGCTGATGAAATGTTTCTCGGTCGGCAGCTATATTGCTATATGAAACAATTCGACAACTGTGGCAAATTTTTACAGGACCTCAAAAAAAAATGGATTTTGAGGTGGACATCATAACATTACTGGATCATGTGAAACAAAAAACTTAAAGGAATTTATTATATTAAAAGCAACGGCGTAACCGCAACGGATGATCCTAAGGTGGGTTACAACTACTGGAGGGTATCTGGGGGTTAATTATGGAATTAAGAGGGGTGTTAAGCGTAATCAGCTCAAAGTACATCATAATGGGAGGTTATACCTCCAAAATCCCACCTGGTTACGCCACTGATTACAAGTTTCTCGAGGTAAAGCTGTCAAGTTTTTTATTTTTAACGATTTTTGAGTTCTTAGTATCACTGGCAAGTAAAACAACAAAATTCTTTATAACAAAAGGGCGAAAATCCAACATATGTATTATTGTTAAACAAAAAATAAGCAGAAAAACAAATATATCTCGACAGTGCTACCTCATTAAACGTCTAAAGAAAATATGTGCAAAATTTCAGGAGGATGGGTCGAGTAATTTTTCGAGTTACTAATGTCCACCGCTTTTAAAGAAGCAGTTTTGAGAAAACCGCGTTTAAAGTTTTGATAACTTCGTCTTTGTCTTCTCTATTGTCTGTCAAATCGTTAAGTGATGCACACTGGAATATGTTTTTGAATCGCGGAGTAACCTATGCAAAATTTACAATCAAGATGCAGTAGAAATAAACAAATCAAGACACGGTAAATGCTACTAGGAGCCAGTGGCGGCTCCTCTTTGAGGCCGCATAGCCGCGCGCCCTCCCAGATATAATGTTGGTTAAAAAATTCTGATACAACCAACTTCAACATTTTCTATTCTAATTTTAATTTGTTGAAATTCACATAAAAACACTGTCTGATATTTTTCCGACGCTCAACCAGCTTGTCATAGCTTTATAGGACGTAGGCGATGGTTGAGACCACGTTGAGAGGGCACGCACGATATTTGGGCGCAAGAGAAGTGCGGCCACGTAACCATAGCAATCGAGGACGGTCGACCAACACTCCCACTCATCTTCAGACGTTGCGTGATGTTGCATTTTGGCCGCACCAAAGAATACATATCTCCCAAGAACCGACACAAACGGATTATCTATGAACTAAATTTTTATGCGCATGTGTCAGATCGGCCATTTCTCAATTTGTATGAATAGCAAATAATTTTGGTGACATTTGTCTTGTACAGGATCGGCGTTTGTTGTCACAGTTGTTTGTTTGGCTTGGCTTGGCGTTAGTATTTTGTTTTTGTATCAGTTTGTAGCTCATAATATTTTGTATAGACTTATTTTCTATATATATTTTCTTATATAGCCTACAACTATTAATTGTTATTTTCCAACATTTATACAATTTAATTCTTTTTGAGATATCTTGATTATGTGAATTCATTATTTTAAGCTTTTTCATGAACTATAAACTATCGTATAAAAAATTAATTTTGTATTTATTGGGATTTCACAAAGAATTTGAATCTAAAATATCATACAAATTCTCTAACCTTTCTTTGACCTCTACTGTACCAAATGCATCTGCAGGAAGAGCACATAGTCATATTTTATATGTGTTCATTCCACAAGCCACGTGCTGTGTTTAAAAAGTTGAGAATCCAATACTCACAAAAACTTCCATAAAGTACTTTTATCAGCAAACCTAAATTAAATTTAATAAACTATGTTTCATTAAATTGTTTCTGTAGTTTGTATAAAACAATAACTTAGGTCAAATATATAAAACAATTTATGACTGACTACTTGAAATTCAGGATTTTCAGGAGTAACATTATATAATTTAGCTAATTCAAAAAGTTGATCCAATATCACTTGAAATTGTTTCAACATACAAGTTAATGCTTATGATAATTGACAATACACTCTTCATAACAGGTTTACATTCTCTTGATTATACTTGCGTTCCAACAAAAAAAGCTAAAGGCTGCTTTCATATGGAATATAAGCTTCTGACCATAATGACCAAAACGTTTCCATATATATATATTAATTAAAAAAATTACTTTTTCTCTTTTCTCGATTGCTTATTAGTTTTTATTGTATACTATATATATTTTTTCAGTTATTACATCTTTATATTTATAGAAATAAAATAGTACAATACTTATTGGTTTTTTATTTATTTACCCCGATATTCGACTTTAAAGAATGTACTGGCTGGTTTTGGCTGGAATGTACGGAATGTTTTGGCTGGTTTCCAAGACAATAAAAATTGAAAATATTGACATTCGATTTTAACATACAGTTTCTTGTTGTTGATTCAAATAACGAATATAATGAATTAGGAGATACCTCGACAAACAAGTAATTGGTCCTAGGTTTTCACCCAAAGTAATCGAAAGTAGAACTGGAAGTCGATATTGGAACTCTTCGTGTAACTTTGCGTCGATTGATCTACGATTTTACTAATTTTGTCATCTTGTTTTACATTCATATCATATTTTGAGTGACTTTAAAGCAGTACCTACGGTTGTAACTCTAAAACCGAAGTCCGATGTCAAATTTCTCATCTTTAATACCATCCATGGGTTATAAGCTTTCATTCGACACCTCATTTGTCATTCTATCTGTATTAGTAACTGAGGAGTTGTATTCGCGGTCGGACGGACAGACAGTCATGAAACCAGAAGTATATATTTGTTCTCTTCTTGCGAATGCGCGTCGAATAATATATCACTTGTGCTATTGCGGTGACTTTAAAAGAGTACTTCCGGTCGCATTTCTAAAACCGGAAGTCCTAGGTCAAATTTCCCACCTTTAGTACCATCCATGTATTATGAGCTTTCATTCGACACCTCATTTGTGATACTACCTGGTATAGTGACGGAGGAGTTACATTTCCGGTCGGACGGACAGACAGTCTAGGTCAAATGTCTCACCTTGAGTACCATCCATGGATTATAAGCTTTCATTTGACACCTCATTTGTCATTCTACCTGGTATAGTGACTGAAGGAGTTATATTCGCGGTCGGACGGACAGACAGCCTATTAGGTCACACCAAGTCGTTCAAATTCTCACCAACTTGTTCACACTTTTTCAAAATTGGTGAAGACAACAAATTATATTTTGTATCGTTGTATCAATATAAGCCAAAAAGAATAATTAGTGAATGTCACGCCACTATAATATATTTTATTATTGGTCTTTCAATGCTCAGGATAAAAAAAGGTATTTTATCCATGGTTTTAATCAATATAATTCTCACCATTACTTTGTGTTGTATTTGCAACCTTTTGTAAATCAAAAATAATTCCACCATATTAAGAATGTCAACAAAAGCCGGCCCTGCATGCAACCTTTCTCTCAGTGCAACTAAAATTTTATTGATACACGCCAGAAATGTGCGAGAATTTTCTCAGTGTACTCGCGTGTACACTTGCCAACTCGATACTAAAATTAAGTACATGCTAACAACAAAAGAATCGCCGTCCGTGTCGGTTCTTGTGAGAGATATGTATTCTTTGGCCGCACTTCTTTAGCGGCCTCAGTGAGCAAGAAAGCACGCGGCAAGAAGCTTTGCAAGCAGTTATCTCTGACAACAATAAAGCGAAAGCAGTGGAAAAGTTTGCAGTAGTAGTGTTTAAAGTTTCACTTATTCTTATTACGTAAGTACACATATTTTTCATATTATAACACATGGGCTAATTAGAACGAATTTATTTTAGCATCATGAATACTGTTCATAATATATTAAATACGAACTTTTCCAATCTGCCACTTGAAGATAAGTTAAAAATTAAAGAATTGGGCAGGCCGTTGCCAAATTTGAAGTTAACGCAAATTAGTGAACGCAAAGCAGAAAACAGAAGTTTCACCCGCCATTTTTCAAGAGACATTTATACAAGAAATAATTGGATTTCTGGTTGTGACGTTTCGAATTTATTGTACTGTTTCCCGTGTTTATTATTTACAATGCCGGATCAGGGATGGACCGAAATTGGGCAAGAACAGGGATAAAAGATCTTCACCACCTTCCTGCAAAAATAAAAAAACATGAATCGTCTCGTGGTCATATTAATTCATGCACAGGGTTCGCATTGCTTGGCAAAGTCAATATTTTAACACAATTGAGTTCTGCATACAGGGAGTCTTTAGTACTACACAATAATAAAGTCAGAAAAAACCGACACATTTTGAAAGAATTATTAGCTGTGTAAAATTTTGCGGTTCTTTTGAACTAGCACTTAGAGGTCATGACGAAAGCGAGGGATCTGAAAATCGAGGAATATTTAGAGAGTTGATAGATTTTACTGCAGAGTTGGATGCTACACTTAAAGAACATTTACAGAAAGCAACTGTGTTTAAAGGAACCTCCAAGACCATACAAAATGATATTTTGGACTGTATGCTAATAGTTTGTCGGGAAGAAATTTCCCATCAAATTGAAAAGGCCGACTTTTTATCTATCCAATGCGATGAAACCACCGATGTCTCAAATAATTGTCAAATGGTATTGATATTACGGTATTTCTACGAAGATTCCATTTATGAAAATTTTTGGGGCTTTTTAAGGGTTATGGATAAAACAGCAGCTGGGTTAAAAACCTGCATTGAAAACGAAATAGATCCGTTAATTTTAAAAACTCCTCAAAAACTAATAGCGCAAACTTATGATGGTGCAAATGTTATGAGCGGTTCTACCAGCGGTGTTCAAATCCAAATTAAACAGAAATATCCCAGTGCACATTTTATACATTGCTATGCCCATCAATTAAACCTAATTATGCAGAAAGCCGCATCGCAAAACCCTAAAGTGCGAGTGTTTTTTAATAATCTATCAGCTATCCCAGCGTTTTTTTCAAATTCTTCCCATCGATGCGATATTTTAGAAGAAATAGTAAATAAAAGATTACCGAGAGTGGCCGTCACTAGATGGAACTATAATATTCGTACGGTTAATTCTGTATATGAAAATCGTGAGAAACTTATAGAAGTTTTTGAAGAGGTCGAGGACAGATGTGAAAAGAGTGTTACTTCCAATGAGGCTTCTGGCTTGAGGCGAGCGTTAGAAGATCCAGAATTTATGTTTTGGTTAACGATTTTCCATAAAGTCTTGCCGCAAGTCGATATACTTTATAATCAACTCCAATCAAGAAATAAGGACAGTGTTGAATTGAAGAAGGACTTAGAAATTTTTGAGCAAAGTATTACCAACATTCGAAATGATACTGATGAAATTAAAGAAAGTGTTGAATCAAATTTTGAAAGTGCTAAAAGAAGAAGAACTGATGATAATATGCGAAGTGTTATTGCCAAGGAGGTGTGTGATGTAATAACAACACAAATGAAGGAAAGGTTCTCTTATCGGGGCCATTTGCAAGCGGCTGAACTATTCAACAAAGACATGTACTCAAAATATTCGAAAACTTTTCCAGTTAATATTCTAGATGCTGTAACTACTTGTTATCCCGTGTTATGCAAGACCAGATTAAAGACTGAATTAGAAGTAATATATTCGAGGCCAGACTTAAAAGAAATTGTTGGAGCTATGAACATTCTCACGTTTATGTTAGAGAATAATCTTGCCGAAACCTTTGCAGAAACAATAATGGTGTTAAAAATTATTGTGACAACTCCAATGACAACTGCAGAATCGGAACGTTGTTTTTCAACCCTTAAGCGCATAAAAACATTTTTGCGAAACACAATGCTTAATGATCGACTAAATGCCCTAGCTATGATGTCCATAAACCGAAATTTACTTCATGATGGGATCAATGATTTCGAGGAAAAAGTTATGGAAAAATTTATTGCTATGAAAGACCGTAGAGCCGATTTTAATTTTAAAAAGTAATTGTAATGTATTAATTATTATGAACGCAATGTCGTAGTGTATTTCTTGAATAGAACTATTAAACTATTATAAATCAAATTTGTTTGTATTTGAAAATTTAAATATGTAGTAGGTACCTAGTTCCTGTAAGTTGTACCTAACTATTTTATTTTGACCAGAGCCGAAAGTCGGTAAGGTTGGTTTTTCCCATAATTTGAGAAGTTTGCCGACCAGCCCATCGTAAAAATTATTGCCCCTATTTGAGTATTGCCCTTCATTGCGTTTACCTGCGTAACGCCAATTTAATGTTTTCTACGAACTTGAAACCGTTTGCCGCGTCAAAAGCTTTGCCGTCATATTTGCCCATCTGCGTATATAAACCTACAATAGTTCTCAGCAAACATTCT
The DNA here is from genome assembly GCF_917563875.1 of Diabrotica virgifera virgifera. Lineage (NCBI taxonomy): Eukaryota > Metazoa > Arthropoda > Insecta > Coleoptera > Chrysomelidae > Diabrotica > Diabrotica virgifera. The sequence goes on from NC_065445.1 coordinate 218,991,099, forward strand.
AGGGAAAAAATTGCAAAGACACCGTTCAAATAGTAAATGGAAATCCACTTTGCACCCGATAGAAAAATGAAAACCCGGTGCCCCTGATCAAATTCCTACTAAATCCCTGAGGGCAAATTTTTGTGTGCAATTGTTATTATCTGCGCCCTCCCTGCTCAAATTCCACGAGCCGCCACTGCTAGGAGCACTCCCGAATCATAATTTATAATGTATATGCATTGTAAATCCCAAATGATGATTTCCAACGTTTATACATTGTAAATTATGATTCGGGGGTGCTCCTAGTAACATTTAACGTGTCTTGGTTTGTTTATTTCTACTGCATCTTGATTATAAATTTAGTATACAGAAGAGAAAGAGAAGGGGAACCGTTGTTGAAAGTTTCTCACTACGCTCAAGCGTGCTGGCGCGAAACCGCGGCAAAGCGAGTCGAAGGTAGGGATATTCAATCAACATGCTGTATCTCTGGTAATCTTTTACTACAAATTTACTAAAATTTTCAGAGTATTCTTGAACTTATTCACTTAAATTTAAAATAATAAAAAAAAATGAAAATTTCAAATTATCCCCCCTTAAACTCAGCAGCAAACTCAAAAGGCAGATTCACACCCAATAATGTTACTAGAAATATCACCAGATTCATCCCCGTTTTTTTGGTTAATCCATAAATAGTATATTATACTAATACGTCGCTGTATAGTTCTAAAAACAATTGTTTTTTTTTATATAAATGCAGACTAAACATTAAAGAGTAACGTAGAAAACACAAAAAATCGCCGATATAACTGCTGAGTAGGTACTTAACCTATGAAGTTTAAATTTCCTTAGTAGGCAATGGTTTAGAATAAGAATAAGAGCTCCTAAAAAAAGAGTTAGCGGTGCCCGGTAGAGTAGACCTTCCTCACCTGTGTTCCTCACCAGCCGCCTCTGGCATACAAAACAGTAGCACAATAATAATACGGTAGTCGGATGTTGAGCCATAATTGCAAAAATAAATTCTCGAACACGCTTGGCAACACTGCATTTGATTTTTTGCACATGCGTACAAATTCTGACGTTTCTGCGCCGTCAACAAGAAAATTAAATCATTTCCCGTCGCCATAATCGCGGCGAGATTGTGAGAGTGTTTTGCAACAAAGAAATCGTCGTTTTCGACGAGGGGAGTCTCCTGCTCCCGATCATTTCGGCCTATTCGTTCCAACAAATCCTTTTTGTCATTCAAATTTGAGAAATTACTGTTATTTTACGGTTTTTTCTTGTTTGGGATTTTATAAACATGGCTTTTTAAAATGTCTGCCTTCAAATTGTGCATAGCCACTCCTTGTGGAGGAGCTTCAAACTCCAATAAATTATCATCTACTTATACTGGAGGACGTCGGGATGGAGAAGAAAGGAAATCGCAATTTGCCTCTTGCAAAAGGCTCCACTACTGATTCCAAAAAAGGTTTGTATCTGTGTAACGAAAGGGTCACATGTACAAGGTCAGTTCAATACATAATTTGACTTGATTATGTACAAACATGATTTACAAACAAATATCACTGTTTTTAATTATATTTAAAAAATAAATACTTTCGATAATTACGTAACATAAAACTTTGGCATAGAACAAATTTTCAATTTTGCATTTTAGGCCAAAATGTTTTTTATTTTAGAATGATTTGGCATCTTTTGTAGTTAGTGTATTACATAGATTTAAAAATCGGCCAAGAATAATAAGGTATTTTATTTTTAGATTAGATAAGGTCTTATCTCCAGCACATGTTAATATTACAATTATTGGGAACTTATTGAAAATTAAGATATTTTAAAATCATTAACAAACAAGGTCAAAGTACAAATAAATAGTACACATGTTTTTATGTGTCAAGTGACATTTGTAGCGTAGCAAATGCTTACATGGATGGCGTTATGCATAACTCGACCAAGCGCCATTTCTTTAATATCGAGATAACAGCGGATTCTGGTGACACATAGCTAAAACTATCTTGGAAAAAATCCCTGTTATTTTCACGTTAACAGTTACTAAGAAAAACAAAATTAAGCCAAGCGACATTAATCCACTTACCATTAAGCAACCAAGAAACGCAAAACTTTGAAGCCATTTATCTCAAAACTATGTTTTGGCGCTTGGTCGAGTTATGCATAACGCCGTCCATATGTGCCAGTAGGTACACATCAACATCTATTCCATCCATTGTCAGATGTAAGCCTCACTTAGTGTGTCCATTCATATCTGTTTGCTCTTTTTTGCATCCATTTGTGGCCAGCCATTTGTTGGATGTCATCAGTCCATCTTGTTTGAGGTCTGCCTCTACTTCTTTTGCTTGCCCTTGGTCGCCACTCAAGAATTCGTCCCTTGTCTTCCATTCTTCCTATGTGTCCTGCTCAGTTCAATTTTAATACAGCAACCTGCTGGATCACATCTGTTCTTTTGATCTTCTTATCCCTTCATTGGACTTGAGATCACTGAGCTTAATGTTGAGCATTCTCTGTTCCATAGCTCTCTGAGTCACTGTACATCTGGTACATATATAATTTAATTTATATTTTTCAATATAAATAAGAAGGCATATACAATAAACTTATTATAATCTGGTGTGGGAGATGCCTGAAATATGCCAAACTAACAAATATTCTGGATTAAGGAATTAATATCTGGAAAGCTTGATGTATCACATCATGAGCGAAAATTTGGCCTTCAAACACTGCAACAGCCCTGAGGCTAGCTGATGTTTGCAGATGATATTCTGCTAATAGCTGATAGGATAGATGAGTCCAAAGAACTCTTTAATCAGCTCTACCTTTGCTTGTTAGAACGAGGATTGAAAATAATTATATCCTAAACCCAGACGATGACAAATCTTGTAATCAGAGAAGATATATATCGTCGGCTTACTGCCAAAACCAACCAACTCCATTTTAAAAGTTTTGGGAAGTCTACCTTTTAAACTTTAATTTGAAATTAACAATCGACTGAATTTAAAAAAATTATTTAATAACTGAAAAATATTTTTGTCACATTTTTCAATTATTAAATCATTATTTAAATTCAGACGATTTTTCATTTCAAATTAAAGTTTAAAAGGTAGATTTCTCAAAACTTTTAAAAATGGAGTTGGTTGGTTTTGGCAGTAAGCCGACGATATGTTCATATAAACAAGATCGATAGACTAGATCTTCTTTAGGTGTTGTGTCCATATTAGATGTTGGCCATCATCATGTTTACCAGCTCCTGAAACTTTTCTCTCTATCGGTTGCTGCGAGAAATAATTCTGCTGTGGAACCACACCATTATCTAATATTATGCAACCATGAAAACTTCTTTCAACCAATCCTTCTCTTTCCCTCCACCTTTCCTTGGATTCTAAGGCGAAGTAGATGGTATTTAGGTCCTCTAATTGTATGGCCGAAGTATTCTGTTTTTCTCCTCTTTATGATGCTTATGAGCAGACATTCTGAATTCATCATTTGGCCAAACATAACATTTTAGGACCTTCTTGCGAATATTCATCGATATGTTTCTGTTACATAAAACTGGTTTCCAGGTCATAGCAGCGTTACATGATATTTCGATCCTGGTTATTATCTCTTCATCAGAGTCGTGTAGATTAGGTAATGGTCATACTCTATAAATACCTAGGTCATGAGATTCACATAGAAAAAGATAACCAAACTGTTGAGTTTCTCTGCTGTGAATTGTTTTCTTTATGTTATGCCCTGAATTCAGGTTTCGGTTTTAATTAACCAGCTTAATGTTCTGGAAGAAGCCCTTCCACACAATCTCCTGGAGGACGCTCTTCTTATCTGAAGATTATTCAAGAGACTAAAACTAAAGAACAAACACTCCCAATTTCTACATAACAAAGAGTAAATTAACCAGGGTTTGTTGTCCATTCATAGTAATGAAACATTTTATCCTAAATCAATCCATCTTTTAAGAAATAAATTGGCAAGATATCCTCTGAAAAGCACAAGTATATTTGTCTATCTCAATATTTTAAAAAGGAATACATATATTTCTTTAATACTGTTCTGTAATATCCTACAATGTAGCTTATCTGGAACATGTTATCATCAGTGCTACTTATCATAAAAATCTGACATTAGACAATTATTTGACTAAATGTCATTGACTGACAGTATAGAACTTACAATAATTCATCCTTTACTACAAAATATAAGAAACATAGAGCCATAGGCCTCCATAAATCTCTTTTTTAAGGAATCTTTCTTGTTGGAACTTACCACGCTGAGCAGATGAGTTGTGAATTATTTAAAATTCTCTCATCTTAATTTCCTCGGCATCCTGTTTGATTTATAAATTTTGAAAATCTCAGGAGGTGTAACCAAAGAAAGTATTCCACCTGTTGTCAATCTGGTGATATGGAGACGATATTTATTGTCGTTTTCTGTGCTACTTCGATTGATAACTTAATTTATTTTTTGGTAGAGTTCATCCGTGACATTTCTTTGCAATTCGGAAGGGTCCAAAGTATGATACGTGGATAAGTCGGAGAGAAGAGGATATGGGACTACTGATGAGGGGGAAAAGACCTCCGAAACCGGTATAGACTCTTCATGCACTCTCAGATTTATCCAGAGTATTATGCAGCTGCTGCATTTTCGTGTTGTAAAGAAATTGAAAATGTTTATACATTTTTAATTCATTTACTCTTTTGTAGGAGTATTAAGGAATCTTTCTTTGGAACTTTTACCACGCTGAGCAGATGAGTTGTGAATTATTTAAAATTCTCTCATCTTAATTTCCTCAGCATCCTGCTTGATTTATAAATTTTGAAAATCTCAGTGGTGTAACCAAAGAAAGTATTCCACTTGTTGTCAATCTGGTGGTATGGAGACGATATTTATTGTTGTTTTCTGTGCTACTTCGATTGATAACTTACTTTCTCTTTTTTCTCTCTGGAAGCATTTTTACATGTACAGTACAACCTGCCATATCCGGACCTGTCATATCCGGACGGTTCTGCCGTCCGCATCTACCGAAATATACTGAGAAAAGCAGTCCTGCTGTTGGACATCGCACCGTCTCATCTCGACACAAAAGAACTAAAAGATGGCGAAATAATGTATTGTTATGACAGTTCTGTAGATTGTTCCTACATAGAAAGGGTCCCTCGACGTGAAAGAAGAAGTAGTCACGTACGAGAATATTCTGGATGTCATGGAATAACCCAGAAATGTCTGGTGACATCTAGAACGTCAGAAAACTATATAAACATTATGTGTTTGACATTCTATAGTTCAGTTGTATTTCAGTATTTGAAGTTAAAAGTTGTCATTGTGTAAAAGTTACTGTAATCCTGTTTGAGTTGAATAAAGTATTTTAAAGAAGTTGTAACATTGGTGACAGCGGTGGGATAAGAAGACATTAAGTAATTTGTATATGGTCAATACAAGATCTACTAAATTCGAGAAAGAAATGGATACATCCGGACCACCAGAATGGTTTTTAAAAATGGAAGAGTTAAAAGAGAAACGTAGGCAAGAAGAGAAAGAAAATGAAGAGAAACGTAGGCAAGAAGAGGAGGAGAGGCGTAGACAAGTAGAGGTAGAAATAATAAATAGTTTGTCACAAATTCAAGAAAGTTTTACATTAGAGGTAAGTCAAATTAATAGTAGAATAGACACATTAGAAGAAAAACAAAGCTATTTAGATAATAAACTAGAACAGCAACAAAATGATTTAAAGCAACAACAAGATAATTTAAAATCTAGTTTAGAAAGACAAATAGTTATGTTAGAACGAAAAATTAATACCCAAGCTTCTTTATCTCGTATTGTTTCAGTAACGAATGTCGAATCTGAAACAGCCCCTTCATCTTCACATCCCCTAAATCTTCTTGAATCAGGCACAATCAGAAATAGCAAAATTTTGAAACCACCCACCTTCGATGGCCAAACAGCATGGGAAACGTATCGTTTCCAATTTGAAGCTGCAGCTAAAGCAAATGGCTGGACTGAAAGAGAAATGGCAGCTTCCTTGGTGGTGTCGCTTCGAGGTCAGGCAGCAACCGTCCTTCAATTTCTTCCTCAGGATTCACCTAGTTATGACTCACTTGTTCAAGCTTTAGAAACAAGATATGGCCAACAACATCTGAAGCAGGTTTTTCAAAGTCAGCTTAAAGTTCGGCATCAAAAACATAACGAGAGCCTACAAGAATTTGAATCTGATATTAAAAGATTACTACATTTGGCATACCCTCAGGCACCTAAAGATTTTCTTGAACAAATCGGTATACAGACATTCATAGACGGACTACATGATATCGAAATGCAACAGGCTCTCCGATTACAACACCACAAAACGCTAAATGGAGCACTAGTTTCAGCCCAGGAGTTTGAAGCGGCTAAAAGTATTTCAAGATCTCGCCCAAGATTAAAAGAAATAAGATTTCGAGAAGATGAACAAGTCCCTACCACAGATAATCAACAACCTATTTTGTCCCAGATCTTGAACATACTCCAAAATCTTCAACAAAATCAACAAAAAGCTCAAAATCAAAACAGAAGATGTTTTAACTGCGGAAGAATTGGACATTTGCAGGTCAATTGTAGAAGTGGATCCCAAGCGAGAAAAGAAGAATACAATAATGATGTCAGAAGGTCGCCTAGATCGACATCCAGAAGCCCATCATATAGTCCTACTAGAAATATTAGTAGAGATAAGTATGTAAGAAGTCGATCTCCTACAACTGACCACAGATATTCAAACAATAGCCAGGGAAACGAATAAAAGTCGACACTAAGGGGCGGGCGTCGGCTGAATCTAATAAAAGCCCCCAAATTCGCAGTTATACTTTAAACAAAAATGAACAGAACTTATTACTTAAGGGCTACGTTGACAATCAAAAATGCACTTTTCTTATTGATACCGGTGCAACAAGATCTTTTGTTCGCAAAGAACTTCTGAACAGAAAACTACAGCCATGTAAAACAAACTTAGTTCTTGAAACAGCTTCAGGTCAAACTATTCCAATTCATGGAGAAGTAACGGCGACCATAAAGATTGGCAACACCTTGATAAAACACATATTTCTTGTAGCCGATATTAAAGATGAATGCATTCTTGGAATGGACATTATGCAAAACAAATTTATCATAGATCTTCAAAATAAAATTTTGTTTATTGAAAATGAAGAAATAGTCCTAAATTTTGAAGAGTCTACACCTCAAGTAAGAGTTATAGTTAGTGAAGATACAGAAATTCCTCAAAATTCTGAAAGTGTAGTCCTGGCGAGACTGAGTCAAAAACCTGAAGGTTTACATTTCGGCGTTGTTGAAAGCGAGGAACTTGTTAATGACGGAATCTTGATAGCCAGATGCCTCGTGAATGTAGATGAGATAATTCCAGTAAGGGTTGCTAATTTGTCCAAAAAGCCTTTTAAGTTGAAGAAAGAACAACAAATAGCACTCTGTACGCCAATAGAAAAAATAATCAAGTGCGAAAAGTATTTGAAAAAGAATACAGCTTTAAGTTACCAAGTTGACGCTAACCTGGCGAAAGAACTGATCAAAAATGTTGATCACTTAACAACTGAAGAAGTAGAAAAAGCTAATGAATTTATTAATGAAAACTACGACATTTTTGAATCCGAGAAATCTACAGGGCGTACTAGTCTAGTTCAACATAGAATCGATACTGGAGATGCAAGACCAATTCGTCAAGCCCCACGCAGATTACCGTTTGCTAGACAAAAAGAAGTTGAAAACATAATACAAGACATGATAAATTCCGATATCATCGAAGAAGCTTCGGGCCCCTGGTGTTCACCAGTAGTCTTAGTAACTAAGAAAGACGGATCTACTCGTTTTTGTGTAGACTACAGAAGATTAAACCATGTTACACAAAAGGACAGTTATCCATTGCCACGAATAGATGATACACTAAACACTTTATCAGGTGCTAAATGGTTTTCGACTCTAGATTTAAAAAGCGGCTACTGGCAAGTAGAAGTACATCCTGATGATCGAGACAAAACAGCTTTTTCAACTGGCCGTGGTCTCTACAGGTTTCAGGTTCTACCATTTGGTCTTTGTAATGCTCCAGCTACGTTTGAACGCCTGATGGAAATGGTTTTAAGAGGACTTACTTGGAAAACATGTCTAGTATATCTTGATGATATAATGATTATGTCCAAAACCTTTGATGAACATCTGAAAAACTTAAGCGAGGTATTTGAAAGACTGCGAAATGCCAACTTAAAGCTTAATTATAAGAAATGTTCACTATTTCAAAGAGAAGCGTACTATCTAGGACATATCGTTTCAGCAGATGGAATTAAAACTGATCCAGAGAAGATTTCAGTTATTAAAGATTGGCCTAAACCAGGAAATAAAAAAGAAATTAGAAGTTTTCTTGGACTCTGTTCATATTACCGAAAATTCATAAAAGATTTTGGCCGCATCGCTAAGCCTCTTTATCGACTAACCGAAAACAACATTGAATTTGACTGGACACCGGATTGTCAAAATGCCTTCGTAGATTTAAAAAAACTACTTACAACAGCACCTATTCTAGCCTATCCACGAGAAGATGGAAAATTTCTGTTGGATTGTGACGCATCTCAGCATGGTATTGGCGCTGTATTATCACAAGAACAGGAAGGTGAAGAAAAAGTTATTGCATATTTTAGTAAAACCATAGGAAAGGCAGAAAATAATTATTGCGTTACCAGAAAAGAGCTCCTAGCTATTATAAAAGCCCTAGAACACTTTCATACCTTCCTTTATAACAGAAATTTTACAATCAGAACAGACCATAGCGCTTTGCAGTGGCTAATGAATTTTAAAAAGCCAGAAGGACAAGTGGCTCGATGGATAGAGAGACTCCAACAGTATAACTTCGACATAGTACATCGAAAAGGGCGTCTCCATAACAATGCCGATATTCTTTCTAGGCGACCCTGTTTAGAACGACAATGCCAGTACTGTAAAAGACTTGAAGAAAAAGAGAGCGTTACTGAAGAAGTAAGTCTCTGCATGACCACGGTTGAACAGGAAGAAGATAATGATCAGACTTCCCTGGAAAACATTAAGAAGAGTCAAAAGAAAGATAATGACGTAAGAGTCATACGAGAATGGCTTAGAAAGGGAGTAAGACCTCTTTGGCAGGAAATATCTAAATATAGTCGAATTATAAAGGCGTACTGGGCTCAATGGGAATCTTTGCATCTTTCGAATGGTCTATTATATCGGAAGTGGGAAAGTCCCGATGGAGTACGTATAGTTCAACAAGTGGTACTGCCAAAATCACACATTAAAAGTGTGTTGCAAGAACTTCATAGCAGCCTGTCTGGAGGACATTTTGGGGTAAAAAGAACACTGGCCAGGGTTCGAGACAGATTTTATTGGATCAATTGTCGCCGAGATGTAGAAGAATGGTGTAAGAAATGCGACTTATGTAACGGTAGAAAAGGCCCTAGAACAAGAAGTCGTGGTAAAATGGCACAATATCTTTCCGGAGAGCCTTTTGAACGACTTGCAGTTGATATTCTCGGTCCACTTCCAACGACAGAGAGAGGTAACAAGTACTTAATGGTTGCAATGGATTATTTTTCAAAATGGCCTGAAATTGCACCTCTTCCTAATCAAGAAGCGACGACTGTAGCAGAAGCATTCATAACACACGTCGTATCAAGACATGGAGTTCCTTTAGAGTTGCATTCTGATCAGGGACGAAATTTTGAATCCGAATTATGGCAAGAATTAATGAAAATCTTGGGTATTAAGAAAACTCGAACTACGCCTCTCCACCCACAATCAGACGGAATGATCGAAAGACATAATAGAACTATTTGTCAATACCTCTCAATGTTTGTTGCTGATAATCAAAAAGATTGGGATACCCTAATACCTCTATTCCTGTTAGCCTACAGAAGTTCTGAACATGAAGCAACCGGTTATTCTCCATCAATGATGATCACCGGAAGAGAAATGAAGCTTCCTCAAGATCTTATTTTCGGAAAATTGCCTACCTGTGAAGAAGAACCTTCATCCCTGACGTACCTAGAAAGCTTAAGAGAAAAACTGGAAAAAGTCCACGAATTTGCTCGTAAAAGTTTGAAGCTTCAAAGTGATAAAGCCAAGTCCAGGTTCGATGTGCAAGCTACAGGGACAACTTTCGAAAGAGGTGATCCAGTATGGCTATACAATCCCACACGCAAGAAAGGACTTTGTCCGAAACTTCAACGAAACTGGGAAGGCCCGTACACCGTCTTAAAGAAAATAAATGATCTGGTCTACCGCATCCAGTTTTCAGCGAGAAGTAAACCCAAGGTAGTTCACATTGAGAGATTAGCCCCATATCATGGAACTGATCCACCCTGTTGGCTTCAACCAGACCCTGATAGACCAGTTATTCGAGGCGAATAACTATAAAGGAGGGAGCAGTGTTATGACAGTTCTGTAGATTGTTCCTACATAGAAAGAGTCCCTCGACGTGAAAGAAGAAGTAGTCACGTACGAGAATATTCTGGATGTCATGGAATAACCCAGAAATGTCTGGTGACATCTAGAACGTCAGAAAACTATATAAACATTATGTGTTTGACATTCTATAGTTCAGTTGTATTTCAGTATTTGAAGTTAAAAGTTGTCATTGTGTAAAAGTTACTGTAATCCTGTTTGAGTTGAATAAAGTATTTTAAAGAAGTTGTAACAGTATTATAGAATCTATAAAAGGGGTCTATCGACAAAGGTTATTGACGGCGTTGATTACTGGAATGTATGAAGGAGAAAACGTTTTAGAGACTATAAAAGAAGTGGTCTTGATTGATCGGATCAGTCTGTCACCACATTGATCCAGATATGGCAGGTTTTACTGTATTAGCTACTGTTTCAACTCATACTACATTTAATTTAAGTTGCGCATTAGGATGTGGGATGCATTATCAATCGTGCACTATAGTTTTTATAGAAATAATTTTTGATAGATAATTTCTAAACAAAAGTGCTAGATCAATGTGAGGTTAATTATCCTTACTGACTTTAGTGTCACTTAAGGACAGTCCCCTCTACTACAAGCAAACATTCAGCAACATTTTACAAGTAGGGTCAATCGGGGCTAATATGAAACAAAAATGTAAACTTTGCAATATAACTTATGATCTATTTGCCCCAAGACACAAACAAAAATTCATGTATGTATCTTTGTGTCCTTTACAAGTTGGTGGTTTCAAAAATGTTTTTTGTCATAAAATAAAAGCACAAAAAAAATAAAACTGCGTTTCACTTTAGCCCCATGAAAAGGGGCTATTATGAAACAGCAATGGGGCTATTGTGAAACATATACTTAATTGCCTTATTACAACCATTAAATTAATCAAAAAACATATCAGCATTTAGCTGTGTATGTAAACTTTCAGTACCTACTAACCTACTACCTTATAACTTAATTTTTATACCTACATTTTTTTGCATTTTATCACTTTGCAACTATATTGGCCAATTAACTGATACATTAAAACAATAACAATAAGATAGTTAAATATGGATTTAGGTAGGATTAATCTCCATGGAAATTAGTAATAACTAGGGAGCGGATTTATATGCGATCAATTTTGATGAAATATGCGCATATATATGCAGTAAAAAATTACGAAATATGCGCAAGATATGCACAAAAATTTAAAAAATGCGAAAATCGAGAAACCACAAATTTTCTGTTTTATTCTATTCTAGGGGGTTCTTTTAAAGAGGGGGCGGCAATCTTATTTATTATCTTTCAAATAAAATCATTATTTTTTATATATGCAATTTATTCACATTTTTTACAAAAACTTGTACCAATAGTTACTCTATTTAAAATAAAACAACAGTATCACTATTATATCTTCGATTATAATTCACTACAATGTGTTTCTCCTAATTTTTTACAAACATTTCCTTTGATCAGATAAAATATTTTTTTAACTAGAAAAACTCCTTTCAACATCAACAGAAGTAATTGGGGCGTATTTAAAATAACTTGTTAAAGCCGAAAATTCTGCACCAAAATCAATTTCAAAATTTCCATTAAAAATTTTGCATATTATGTCCTCCAAAGTTTTAAAGCCGTTTAAAGACGGGATCTGATCTAAAGCATGACTATTTCAATTTCCGTTAGAAAATCGTAAAACTATGGTTAAAGGTGTAAATTCTCTTAACAATAGGGGATTTAAAAGAATCACCAGAATTATAGCTATTCAATTGGGATAAGAATTGTACTAAATATAATAAAAGTAAGTAAAATTCGGATTTCCCGGTAAACCATCCTTCATCATTTTAACATCCTGCAATCATTTTATAACGGCGTACTATAAGCACTATAAGTACTTTGTGTAAAGATCGGGTATTTTCAAAGAAAAAATGAAAAGGCAGTGAATGAGCCGTCTCTCTTCAGGTAGTTCTCGAATTAATAGATAGGATAGCCTGTGCGGGGAAATATTTTGTGTCGAATTAAAAAATTTTTTTTTGGACTAAAATGTTTTTAAATAGGCACAACATATGCATGTTTCTTTAAAAATATGCAAAATTTAGTAAAGTTCTCAAATATGCGAAATATGCATGCAATATGCATTTAGCATAAAATCCGCTCCCTAATAATAACAATAACAGTTTACATTTGGAAGGTTTTTATAATTCAAAATAAGCAACATAAGCTACAATACAGAACTGGAAAAATGAATAGCTGAAATATGAACAAATTTGTGTATAGGCCTAAGCTTTTGCTAACTTCAGTCATTGTTCATACACATTGACACTTCCAGGGAATACATATGTAATTTTTCTGGACTTAAAAGTGGTTACTGGATAAGGTAGAACGGCAACTATTTCCATGAAATCTATATTGAAGATGTCACCTTCCTTATATACAAATTCCGTCATACAGCTGACTGAAAACTTCCAGCTGAAAAAATGCCTACCTTTGACACAGAATAAAAAAGGAAGAAGCTGCATGAATAAAACAAAAAGAAAAACAAAAAGACATAACTATTTTGTTTTTAAATGTGGTAGGCGGATACAAATTTTATAATGTAGAATATTTTGCTTAGAGTGTGTTTTGAAATAATACTGGAGAGTGTTTCACATTAGCCCCAAACACCGTTTCATATTAGCCCCTCGACTTTGGTGGATAATATTTTAGGTTTGGTCAGAGTTAGGACAAACATTTATAGCTAAAAATGCTCATTCACTCTAATGGAATGCATTGTAATTAAATGATTGTGTTTTTAAATGTATTTTTTAATGCCTGAGAAAAAGTTTTGGCATTCCGATTAAAAGTTTTTTTCCTTAAAATTGCAAGTCTATGATTTTTATATTTTTCTATACACAGTTAGGTGGATTTTGACTATGTTTGTTATGGGGTTTAATTAATTAATGTACTAGCTACAAAATGACATATACTCCACATCTTCATCTACTAAAACTTTAAAGTTATTTACATGTTTCAGATTAGCCCCAATGTTTTGTGTGTTTCACATTAGCCCCAATTGACCCTAATATTTAGGATTAACTAATAACACCTCACAGATGTGCAGATGCCATCATGACTGTCCTGTTTGATTGTATTGTCAGTCCTAACAGACTGATAAGTCGAGGCGAAAATATATCATTTTAACTATTTACTGCTGTTTGGACTAATTACTTTGTTTCTATAGTAGAACCTGTGTATATAACAATGTCAAGTCCGTTTTACAGTTCACAATATCCACATGTTGCTAAAGAAAGTACAAAAATTTCCTGAAAGAATTGTTTTTTTATGTTATGCCTTGAATTCAAGTTTTGGTTTTAATTAACCAGCTTACTGTCCCAGAAGAAATCCTTTGACATGATCTCACGGAGGTAAACCAAAAAAAGACTTGTCACAATTTCTGAAACCTCTGCCACTTTGCCATCTCAGTCTTTGCAAATCGTTTCACCCATTTGTCTCTGATGATATCCTCTCTCTGAAAATCACAAGACTTTCATCTATCATGAGGTTTTGAATAGAATACAGAGTTAATTATTTTCTATAATGACATACAATGCATCTTATTTTGAACATGTCACTCACTGCTAACTTTAACAGTTATTCAAAAATCATAAAAATCTAGCACCAGACATTATTTGACTAAATGTGTGAGTCTGAATTATGAAAATTTGGGAACTGTAATGGGTCTGAGATGGATAGAGGATATAAAAAGAATATTCAGTGGATGATGCTCAGAATAGAGATCGATGGAAGGAGTTGTGAGAGGCCTATGTCAAAAAATGGATGAAAGAAGGCTAAGAAGAAAAAGAAGGGACCAGTAAGATTTTACTCTTTGTTTCTTCACTTCAGATATGGATAGAAAAACACCTAATGTCTGTCCCACCTTGACTTTACAGTACACGAACATATGGCAATGCAATCCTTATGGGAGTTTTTAGCGCGGCGATGCCGATTTTCTTCAAAAGAATTTTCAATCGAACATTACCGGGTTCCTAAAAATGTATGGCCCTAAAAATGTTAAATTAAAACTAACCCGTTACAATCAATAGCATTGTAGTAAAACAATATTTTTCATTGTTTTTTGTGAGTGCTAGTCATTTTCGAAAAGTAATCAGCAATTTTATAATCGATATGCATAATAACTTTGTTTGGTTAAGAATGTTAGAATATCCAACATTAAAAGAGGATGTTATTCTATGGTTGTTAATTTATGTATTGACAGTATAGACAGTTCTGAAGTAATGCCAAGAAAAATATAAAATAGATTGTCAGTCAAGTTTTATATTGTCCTACAGTTGAGAATAAATAAATTATAATTGTTGATGATCAGTTCACCTAAATTAAATTATAACAAAGAATATCAAATAAACTTATAATTATTACTGATAACATTGTATTGAGTAACTGATTGTTTATTTGAAAATTTGGATCCTAATTGCAGTTGATTGTTATTCTTAATGACTGATTTCCAACCTGAAATTAATGTCATTTTAATGTATTTACACCCTCATTAAAATTTAGTATAAATTCTAAACTTAAAATTAATTTTAGTTAGTTAATTTTTTAGTTAGTTCATTTGATTCGCTGAAGTTCATTAATTATTGTTAGTTAGTTCAGTTATTTTTCGAAAAAAAAAATTGTTTTAGAAACCCTGACAGCCACAAAATGTCAATAATGTTAATTCCTAAGTTATCCTATCATTGGGACCATGCAAGTTCGGAAAAGCGACACCTGGTTTCTACGCTCTGCAAATTTATTCGCACATTTAATTATATTGGTCAATTATATTAGTCCTGGTTACTGGATAATTGTCAAGGCCATACTCCAAAAAAATAATAAGACAAAGTAAGATTCAGGTTATGTTATTAAAACGTAAACAATTGTATGTAGTAAATAAAATTAGTTATTAAAATGCAGTAGTGCAAGGAAAATACAATTAATTAAATTTACCTTTATATAATAATTGCATATCATACCAGTATCAAGGAGCAATATATAATTTTTCTTCTTCAATGACAGTGTAGTATGAAATGTACGTCAATTTGACAATTTCAATTGACATGAATTATTTAAGAAAGTTGCAATATTTCTCCACTATTCGCGCACAATCGTTTCACTTATCCCTTCCAAGTACTTGCACACCGTGAATAGAATAAATGTATATTTGCTTAAAACCTGTTTCTGATAAAATTTGGCATCACTGTTGGTCATGAGAACCTGTACTGTAAAGTCAAGGTGGGACACTATAGAAATGGATAGATTTAATATAGTGTTGGTAATATATTATTTGTTTTATTAGTTGTGCTAGATTTTCTTTCACTATTTATAATCCTACTGATTGTGTGTATCACTATTTTTTAACAAATTTTCTATAAGACTACCAGAATTTTCAAATCGAAATCCTCTAGAGTCTAGAGATATTCTTTTTATGAATGGATGGATTATCATCATGGTTCGATTCTTTATTCTCAATATCTGAAGCATTTTCATCAAAAAATCTGTGCTAGTGGCTAGGTTCAGCTAGTGACAAATTATTTTCCTCATTTTCACCACCTTCGTTGTAACAACCTTCATGATCTTTCTCATAAACTTCTTGTTCTCTCTCAATTATTTTTGAATCATTATCAAGCTAACTATACAATAATTCTAAATTATTGGATAAACAAGTTGAAAGAACTATGTAAAAGCTGATAAAGAAACAATAAAGCCAGTCACTCACAATACTGTTGTGTCATTCAACAAAATCTTCGATGATATCAATTCTGCAGTACTGCAGCGTAGAAACCAGTTTCTCTGTGGTAAAATTGGTAAAATTGTAACAATTTTATTGATCAAGATCAAAATTTTTGTCAATTTAGTCGAATTCAACAAAATTGAACAATACACAGTATCGTGAGTAGCCGTCTTAAGGCATTCTCATTTCTATGACTAGTACTCGTTTTTATTATTAGGAATGTAGTCAAATCAATATAGCCAGTGGTGGAATGTCCATGAAACTCATGTAAGTTTTTGGTTCCTACTCACCTCCATCAATGTGTTTGTACATTTTCAGTCTAACAAATTTGAAACATTTTGCAAGTATATTCGTCTTCAATCCTGAATGGGTTAATAAATTTGGGCATTTTTGAAGTATTTCCAAATGAACAAGTTTGTAAAATGAACACCTTTAAATATACACAACACTGAATATTTAACATAAAAGTTAAGGTGCCAATATTTAAAATGGCTGATAGCATGTTTCTGTTTTAGATGGCATTAGTAGTAAACCGTGGCCCCGCGGCAGTAGACGCCGCGAGTGTGCGGGCTCTAGTCTTAGTTCAAAACCGGAAGTATCCCGGAAACCTCAACCTCAGCGCGTTAAAACCTTTGATAAACGACCTAGGCCCCGTGGTGGTGGCTTGTGTGGAACCCTGGCTAGAAATGAGACGCCCAGCCTAGAAGATACAGATGACCACCAACAAGTGGAATTGGGTTCAGTTTTTTTACCAGGCAGTAAGAAGCAGAGCCTGAATCATTTATTGAATTTCTCTTACTCACCAAGAGACAGCTTCCACAGGTCTGAAAGGGGTCAAGGTAATGGGAATAATGTCAACAGGATGATGGGTACTAAGAAGCATAAATATAATAAGGAACACTTTTTACAAGCTAAGTAAGTATAAAGATTCGATATTTTTCGTGAAAAAAATATAATATTAATACTGCCGTCCTCAATTAAATCACGGTATCTGCAAAAAAAATGAAAATTGAGTTTTTGCTGTATGTGGTTTCCTTGTGACCTTATTTATGCTTCTGCAATGTCTGAATGAAAGCCGTATCATTTTATTTACTACCAAAATAAACAAATTGGAATATGCTGTATGTGCTAAATTTCAATAGTTGCTTAATTTAAATGCGGTATCTACAGAGTACTCAACTAAAAAGCGGTATGTGCTAGCGAGTATCATGTACTTGCCGCGTTTTAATTGAGCGCATCGCATTTACCGCGTTTTTATCGAGACTCGTGTTGTGACCTCGTATTTTGAATATTATGACATGTAGGTATTTTGCGTATATAATAAACAATTATATGTAAGCTATTTATTTTTCTTTTTTTTTTTTAACTATTATTCCTTGTAAAAAATCCTATTTGTAAATAAAATGCAGATGCGGCACTATTTCTGATGCAGTAATATGTCCGTTGCTCAATTAAAACGTGGCATATGACTTTTTTTATTTATAGCTTTGAAAAAACATGATTTTTTTAATAATATATTTTTAGGTAATGTTCATATATCATTAGAACATGTTTTGCGTTAAAAGGTTGTCAAAAGATATAGATGTTCTGAAGCTATTTTTAATATTAATATTTTTTGTATTTTGACAACGACACCCAATTTGGGCATCGAAACGTTAATAAAATCATTTTTTTAGTAAAATTGTAGCTTATTTCCCATCAAAACTAGTTAAAAACATGAGTCCTGAGAAAAAACTTTGAGAGCCGATTTCTCGGTTTTAAGTTGGCTGCACATACCGCATTTTATTTGAGGACAGCAGAATAGTTCCAACATGTAATTTTTGTATGGCCCAGAAATTGTCATGAACTTTTTTGTACTGTTTCTTATGCACATGTTCTTCATTTGTAGAATAGAATAGAATAGAATAGAATACTTTATTGGTATAGCTTTACAGCTGCCATCATAAAGATGGATATACACGTCAGATATACAACACAATATAGTCACAGACACATAATCAAATACCTATACATACACTTAAATTTTAGATTTAACATAATGTACATTGATAAATATGAAAATTATTAATATTAGACAGAACTCATAACAGCAATCTAGTTGCTAAGTATTCTTCTACACTGTAGAATGCATGTTTACATAGTATACTTTTCACAACTCTTTTGAATTTCACCGGATGCAAAGATCTAACTTCATTTGGAAGATGATTATATAGCCTGACCCCCACATAATCTGTGGACTTCTCAAATTTGGATAGTTTGTGACCAACAGTAACAAACTGATTGGCATTCCTAGTTGAGTATGCATGTAAATCAGAATTTCTCTTGAATGAATGTAAATTATGCTTAATATACAATATGGATTTCAAGATATATATGGAAGGCAACGGTAAGATATTGTTATTAATGAAAACTTGCTTACAAGTATGCCCAAAAGGAATATTGAAGATAAGTCTAATAATTCTCTTCTGTTTAATAAACACTGTGTCTGATTTTGTGGAATTACCCCATAACGTAACATTATAAGTAAGGTGACAATAAACCAAAGAATAATATACATTAATGAGAGTTTTAATACTGAGTGTTCTCTTCAACTGTACTAAAGCATAGAATGAACAATTTAGTTTCTTATTAACATATTCAACGTGAACATCCCAACTCATAAACTGGTCCAAGAATACACCTAAAAATTTTATGTTTGGAATATTTACAATTTCAGGAATAGACACAACTGGCATATTTCGTTTGCATCTAAAATGTATATACGATGTTTTATCAATATTCAGTTGTAGCAAGTTTTGTGTACACCATGTTTGGAATAATCTGATAACCCTTGACACTCTATTTTGAAGCTCTACGTATGTATGTGCTGATACAATCACAGATGAGTCATCTGCGTACATTACAATGTGGTCATGAGTAATATGATCGGGTAGGTCATTGACAAAAATAAGAAATAGCAGTGGTCCCAACACAGATCCCTGCGGCACTCCTACATCTACACTGAAGATGTCTGACCTTTCCTTGTTTAATTCAACATAGAATTTCCTCTCCAGAAGATATGAGTTCAATAAATTTAACATGTTACCTCTTATTCCGTGGACATACAATTTGTTAAGGACAAATTCAAATTTAAGACTGTCGAATGCTCTGGAAAGATCAAAGAAGATACCCACTACAAGAAGACCATCATCAAGATGCCTATAGACAGATTCCATAAATACTTCAGTAGCCCCCTCTGTTGATCTTCCGGATCGAAAGCCATGCTGTTCTGAACACAGTGCATTATTTTTGTCCAAAAACTGTATGATCCTAGTGTAGTAAGCTCGTTCAAAAATTTTTGAAATTACATTTAACAAAGAAATAGGTCTATAATTATCAATACAAGTGTGATCGGATTTTTTATATACTGGAACAATTTTACTTAATTTTAGGTTTTCAGGAAATTCACCTGTGTTGTATACTAGGTTAATTAAATATGCCAGCGGTTCTGATATAACATCCTTGATGTGTTTGATCATTCTTGTGTTTAATTCATCATTTCCAAAAGAATGTTTATTTTTAAGACCACAAATAATATCAAGAACTTCATCAGATGTTACTGGAAAATAAACAAAACTGTCTATAGTCCACCTATGTGATAAAGTACAGTTTTGAGGGTTATTGTCAAGCCTATTTTTTAGTGCATTATTTTTGTATCATCCATTGATGATAATTCGAACACCAATGTTGGAAAGATTTTTCATATGCTTTACTTGTAGGACTTGCACACTGAAGCAACTACATACAACACTTACAGAACTTAGAATTTATCCTTTATTACAAAATTTATGAAAAAAATGTTTTTCTCTTTCTGAAAGCTGTCATATTGTCTACCGTTACTGAGGCAACTACATACAACACTTACAGAACTTAGAATTTATCCTTTATTACAAAATTTATGAAAAAAATGTTTTTCTCTTTCTGAAAGCGGTCGTATTGTCTACCGTTTCAACTTATATTACATTAACTTAAGTTGTCCATTAATTTTATTAATCTGTATTGTACACATTGCACTATAGTTTTTATAGAAATAATTTTTGGTAGATTATTTCCTAGCAAAAGTGCCAGATCAATGTGAGGTTAATTATCCTTATTGACTTTAGTGTTACATAAGGGCAGTCCCCTCTACTACAAACCAATATTCAGAAAATTTTGCAACTTACATTTAGCATTAACTAAACACCTCGCAGATGTGTCAGTGCTTAAATACTCTTGAGACAATCTCTTTCGATTGTATTGTTGTCCTAAAACATCCTGTAACTCAAGGTGAAAATATGTCATTTCGCTCTCTTCACCATAACAGACTCAATTAAGAAGTTAAGAAGAAGTAAAAGCTAAAATATAAACCTGCATGATTTCATGGTAGTATTGGTACAATAATACGGCTATTCCACTCCACTGGTAACTGCTTATTCAAATATATCTTGCTCTGGGTTTGAATTCCTTTGTGCTTTTTTTCAGTTTCTGGTAAACATTTTTTGTCTCTGTTGGCTTATTTAGTTCTTGTAGTTCTGGAAGT
Organism: Diabrotica virgifera virgifera; assembly: GCF_917563875.1. Taxonomy (NCBI): domain Eukaryota; kingdom Metazoa; phylum Arthropoda; class Insecta; order Coleoptera; family Chrysomelidae; genus Diabrotica; species Diabrotica virgifera. Next base: position 219,011,865 of record NC_065445.1, read on the forward strand.
TATTTGTTCATATGTTCTCTATTCTTTCTTCAGTGGATTTTCTTTTTTTCTACTGTTGTATCAGCAAAAATGCATTGAAATATATACAGTGATGAGCGTGCTAATAACCGGCAGAAAACGCAAAAGATGGAAAACAATACATTGCAAAGTAAAGAAAGATGAAACTAGTAAAGGTGGAAATTATCAATATAAATGTATAAGTTAACATTACATTGTTTCCCACCTTTAGATGTATCGAAGGAATATGACAACTGTTAGTGTGACAGGAGAATTTTATAAAATACTCCCGTCACAGATGTCTAAAGGTGGGAAACTATGTAATGTAATGTTAATTTATACGTTTATACCGATAATTTCCACCTCTACTAGTTTCATCTCTCATTACTTCACAATGTATTATGTTTTCCATCTTTTGCGTTATTCTGCCAGTTATTAGCGAGCTCATCACTGATGGCATGCATATAAGTTTAGTCTACTCTACCAACAAATAATGGTAATATTCTCCTTCTCATAGGCATCTTTCAGTGCGTCACAGTTTTTCAATTTCTTTCTAACGCATTAAGTTGTAAGTGACAGAAAAAAAGGTACGTCCGTGGTCCGTGATTAAAATCATTTATAACATTTATTCTAGTTGTTGATAGATGGTGCTACAATCGAACAAAAAAATATTTATGTATTAGCTATACGACTATAATCTGTACAATTTATAAAACTATACAAATCAAAGAACATACCTTTTTATAAATGAAATAACACAATTGATTTGTTTTTATACCAAATTACGATTACGATTCTGACAACTGTCAGTTTTAACTAAAATGTCATGCTATGATATGATTCTCTACATTTTTAAAATCTGAAAGACTGAGAAGAACTTTAAATTATAGTCGTATTGATATGTAATAAGTAAATAATCGGTTAACCTAAATTTTTTTTCGATTATAGCGCCATCTATCAACAACTGGAATAACTGTTATAAATTGTATGTATCACAGACGTGCCTTTTTTCTGCCACTTGCGTCACACTGAAAAAAGTCTATGATAAGAACCATACATACAAAACAAAAATAACATTAAAAATACTTATTAGCAGAACAAAACTTTTTACTAGTACTATTAGTTTTAATTAAAAAAATTGTCTATTTTTTAAATAAAACTTGGTTAAAATTTTACAATGTTAAAAATGCTTGTACTTACCTCATTTTTTCTGTTATTTGCTATAAGACAATATTGTTTTAGCTGTCAATTTGTTGTTAATGATTCTGGCGATTACAAGCAATACTTGAACAACCCAGATGCCCTAGTTGACTGGAGCTTAGTGGAACAAGTAGTAAGTTTGTGTTTAATAAACAACAAATCTATATAATCATTAAATTAAATTATCCTCTACTTAACATTGGAGCAGGGCCTCGATTTTTGACCCTTCGCTTCGTTATCGAACGTATTCGTTTCTTATCTGTTTAGTATACGAAGCATATATGTTCGATAACGAAGCGAAGGGTCAAAAATCGAGGCCCAGGCGTGTGTTCGCAATTTGCTAGCGTTATTTTTGATTTTTTCTATTTATCATTGTAACAATCATTTATTTTATCATAAGATAAACTGTATTTTATAGATTTCAACTTAATGACATTTTACACAAAAAACTATTTGATTGTGAGTGACATTTACAAGTTTACATTACATTTCATTCATTTTATAGATTTGTGTAATTTTGTTTTTTCTTTACAATAATTAAAACAACTATCACATTTCATATCTCTAAATATACAGATGTTTTCAACCTGCAAGATTTATCGTCAAATCTTATTAAAAACAAAATAAAGGTGAGAATGGGAAACAGTCAACACAGGATTTATATTATAAAAATGTGTTGTGCTCTTCTGACTTACTATAATAATTTGAAGATTCAATATCTATTTATGTATGTTTCAAAATTATTATGCCATCAACTAACTTATCTCTAAGGGTGAAATCACAAATTAACATCGAATGGGATACACAAGGAAGGAGATTTTTCTCTCGGTAGAGAGAAAATATAAAAAATATTTTATTTTTGGAGACTTTATGATAATATTTCGCTTACCTAATATGTAGTTGAATTGACTAGAAATGGACATGTCTTGTAGATAATTTGTATGGAATTACCTTATGTAGGAAAAAAACCAGTTAAGATAAGATGCTGAGTTAGATGGGAAGATACAATATCCGCAAAATAAACCTTTAATCAGTTGTTGGATGAGGTATTTAAGAAATTTTACAGAGAAGAACAATATATTAAGATAACAAAACCTGAATCATCTGATTTTGAATGTAAATTTTATACCCTACTCTAATTAAGATATTTCTGGAGGTATTGGTATTTCACAAGTATGTCTGATGTGTTTTGTATATTAGTCATTTTTTCTAAGATTAACACTGCTTACAGTTGCAAAAAACTTATGTTTATAAGTATTTAAACTGAAGTCAAACAATTAGGAATGCAGGTCTTAGATTAAATGACATCATAACCCACCAGTACAAACTTGAGGACAAACAAATTCAACAAAATTCTTCCTCATATATTAGTTTTTTTGCTACCGTTAGGTTTAGCAGGAAAGCGCTGTTGCCGAATAAAAAACATAGGTGTATTTCCAAAACAGCTACCAGCTATACTGTTTCTCTTTGTCTTTAAGAGTGTGAAACAAAAATAACTACCTGTAATATAAGTAAGTCATGTTGTAATATAGAAGGTTATGTAAGATTTTTGTTTGTTTATTCTTTTTTCTTCTTCTTTTATGGCCTTTGGGAGCCGTGTCCCTTTTGTCATCACATTTCTTAAAGTTAACGCCTAACTATGGTTACCATACAACAAACCTATTACAAACCTAATCGACCAATCAAGTATAGGGAAGGGAAAGGGTTAAAAAATAAACTCGTTTAAATATAAACTAAATAAATAAAATATAATTTGAAAACAATAATTTGACATTATATTTAACATCCAATATTATGACAGACGTCAGTTACCATATACAGTCTCTCCAAATATAATAATGACGTCATAGAAACTTGTCACTAATTCTACCCAATGAAATGCTCACTGTAATAGGAATGGCATGTCAATAATGCCAAAAAAGTCTGATTATTCCCTATATATTTTTTTCAAATTTAGAATATGGCAACAAGGGGAAAATTACATGCATTCTTTATTGTTTGACTTTTCCTATATAATAATTATTATTAAACCTATACCTTTTTGTAAAAATCAAAGTCAATATGCTATATTTTCTTTTCAGAACATTCAAGTATCGGAATTCCCTACATGCCCGATTTGCCTATACCCACCTGTTGCAGCTAAGATGACTCGTTGTGGGCATATTTATTGTTGGTCTTGTGTACTCCATTATTTGTCGCTTTCCGACAAACCATCTAGAAAGTGTCCCATTTGTTTTGAAAATATTCAAAAACAAGATATGAAGAGGTAAGTTCAGAAGTTTATCTACAAATCATATTACTTATTTATCAGAATATAACATTCGTAAAATGTTTATAATATCTATGTTTATAATAAAAATATTTTGATAATAAAAATGGATGAGATCTTGAGTAATCAGTATGATAAATTGACAGCAATTTCATGATGTAGCAAGCTTTCTTAATCTATAAGTTTTTGTCTTGATATACCATGACCATGATATACTTTTTTCTTCTAAGTTTGTGCTGGGGTGTGTCCTATATTTCTTTTTCCTTGAGGATTCCACTCTATAGTAGGGTAGTATATGCAACACATGACTTTTCTTCTGAATTATGTGGTTGATTCAATCCCATTTTCTAGACTTGAATTTCATTCTCTACCCTCCTTCTGTTCAGTCAGGTGCAGGTGTATGGCGTTAGGCCAAAATATATAAACAGCTTTTCGTAGGCATTTGCTAACAAAGACCTGCAGTTTATCTATAAGGGGTTTTTGTCATTTTCCAGGTTTCACATCAGTAGAGTAGAACATTTATAGACTTGACATATGAAAAGAAGGCTATCAAGGTGCGTGCTGACTTGTGTATTTTTCTCCAATCAAAGTGAATAAGCAGACCGCGCTGTAACAAATTAGAATAGAATAGAAAAAAGCTTTATTCTCAGGATTCACAAGCTATAAATATAAATTGTCAGTAGAGAGAATGGTGTCAATTACAATTTATGAGGGTTGCTGAAACAACCTGCACTTAACATAAAAGTAATATTAAAATATAATAATAATAACAGTGACATTTAGATTCAGATAAGAGCCCTCAGTCTACCTGCAGGTCAGCTTGAAGGTATTCTTCCACTTTGTACGGTTCTACGTGTATGAGCAACTGTTGAACAGACTTTCTATATTTATTTATGTCAGTTTCTATTTTGATGCTGTAAGGCAGTTTATTAAAGAATTTAATTTATGCTGTGGTTTTCTCAGATGTTGTTAGTCTATATAGTTTATGAGATTGTTTCGTGTATTTGTATTATGGTTTGTTATGTGTTTCAAGAATTTATGTCTATTTTTAAAAATGAAAAGTAAGCATCATATATATATGTATGTTCCAGCCATTGTTAGTATGTTGAGCTTTTTGAAATTATCTCTACATGAATCCCTGTATTTCAAGTTAAGTAGAGTTCTGATTGCTCTTTTTTGTAATATAAAAACCTGTTCAGCGTTTCTACTCCCCCCCCCACCCCAGAAAATTATTCCAAATCGCATTACAGAATGAAAATTTGAAAAATATACAACTTGTTTACATTTTTCGTCCAAATAATTTGCTGTTATTCTGAAAGAGTAGCAGATAGATGCTAACCTGTTACAGATCTCATTTATATGTACTCCAAAATCTAAATTTTGGTCAATATGTACCCCCAGAAATTTTGTGCTTTGATTTAGAGTAACCATTTCCGATTGAATTAAGACAGTTCTGGTAAGGTACTATTATTTGTTTTAGTGACGAAACGTATATAATTTGTTTTTTCTGTTCAGTATGAGTTTATTCATATTGAGCCATCTCTGCGCTTTCTCTAATCTATTATTAGCGATATTCAATAAATTATTCAAGGATGACCCTATGTTAGTATCATCTGCAAATTCTACAATAAGAGTATTCTGATTGTTATCTGCAATGTCTAAAGCTAAATCATTTACAAAAGGGCTCTAGTCAGTAGGTGTTCACGAACAAAATTCTGCCTAACCGAACGAGCCGACAATTTTGGGCTCGTTCGGAGTGTCGGTAACCGTTAAAAGATTAAAAGCGACCATTTGCTTGTTGATGTTCAGTGGGTACGGTGCATACACCAGATTCTCTGCTACCTTGGTCGGCCAAACACTGAAATAAAATAAGCAGTACGTGAGAATGTGGCGAATATAACAAACACTTCGAACAACCTGGGCATCTCCTTGTTTGTGCGCGCTCGGCTCGTTTGATGCATTTGGAAGAAAATGCTCTAGTCAGTACACACCTTTATGCATCATATCACAAAATCTTGCCATGCCATACCATGCCATGCAAAATCACCATGCATTAATGAAAAAATGTGTCTTTCGAGAACTAAGAGTAACGGTTATGGTTTCGTTTCCTGTGTCAAATAACATAGCCTATTGCTGTTGTCGAAATAAAATTAATAAGTTCTCTGTATGTCCCATTTTAGAGATATGCATTTGATCCCATGTTGAATAATACTGCATTCATTTCTTCAACATAGATGGTATACAATTGATTTCCAAAGTGTTGAGTACACATTGTTTGCCTTAATTAACCTTGTGAAATTTGAACTTTGGTAAATCATTTAGCTTTTGGAAATGACGGCCAAAATAATTTGTTTTGGTTATATTGTCAAAAGCAAACAAAACATTTTAAACAAGTATGCTATAAGTATTCACTGTTAGCAAACTTGAATCAACAGTTCACTGTAATATCCTTCTTTCTCTTCTTCCTCTTTATAAGCAATTCTGCTTGTTCATTGGCGGATTGATTCCTCTATGAAAGGTTGTCACTCCATCTTTTGCATGGTAGGTCAATACTTCTACTGATCAGTGATTTATCTCTTGCTATTTTGATCAAATGTGTCTCCCGCATTTTGTTTATGTGGTTATTCCATTCTTTTTTTGAAGTTATACTTCTTTAGGCGCGATTGAGAGTAAAATTTCATAATACTGCGCGCATGCGCACACAGACAGTATGGCGTTTAGTTGCTAAATCTTTCAAGTTATGTACAGTCCGTCTAATTTACTTACCGTCGCACGTCATTATCTACGCCAGAGATCTAAGTTGACATAGTTGCCAAAGTATAAAAAAATCCTGAATCCATTTTAAATCAAATAGATCACATAATTATTGTAAACGTGGATTATACAACAAAACAAATTAATATTCAATGTAAATAAATAAAAACTTAAGAAATAGAGAACAATAATTAAGTTATAATCTTTTAAGATTTGCAGTGCAAGCGTTTTTGCACTGCATTGTTAATAATTATTGAAAAACGGCTCCGAACTCTTGGGAGAAGCCGATAGGTTTCTTTGTATATGTCTACAATAACAACTAAAAAAGTTGTCAGATACCTGGATTATTCCAAGTGGTGATAAAATTAGGTGAAATTTATATTTTTATAGTAGAGGATCTTTTTATAGTAAAATAAATAATAAAAACAGTAAATATAATAGAACAGATAGTTATAGTAAAGAATATAAACAAATATGAAGTGTCACCTTCTGCACCTTCTAAAATGTCACCTTAGTTCGATTACAGTTACAGTGTGTTCCGAACAAATGTGCTTCATAAAAACGCTTTATAATCCATTTATACAAATTAAGTGACTCATATTACTGTGTATTTCTTTAGGTTAACATGAATAGAAATATTCAAATATTATTTCTATGCGTATATAATAAAATATGTCTAGTGGCTGTAATTCCAGTGTACTCGGCAAAATTATTCTAAAAAAGAACACACCTACCGCCAAATATTTCGTGTTGGTATCATGCGACGTCACAGGCTATGACGCGGATGACGTGCAACAGTTAGTAAATTAGACGAAGTATATAAATATATCAGTGCAAGAAAAGGTGTGAAAAGAATTTAGTGTTTTTAGTAAATATATTTGTTATAATTTTTGTGTCTTTGGATTTGTCTTCCTCGGAAGTCAGATGAGTATTATTAAAACATTTTATTGTATATTTATTATACTTCACCTTGTCTGCTTGTTACCGTGAATTGTCATTAGGTACGTCCGAACCAATACAGACACAGTCCTCGTAGCGTATTTGGTTTAGCATTCGGCCAGAGATCGAGAGGTCTTTTTTTATTTTTTTTATTTATTTATTTACGGGATTACCCCCATTACAACACATACAGTATAAAATCAATCTCTGTAATATCTACTAAACTAGAGTAAAATAAATCTTAATTACATACTTATTAAACAAAAACGAAATATTAATAGTTATCGATTACACATATTACATCTATTACACAAATCAGTTCAAATAAATAAAAAGTACCTGTCAAGCTCTTTTAATCCGATTCTTAAAACCAGCCAAGGAGACACCAAACATTTCCAAGTTATTCTCGTTTATAATTTTTAGTGTTCGCTAAATGGGCGAATGCATACCATAGTTTGTCTGATGAAAAGGTATATAAAACAAATCAACATGTCTGAGACTTCTGGAGGGAACATATAAATTAATAGATTGGAGAAGTTCAGAACAACAAATTAAACCATTTATTAATTTAAACACAAATACCAAATCAGAGTTATCTCGTCGAGTTTTTAATAAATTCATATTAAGTGTTTTTAAAATAGAGGTATAATCATGATTAGTAATGCGTATGTTTAATTTGTATGCACAATATCTCAAAAATTTATTCTGCAATCTCTCCAACGTAGTAGAATGAGCTTGGTATTGTGGAGACCATACAATAGATGCATATTCCACTTTAGATACAACCAAAGCATAATATACCGTTCTTAAAGCCCCTACAGATAGTCTCAGACAGTTGCGAATGATAAAGCCCAAAGATTTTGATGCATTTACTGTTACACTATTTATATGTTGCACAAAACGCAACTGCTCATCAAATGTGACTCCTAAGTCTTTTATTGTTTTAACATAAGACAATTCATTTTCATTAATTGTGTAAGAAGTATCATATTTTTTATTACCTCTATAAAAGCTTATATAACAGCATTTAGCAACATTTAAATGCAAAATATTATTCTCACACCAAATACTCAACCGGTCTAAATCTTCTTGAATTAATGTTACATCAACATTTGAATCTACGGATTTAAATAATTTCAAATCATCTGCAAACATCAGGAAATCGCAATTTCTAAAACACTCTGATATATCGTTCACAAATATATTAAATAACAAAGGTGAACAGTGAGCTCCTTGGGGTACTCCTAATGTCACATGAATTATATTTGAATTAAAACAACCTACTCTCACCTGCTGTGTGCGATCTCTTAAAAAGCTATTGAACCATTGTAAGGATTGATGACTGAAGCCAAAAGCATTTAATTTTCCCAATAACATGTTATGATCTACTCTGTCAAATGCCTTGAAGAAGTCAGTATAAATAGTATCCATCTGACTTTTATTCTCCAACGCGTTTAATATTTTTTGTTCAAAGAGTACTACATTTGTTACCGTTGATTTATTCTGAGAAAATCCATGTTGATTGTGTATTAGACGCTCTTTACAATAAAATTTTAATTGATCGTGCAATAGTCTATCAAAAAGTTTTGGTATAGAGGATTGTTTACAAACGCTTCGATAATTTGTTATGTCTTGTTTATTACCTGATTTAAAAATTGGACAGATATAAGAGTGCTTCCATAAAGTTGGGAAAACTTATGTCTTTAATGATGACTCAAAAAGAAGATATAAAGGATTAGTTAGTGAATATATACAGTTCTTTAGAAAGTAATCGGGAATACCATCTGGACCACTGCTTAACTTATTGGGTAGGGATAAAATGTTGTTGAAAATATCTTGAGTTCGAATCTGGAGCAATCCTATACTTTTTTTTATTTTTTTGAAAGCGGTAAACACAAAATTAGTTTGGTGTTTAAAAAAAATTAAAACAAACTGTTTAAAGTATATTTATTTTTAAGAAATCATATAATAGAAGTATAACTTCTTACCTGCGTACAAAGTACACACACATTCTTTTTTTTTTTTTTCTATTTAGTGTCCATTCGTTTATACACTTTATGTTACATTTTTTTCTAATGTCTTGACTCCTCTTCAACGCTACAACGTATTTCCTGTAACTCTTCTCAGTCATCTCATTTTTGTGATTTCTAGTAGTCTTTGTGTTTGGCTGTAACCGGTCTTGTTTCTCATGCATATGTCACGATTGGTCTTACACTAGCTTTATAAATTCTTGACTTCATCTCAGTCTTAATATGTTTAGTTTCTCCATATACTGTTTTTGACGCATCTTGCCAGTCTATTTGCTTTTTGTATGTACTTGATTTCCCACTTTGTCCAGATCTCCGTAGCTTGACAATGTAATTCCAAGGTAAAGTTTTCAACCTAATATAAACATTAATAATACTGAAAAATATTAATAAAAGATTTTTAATTGAAAACTTATTGGTCCATTTCCATGGTAACACCTCCATGGCTTCTAAAATTTGCAAGTTAGATGGATGCTGCAGTTAAGAAAAAAGGGAATTCTAAAAAGTTGCAATTCACATCACAACCTCGTCTGCAGCTTGGTAAAGTTCCAACGGAAAAATGGACCAAGTTACTTTATAGTAGTAATACTAATAAAATATTGTCTTCACTGCAGCATCCATCTGGCTTTCAATTTTTAGAAGCCATGGAGGCTTTACCAGGGAAATGGACCAATAAGTTTTCAATTAAAAATATTTTATTTATATTTTTAATATTTTTCAATATTATTAGGTTGAAAACTTTGCCTTTCAGTGGTAGTCCGTTCTTTAACGGTAAAATATTGCAAAACCTCTAAATTGTAAGAACCGCTTGAATTCACATGAAATTTGGCATACACATAGCTAACAAGTCAAAGAAAAAAAAGTGATATTGTGCCGATATGTGCTTTTGCCCTGGGGGTGGTTTTCACCCCCTCTTGGGGATGAATAATTTTCGTCCAAAGAAAGTCAGGAAATGGATAAACTGGCTAATTTTAAGTAACTTTTGTTCTATAGAGTTTTTTCACTAAGTCAATACTTTTCGAGTTATTTGACAGCGAATATGTTCATTTTTTCAACAAAGTAACCACGCTTTTAGACGGTTTTTCGCAAATAACTCAAATAGTAAGTATTTTGTCGAAAAGACATTCTTAGCAAAAATATAGCCTGTAAAAAATTTAAAAAAAATGGTGTATAAATGACGTCTCTACACCAGAAGCAGAAGCAGAGTTATAGCTAATGAAAAATAGGTTCATATTCGTCAAATTCCAAATGAAATACTTTAACGTGAAATAACCAAAAATTAAGCACATTTCGGGGAAAACTCATTACAACTTATTTAAAGTGTTTAAAAAAAAGCTTCATTTTTGTTTCATAAAAAAAATTTCTAGCATCAAAATTAAACAAGTTCCGCTCAAAATAAAGTTAGTCCCTTTTGGTTTTGGTAAAAAAATCGAGAAAATCACCCCCTAATTAGTATCTTAAATGAACTTATTCGTTACGGACTTCATAAGTTTCGTGACTCCTGTATATATTGTTTATATGATCTGTAAGTTTCATCGGTTCAAAGTCCTTATTATTGAAAGAGCTGTAGTTAAAATGGCTTAAACGAGTCACTGATCACGAATGTATGCAAATTTAGAAACACCAAATCTTAATCAATTTTTGTCCAACAGTAAAACAAAAAAATACATGATATTCAGAAAATCAAATCTAACTTTTTTGTTTTTCGAGATTTTTGGTATCTCTAACAATTTTTAAGTTATTTTGAAAAAAAGGATGTTTTTCAAAATTTAAATTTTTAAAAATTTTATTTTGAAACCAAATTTTTTCAAAAATAAACACTTTGAATCGATGAAACTTACAGATCATAATATAAACACAACATAAGTAAAATAATCTGTGGAGCGGTAACGATTAATTTAATTTAAGTTGCTAATTAGGGGGTGGTTTTCCCGATTTTTTTTTTGCAAAAACAAAAGAGACCAACTTTATTTTGAGCGTAACTTGCTTAAATTTAATGCTAGAAACTTTTTGTAAAAACAAAAATAAAGCTTTTTTTAAACACTTTAAAAAAAGTATAATAGGTTTTCCCCAAAAAGTGCTTAATTTTTTGGATATTTTACGTCGAAATATTCTATTTGAAATTTGGTGAATATGAAACTATTTTTCATTGGCTATAACTCTGGTTCTACGAGATCCAGAGACCTAGCTCGTACACCATTTTTTTAAATTTTTTGTAGGCTATATTTTTGCTAAGAACGTTTTTTTCGACGAAATTTTTTCTTTGACATGTAAGCTATATGTATGCCAAATTTCATGTCAATCCCTGCGGTTCTTTAAAATTTAGAGCAAAAACCGTGAAAGAATGGACTATGGCCAGTTGACGCCAGTCACCTACTTTGCCTTCGCATTGCAACTGAATAAAAATGGTATACATTTTTATTTTTAATTCTAAGGTATTTTATTTCCATTACTTGTTCAATACTGATACCACTGATTTCTATTTTACACCTGATTGGTTTTTTACTGATTACTAATATTTTAGATTTCTGAGATGAAATTTAATATTGAATTTTTTTGCTCTTATGTTAAATCTGTGGACTAATCTTTGCAGACTATCTTTATCTTGGGCTATCAATATTGCGTCATCTGCGTAACAGAGTATTTTTACTTCTTTGTTACCGATTCTGTATCCTCTTCCTTTGTTGCCATCCACGATTAAATTGAAGAGCACAGGACTTAACAAGTCTACCTGCCTTATTCCGCTGCCTATATCTATAGCTTCTGTAAGTTGTCCATCTATTCTGACTTCTATTTTGTTTTGATAGATGTTTTCCAATAGTTTTTATGATATCTAGGAGACTTCTTTTGAAGGGAGAGGTCTTGTTTCTCATGCATATGTCATTATTGGTCTTACACTGGATTTATAAATTCTTGACTTCATCTCAGTGTTAATATGTTGGTTTCTCTGTATACTGTTATTAAGGCATCTTGCCAGTCTATTTGCTTTTTGTACTTGATTTCCCACTTCTTTGTCCAAGTCCCTGCATCTGGACAGTGTAATTCCAAGGCATTTTATTTCAATTCCTTGTTCAATATTGATACCATCAATTTCAATTTTACATCTGATTGGTTCTTTCTTCTTCTACGGCACAGCAGCCCTAATTGCGGCCTCCTTTATTTTTAGCCTCCACCCTTGTTTGTCTGTGGCTGCTCTTTTCCATGCACGGACTCCTAAAAGTGCTTGAGCATCGCTGCTTACAGTGTTTTCTCAGCACGTTCTTGGCTTTCCAATCCGTCTCTTTCCCTGCATTCTGGCGTTCAGTGCTCTTTTTGGTAGCTTATCCTCTCTCATTCTTATCACATGTCCGGTCCATTGCAATATTTGTATTCTAATGAAGTCTGACAGGGGTGTTTCCTTATAAAGTTGATAAAGCTCGTTTACGTATCGAATTCTGCATATTCCGTTTTCCCTCACAGGTCCTAGTATTCTCCTCATTGGTTGTTTACTGATTACTATTGTTTTAGTTTTCTGATATGAAATTGTCGTATTGAATTCTTTTGCTCTTTTGTTAAAACTGGGCTAATCTCACTGTAATGTACAGTCGGAAAAATGAAAGAATACCCAAGAACGATCATATTAATCACATATTATTCAGATTAATAATCTATCTCTCTCGTTTGTTATTTATGAACAAAAAAGAGCAAATACAAAATATGTGATTGATGTGATCGTTCATGGGTACTCTTTCATTTTTCCGACAGTAAGCTATATTTTAGTAAGTTAGTTTTATTAACTTTGTAACTAATTAGTTCTGGTTTATTTTAGTGTGGTCGCAATTCCTTATACATCGTTTAACACAGATGAAACAATTACCTTCAAATTAATGAAGAGACCTCGAGGCTGTTTAATAGCATATCCTGCAGATGCCGAAACCAAAAACGAAAATGACATATTCAACATGTCAGATCAGGGTTCAAGAGATGTTTATTCCAAGTTACTTTTGGCAAAAACTGATGATGTTCTAACAATCATCGAGAGGGAATTCAACGAACTCAAAGAGGAGCTTAAAGACGACATTAGTCCAGAAAGATGTTTCATAGAGCAGGCTATGGTTTTGTTAAAAGAACGAGAAAGTGTAGTTTGTGGGCATGTTATTAAGAACGATCACAGTTTGGAACCATCTGAAGAAAATCAATTGGTAGATTCTTTAAAGGAAGTAGAAATTAGTGGTGATGATCAGTATAAGCAAATTACAGACGAAATTTTGGAAGATTGTAGCAGCATCCAGCCTGCAAAGTTTCATTATTTTTATCAAGGTTAGCTTATTTTTAAATTTAATAATAGTTGTTTACACACTTTCATACATTTACCAAAAACATTTCTTAGTATCATAGAAACGGTACCTACCCGAGCTAAAACTCGTTTTATGTACAACACGGGGCTCGCCGCGCCTTACCTGTGTACCTACAACTCGACAGTTGCTTTCTAAAACTTATAAGGGGAGTACAAATTTTATATTATTGAAATTTATCGAAAATTGTTTTGAAAATCGGAAAAATGCCTGGATCTGGTGATCATTTAAAAGGCAGTTGAAATATTAAATTTAGCAAATTGCTCTAAAAAATAAATTTTGTGGCAAATATGTGATAGGCATAACCTCCTGGATAGCAGCCTGTACCTTTAATGAAGGAGCTAAAATCAACCTCAGAGTAATGGATCTTACAGAAATAAAAATTGGAGAAGTAGCAACCAGTTGGTTGGAAAATATCGACGAAGCTTAATATTGCTCAAGACAATAGAGGGATCAGCGATACATCAAAAGAGGGCAGAATTGAAGACCTTGGGATCAGAAGGGGACACGCCACCAAACAATACTTTGGAGAAAACATCATTTTAAACTTATTTTCAAATCCTAAAATCCAATTTTTACGTTTTTCTCGGAAGTAAGGCCCATAATCATTTGGAAATATGTTACTAAATACACAATAAAAGTAACACAAATGTTTATTTAACGGTTTTTGAGTTTTTGAACATTTCTTGAAAAAAATATGAGGCTTATCCCCTTTTGTATAAAAAATTATATTCTAAAAATGAACATTAAATTCAGCAATAAAATAATTCAGTTGTCAATATTTTCAATAGCTGAAAAGGTTCCAAACTGTGTCTTCCAGTGGTTCATTATTCTCAGTATCTGGTAGAATCTGTTGGCAAGCACCAATTTCTGTCTACACTGTTTTGTGCAACCGCAAGGTGCACCTAATTTTTTTGGTTCTATTTTCTTCCCTATTGTATTTATATATTCGTAACCTATATTTCTTTTAGTCTTGCGCATAATTTTTTTATGTCGTTGGCTATCCTTGTGTCTCCATCTAGAAGGCGCCTTCTTTTCTGGAGTTGGCAAGACACCTGGAGAAATATATGGGGTATAAACCTACTCATTTTCCTACAATAAAGTAAGTATTTTACTAAAAAGGGATAAGCCACAAAAAACCTTTAGATGGTATGGAATATTTTTAGGTTCCAAAAATATAACATAAGGGGACAAGCCACACGTTTAATAAACATACCGTTCCTAAGTTTATGTTTCCGGAATCGCTGCTAATTGCGCATACTGTATAGTCTTTGACATATTCGCTTTCATTTAAAAACGGATCTTGGTCACTGTGTTCAGAATCAAATTCAGAAACGTCTATTCTCCATTTACATGCACGGGAATGTTCCGCCGCCATGTTGATTGCTACTGTGGCTTGTCTCCTTCTGTTGCAATATAAAGTAATGGTGACACAATGGGACTTCTGCAGCGGCGCCATCTATGAGAAAACAGCTGAAATTTTCTGTTTGGGACATTAATATGGTCTTAAAGTGTGCGATTTCTGCTTTAACTCATTTTTGACGAAATTGTGGCTTGTCTCCTTCTGGTCCCAAGGTTTTCAATTACAAAAAAAATGCTTTGACTGACCCTTTTTGTCTTTACAACTTTTAGTGAACAATGGGGGCACCCAATATGCACCAGAAATCGCTGATTAGAGGAAAAAAATAAATATGACCATTTTATTCGGTAAAATTACAATAAAAATACTTACATGCATTTTTCTCAAAATCATATTTTTCAAAACTGTTAAGACGTTTTCCTCAAAATTTACTGCACCGATCTTGTAATCCAATTTTTTTGGATACTTCTATACATGACTACTAAATAAATTATTAAAAATTTTGAAAACCAACCTCATCTTTTTAGTACAGGGGTAAATTCACCCCAAAAAGGCGTTTTTCGAAACTAAATATAAAATCTTATACGTCTCCTTAAAAAGTTTTGTTTAACCTTCGGATGACCAAGCGGGGGAAATTGTGACTCCAGCGTATGTTTTTCTTTAATAAATTCAAAAGTATTTTCAATTTTTAACTCATTATTTTTTTATTTGACTTTAATATCATTCTCGATATCCTCATATTTTGAAATAAAAAAAATTCCCTATATTTTACGAATAAGAAATATATTCTGAAGTTGATGTTTAGTAAAATACCGTCTATTATGTGTAATTCCAAGTAGTTTTACGCTAATGACGTTGACTTTGCAAAGTAACAAGACACTTACTCAACATACACACTACACATGACACTAATATTCATGTTGTGACTGGCTGAATGACATAAAGTCCATGCCATAAAAAAACAAACTTCATTTTTTTGTTAATTGTCATTTTTGACCTGGGGTCATTTTTGACCCCCTTGGTCATCCGTGTAACAAAAAAAGGTTGGTCATCGAAAGGTTAATAAGCTTATTTAAAATGATTTGAAATAAGGAATTGATTTCTCCAAAGTGTTGAGTACACGTTGCTCTATTAGTGAGCTCTTGTGAAATTTTAACTTTGGAAAATTAAACAGTTTTTGGAGTAGTGTTTCCAAAATATTTTAACTCTTTGGTGAATTCTTCAAAATCTGACAGCTCACTCATTTATCAGTTCAAACTATTCCGGGAATTGTAGTATGTACAAGTACTCACAGATATATCGATTTGCAGCCTCCGACAATCAACACATCTACCTTCATGCCATCAATGCAAGGATGTTGGAGCACAGCTATGGTTCTTTGGAATTTGGCCCGAAGACAATTACCGGAAAAATTCTTGAAAAGGAAGGTGGCTCCATGACGGAAGAACTTCGTAAGAGATTAAGATATCTTCAACATTTGCCTGTTACTTGCCAATTTGAGGTGGCCGAGATTCAACTTAAGACTCCTGTTGTTAATAAGGACACCCTTGAGCATTTTCGTGGTATGTATCAGAATTAATTTATACCTCAACGTGGAATGAAGGAAACACTTCTGTTGTATATAGGTATATGAATTTATTAAAATTACTAAAATTTATCCACGTGGAAGTGGAAAATGTACAAAACGTTTTCGGTCAAACTGACCATCATCAGTGTAAACCTGGAAATAAGTAAACCACTTAAATTAAAAGCAAAAGGGTGAAATTTTGACAGTTGAAAAAATAGGAAATGTGGTTACTTATGTCCAGTGTACAACTAGTTGAAACTAGCCACTTCAATAAGTGTAAAAACTTCTAAATTACATTATTGTTACATTAGACATTAAAAACCAGTCGACATTAAGTCGTCTCGTCGTTAACCTCTCACTTGAGCATTACCTTGTGCAATTTTCGAGCAAGGATGAAGTACATCCACATGTTAACTTAAAAATCTTAGACATCGACTTAATGTTGACTGCTTTTTAATGTCTAATGTAACAATAGTGTAATTTAGAGGATTTTAAACCTATTGAAGTGGCTAGTTTCAACTACTTGTACACTGGACGTAAGTAACCACATTTTCTATTTGTTCAACTGTCAAAATTTCACCCTTTTGAATTTAAGTGGTTTACTTATTTCCAAGTTTACATTGATGATGGTCAGTCTGACCGAAAACTTTTTGTACATTTTTCACTGCCACGTGGATAAATTTTAGGAATTTTAATAAATTCATATACCTAGATACAACAGAAGTATTTACTTCATTCCACGTTGTTTTATCGAAGGTGTACAGCCAACTACAGGGTTTACCATTTTTAAAGTTTTAATTTATTCCTATTCAAGTTATGGCACTAGGTAAAAGAACTGATATAATTAATTTATCATTTTTAAAATACCATGTGCTAAATTATTGTGAGGTTAATTAACTTTGATTAATATTATATTAGTTTAAGTCAGTCCCCTCTACTACACTCTTTTTAATCAATATATCACAATAACTGAAATTAAAATTAAATATTTTATTGACTTTTTGACTTCCAATGTCGAAACCGTTCTGAAAATCCAAATAACCTAATTATAATTAATTATTGTGTTTGCTGCTAATTGGCAATAAACCTATTCTTCTGGTAGCTTAACAATTTCTTATAGATATTTTATCTAAAATTTGTCTTATGTTATAATAGATTAGTTTTTTTGATTATTGTTTTTTCCTGTGTTATTTTATCTATCTTCTGTGACCTAATCTATACTTTATTTGTTTGCAACTCTCCTGTTAAAATGTAGTTGTGGATATTATTTTTCTCAAAGAGTCCACCCTTAGAAATAACAATACAAACCCATGGATTATATACCTAACTGGTATGAAAATCGTGGGTCAGTGTTGGAGAATCAAAAAGGGACAAATTTATATTGATATCTAACATATAAGCAATGTACATAAATTAAAAACTTACTGATTTACTTATAAATTATAGATTTCCAACTCTTCCTATTCTTCTGTGTCAGATTCGTTGCCCGGTCCAATTGGAATGATTATAGATTGACAAAGTTCTTCAATGTTATCAACAGTCCACAATCTTTCTTCTTTTTTTATGTGGTTTACGGCATTGGTCCAGTTATCTTCCGTTACATTTTACACCTATACTCCACATACCACATATACTCTGTTTTTGACTTGCTAACCTTAAGCCCTCTCGCTTCAATAGCCCTTCTTCAACCTTCCAACGTCTCCAATATTTCTTTGCTCTCCTCTATTAACACGATATCATCAGTAGGTTGACCAAGGACCCCTTCCCTTACCTTCTCTGTCAGTACATCCATGACGAGATTAAACAAGTAGGAATTCAGTGAAGAGCCTTGATGTAAACCAACTGTCACTGGAAAACTTTCGGTCAATCCAACACAAGTCTTTACTTTGTATGCTCCCCCACATATCCTTCACAATCTTTACATACTTCTCAGGAACCCATATTTCTCTTGTCTACTAACTGTGTCATACGCCTTCTCAAGACCTATAAATACCAAATGTAGCTCTTCTCTTCTCGCTGTCCTTCTCTATCAAATGTCTCAAAGCAAACAAGGTATCCGTTATCCTTTTCCTGGCATAACCCTTAACTGTTCTTCCATAGATGTCTCACTCCTTAACCTTCGCTGTATTGTTCTCTCCCAAATTTTCATTGTGTGCGATATCAACTGTATACCTCTCTAGTTCTTACAGTCCTGAATGTCTCCTTTATCTTTATAGAGCTTCTTGAGTGCGATAACAAAAGATCTGTTTTCTTTTTAAAGTATATCACTATAGCCAAAATATTAATATGGAATTTTTATTTTTGTTTTTAGATCAAATTGAGATTCGTAGGAAGAGGCGTCAAAAGCGCGCGAAGGAAGAAAAACGCCGCGAAAAGCGCATAGAGGTAGAAGAGAATCGTAAAATGGGTAAATACCTACATCCAAATTTGCATTTAGATTCAAATATTCAGTTTCCTGAGTTTGGATTCGAAACACGTTTAAGGTCAGAATCTGAAAGTACAATACCTAGCGAAAGAAGTGCTTCACCAGATTTAGCAGGTACACCAACAAGTGTGTCGCTAGAAGGAGCTTATAGTGGTCCTTCATTTGCAAAGGTGTGTATTATTATAAGATCATTTTAAAATTGTGGGTTAGTAAATTATTGTAACCTTCACTCGCACATTATTAAAATTGTGACTTTCCAGGCCAAACATATCATTTTTCAATTCACAAATCCAAACATATTACTTATACATACATAAACACGCAAAACAATCAAATTTGATATCATCCTGAGGGTACAAACACCATCCTCAGGATTTTCAACTAAAACCATGATAGGCCAGGGTAATAAGAAAAAAATGTACCCTCTTCGTGACACTTTAACAGCCAGGGTACTGAAGCGTTTTTTCGAAAGGTAATACTTATAAGAACAAATTGTAACTACAGTATTTCTCATGATCATCTTTCAGTGCGTCACAGTTTTTCGATTTCTTTCTAACGCATTAAATTGTATGTGACAGAAAAAAAGGCACGTCGGTGATTACATTTCGTCGGTGACATTTTTATAAAATTTATTCTAGTTATTCTACTTGTCGATAGATGGCGCCATAATAAAAAAATATTTTTTTTTAATTAGATAATAATATTACAAATATAATCTGTATAATTTATAAGACTATACAAATCAAACAAAATACCATTTTATAAATGCAAGAAACACATTTGATTTGTTTTTATTCCAAATTGAAAATAAAATGTGACAACTGTCAGATTTAACTAAAATGTCATGTTAGAATAAATGTCATAAATGTGTATTATCATGGACTTACCCTTTTTCCTATCATTTGTTACGCACTGAAAAATGATCATGAAAAGGACAATATTTCCTGCGTAGAATATAACGGCCATTTTTATTTATAAACAATTTAGTATCAAAGAACGGCCTTTTCCCCGTTTTTTTCAAATTAATGGAAAACAGTAAGAATTATGGTTTTCTTAGTACAGACATCTTCGAGAGAATGGAATAAGCTTTAAAATGACGTCTTACAGTATTTCTCATGATCATCTTTCAGTGCGTCACAGTTTTTCGATTTCTTTCTAACGCATTAAATTGTATTTGACAGAAAAAAAGGCACGTCGGTGATTACATTTCGTCGGTGACATTTTTATAACATTTATTCTAGTTATTCTAGTTGTCGATAGATGGCGCCATAATAAAAAAATATTTTTTTTAATTAGATAATAATATTACAAATATAATCTGTATAATTTATAAGACTATACAAATCAAAGAAAATACCATTTTATAAATGCAAGAAACACATTTGATTTGTTTTTATTCCAAATTGAAAATAAAATGTGACAACTGTCAGATTTAACTAAAATTTCATGTTAGAATAAATGTCATAAATGTATATTATCACGGACTTACCCATTTTCCTATCATTTGTTACGCACTGAAAAATGATCATGAAAAGGACAATACAAAGTTTAATACACTCATTTATTGTTAATATACTTGCGAAAAAAGGTCAAAATTTCAAAAAAATTAATTTTGCAATAACTATTGTAAAAATAAGTATGTATAGAGCTTTTAAATTTTTGACAAATGAGGGTTCTTTGGTGCTTAATATGTGACAAAAATTTCAAAGCGATTCATTCAATTGTTTAAATTTTATTCAAATTGTTTATCCCAGATAGCTTTTTTTTGCAATAACATAAGTCAGAAAAACATAATGTTAGAACCATTCTACAGGTGTCAAATGAAAGCATGAACTAAACTTTCAAATTGGTTTTAAAAAGTGAATAAAAATCCATCATTAGTAATAAAAAATAATTACGCAAAAGTATCGTCAATTTTTCTTTTTTTGAATCCTTTAAACTTTTTGAATAACTTTTTTCAAAAAAATCTTATTTTTTACTCTTTTTTAGGTACATAACTACCAAGTAATGATATTTATATGATAATTGATGAAAAATTGTAATAAATATAATATATAATTTATTATATAAAAAAATAAAAAGTTTATAAGGAAAGATTTACGATACTTTTGCATAATTATTTATTACTAATAAATGCATTTTTTATTAACTTTTTTTAAACCGATTTGAAAGTTTGGCTCGTGCTCTTTCATTTGACACCTTTGGTTATTGCAAAAAAAAGCTCTCTGAGATAAACAATTTGAATAAAATTTAAACAGATCAATAAATCGCTTTGAAATTTTTGTCACATATTAAGCACCAAAGAACCCTCATTTGACAAAAATTTCAAAGCTCTATACTTCATTTTACAATAGTTTTTGCGAAACTATTTTTTTTTTGAAATTTCGACCTTTTTTCGCAATTATATTAACAATAAATGAGTGTATTAAACTTTGTAATACGCCATTTTAAAGCTTTTTCCATGATCTCGAAGATATTTGTACTAAGAAAACCATAAATCTTACTGTTTTCCATTAATTTGCAAAAAAAGGAAAGAAGACCGTTTTTGACACTAAATTGTTTATAAATAAAAATGACCGCCAGATCCTACGCAGGAAATAGTTACAATTTGTTCTTATAGGTATTACTTGTCGAAAAAACGCTTCAGTGCCCTGGCTGTTGAAGTGTCATGAAAAAAACCTTATTACCCTGGGCTATGACTATTTGGCGGGTGTATGGGGAAAGGGATATATATGTCGAAAAATGCGCAAAATGAGCTAAGTACACCAAACATTCCAAAAATGTATATTACATCTAGAGGAAAAGAGATATGTCATTCTACACAAATTTACGTGCGATTTGATATGTGTAAAATGATATAACTGACTAAAAATGAGATTTTTAAAGTAATAAGGGCTTATGGTATACTTATATGTCAAAATAAATGAAATATTCTGTGAATAGAGGTAATAGACTTATGATCAAAAGCATTCCAATCTTTTTCTGAATTGCGTTTGGGCTAATTATACTTTTTTGACATATATCCCTTTCCCCATACACCCGCCATTTGTGTAAAGATCTAGGCCAAGTAAGCCTTCTCTCAATTTGGCAAACAATAACCGTCAAACAACTATTTGCTATTAACAGTTCTAATTTCTCTAAATCATAACGATTTCTGAGTGGAAATCGAAACATCAAATAATACATACTTATAAAAGTAATTTCCGTTATAAGAAGAAGACTAGTATTGCCTTCCATGTTTTTTGTGGCTTATACACTCAAACTTACTTATTCGAATAGCGTTCGTGCCAAGCAAAATATTACTATAACCGGGATATTCTAATAACCGATCACTGGTGGCTAGTAGAAACGTTTCGGGACCTCAAATTTGTATTCCTTAGAGCGGGATATTCCTATAACCGGCATTCTAATAAGCGGGTTCGACTGTACCACTATTTCCCATTGTCTCACTCCCATTTTCCCCAAATCTTTTCTGATCTTTCTGCATCTATCCACTCTTTTCTAGTCCGTCTACAGATCTGCTCTCATATCTGGTCTTTTCCAAAACATTAATATGTGGGATAAATTAATTTTATGAATCTACGTAATTGCACCATAGTTTTATAAAAATGATTTTTAATAGATCATTTCTAAACAAAAGTGCTACATCAACGTGAGGTTAATTATCCTTACTGACTTTAGTGTCAATTAAGGGCAGTCCCCTCTACTACAAACATTCTGCACAATTTTACTGGTAGTTTAGTAGATATGATTGGAAGGAGGTTTAGTAGATATGAAGGAGGTTGGAAATCATCACAGCTATTTTCACTTTTGAGATTGCAGCTCTGAACAAGTCAATGGAACTGCAATTATACCACTTTCTCAGATTGATGAGCCAGGAGATGCATCTTCTTCCAATACTTCGTTTTCCCTGTATTTTTCCAAGCTTTTTACCATGCATTATGGTTTGTAGCAACATGTATTTATCCCCTCTCATAAAGTGGCCGAGATATTGTACAGTAGGAAAAATGAAAGAATACCCATGAACCAACATATAAAACACGCTGTATTTTCCTGTCACCATGTCACACAAAAAATTGGCCAGCGCAAGTACATGTAATAATTATTGTTACAAGTACTTGCACTGGACAATTTTCTTTTTGACACGGTGATAGGAAAATACAGTATGTTCGTTCATGGGTATTCTTTCATTTTCCGACTGTATCTTAACCGTATTCATGATTTCCTTTTCCTTTTTCATCTTTCTGAGGACCTCAACATTTGTTATTTTGTCTACCCAACTAATTTTTAATATTCTTCGGTAGGTCCACATCTCGAATGCGAAGTCGATCACTTATTTCTTTCTTTAAGGTCCAACCCTCCACCCCATGCAGCAACACCGAAAACACATATGAACGTAATATTCTTATTTTGAGTTGCGAACTAATTTCTCTACTGCATATACTTTTCTCATCTTGTTAAATGTTGCTCTAGCTTGTCCAATTCTGATTTTTATTACTTCTGTATATCGACACCCCGATCGAACAAGGTTGTAACTGATTTTTAGCGATTTTACAGGAGAGGCAAAAAACGAAAACATGAATTTTTAAAAATTTGTAGCGAAATGATTAGACCCTTTTACACTAATGTGATATGATATTTATAACATAATAAGGAGTTACTGTGAGATGTATGCTTTGTAATTTTATTAGCTATTGAAAATCTTGAGTTTGATTGAGATACAAACTTGAGATTAAACATGAGTATCCATAGAAAAAGGTTGTAACTCGCCTAACAACTATTTTACACTCTCCGTGTTAATTATTTTTCCCGTTTAACTATTAAAAGGTTGTATGTTTTGAGTTATTTGCAATATAGCTAGGAGAAAATAAGTTTTTATGGTATATTTAAATAAAATATCAACTCACAGTTTACACAATTTTAATTGGAAATCATAAATTTTACAATGACATTAATATTCTATCACTATGAGAAAAAAATGTTATAAAATATCTCAAATTTTTTGCATTCTTATTGCGTATCTGTAAATATTTAATTTTAAACCATTTTACTTTATTACTTTACTCTTTTACTATTACTATCTACTTCAAAATTACCATGTGTGTCCTTAAATAGGTTAAAATTTAGAATCTGCTTCTGATTTATTTCAGTTACGGATTTAGGCTTGCCTGATGCTTTGGCATATCGTATCATGGTTATCCATAGGTGTGGAGCATATACGACTTAATATTTTTCGGTTTTTCTATATGGCATACATTGAATCACCCTCGTTTTGTGAATGTGCTATTTCAAAAAATACATGTGTAATGTTAATATTAAACTTTTTCACTACATAGAAGTACGTAGCAAACATTATTCTATACTTATTTTGTCCACCGCAACTATCAAAAAGGAAAAAAAAAAGTCCGTAGATTTTTTTTACTTTTATTTCGATAAATTGACTTTGAGATGCACCATATGTTTGAATACTTTATAAATTAAACATACGTGCAACAAAGTTGTAACTCATTTAAAAACCTTGTTAATCGTCAACTATAAAGAAAGTGAATATTTAACATAGGGAGTATCCAGTGTTACTGCCTTTTTCACGTTAGAATGGCACACGTAAGTTGAAATATGTACAACTTTTTTCAAAGGAGTATTAGCCAAACTATTGAGAATTAAACTATGTCGTTTATATTGACGTGTGCGCATTTTTTTGCTGAATTCGCCTGTGTTGAAATCTGAAAAAAGATTTAACTTGAGTTACAACCTTGTTCGATGGGAGTGTCGATATGTACTTGTTATTTTCATTAATAATTGTACTAAGATATCTGTATTTTTTAACTTTTTCTATTGGCACTCCTATGTTTAAAACTGCATAAAGCACTGGCTAAGTGATGTCTGTGAAACAATCCCTTCCGATCGTAGAACGGTAACTCAAGGCGAACATAATTCATTTAGTACACTTCTCGTAAACAAATGTTTTCTGGAGTTTTGCTTATTTAAAACTTAAACCGAATTCTAATTCCGTTTTATTTTTAAGATGCTAGCCACTGAGAAAAAATCATCACCATCTTGGCCTGGTTTAAAAGCGACATCATCTACATCAAAATCACCGGATTTGATCAATGTTACTGGTTCCAAAATGAAAATGCTATCAACCGTTCGGGTTCCCAGTGACAACGAACAAGATCCGGATGGTTACGAACCTGTACCTTCCTTCAATAGGAGCTTTGGTGATGCTATAGCAAAAGCTCTTGAACAAGCTGAAAAACCAGAGGAAGAAAGTAAGTGTATATTGTTTAAATAACTCTAAATGGTACTCATGATAACTTAATATTTTATTGATTTAAATTAATGGAACGTAGTTGTCTCACTTCTGAAAATTTCTGGAAATGCTCAATTTTTATACTGGTCTTTGTGTATTCATTTGCTGCATTCCATTTTCCTCGTTAACTCTTTTTCATTTTATAATGTCAAAATTATTTATTTATACTCCGTCTAATATACTTACCGTTGCACGTCATCCGCGTCATAGCCCGTGCCGTCACATGATACCAACACGAAATATTTAGGCGGTAGGTGTGTTCTTTTTTAGAATCATTTTGCCGAGCACACTGGAATTACAGCCACTAGACATTTTATTATATACGCGTAGAAATAATATTTGAAGATTTCTATTAATGTTATCTTAAAGAAATACACAATAATACGTTTCATTTAATTTGTGTAAATGGATAAAGCGTTTTTATGAACGACATTTGTTTGGAATACACTGTAACTAATCGAACGAAGGTGATATTTTGGAATAAACTGGTAACATTTATTTGACAGTTGCGGTGATGACACTTCATACAGTCGGAAAAATGAAAGAATACCCATGAATATGAACGATCACATCAATCAGATATTTTGTATTTATCTTTTTCTATAACAAACGTTTTTTATTTATGAAAGAAATTTAGAGAAAGACAGCAAATACAAAATAAGTGATTGATGTGATTGTTCATGGGTATTCTTTCATTTTTCCGACTGTATTTGTTTTTATTCTTTACTATAAGTATTTGTTTTATTATATTTATTGTTTTTATTATTTACTTTAAGGGGATGGGTACGTATTTTCGGCTGCAATGCTATTCAAATGAGGATTCATTTTTTTCGAATCCTGAGAAAACTAATAAGTATTTTTGAAAAATTTAAACGCAGAATGAAAGATTACGTTATTGGCGAGGGCCGAAAGTCCCTGAGAACTTCTATAATGTTTATTTTAATAAGTTACAGGGGTGAAAACTAAGAGGAAATTTAGTGTGATTTTTAATTTCAAATATGTGATTCAAAATAAACTTTTTATTTATTCTAAGGGACTTTCTGCCTTCGGTAATAATTTAGTCTTTCATTCTGCGCTTAAATAATTGATTTAAGACGTGAACTTAATAAAAAGTTACTTATTGTGTATTGTGTAGAAGAATGTCGTGGATGCGGAATTTG
Source organism: Diabrotica virgifera virgifera (assembly GCF_917563875.1). Classification (NCBI taxonomy): domain Eukaryota; kingdom Metazoa; phylum Arthropoda; class Insecta; order Coleoptera; family Chrysomelidae; genus Diabrotica; species Diabrotica virgifera. The sequence continues at coordinate 219,038,207 of NC_065445.1, forward strand.
AGAGAGTGGTTTGGCTGCACCACTAATGAACTTTTTAGGTCAGCTGTAAACAAAGTCAGGGTAGCCTTGATGATTTCCAATCTCCGATAGGAGTGGCACAAGAAGAAGAAGAAAACTTATTGTGTGTTATTTGTGGAAGATCCAAGCAGAGAATACATTAGGATAATATATTCTGTGATCCAAGATCCAAGTATTTTGTTGTTAAAGATGTTCAAAATTGTAAGCGTTCCATAGTAACAATATAATATTATTAAAAAATCACTTCAACACTTTTCCTCTTTTCTCGATTGGCTATTAGTTTTTGTTGTACAAATAAATTATTACTATCACTGAATACATAGTGAGTGAAAAAATTATCACATTTATTAACTGAAATAATAATTTGCAATTATACAAATAACAGTTATCCAAGAACATTCAAAAGCCATCTCTTTAAAGTTAAGCATGACATTGTTGAGTAGAATGACGTTCTAGTAATGTTTACATATCCATACCAGTGTGAATTTTACTACGCGTAATTTACCGTGTAAAAACAGAAAAAGTAGGGATAGTAAAATATTTGCAAATTATGTACCCATGGCCTTAACGTAAGATTGTAACTTAATTCTTCTTTTCTATTTCTAAAGTTTTTATTTATTTACATTGAATATTAATTTGGTTTGTTGTATAATCCACTTCCTCAAAAATTATGTGATATATTTGATTTAAAATGAATTCAAGAATTTTTTGTAATGTCAACTTAGATCTCTGATGTAGATAATGACGTGCAGCGGTAAGTATATTAGACGGTATATAGGTATGGTAGCTAGATAATTCCGAAAATGTGGTTGCCAAGATATTAAGCACTATTCTCGTTTATTTTTCCGCTAACACTGCAATTCAAAGTTCAAACCAAGCCATTTCAATATTTTATTATTAATTATATGTACATATTGTTAATTTCATTCTTTAATTTAATAGTTGTGAAGATGAATGTTTCCAATCAAGTTTCATTGTCCTAAATTTCAAATTTATTCATTGGTCCGAACATTTAGTTTTTAGGGCTCATAGTCTCACTTTTCAGCTATTAACAAATTTTATTCAGAAAATTACGCTTTTTCATAATTTCTTGTGTCAAAAAAAATTGATAAATTACTCAAAGTAATAGTGCCTGATAAAACAGGTTTCCGAGTCTAGAGTCACTAATTAAACCAATTTTAATGTTTATATTAGTGCTAAATGAACTCGAAGATAAAAGATTCCAGCTCTTATGCCCCAAGCTTGTCAATATTTAACATGATTGGGTACCTTGCAAGGCAACAAAATAATTCTATATTTTATAGTTATTAGCATTAGGTTTTTTACTTTTACAAATTTTATTCTCAATATACGTTTTTTCATCGGATCAAAATATGAGTTGAAATACTTACATAAATATGGGTAAATTTTTTCGTATCTTACCATCAGGTTCACATGACTAACGCTTAACGCGTCCTAAATTTTTGTATAATATTCACATGTGCGTTTTTGCTGCCGCCCTGGTTCATAGTTCTACATTTGTCGATGTAGATAGAAACCGTTTTAATGGTGTTTTATACTGACACCAGAAACGACGCTAGAAAAGACGGAGATATTGGGTTTACCTACCCAATTTTTTCATGCAGGCTCACTGAAAGCCAGTACATAATTTTGTATTATAAGCTAAGGCAATTCGGGCCCAAATTGTTTAACTAGGCTATGATTATTTTTAAAAATCCACAAGGAAGAATTTCCTGTAGCTGGCTGTATACCATTCTTCTTCTTCTTTGAGTGCCTCTCCTATCGGAGATTGGATATCATTAGGGCGATTCTAATTTTATTTACTGCTGTTTTGAACAATTCGTTAGTGGTACAGCCAAACCACTCTCTCAAATTTCTCATCCAGGACATTCTTCTACGGCCTGGATTTCTTCGTCCTTGGATTTTTCCTTGCATTATGTTTTGTAGGAATGTGTACTTTTGTCCCCTCATCAGGTGGCCTAAGTATTCAAGTTTTCTCTTTTTTATATTCAGTAGAACTTCTGGCTTGTTATTTATTCTGCGTATTACTTCTTCATTTGTAATTTTATCCACCCAACTTATTCTTAGTATACGGCGGTAGCACCACATCTCAAAGCTTTCAAGATTTTTAATATTCCTCTGTTTAAGACTCCATGACTCAACACCGTAGAGCAAAGTACTGAATACATAGCATTTTAACATTCTAGTTCGTAGATGAATACTAATATCACGATTACAAAATATTTTTTTCATTTTTATAAAAGTAGACCTGGCAATTTCAATACGTCTTTTTATCTCGTGATTTTAGTCACCTGTTTCATTGATAAGGGTTCCCAAGTATTTGTATTCGTTTACTTTTTCAAGTTGGGTACCGTTTATTGTGATACTAGTGTCATTTTGTAGTGTATACCATTAATTACAAGTAAAATTTAATAAAAAAAATTGTCCTGGTAAAAGGTATATTAGTTTAAAAAGCCCCTATAGGGCTACAAACATAGAAACAAAACGTTTTCGCTCTGTAACAAGAGCATCATGAGTGTTACAAGAACATGGTGAGCCACCCAAAAATACAAAGGTTGAAACCTTTTAAAAATAGACTAAAAGTCTCATATAAATATAAACATCATAAAATCCAAAGGATGGATAAAATTCCTGTGGATTTGGCTTTAGGGCAACATATGACTCCCACACGTGGTAAGTGGGTTAATTAATTAGGTCATTGTGACCTAAAGCCACATCCATAGGAATTTTATCCATCCTTTGGATTTTATGTTTATATTTATCTGAGACTTTTAGTCTATTTTTAAAAGGTTTCAACCCTGTATTTTTGGGTGGCTCACCATGTTCTTGTAACACTGATGATGCTCTTGTTACAGAGCGAAAACGTTTTGTTTCTGTTTGTAGCCTTATAGGGGCTTTTTAAACTAATATGCCTTTTACCAGGACAAAATTTTTTTATTAAATTTTACTTGATTATTTTTAATTGTCTTAAGTACGTTATAAAACCAAACACGTTGTGAACCACAGCCTTTGAGGTCCGCTATTAATATTGAAGGAAAATCTCTCTTTTTCACAGGACCATGGTTCTTAAATATTTGGTATTGTACCCTCAGAGAAAAGGAATTCTTTAACACTTTTCAACCAACTAACAGTCGAGAAATAACTTAATAAAATGTATGTAGTTGTAAACGTGCGTTATCAAAAGGCGCGTCAAGCGCTTGTCATGTAAACCTGAATTAAGATAATATTTATAGTTATAAAAACTTCTTTTGGAAGAAATTATAAATTGAAGGCTCGAACATAGACTGAAAATTGAAATAATTGAATCGGTCGTTTCAGAAACCTGACATGTCCAAAAAATCGATTTTCGTTTTTTGCGTTTTTACTACCCTTAAATACAGAGTCACATGTTTCAAGAAAAACCCGACCCGATTTAACATTCTAAATGAACCTATAGTGAAGAAAATTTTTCTGTATCAAGAGAAACCTGGCAACCAAGAGATGTTTTTTGTCCGTTTGCACAACTTTGTTTTTTGGACATGTCGGGTTTCTGAAACGACTGATTCAATTATTGTAAACACATCTACAAACGCAGTCAGTTTCAAAACTCGTAAATTCAACATTAATATCACAAGAGAGTGAGAATAAATTTACAATAATGCGACAATTTTTCGAAAACTTGTTGCCTGGCAATAGGGATGTTCACAAAAAATTTAATAGTCATTTTAAACATGTAAAACGATTAAGAAACACCCTAGGAATAATTGTCTAACATATTAAGAAAATTAAAAAAGCCTGTCTATGAAAAAACTTCATTAGAAATCTAGCATTATTTTAAATTTCAAGAAAACGCTTCTGACGTCACTAGTCGTATACTCCAGCGCGCGAAATGCCATACACAGTGTTTAGGTACCTGGTACCTGTTTGACGTTAGTTCAGTCGGGTCATTTTATTTTGTATTTTGTTCCATAGATGAGGGTGGGGTGTGTTGTTCTCTTAGTGGAGTTCTATGGTGAATTTGTTTAGTTTAAAGTGGATAGACTGTTTCTAAGGGCATATTTTGGGTAGTACAAATAAGTAAATAAAAGGAAAGGTTTTAAAATAGCTGATTCGCTTCCTACCTACTGTACCGGGTGTCCCAATAAGAATGGCTCTCGGCCATATCTCAGGAACCGTTTATAGTACAGCTCTGGGAAAAAAAATTTTATAACTAAAGTTGCCAAGTGAAAAGCCTGGAAATTATTTTCATAATTGTAAGTCCACCGCTAGAGGGCGTAACTGAATATAAAAAATTTATTATTTAACAATAAATTTTTTACAAAATTTGCCTTATGAAAGGGCACTGGAAATTAGATAATCGTATTCTTTATAAAATTCTGCGCATATTTGATTTCACAAGTTTAAGTCTACCTTTGCAAATAAGAGGTGGGGGTGAGTGGGAACCTTGTTATGAAAAAATGGCTGTAAGTCCGGTTCTGCTAAATAGATTTTTGCAAACTTAGTCTCGTTAAAAACAGCTCTTTTTCGTTAATGCAATAGTTATAATTTCTAAATAGCGTAATAAGTAATATGCCAGCTAGGAGGCGCTATTTAATTTTTTTCAGAAATCTAGTTTTCATTGGAAAATATTAAATACAAGTATGCATTTTTAATCCTATGTTACAAAATTAGACCAAATTAGCAGCAGAATAGCGAAAACCGCTTGTCGATATCTTTTTTTTATCTCGAGATATTTTAAGAAACGTGTAAATTTTAAACATAACTGATGCCGTCACCGGTAAACGAAGTTCCGGAAATCAAAGTGGAAGCAAGTAGGGTGCTGTGGAAAAAATAGAGCATAGCACTTGCGGAGTGCTGACAGAAGTGAATACTTCTTATAAATTAGATTATATTCGGTTCGATTCAATTCGATTACATTCAATTAGATTTAATTTTATTTAATATATACTTGTGCCTATAATTCAGTACATATACATAATATATACCCAATTTAATACATAATATATACTAGTGATTTTACCCGTTAATTTTAGGATTAATAAATATAAAGTTACATAAAGCTTTAAATTATTTTTCCTAATAAAGTAACCAAAACTTTTTTCAATTTAGCGGTGGACTTACAATTATGAAAATAATTTCCAGGCTTTTCCCGAGGCAACTTTTGTTATAATTTTTTTTCCCAAAGCTGTAGTATAAACGGTTCCTGAGATATGGCCGAGAGCCATTCTTATTGGGACACCCGGTACATGTAACAATGGTGAATGGTGTCTGATTTCTTGTCATCTTTTAAAGAAATAAATCAACCACAGAGTAGTGGAATGTTTATTTTAATAAGGTACAGGGGTGAAAAAAAAGAGAGAAAATTTAGTGTGATTTTTAATTTCAAATATTTCATTCAAAGGAAACTTTTTGTTTATTCTAACGGACTTTCGGCCCTCAGTAATAATGTAATCTTTAATTCTGCGTTCAAATTGTTCAAAAATATTTATTAGTTTTCTCAGGATTCTAAAAAATTAATGCATTTAAAATAGCATTTGCCCCAGATTTTGCCCTACTAATTTAAATGATGTCTAGTTTATAGGGGCTGTCGGTAATAAATATGTACTTTATTACTAAGTTATGGACACCATACGTTATGAACACCTACGTTAAGTCTTTTAAACCTCCAGACAAATTAAAAGATCATAGACTGGGTACTTTCTATTTTAGTAAAAATTTATTTTTTTATAACGAAGCTAACTATAAATCTAAAACATGTTATAGAATTAGGTAAGAATGAGTATGTACTTATTTAAAAACTCATTTATTTAGGAAAATATCCATAACTTACAATAAAGAAGTGGTCTTCGCAAGAGAAAAGCTTGGTTTTTATTGATAGGTAGTACATACTTCTTTTTTACGTTTCTTTTTACGATTTAAATTAGCTGGAACTGTAATAAAAATCTTGTCAGAATTGTTTTTAGAGGTATTTACACACCAAGGAATAAAACACCACTTGGTTTCATTTTTACTAATTAAATACGTAAAGAACTGCACACATTCAAATGCACTTCGTAAATAAGTATACAAAACTAGTACTCGGTCAAAGACGATACGACTGCTGACGTCACAGACCGTAGCCTCGCTGCAGGGTACCGTGTTTGTAGCCTCCAAGAAAATCAACATTATGAACTCATTTATCTTAAAAAAATATACATTTTTAAACAGTTTTATGATTGCTACGTTTTTATATACCTTATAATCTATTGAATTGAACTATATTTAAATATTAGTGAACATCCCTATTGACACGAGAGCCCGGAGGGCTCGAGTGGCTATTGCCAATTGAAAACAAGTTTTAGAAAAAAATTGGAGCATTTTCTTATTTATTCTTATGCTATCGTGTGATATTTGACAGATTATTGTCAAAGTGAACAGCACAGTTTAGCAAGTATTCAGACGAAGATATCAATAAAATATTAGTTAAAACTATTTATATTTACAGTTTTATTCATGAAATAATCTTACAGAAGTACAATCGATTGATTAAAATTGCCGAGTTGTGTTGTCCTTGTGATAATTTGACATTAGATGCAGAACCAACAGTTTACTATGGTTTATTTACTTAAATGTAACAGTTGTCAAAACTAGGAAATTCGTTATAAATAAACAGAAACAATCTACCTAAAAATATTCCCACTGTAATAATCTAGGTAGAAAATTCCCACTAGAATAATAATCTGATTGGACAGAATTAAACACGTGATGAAAAATCTTACTACACGATTGTAAATTAAAATCATAAAAATATAATCGGTAGATAAATCTTATTTGTCGTGATTTATTCTGTAGTATAGGAAAAAGCTGTTTTTATGGTTGTATGTTGTATGAATAGAAAAGAAAAGTAATATAAAAATAATTCGTGAATGTAAAAATAAATGTAAGTATTTGTACTAATATAAAAAATATATTTTAGGTATCCAATCTTCGGGAAAAAAGAAGAAAAAATCAAAACAAAAGGTATTATTTGCAACTAATATGGCTTATTCGGGAAAATAATTTATTGGTTTAATGCGTGTAGAAGTAAAGAGGTATAATTTAAGAGTAGTAAAACCACATTCAAACTAAAATAAAACCGAAGAAATGAAACCGTTGTGTTACCTTTTTTTCTCAAAAATATTTTTTAATATATTTTGTTTACAAATTTTATGTAAGTCATCTTATTTTATTTGTTTTAGTAATGAATAATGACATGAAATATTTGTGTTTAATAAAATTGATTTAATCTTCTTTATTGTTTATTACCTAGTTACTTTTGTTTATCCTTACCAGCCTTTACATAAAAAGCTCTATTAATGACGCACGGGTAAAGAACCCTGGACTCAAGTGTAACCATGCACACAGTATATAGAGGTTCCACAGTAAAACCACTCCTCTGTCGGCGCTTTGACCTCAAGAAGTAATACCGGCAGTACGCAATTGGTAATTCACCAGTGGTGGATGCGGGTTTTCTCTGTTAAAATCCGTAAATCTCTATGCGACTAGAAATGCGAGAGTGGGGCAAAAGCGACTGGGAACATTGCGCGGTCGCCATGCGCGACTACAGATTTTACTTCCAATTTTTCGGAGAGTGGTTCTACTGTCTCTCTTTATACTGTGCCATGGATGCATCTTTGCTTGTCTGTTGTCTGGCTATGTCCTTCCATTCAAACTTGGCCTACCCATTGAAGACACTGTAGGCGGACATACCGAGATAAAGTATGCCCTTAAAACACTTAGTCCAAGTAATGAAGCTTAAAATAGGACAAAACCTCGCAATTTTTACAGAATGGATTGATTTGCTTGAAAATTTGAGAGTAAGTAGTGGATAGTCCAAGGATCAAAATCTATATGATGCCGAAAGGCGCGTTTACCATGCGGGTGGTTGCCACCCCTATTATATTTTGACCGCAAAAGTTGGTAAAAATATTCATTCTAAGCAAAAAACGTTCTATACATTTTTTTGATAAAATTAATATTTTTCGGAGTTGAGTTGAAGCAAGCGAGGAGGTCGCACGTATTTTATGTGACTCGGCGGTAAACAACTCGGATTCGGGCTTTACCACGAAAACCATTTAGATATGTGATGTAAATTGATTTAAAAGTGATTTAGGATTATTTAGTGTTGTGAATGTTGTTTGTGTACAAAGGACACAGAAGGATTTTGATTTAACATTTTGCGAGCGGTAAGTGATTTTTTAATTAGTAATGGTTTTATAAATTTGACCTAGTTGAAATCGGTGTCAAATTCCTCGTGCATAAACAATTTGAATTAAACCTTTACTGTAAATAGCAAATTGATTGCAAAACATATATTTATTTTATAAATAAAAACAAACAACATTCAGATAGAAATAGGAATACCAGTAAAATACAGTCAAACAATTAATTATAATAGTAATTGAAATTAAGATGACTGACAGCGGCAGCGACACTTATTTATCAGAGGATGGTAAAAGGAAAGGAAATGAATTTGACGGAATCTTTAGTAAGAGCAGAAAAGTATATCGATCTCCCGATACAAAGAATGCTGGAGGTAGAGAGAATGAAATTACGGAACTGATGAAAACGTTAATAACTGATAATAAAAAGAAAGATAAGGAACTAGAGGATATAAAAAACATGGTAGGTGAGTTGGTAGGAGAAATGAAAGAACTCAGAAAAGAGAATAGCGAGTACAAAGAAAAGATTAAACAAATAATTCAAGAAAATGAAAATTTAAAAAAGGAAATGATGAGTATGAAACAAAAAATGGATAAATTAGAGCTAACTTTAGAAATCTGCCAAAAAGAAAGAAAGAAAAATAATTTAATAATGAAGGGTTTGCCAATAAGTACGTCTGATATGGAACAGCTTAAGAATGAAATAGGAAACTTTTTAAATAAAGAGCTACGAATAATGGCAGAGTTAAATAAGGTACAAAAGATCAACGGCAATATGTGCATTATTGAGTTTAGTAAGTTTGAAGACAAACTAAGAGTACTAAAAGCAAAAAGTAATCTTAGAAGTTATAGACAACACCGCGTATACATTGAATGCGATTTAACACTTAAAGAGATTGATATGCAGAAAAATCTTAGACATATAGCAGCAAAAGAAAAGGCAAATGGCAAAAGAATAAAAATGGGTTATGGTTTTATCGTTATTGAAGACACCAAATGGAGATGGAACCATAGTACGAATAATATAGAAATAGTCAGAGATAATGTAGCAGCAACTGGTTTAAAAAACTACTAGTTAATGCAAATTCGAGGATGGATATGGATACGAACATGGCACAGATTATGGACATGAGAGAATATAACAAAATCGATGCGAGTCTTGACAAAAATATGCAAAAACTAAACCGTAAAAATACAGACAATGAAAGAACTATGAATGCAAAAAATGAAAAACAAAAGAAGTATTGGAAAATTGGGTTGTGGAATATACAAAGTCTAAATGGTAAAGAAGAGGAACTTATTGATGAGTTTGAAAACACAAAAATGGATTTTTTAGCATTAACTGAAACAAAGAGAAAAGGTAGTGGATGTATTAAAATGAGAAATGAGCACTACATGATTTTTGGAGGTGTTAATGAGTCAGAACGTGCGAGGGCAGGAGTTGCCCTAATGGTTCACAGAAATGAGCATAAAAATATCACTAGATGGAAAAATATTTCGGAAAGACTCCTTAGAATAGATATGAGTAAAAACGAGAAGACAACAATTATTGTTGGGTATGGACCATCGGAAAATGAAGCCAAGGAACTCAAAGATAGCTTCTGGGAACAATTGCAGGACGAAATGGACCAAATAAATCATAAGGTCATAATAGTAGGCGATTTTAATGGGCGAGTGGGGTCAAGCAATGAATATGACTACCCTATAGGACCATATGGAGAAATGGTCAGGAATAATAATGGACAAAGAGTCATCGAGTTTTGCATCATGAATGATATGCAAGTTAGTAACACATTTTTCCAACACAAGGAGATTCATAAATACACACGAGTGATGGATTCGCGGAACGAAAAATCCGTTATTGACCTAGTATTAGTACAGAACAGATACAAAAATGAAATAGCGGACGTGCGTGTTAAAAGAGGCTATGAGATCAGCTCGGATCATTTTCTCGTTGAAACTAAAGTAAAGACAAGGAGAGAACAGGCATTTAATATTAAAAATGAAGAAAATCGCTACGAACAACCAAGTATTAAAGTATACAAACTTCAGTCTGAAAATATTAGGAAAGAATACTGTCGTAAATTAAATGAAGAAATACGAAAAACAAATTGGAAAAATGAGGAGGATATAGAAATATTATGGAACGCTTTTAAGGAGCTGGTGTACGCAACTGGGAGTAAAGTATGTGGGGTAACGAAAGGAAGATATCTGAAAGGTACAGCTTGGTGGAATAATGACATAAAATTGGAAGTTTCGAAGAAGAAAAAATTGTGGAAAAAGTATATAAGCAATAAAAGTGAAAGTAATTATCAAGAATATAAGGAACAGAGAATACTGGTTAAAAATAAAATTAAAGAAGCTAAGAATCGACAATGGGAAGAATTTGGAAATAAAATGGAAAGTGATAGTAAGGGGAATGCGAAGTTGCTTTATAGGACTTTAAAAAATCTAAGACAAAAAAAATCAAACGGATTAACAGGTTTAGAGGACAAAGATGGTAACATATTATTAAAAAATGAAGAGATTACCGAAAGATGGCGAGAACATTTTATGGAGTTATTAATGGGAGACAACAACGAAATAGAGAATGACAGGGAGGAGTACAATTTAAATGAACAACAAGATGATGATGACATAACATACGAAGAATACAGGGAAGCAATTTTAAAATTAAAAAATGGCAAGGCTGCAGGACACGATAATATTAAGGCTGAGCTAATTAAATATATGGAAGGAGAAGGATTACAATTACTATGGAAGATCATAAGGAGCTGTTGGCGTACCGGATGCATGCCTAGAGATTGGACGCTTGCAACTATTCTACCATTACACAAAAAAGGCGATAAACATAAGTGTTCTAACTATAGAGGAATATCATTGTTGGTAGTTGCTAGTAAAATCTACGAAATAATACTAGAGAAAAAGCTGCGAGAAAAGATCGAGGCCACACTGGATGACAGCCAATGCGGCTTTAGGCCAGGGCGAGGTACAACCGATCTCATATTCACGGTGAGACAGTTATCAGAAAAAGCCCTAGAGCATAACAGTAAGTTGTATCTCTGTTTTGTGGACTTGGAAAAAGCATTTGATCGGGCGCCACGTAACAAGATCTGGGAAATATTAAACCGTAGAAATGTGAAACCGAAGTTAATCCAAGCAATAAAGAGTATATATAAATGTACACGTAATAATGTAAGAACGAACAATTGCTCATCTCTTGAATTCTACACAAGGACAGGTGTAAGACAAGGTGGTGTTCTGAGTCCTTTGTTATTTATCACTCTAATGGACGAAATTGCAAAAGAATGCAGGGGTAAGGTAAAAAGAACTAGGGTTGGGGTGTATAAACTTCAACAAGTTTGCGTGTCAGAGTTGATATATGCCGATGACCTGGTTATTGTGGCAAAATCAGAAAAAGACTTGCAAGTAAATGTGAATGTTTGGAATGAAGCCTTTAAGAAATTTGGGATGAGAATAAATATTGAAAAAACAGAAGCTTTAGTAATATCGAAAACACAAGAAAATATAAATGTTAAGTTGAATAATGAGACCATTACACAAGTTGAGGACTTCAAGTATCTAGGATCAACAATGAATGGGCAAGGAAATATAGAACCAGAAATAAACAGCAGGGTAATGAGTGCAACAAAATTATACTATGCACTAAATAAAAGTTTTATTAGGAAGAAAGAAGTAAGCCTGAAAACAAAAATGAAAGTATTTCAAACCGTATACGAGCCGGTGTTACTCTACGGTAGTGAAACGTGGACAGTGAACGACAACATCCGTAGTAAAATCCAAGCATGCGAAATGCGATATTTACGTGCGGTATCCGGGGTGACCAGACGTGATCGTATAAGAAATGAAGACATACGTGAAAGGTGCGGTGTTGGAAGGACCTTAGACAGACTTGAAACGAAACAGTTATCGTGGTTCGGACATATGGCGAGAATGAGTGAAGGTAGAACTGTAAAGAGGGTATGGAAAGCGGCATCTGACAACAAACGAAGAAGAGGCAGGCCAGCAAGAACGTGGAATGCAAATATTGGAAAGGCTTGCGGAAAAAGAAATATTGGGTGGAGAGAAGCAGAAAGACTAGCTACCGACCGAAAGGCATGGAGACGTCTCATTTCTCCACTTACCTCGACACCGTAAGGTACAAGAGGACGGCTTAAGTAAGTAAGTAATATTTTTCGATTTATTCGCTATCGAAAGTGTTAGTTCTATATCGAAAAATCAATGTTTTTAATAAGTTTTATGCTAATAACTCCAAAAGTTTTCGTTTTATCAAAACAACTTTACTTAAGAAAAATGTACCTTTTGAAAAAATAAACAAAACCGTGTTTTTTAATTTTCTTTAAGACCAATAGTAATCCAGCTATTTGTACTTTATTATATGTTAGCTCTTCTTCGTCAAATGCTAAATTGTAGTTTCAAAGTCAAAAGACGGGAAAACTATGCATTTTTTCGAGGATAACTGATTGAAACTAATTTAAGGTATTTAAAAATATCTATCTTCAGAAATAAAAAAAGTCTCTAGCTTAAAAATTAAATGATATAAAAAGAATGTCAGTCCCTATTTTTCAGCGAAAAAATGATCGGGAGCAACCTCCTAATCACCACCCTAATTAAAATTAGTCATTAACCTTATTTGGTATTCTTAATTTATGTATTCCTAATAGGTTCTAGAAGTTTGACAGACTTAGAATGATTAGTTTAAAAAAATGGAGTTAAAAGCGAATAACGAATTTTTGTAGTTTGGAAAAAAATGGCCTTTTCTTCAGAATAGAAAGACTGGCATCAGAGATACGAAAAAATGTTTAAATATGAAATTGTAGCTTATTTAATTCCCAAGAACCTGGTTTGCAAAAATTTTTTCTACGGCAAAAATTGAGTGAACTATTGACAATTAAAATTTGTAATAGCATGCAAAAACCACCTTACCAACTCTTTCAATGTCACCTCTTTTTGCGACTGAGGATTTTAAAAAGATTTAATACTAATAGGCTTGTAAATATAGGCTTATAGACCTTGTAAAAATCTACAAAATTATTTTAACCAAACTTTCTAAGATAGAAAAATAAAAAAGTTTCGGTTAAACAATCAATATATTTTTTTGAAAAAAAAACGAGAAATCCAATTGGAAGCATAACAATGTAAGTTAGCGGTGTTTTTAGTCGTTGGCCTTATTCATTCTTCTTTATACATGTATTATTAATAGATTCTAGAAGTTTGACTGGCTTAGAATGATTAGTTTTAGAAAAACAGGAGTTAAAGGCGAATAACGAATTTTTGTAGTTTTGTAAAAAATGCCATTTTCTTCAGAATAGAAAGATTAGCATCAGAGATAGGAAAAAATGTTTAAATATGAAATTGTAGGTTATTTAATTCCCAAGAACTTGGTTTGAAAAAATTTTTTCTACGGCAAAAATTGAGTGAATCGTAAATGAGTATATTATCGAAAAACATTGATTTTTTCGATATAAATCTAACACTTTCGATAGCGAATAAATCGAAAACTATTAATTTTATCAAAAATATGTATAGAACATTTTTTGCTTAGAATGATGGTTTTTATTAACTTTTGCGATCAAAATATAATAAAAAATTTCCACCCCGAAGATGGGGTGGCAACCACCCCCATGGTAAAAGCGCCTTTCGTCATGATATAGATTTTGATCCTTGGGCTATCCACTACTAATTGTCAAATTTTCAAGCAAATCGATCCATTCTGTAAAAATTGCGAGATGAAAAGCTTCGGTTCCTGGACTATCTATAATAGAAAATTTTAGGTGTGCAAAATAAACATAATACAGCTTGCTTCAACCTTTATTTCTTTTACATAATAAAAAAATATTCTTATAACTATTTTAAATCCTCTTGAAGTATCTTTTTGCAACTTTGGAGGTCTTTTCACTCGAGTAGGTCTAAAAAAGAAAATTACTTAATTATTTTTTAATGTATTAAATATACAAGTTGTGTGTTTATTAAAATTATTTCAGTAATTTAACAAATCTATTTCGATTTAATAGCTGATGCGGACATTCTACATACTCTTAAAGATTTTAGTTATTTGTTTTTTCTCAATAGACTTTTCATCGATTGTCATTTGTTTCAAGCTTCTGTCATATGTCGTATAATCCCTGCATATTAATATTATACACAGATTATTCAACATATGACAGAAGCTCGAAACAAATGACTGTGAATGAAAAGCCCTATAGGCATTCATTTTGAGGTTAATCAAAAAAAATTTAAAGTATGTAGTTTAATTAATGTGTCTGTTGAAAAGGTGACACAATTTCAATAACTTGGATGCGTGATCACAAGGAACACAGGAGTGGACTTCTTCTTTTTCAAGTGCTATTTTCGCGACGGAGGTCGGTAATCATTATAGCTATTCATATTTTAGAGACAGCTGCTCTGAAATGTTCATTTGATGTACAGGGTTATTCAATATATTTTGACCCCCTGTAAACTGCTTTATTTACAGAATTAGAAAAAAATGTAAAATACAAAAGTTATTCGATTTTTAAATTATGATTTTTTGACATATATCATATTAGTGACGTCATCCATCTGGCGTGATGAATTTTTTAACTAAATACGTATTTTCTGAAAATAAAATTATATAATAAATATACTTACAATCATAAAATGTATAAAAAATAAAAGTTTTTATTGGGATTCGAACCAGCTATCAGCGCGGTTGGTATATTAGGGTTCATTCGCCTTAAACGCTTCGCCACGGAGGCAATGTGTCATTATGTGCGAAGATCGACTAACTAAACGGATTAAGCTTTTGACATTTTTGAATTAAATTAAATTATTTTGAATTGAAATGATTTAGAATTGAAAAAATACAACAAAACATAGAGTAAGAAAACAATATATTAGGTGAACATTGATAGAAATTTTGATGGTAATCAAATTATGTAAATAAAAGTATTCATACTATGTATTTTGGTAGGTTCAAATAGGTAGGTACCTATGATACATTTACAATTATTACGTACCTGTTGCTTTTAAAGACTATTTAAATGTCACTACAATTATAAACTTTTTTGTTTCTGTCCTCACAACAATAAAACTAATATATTAATAATAATACATGATAATCAAACCATGTAAATAAAAGTATTACATACTATGTATTTTGGTAGGTTCAAATAGGTAGGTACCTATGATACATTTACAATTATTACGTACCTGTTGCTTTTAAAGACTATTTAAATGTCACTACAATTATAAACTTTTTTGTTTCTGTCATAACAATAAAACTAATATATTATACATTTGTTTACCTTCATATTGAACAATTATTTATTATTGACAGATCATTTCAACACCCAATCAGAGCCCGTATAACGACTAATACCATACTGTCGGTGTGCGCATGCGCGCAGATCAATATAAATTCACCCTCAATCTCAATCGCGCCTAAAGAAGTATAACTTCAAAAAAAAATTTTGAATTAAAATAACACAAAAAGAAGAATGTACCTATGTAATTTAATTTAAAATATCTTCTACTACTGTTAGAAAACAGAAATAAAAGTTTATTGCACAAATAAACATTGCTTTTTGCTTAAATTCAATGTTCAAACTGACAAGAAGCAGATGGGTGGCAGCTTGAACATTGAATTTAAGTGAAAAGTAATGTTTATTTGGTAAATAAACATTTATTTCTTTTTTCTGACAGCAGTAGAATGTATTTTGAATTAAATAAATTACACACATTCTTCTTTTTGTGTCAATTAATTAATTAAAAAAAAGTGTTTTGGACACCCTGTATAAATAATTATCTTAATGTTTATATTACGGATATCACTAAATAGAGAATTGAATAATCTTTTAAATGAGCTAGCACACGACCCCTATTCTCATTAAAAAAAATGCGCCATCGCGCCCAGGTGGATGACGTCACTAGTATGATAGGTATATAGGTATGTCAAAAAATCATAATTTAAAAATCGAATAACTTTTGTATTTTATAATTTTTTTTAATTCTGAAAATAAAGCAGTTTACAGGGGTGTCAAAATATACCATTCTCTCAGGTTGCGCAGCCACGATATTCTACGTCTCTCTATGCTTCTCTTTCCTTAAATCTTTCCCTGTCTAATCAATTGGATCAAGTTTTATATCTCTCCACGTGTAATATGTCCGAGATATTCCAATTTTCTTGTTTTGATGGTACATGTTTAAAATTTCCATTTCTTTATTCATTTTTCATAGAACCTCTTTGTTTGTGAGTGTTCTGTCCACAGTCCACGATATTTTCAGAATTCTTCCGTACACACACAGCTCGAAAGATTCCAGTTTTTTCATTGATGCTGCATTCACTCTCCAAGCTTCCATTACATAGAACAAGGTCGAGAAAATGTAGCACCTAGCTAGCCTAACTCTTAGCTCCAACTTCATCTGTTGTGCAGAACACTCTTCCCGTTTTATTAAAATTTGCTCTAGCCTTTTCTATTCTGATTTTAATTTCCTGGAAGTGTAGTTGATCAGTATTCCAAGATCTACATATTGGTCTACTAGTTCGACATTGGTTCCGTTTATGAAAAGATTCTCGTTATTTCTTTGAGTTTTCGATATTCTCATAAATTTTGTCTTCTTGACGTTCATTGCTGGACCGTATTCTTGTTCATACTCAGCTATTCTGGTCACCAGCCTCTGAAGATCCTCAATATTTTCGGTTAAGATCCCAGTGTCAACAAATATTTGAGAACAAATTTAAATGTGTGCGGTTGTCAAAAAAATCTTTAACGAGGAATTGTGAAAGCGACAGCTTGTTTATTGCCGGTTTAACCAGTTGTTTAGGGTAGCTGTGAACAGCATACACATAGTCATGACGATCGCCAACATCAAAAGAAGACGGCATCCTTATATGAAGAAGACGAGCGACAATAAGAGTTTCCAGGAAATTATGAATAGAAAGTGAAAATAAATTGAAGATAAGAAACAGGTACGATTGAGAAGGATGCCCTAGATTGGAATTAAGTTGAACCATTTTCTTGTTGTCTAGATTGTGCAGTCAGGACATCCTTCTTCTTCATGAACCTCTTATATATGCTTTGTTGTATGATTTGGAGCAAGCTATACCTATCATTTTAATTATGAATTATATTATGATCTAAGTATTTCAATTTATCTGCGTACCCTAAACATTGGTGTTTGTATATGAACATCAATCGAAATATATACAAATGTAACATTAGACCGGGCAGTATCGTCGCCCCCGCTAGCGCAATTATTCGGATTCGATTTTTTGCACAAACTTACTCAAAAAGCGATCCTTATAACATATCCACAGGGTGCCGGGCGGTGCCGTGGTCGAAAAATTTTTTAAACAAATTCACAAAAATAATTTTTTTATTTCCAAAAATTTTTTAAGATAATTTGGGTCATTCTGGGTATAAAAGGTCTCTTGTCATTTTTCTCTAAAATTGACTTGTCGAGTTATACGCGATTAAAAATTTGAAAAATGCGAAAATGGCCATTTTCAAGGCTTCATAACTCTATGAAAAATGATTATTATGAAATTCAAAAAGTGACAAAATCAAGATTCAAATACCTTCTTCAGCGTTCTGCTGTTAGCTTGTCAGCAAAGCTGTTATTTTTAGTTATTAACAATTAGCGCTATAGTCCAACTGTATCATCGCCCCGTTAACTTAACTATTTCGTTTAGATTTTTTTGCACAAATTTACTCAAAAAGTGGTCCTTATAACATATCCAAAGGGTTCCGGGCGGTGCCGTGGTCGAAAAATTTTTTAAACAAATTCACAAAAATAATTTTTTTATTTCCAACATTTTTTTTTTAGATAATTTGGGTCATTCTGAGCAAAAAAGGTCTCTTGTCATTTTTCTCTAAAATTGATTGTTGTCCAGTTATATGCGATTAAAAATTTGAAAAATGCGAAAATGGCCATTTCAAGGCTTCATAACTCGATTAAAAATGATTATTATGAAATTCAAAAAGTGACAAAATCAAGATTGAAATACCTTCTTCAGCGTCCTGAAGAGATTTTTGTCATTATTTTATTACAAAGCTGTTATTTTTAGTTATTAACAATTAGCGGTATAGTCCAACTGTATCGTCGCCCCCGTTAGCGGAACTATTTCGATTAAATTTTTTTGCACAAACTTACTCAAAAATAGGTCCTTATAACATATCCACAGAGTGCCGGCCGGTGGTCGAAAAATTGTTTAAACAATTTTTAGACCACGGCACCGGCCGGCACCCTGTGGATATATTATAAGGACCTCTTTTTGAGTAAGTTTGTGCAAAAAAAATCTAATCGAAATAGTTCCGCTAACGGGGGTTTACGATACAGCTGGACTATAGCGCTAATTGTTAATAACTAAAAGTAACAGCTTTGTAATAAAATAATGCCAAAAATCTCTTCAAGACGTTGAAGAAGATATTTGAATCTTGATTTTGTCACTTTTTGAATTTCATAATAATAATTTTTAATCGAGTTATGAAGCCTCGAAAGTGGCCATTTTCGCATTTTTCAAATTTTTAATCGCGTATAACTCGACAACAGCCAAGTTTAGAGAAAAATGACCAGAGACCTTTTTTACTCACAATGACCCAAATTATCTAAAAAAAAATTGTCGGAAATGAAAAAATTATTTTTGTAAATTTGTTTTAAAAAAAAATTGTTTAAAACATTTTTCGACCACGGCACCGCCCGGCACCCTGTGGATATGTTATAAAGACCTCTTTTTGAGTAAGTTTGTGCGAAAAAATCGAATCGAAATAGTTCCGCTAACGGGGGCGACGATACAGTTGGACTATACCGCTAATTGTTAATAACTAAAAATAACAGCTTTGTAATAAAATAGTGACAAAAATCTCTTCAGGACGTTGAAGAAGGTATTTGAATCTTGATTTTGTCACTTTTTGAATTTCATAATAATCATTTTTAATCGAGTTATAAAGCCTTGAAAATGGCCATTTTCGCATTTTTCAAATTTTTAATCGCGTATAACTCGACAACAGTCAATTGTTTAAAAAAAATTGTTTAAAAAATTTTTCGACCACGGCACCGCCCGGCACCCTATGGATATGTTATAAGGACTTCTTTTTGAGTAATTGCGCTAGCGGGGGCGACGATACTGTCCGGTATATATACAATACTTACGATAACGCATCCCTCATCAGTAAACTCATATTCACGTTTTGATTTAACATCTCCTGGTCCCAACGATAATGTAATAAGTTTACCATTTTCCAATGTAGTAATATTCTGAAAAAAAAAACGTTAAATAACAACTCATGTTTCTATATAATTATAGTGCTATAATACACTCACCGGCACGAAAAACGGGCACCCCAAAAAATGGGTATTTTTGATGGCTTGTATCTCCTAAACCTGTTGTCCGATTTAAGTAATTTTATAGCCTTATTCTTTAACAATACCGCTACAATAATATTGTTTCTAGATAGGTAAATTATTGTATACTGGATGTACGAATCAAACTGGGTTTTTTCTCAATTTTCACAACACCCTGTGGAAGATTCTAGCCTTTATACTGTGACACCTCACGACCCGGCCTAATTATTCTCGATGCTTCCCGGGCTTACGAGTAAAGGCCAGACCTTCCACGGCGATTCGAGGCGACCGCTGTCAGAGTATTTAAGAACAGGAATTCGAGCACAGGCCAGTCAGTCAATGAACGAGCCGCGACGCGTGATATAATTGTATTCGAATTTAATGAAATGTATATATTAGTTATCGAATTTATTATGTTTAGTTAATTAAATTATAAATTTGAGTTGTAAATAAATTAGATGTGTTAGTTGGTGTTATTTGTAATTATTAAAATAAATAAGTGATGTAAATAAAATAATATAAGTAAGTCTTCCTTTATTTAAATTAAACTTAGTGCCTAAAGATATAAATAAATAAAATAGTAGAGTCAATCTCGTAACAAAATGGTGCAGAAGTGAGGATACTTGAAATAAATATCAACGTAAATTTTCGGTTTAAATACAGTGTGGAACCTTTAAAAATAAATTAATATAAATCGTAATAAATAAAGTGTGTGATCATGTCTACCTTGTGTAAGCTAAAAATTGCAGACCTGAGACTTGAATTGGAAGAAAGGGACCTGAGTTCTACTGGAAAAAAGGCTGATCTAGTCGAACGTCTAAAAAACGCTCTTCAAGAAGAGGGCCAAGATCCAGAAACCTATTTGTTTGAAGACAAGCATGCTGCTGTGATCTCGTCGATTTCGAAGGTTTCGACAGACATTACATCGTTAGAGAACAAAGTATCGACAGACATTACATCGTTAGAGAACAAAGTTTCGACAGACATTACATTGCTAGAGAACAAAGTTTCTAGTGAAATCTCCCAAGTTTCCTCCGATGTTTCTAAAGTTTCGACAGACATTACATCGTTAGAAAAAAAAGTTTCTAGTGAAATCTCCCATGTTTCCTCGGATGTTTTGAAAGTTTCGACAGACATTATATCGTTAGAGAACAAAGTTTCTAGTGAAATTTCGAAAGTTTCGGGTGATATTTCATCCCTTGACAGCAAAATGACTAACGAGATCTCTAAAGTCACTTCGGATTTTGACGACAAGATATCGTCCATAAAATCTACTTTTGAAGAAAAGATCAAGGAAATAGAAAAGAAAATGGAGGAAACGGAAAAAGTAGACAAAGGTATGGAACCCATCTTAACAGACATTAAAAATGATGAAACCAAATACAAATTGGAGCCACGGTCGATAGTTAAAGGGAGTGTAGGTCATGCTCGTGTTAAGGTGCCAAATTTCGACGGAAAGTCATCATGGAACAACTACATGAAACAGTTCGAATCGGCGGCCAGAGCGAACGGATGGTCCGAAAAAGAAAAAGCTGTAAACCTCACTATTGCTCTTCGAGGCGACGCTTTGGATATCCTCCAGACCATAGCCGTAGAGGAGACAGATGACTTCGAGCAGCTGAAAAAGAGACTGAATATGCGATACGGGCACGAACATTTGGAGCATGTCTATCAGTCGCAGTTTAAAAATCGAAGACAAAAGAAAGATGAAGCTCTTCAAGAATACGAGGTCGATATTGCCAGGTTGGTACGATATGCATATCCAACAGCTCCCGAAGACATGATGGAAAAGTTGGCTGTTCAAACATTCATTGATGGCCTTCGTGATCATGAAATGCAAAGAACACTGCGATTAGCTCGTCACAAGACGCTGGTTGATGTCTTGTCTGCCGCCCTCGAATACGAATCAGCTACCCAGGCCTCTGGCGGGTACAGTAAAGTTAGGACTGTGAAAGAGGAAGAGGATGAAGACAAACTGGACCAGATTGTCAATATGATAAAGGGCATTTCATACAAGAAAACAAAGACCATAAGGTGCTGGAATTGTGGGGAAATGGGACACGTACGGAGTTCATGTAAGTACCCTAGGTACAATAACAGTCAAGAGACTAACCAGCAGGAAAACTAGAACGGGTCGGCCTTAGGGGGGCAGCTTCGACCCGCAACTTTTCCAAAGACCCTCTCATACTAATAGCTTCTTTGAAATGTGAAGATAGTGTATATGTGGATGGAGAAATAAATGGTAAAAAGTATAGATTGTTGGTGGATACCGGAGCGACCAGGACCATTATACGACCGTCAGTTATAAACAGTCATAAGAAGCTCTTACCAACGAGGTTGCGACTGCGGACTGCCACAGGTGAAAATGCCAACATCCACGGAGAAATCCAGATACAATTGGGGATAGGAGCAGAAAAGTTCGTCCATACTGTCATAGTTGCAGACATCGAAGAAGATGTTATATTAGGAATGGACGTAATGAATTTGCATGGATTTCAATTGGATTTTAAGAATAGGGTAATCAAAGTTGGCAACGAGGAGGTATTTCTTCATCCACATGATGACAGCACTATGCTAGCAGCTATTAGAGAAGATACAGTTGTGCCTGCGAGGAGTGAAACGATCATCGTAGCGCGGCTACAGGGAATTGTAGAAGAAGGAACACCTGTTATGATGGAGCCATGGAACCACGACGAGGAGGTTGGCCGAGGAATCATAATTGGAAAGGAATTGGTTACTTCTGCTAAAGAAATTCCCGTGAGATTGATTAATGTTAATGACTACCCAGTGACCATCAAGAAGGAGACAAAAGTAGGAACTTGTGTACCCGTGACGTCCATAATCCGTCAGACGACAACATCAGATAATTCCAACGATAAGTTCGACCAAATGGTTGCAGTTGCAGGCCAATCTCTAAATCAAATGGAAAAAAGGAAATTAAGGGAATTTCTTAGGCAATATCGTGACATATTCGTACCGAAAGGAGGAAAGACAGGAAGAACGACAGTTGTCAAACATAAAATTGACACTGGTACCGCTAGACCAATTCGTCAATCAGCTCGACGACTACCACAGGCGAAGAGAGAGGAAGCTGAAAGGATTGTTCAAGAAATGAAGAAAGACGGGGTGATAGAAACTTCTACGAGCCCATGGGTCTCTCCGGTGGTCCTGGTCAAGAAGAAAGATGGAACTACGAGGTTCTGTGTGGACTACCGTTTGTTGAACAATGTTACCAAGAAAGATAGTTATCCTCTGCCTCGGATCGACGACACATTGGACACATTGGCTGGAAGTAAATTGTTTTCTACGTTGGACTTGAAGTCTGGATATTGGCAGGTAGAAATGGATCCAGTGGACAAAGAGAAGACGGCCTTTACGACAGGATCTGGATTATGGGAATTCAACGTTATGCCGTTTGGACTCTGTAACGCTCCTGCGACATTTGAGAGGCTTATGGAAAATGTATTGAGAGGGTTATCTTGGAAAACGTGCCTGGTGTATTTAGACGACATAATCGTTTTGGGAGAGACGTTTGAAGACCACCTGAAGAATTTAGAAGACGTTTTTAATCGACTTAAAGCTGCCCAGTTAATGTTAAATCCCAAGAAATGCCAGTTATTTCAAAGTAAAGTCAATTATTTAGGTCATATAGTCAGCAAAGAAGGAGTGGCCGTGGACAAAGGAAAAATCGATTCCATTAAGGAATGGCCGGAACCAACTGATAAACATCAAGTAAGAAGTTTTCTGGGACTATGTACTTACTACCGGAGATTCATTAAGAAGTTTGCAGATATCGCTAAGCCATTAACGCGACTTACAGAGGAAGCAAGGGATTATTGCTGGGATGGAGACTGCCAAACGGCCTTTGAAACTTTGAAGAGGCATTTAATTACAGCGCCAATATTAGGGTATCCACTGCCAGAAGGAGAGTTCATCTTAGATACGGATGCAAGCAATGTGGGAATTGGAGGAGTGCTGTCGCAGATCCAAGGAGGACAGGAACGAGTCCTTGGATATTTTAGTAAAGTGCTTTCAAAACCTGAACGAAATTATTGCGTCACGAGAAGAGAACTTCTAGCAGTAGTAAAATCAGTGGAACACTTCTATCAATACCTCTACGGAAGGAAGTTTCTAATCCGAACCGACCATGCCACCCTTAAATGGTTAATGCAGTTTAAGAATCCAGAGGGTCAGATAGCCAGATGGATTGAACGACTTCAAGAATATGATTTCAAGATCGAGCATCGGGCCGGAGTTAGCCACAGAAACGCTGATTCTCTATCTAGAAGACCGTGTCCAGCAGAATGTTCCCATTGCAACAAAACAGAGTCGAAGGAAGCAGCAGTACTAAGAACAACAGTGGTCAACGACGAGTGGACGCCTACCAAGATCAAGGAAGAACAAGAAAAAGATCCAGTTTTACAGAAGATTCGAAAATGGAAAGAAGAAAATCGTCGACCATCTTGGCAAGAAATATCAAGCCTAAGCTCAGTAGTTAAGACGTATTGGGCCCAGTGGGACTCATTTATCTTGGAAGACAGCTTGCTTAAACGAGTAATAGAAAATGATGATGGTTCAGTGAGGAGAACACAGATGGTGATTCCAAAGAGCAGAGTAGCTGAAGTACTCCGTCAGTTACACGACAGTCCATCAGGAGAGCATTTTGGTGTAAAGAAGACCCTTCAGAGAATTCGGGAACGATTTTATTGGATCAATAGTTCTGACGATGTGAAGGACTGGTGTAAGAAATGTACTACCTGTGCTACAAGTAACGGACCCTACCGGAAAAGAAAGGCTCCTATGAGACAGTACAATGTTGGAAGTCCGTTTGAAAGAATAGCTTTGGATATTGCCGGGCCATTTCCAGAAAGTGACAATGGATGCAAATACATGTTGGTGATAATGGATTACTTCACGAAGTGGGTGGAGATCTACGCAATTCCAGACCAGAAGGCCGCCACTATTGCAGATGTGTTAATCAAAGACTGCATCAGCCGATTTGGAGTAACTCTGGAGATCCATAGTGACCAAGGAAGGAACTTTGAGAGCGATCTATTTCAAGGAATCTGTGATAAACTAGGCATGAAGAAGACAAGGACCACGGCCTATCACCCGCAATCGGATGGAATGGTGGAGCGTATGAATAGGACAGTCGGCAAGTATTTGACCGGGTAATATTACCCGTATGCATGCCAATGGTGAATATGAAATTCTTAATTGTATGTTAAAAAATGCGCAATAACTACCTCATAAAACCTACCAAATTTCATTTGCATATCTCAACCGGTTTTAGAGCAATAAATAAATCGTCAGTTTGTAAGACGAAATTCAACATCCCGTATCTCGGAAACGAAGCATTTGCGGACATAGCTTTATCAAGCAAAAGATCATTATTTTTTATTCAGAATTACCCCTTCAAGTTTGTCGCACTTATTTAGAAACACCCTGTATTGATAAAGAACATGGTTAGTCGTTAAAGTCCCTAACTTTTTTGTTATCCAACGTAAGCGAATAAAAACACCCCAAAAATACAACTTATGTGGATCAAAGCACATTCAGGACTTACACATAATGATCATTATGTTCGAACATGTTCGTACATGTTCGAACATGTAGACCAATTAGCTAAAAATTCCCTCATCCATGGAACAGTAACCAAATATCAGCCCTGCATTCTAGATGCTTTTGCTTGTTTAAGAACTGAACAGATGAAGAGCTGGAAAACACACTGGGAAAGGTACTGTAACATATCAACAACACAATACAGTTTGATACAACCCATTATTCCGGAAAAACCGTGGTATAAGAATTTCACCCTTCCTCGCAAATACATATCCACCATCAGTAGAATTAGATTTGGACATGCATGTTATCCTGCACATTTATTTAAAATAAACATATTAGATTCGAATATTTGTCAAGAATGTGAGGTTAAAAGTGACTTGAACCACATATTTTTTTAATGCAAGAAGCATAAACACCTAACCAATCACCTAATTAAAAGAATTATAGACCAGAACATCCCACTCCCTGTAAATATTCTCTTTATTCTGACACTGAATAAAAAGAAAATTTTTGACTGTTTGGTATCTTTCTTGTTGGATAGTAAAATATTATTGTAATTAGTTCTAGGTATTTGTAAAATATGTTTAAAAAAATATTAAAAAAAAAATAATAAAAAAATGAAACAAAAAAAATAAATAAAAAAAATTTTTAAAGAAACAAAAGTCACTAAGAGGATTTAAACCTCCGAGGGGGAACCGGGTTGACATCTTATCGTAGTGACAAAAAAAAACAACAAAAAAAAACTAAAAAAAAAAAATTAAAAAAAACTAAAAAAAAATATTTTTATTTGTAAAATATATACACTATGTGTTCTTGATAAACATTAAGTAGATTTATTAACATAGTATGTACATTAGCAGTAATGAGTAGGTAAATAAGAAGTAAAAAATTGTAATATTATTATAATAATCATGTTTCGCTAATTGGCAATATCTTTAATAATTTACTTTTGATTGAGACTGGCTGAATGACTATACAGTGCAAGCCAAAAAAAAACGTAAGCGAATGAATAAAAAAACAGAATGTTAAGAAAACCTGGGGCTATAGTTGGGTTTTAATTTCAATATTTTATATAGGCTAGAATATTCCACAGGGTGTTGTGAAAATTGAGAAAAAAACCCAGTTTGATTCGTACACCCGGTATACAATGATAATTTATCTGTCTAGAAACAATAATATTATAGCGATATTGTTAAAGAATAAGGCTATAACATATTTAAAAAATACTTAAATCGGACAACAGGTTTAGGAGATACGAGACATCAAAAATTACCCATTTTTTGGGGTGCCCGTTTTTCGTGCTGGTGAGTGTATATTGGTCATAAATTAACTCAGAAACGACTGCCGATATTTCAAGTCATATATAGCTTTACAGAAACTGACTACATTTGCGGCAAAATGTAAAAATTTTCGGTTCCATGACATCTCGTAACGCGACAGTTCGTAACCGGACAAGTGGTAACGGGCACCTCGTAACAGCGACAGTTCGTAACGGCGACACTTCATAACGGCGACACTTCATAACGGCGACAGTTCATAACTATACAAGTTCGTACCGGACAATTCGTAACGTCCGAATTTAATTATTCTGTTTATTTTTGTTAACGTGGAAACTTAATGTTATTACGGTTATAAATGAACTTATGTTATTAATTTAACGAATCAGCAACAGGATAAACATTTTTAGGGCATTTCATATTTCGTGTTTCAGAATAATAATAAAGGTATTTAAAGACGCAAACAAAGATTTAAATAAAATACTTACATGCAAACTTTTAAAACTATTAAATATTTTGAAAACGCATTTTGCATATTTTCTACTTACCACTTCTTTTTAAATATATTTCATACACATTTTTGCATATATTTTTGTTAATATAACAACTAATTTTTTTTTAAATTTTTTATCTTGAATTATTACTGAATAGGGGAGTCAATGTAGATCAAAAATTTGCATTGTTTTAGAAAAAAATCATACAATCTTATATTTTTCTATAAAACCTTTTTTGATAGTTTATAATATAGGCTATTGATTATATTCAAAATAAGATAGCTAAAAGGAACTACAACGTTAACGGGGTTTTATTATTTCATATGGTCAGTGGACATCTATATATGAAAAAACCGCGGAGTGCTACCATTTATAGGGGTGCGTTTTTGAGAAATGGGTGAATTAGTCCCTGGGCACAGGTTACATTAGGGTGAGTTCTATGCACTTTTGGTACAAACATAACTACATAAAAATTGTTCCTGGTTAAATTTTCTATCTAAATATCACTTTTTAAAGTCAATGATACTTTTTTTTACAAAAATATATTCAAAAGAAAAAGCACAAAGAAACCCAAAAGAAAGAAATTTTGTTTTTTGTCCCATAACTTTTGTCCACGAAGATATAGGTGTAGACATTGCTTTACAGAAAAAAAACCTAAATATTTCTTCTTTAAAATGTTGTTGCTAGAGTTAATTAGGATTTATAGTTTTCGAAATATGATTTTTCAAAGTTCGCCACTCACAGCAATTTTGGGCAATTTTCCTTGTTATTTCGCAAATATTGTTCTGTAACTTTTTTCTACGTAACTTTAGGTATATGCAATGGTACACGTAATAGGAATAGAAATCAATTACCTTTAAAATGGTCTACTGTATAACGTTGTACGACTATTTTTAAAGAGATTATGGTTTTTCAAGGTTTTATACTTTTAACGATTTTTTATAATATAATATAAAAATAAAATAATATTATTATACAGGGTGTTTCATTAATAATTGTCCATATAGTAACTGGAGAAGCCTTAGCACAAAATACGAATATTTAACCTAAAACGCTTAAATAAAATGTGGTTCCTTACTGAGTTACAGGGTGTTTTATCTAAAAATTTAAAAACTGTTTTTGCTCAGCATTTTAAAAATATTCGACGTATCCTTTTCATACTTGGCAGTAAGTGCGACCACTATACACCCTACTAAATTATGATAAACAAACGTTTTTGGCTACTACCAGAGGCGTACGACAGGGGATAGTGAATGCTTGATCCTTCCCAAATTCTCCGCCACTGGAGGAATTACTATTTTAGTGCCATTTTTAGATTTTCAATACTTTTTACGTAAATAATATACTCCTCATTGGTAACGATAAAGTCATTAGTTTTCGAGATATTTGAAGTTAAATATGAAACGGCACAGTTATTTTGATTAATTTATGATATGGTTCATATGATTAAAATTTAAAAATTATTTGTACCCAGTACTTTAAAACTATTTGGCGTATCCTTATCATACTTATCAGAAAGTGTAGGTACTGTACTCCCTACTAAACTAAGATAAATAAACGTTTCTAGCTACTACCAGAGGCGTACGACAGGGGGTAGTGGCTGGTTGACCTTTCCCAAATTCTACGCCACTGGCGAAATTGCTATTTTAATGAAATTTTTTGATTTTTCAATACTTTTTATGTAAATAATATACTCTTCATTCGTAACGATAAAATGATTAGTTTTCGAGATATTTGAAATTAAAAATGAAGCGACACAATACATTAATCAACATAACCGTGTCGTTTCCTTTTTAACTTCAAAGATCTCGAAAACTAATGACTTTATCGTTACGAATGAAGAGTATATTATTTTCATAGAAAGTATTGGAGAATCCAAAAATTGAACTCAAATAGCAATTCCGCCAGTGGCGTAGAATTTGGAAAGGGTCAACCATTCACTATCCCCCGTGGTACGCCTCTGGTAATAGACAGAAACGTTTGTTTAACATAATTTAGTAGTTTGAACAATACCTATACTTCCTGCCAAGTATGAAAAGGATACGTCGAATAAATTTAAAAGGCTGAGCAAAAATAGTTTTTAAATTTTTACATAAAACACCCTGTAACTCAGTAAGGAACCACATTTTATTTAAGTGTTTTAGGTTAAATCGTCGTATTTTGTACTAAGGTTTCTCCAGTTACTATATGGACAATTATTAATGAAACACCCTGTATATGTATAATATAATATTATATTGTATATAGTATATATAATATAATATTATATTATATATTATATAACACCCAATATAAAAAAATATTATTTTCTACATTTTTTTTAAATTATTTTTGAAATTTCTCATTATAACTTTTTTTTCTTGTTCATGAATATACTATATATTGCTCAATAAAGAGGTTTACTTTCTATTCTTTAAAATGGTGTATCATCTATATTTAAATAATATGTAATAGAAACCGATTGATTCTTTGATATTTTTTTACCTGTATTATTTAAAATTATTTCTTTTACAAAAATTACATAAACATTAGTCTTAAAAAACATCACTTCAGTTAAAATTATTTAAACGTTGACATTTAAAAAATTTTCAAAATCAAAGTCCATCTCTTCGTTAGCATTAGCTTCAATATCTTCTTATGACACCTCAGTTATAGAGTTCCCACAATTAGTACCCATGCACATGCACCCTTTGCAGAATATTAAACAACTAATTCCTATGTTCCTTCAACCGCAGTTTTTTGTACACTCTTTGGTACATTTACATGCTATTTTTTCAAGCAAAGCTTGTGGTGCAGGTGCTTTGACAGTAAATATTGGAATTAATCCATATTTTGAAGTTTGCCCGGCCGAGTCAAGTGGATCCAAAGTATTACATATAAAAATAAGATTCAATCATAACATACAATCACATAAAAAAGTTATAATGAGGAATTTAAAAAATAATCCTAAAATCAAAATTCGTTGCAAGTACTTATTACATTTTGAAAAAGCATATTATCTTATTCAACAATAATCCTAGAATTTTTTCCTAGAGTAATCCTAGAATACACCATTTTAAAGTAAACAGAATAAGCTTTCTTTTTTTATTATATAATATATACCTAAATGTAGAAAAAAAAGTTATAATTGGAAATTTAAAAAATAATCGTAAAAAATATAAAAACTCGTTAAAAGTATAAAGTCTTGAAAAAGATAACCTCTTTAAAAGAAGTCGCACAACATTATACGATAGAACATTTTAAAGGTAATTGATTTCTATTCCTCTTACATGTACCATTGCATATGTCTAAAGTTACGTAAAAAAAAGTTACAGAACAATATTTGCGAAATAACAAGGAAAATTGCCCAAAATTGCTGTGAGTGGCGAACTTTGAAAAATCATATTTTGAAAAATGTAAACCCTAATGACCTCTACTAAACATCATTTTAAAGAGAAAATATGTAAGTTTTTTTTCTGTGAAGCAATGTCTATACCTATATCCCCGTGGACAAAAGTTATGGGACAAAAAACAAAATTTCTTTCTTTTGGGTTTCTTTGTGCTTTTTCTTTTGAATATATTTTTGTAAAAAAAAGTATCTTTGACTTTAAAAAGTTATAGGTATTTAGATAGGAAATTTAATTAGGAACAATTTTTCTGTAGACGTGTTTGTACCAAAAGTGCATAGAACTCACCCTAATGTAACCTGTGCCCGGGGACTAATTCACCCATTTCTCAAAAACGCACCCCTTTAAATGGTAGCACTCCACTGTTTTTTCATATACAGTGAGCACGTAAAGGTTGGAATAAATTCATTTTCTCGAGAATGGACGATTTGGGAAAAAAATCCCGAAGCAGGTCAATTTTTATTTTTAAATTGCGACTTTTTCGCATATATATCATACTAGTGACGTCACCCATCTGGGCGTGATGACGTCATCGATGATTTTTTTAAATGAGAATAGGGGTCGTGTGATAGCTCATTTGAAAGGTAATTTAATTCTCTATTCAGTAATATAAACATTTATGTAACTATTTATACAGGGTGTCAAAAAAATATTTTTAAATTAAATTTATTGACATAAAAAGAAGAATGCATGTAATTTTTATTTAGTCCAAAATACATTTTAATGTTCTTAGAACACAGAAAAAAATGTTTATTTGAAAAATAAATATTGCTTTTCTCTTAAATCAAATGTTCAAATGTAAAAAAATTAAATGTTCAAAAAGAGGAAGGTGAGTGGCGGCTTTAATATTGAATTTAAGTAAAAAAACGATATTTACTTGTTAAATAAACATTATTTCCTGTTTTCTGATAGCAGTAAAATGTATTTTGAGTTAAATAAATTACACACATTCTTCTTTTTATGTCAATAAATTTAATTTAAAAAAACATTTTTGGACACGCTGTATAAATAATTATGTTAATGTTTATATTACTGAATAGAGAATTAAATTACCTTTCAAATAAGCTATCACACGACCCCTATTCTCATTTAAAAAAATTATAGATGACGTCATCACGCCCAGATGGGTGACGTCACTAGTATGATATATATGCCAAAAAGTCGCAATTTAAAAATAAAAATTGACCTGTTTCGGGATTTTTTTCCAAAATCGTCCGTTCTCGAGAAAATGAATTTATTCCAACCTTTACGTGCTCACTGTATAGAGATTCATTGACCATATGAAATAATAAAATCCCGTTAACGTTGTAGTTCCTTTCTATATAGTACATAATCAATAGCCTAATATGTATATGCATGTTAAAGTAAAAAGTTGTAAGTACTCGGAGATTTAGGCGCTAATTCGTTATTAATTGTTTGAACAATAAAAAGTAAGGTAATTGTAATCTTTGCTTTACAAAAATCTTTCCTTTCCTTTACTTAGAAAGTTTGGAATGTCTAAAGACGATTAAGACGGCTTAAGAATTTCACGAATTACATCATTATCCCTTTGTCTAGATATAAACAAATTTAAGGAACAATAAGAGTGATAATAAAGGGATTTTAAAAATATTGTTAAAAGTTTGTATGTAAGTAAATAGTTATTTGTGTTTAAACACTTTTAATATATTCTGAAACACGAAATATAAAATGTGTTAAAGATGTTTATCCCGGAACTGATTCGTTAAATTGATAAAGATAATTTCAATTATTCCTGTAATAATAGTAGTCTGGGCTGACTATCGGAGAATAGGCAATTTTTGGTAAAAGTTATTTACCAGCAATTTTATTGCTGGAATCGAATTATAAGATCCTATATATTAATAATATAGGTATGCAAAGTCCTCAGATAGTGTGCTACTTTTTTTATAAACAAAATGGCGCCCGAAAATTGTGTTTTTTTCAATTATTGCTCTAGAACTCCGAAGATTTTAACTTTACAACAAAAACACTCAAATAAAAATTCACCGTAATTAAATTCTGCATAGAGACGTGTTTTTCTCGATCTGCTCCGACGATAATTTTCCTCGGAAAATGCGGGTTTTCCCATCAAAATCTTTAATTTTCAAATAAAGTTTTGGATAAGTAATGATTTACCAATAATTAAATAATTTGGTGACTTAAAGCCTTCTTGGTTTAGATTATAGTTCCAGAAGCTGGTGAAAATTAAACGAATATTTTAGCAACAATTCAATTGTTAATTAATAATTTACGGTCGCAATAATAACCAAAATAATTATGATACACTGATCAAACTTTGAAATCTTATAAAGATGAGATACCTATTTAACAGATTGTCGACAAAATATAAATTTTTTATTTTTTTGCATAATCTTTAAATGTTTAAAAAAATAGTTATAAACAAATTAACGTTTCTCAGAAAGTTTTTATTATATTATAATTTTAAAAAATAGCTAAAATGCGCATTTCAAATATCTTGAAAATGAATGCTTTAAAACTTTTTTGCAACCATTTGCAAAAAAGTTATGAAACATCAAAGTAAACATACGATTACTACGGTGTTAATATTTTTTTTTTAATTCTTTCAAAGCGTAGAAGTGAGTTTAAAGTACAAGCTAATTATTTATAAAACAATATCGATTATCAGCTTAATGGTTATATTTTAATTAAAGATTATAAATATATTTTTTTGTAATTTGCACGCGCGAAAGTAGAATAATACAGTACCGTAGCTACCCGCCCACATACACAACTCGCGCGAGTTTAAGCGTGTCAGTCGCTTTGAGTGAACATTTTATCTCCGGCTCTGTATCAAGCCTACTTTCGCGCTAAAAATTACAAAAAAAAGTATTTTTAATCTTTGATTAAAATATAACCATTGCACTAATTTTTGACATTCTTTGTGAGTAATTAGATTGTACCATAGACTCACTTTTAAGCTTTGAAACAATTAAAACAAATTATCAACAATGGAGATATCGTATATTTATTTTGCTGTTTCCTAACTTTTTTGCAAATGGTTGGAAATTTTTTTTAAAACATTCATTTTCAAGACCTATGAAATACGCATTTTAAGTATTTTTTAAAATTAGAATATAATAAACAATTTCTAAGAAATGTTAATTTGTTTATAACAATTTTTTTTAAACATTTAAAGATTATGCAAAAAAATGAAAAATTTATATTTTGTCGACAAAATATTAAATAGGCATCACACCTTTATAATCTTCCTAAGTTTGATCAATGTCTCATGATTATTTTGGTTGTTATTGCGACTGTAAATTGTTAATTAACAATTGAATTGTTGCTAAAATATTCATTTCATTTTAACCGGCTTCTGAGTTTATAATCTATACCAAGAAAGCTTTTATTTCACCAAGCTATATAATTATTGATAAATAATTACTGGCCCAAAAAATTTATTTGAAAATTCGAGATTTTGTTGGAAAAACCCACATTTTCCGAGGAAAATTTTCGTCGGAGCAAATCGGGAAAAACATGCCTCTATGTAGAATTAAATTGGGGTGAATTTTTATTTGAGTATTTTTGGTGTAAAGTTAAAATCTTCGGAGTTATAAAGCAATAATTGAAAAAAATACGATTTGTCGGCGCCATTTTGTTTATAAAAAAAGTAGCACACTATCTGTGGACTTTGCATACCTATATTAATAATATATAGGATCTTATAATTCGATTAAAGCAATAAAATTGCTGGTAAATAACCTTTCTTTGTACTTTACTAATTAGACCAACGTATTATAACTATTTTTTTTTCAAAATTTAAAGATTATGCAAAAAAAAAGAAAAATTTATATTTTGTCGATAAAATATTAAACAAGCATCTCATCTTTATAATCTTTATAAGTTTGATCAATGTATCATGATTATTTTGGTTATTATTGCGATCGTAAATTGTTAATTAACAATTGAATTGTTGCTAAAATATTCGTTTAATTTTCACCAGCTTCTGGAATTACAATCTATACCAAAAAATCTTTGATGTCACTAAGTTATTTAATTATTGATTAATCATTAATTACCTAAAACTTTATTTGAAAATTATAGTTTTTGTTAGGAAAACCCGCATTTTCAGAGAAAAATTTTCGTCGAAGCAAATCGTGAAAAACATATCTCTATGCAGAATTTAATTGCGGTGAATTTTTATTTGGGTGTTTTTGTTGTAAAGTTAAAATCTTCGGAGTTATAGAGCAATAATTAAGAGCAGCAATATAAGAGCAACAAAATTTGTCGGCGCCATTTTGTTTATAAAAAAAGTAGCACACTATCTGCGGACTTTGCATACCTATATTATTAATATATAGGATTTTATAATTCGATTCCAGCAATAAAATTGCTGGTAAATAACTTTTCCATGAATTTTGCTAATTAGCCCAGAGTATAGTTAATATCCACGTTGACAAAAATAAACAGAATAATTAAGTTTGGACGTTACGAATTGTCCGTTACGAATTGTCGAGTTTTACCGTCGAGTTGATCTTCTTTTGGTGCCTATTCGTTTCGTTCTGGCTATAATTATTTTATTAACTGATGCTTTAAATAGATTAGTTGTTGTGGAGAACAATTTCCTCAGGTTCTTTAACCATGATATTCTTCTTCTCCCAATTCCTCGCTTACCGAATACTTTGCCTTGGAACGATTACCTTCAGCAATCTGTGTTTAGTGCCGTTTCTCATTACTCATTATGTGTCCGAGAAATTCTAACTTTCTCCTTTTAACATCACTTCCCTTTCTTTCCCCATTCTTCGTAGTACATTCTCGCTGGTTATTTTGTCCGTCCAGGATATTCTTAGGATTCGCCTGTATAGCCACATCTCGAAGGCTTTCTCCATCGCTTCAGTGAGTGTCCAGGATTCACCTCAGTAGTATATTATTGAGAAGATATAACATTGTAGGAGCATTACTTTTGTCGTCAGGTTAAGGTTGTGACATTTAAAGAGTTTGGCCATGTTGTTAAATGCACTCCTAGCCTATTCTACATTTTAATTATTGTGACTGATCCCATTGTTCATTAACTATTGTTCCAAGATAGGTAATCTGTTTTACTCGGTGTACTGGTGTATTCTGTCGAACGCCTTACGATAATCTATAAAGCATATGTACAGTGGAATATTGAATTCCCTAGATTTTTCGATTATCTGTGTTATATTCAACAGGTGTTCTCGAGTACCTCTACCTTTGGTAAATCCAGTTTGCTCTTGTGGAATTTCTCTTTGAAGGAATGTTTTTAGTCTCTCAATGAATATATGTAGCATTATTTTACTGGCATGTGATATGAGAGAAATAGTTATATAATTGTCGCATTTATGGAAGCTGCCTTTTTTATGAATTGTTGTTATTGTAGATTTTGTCCAGTCTTCAGGGCATTGTCTAGAATGCCATATTTGGTTACAGAGTAGATGAAGTAATTTTACGCCAGTTTCTTCTGTGGCTTTGAGCATTTCTGCTGTGCATATCTGGACCTGGTGCTTTATTATATTTGAGCTTAATGATCGCGAGTCCTACTTCATTTTCAAGTATATCAGGTTCTTCTTCTACCTCGTCAGAGATTTGGTTAACAGGTTCTTGGCGTTGATCATTTTTATATACCTAGGTCCCTGCAATACGATCTCCGCATGTCTCTGCTATATCTTCTCTGTTTGTTCTCAGAGTTCCAGTGTTGTCTTCAATGGCCCAAGTTCTGGCTTTGAAGTCTCTTGTTAAGTAGCGTATTTTTCTAAATAGATCTCTCGGCTGATTATTCTAATCGTGTCTCTAATTTGTGTCGCTAATTTGAGCTTAATGATCGCGAGTCTTATTTCATTTTCAAGTATATCAGGTTCTTCTTCTACCTCGTCAGAGATTTGGTTAACAGGTTCTTGGCGTTGATCATTTTTATATACCTAGGTCCCTGCAATACGATCTCCATGTCTCTGCTATATCTTCTCTGTTTGTTCTCAGAGTTCCAGTGTTGTCTTCAATGGCCCAAGTTCTGGCTTTGAAGTCTCTTGTTAAGTAGCGTATTTTTCTAAATAGATCTCTCGGCTGATTATTCTAATCGTGTCTCTCAATTTCTTTGCATATACTTTGATAATACAGTTTTTTATCTGTCTTGCATCTTCGTTTTATTACTTTATTGAGGTTTCTTAAACTAGCTTTTTCCCTTTCACTATGCACACCACTTTGACAAAGATTTCTTCTATTCTCAATAATGGCTTGAAAGGTTTCATCTGTTATCCAGTGTTTCCGTTTCACAGGATTATTTATCTTTGGATGATCAATTGGTGTTGTTACACAATGTTTAAAAGTCTCCCATATTTCTTGTGATGTTCCGTTACGAATAGAGGGCA
The DNA here is from genome assembly GCF_917563875.1 of Diabrotica virgifera virgifera. Lineage (NCBI taxonomy): Eukaryota > Metazoa > Arthropoda > Insecta > Coleoptera > Chrysomelidae > Diabrotica > Diabrotica virgifera. Next base: position 219,074,820 of record NC_065445.1, read on the forward strand.
TTATTTTATGTACTTCCTGGAGAAAGTCGTCCTGCTTTCTTAGATTTCCACCACGTATAGATTATTGGTAAATCGTAGTTTCCATTTTTCCACTACGAGGAGGGTTTTTGGGGGAAGCACGGGGATAGAAGTGTCAAAATTTTTTTACATCCTTTTTGAGGTTCCAAGATTGACATTCTCAGCAAAATTTGGCTTGTTCGTATGTGTTTTAGAAGTTGCGTGGCATTTTTTGTACATTTTGGAAATGCATTCATTAACAAGAACCCAGCAATGCTGCCCATCCAGACGCGGCAAGAAGAGCCAGTGCTGGAGCAGCTATAATCATTAGAAAGGGTATAAAACACCATATTCTACAAAAGATTGAACAACCAGATCTACAAGCAGTCTTCATTGAAATAGAAGATTGGATCGGACCAATCTCGATAGCTGCGGTATACTGCCCACCAAATTATAGAGTTAACAAAAATTCTTTAAGTAATCTCTTTAACCAACTTGGTAACCGTTTCCTGGCAGGTGGAGACTGTAACGCCAAACATACTAGTTGGGGTTCAAGACTGTGCGCTCCTGGAAGAGGCAGAGTACTACATCAAATCATATCAGAACAACACTTAGATCATTTGTTTACGTATCAGCCTACCTACTGGCCATCCGACCCGCAGAAAGCTCCTGACTGTTTAGATTTCTTTGTTACAAAAGGGTTCTCAAGGGGGTATCTAAGTATCGAATCAAATTTTGATATAGAGTCTGATCATACTCCTGTAGTAGCAACTGTACATTCAGTAATTAAAGAAAAAGAACCTCTGCCCAAGTTGCACAATTACAAAACCAACTGGCAAGCTTTCAGAGAAATTGTTGAGGCAAATATTGAACTAAACGTATCACTAAAGTCACCAGAAGAACTAGAAAAAGAAATCCAAAATTACACAACAACGATTCAGGAAGCTGCATGAAATGCCAGAGAAAAAATAATTGAAAAAAGGTATCTGAGTAGAACTTGGAAGCAAACTAGACATCCAGATGATAAGTTAAGGAACTACTAAAACAACTAAAAAATAACAGCGTTCAAGAATACCTAGAAAATTTAACGCCGTCAGATGCCAGCGATTATGCGCTATGGAAGGCTACAAAAAAATTAAAACAGCAACATCGTCATATCCCACCAATTAGAAAATCCAACGGAACATTGGCCAGAACAAACAATGAAAAGGCAGAAACTTTCGGCGAATACCTAGAAGAAGTTTTAAAACCTATACCAGCTGCTGCAACAAATAACGATCAAGAAATCTACAATTTCCTACAGAACCAAACCCCGGCAGGAGAAAACACACTACACGTTTCACCCAAAGAAGTTCAAAACATAATCAACAATAATCTAATAAAAAAGAAAGCACCTGGCTATGACTTAATCACAGGTGAGGTAATTAAAAATCTACCTACCAAAGCAATTAAAATGCTAACTCAATTGTGTAATGCGGTACTAAGGCTAAAACACTTCCCAATCCAATGGAAAATTGCGGAAATTATCCTTATACAAAAATCAGGAAAACCTCCAAATGAGCGCACTTCATATCGACCAATTAGTTTAATGCCAGTAATGTCTAAGATCATGGAAAAAATAATAGAAAAAAGACTTCTACAAATACTAACAGACAGAAATATGATACCCGACCACCAATTTGGCTTCAGGAAAGAGCATGGTACCGTCGAACAAGTTGACAGAGTGGTCAACGTTATAAATAAAACATTTGAAGAAAAAAAGTTACTGTTCAGCAGCATTCCTCGATGTTAGCCAGGCTTTTGATAAAGTTTGGCATCAAGGACTTTTGTATAAACTGAAAAAGAACTTAACAGAGGAACTATATAAACTCCTTAAATCGTATTTATCAGAAAGATACTTTCGAGTGAAGTTTGAGTCAGCCTATACAAAACTATATCCCATCAGATCAGGGGTACCACAAGGAAGCGTTCTGGGACCACAACTGTATCTGGTTTACACAGCCGACTTACCCACAAATCGTGATACAACGACCACCACCTTTGCAGACGATACTGCAATCCTAGCAGTACACAAAAATCCCGTCGAAGCTGCTGCAAAACTCCAGAGAGTATTAAATCAAATAAATACATGGGCACAAAATTTGTTTTTACAAAATGTCACAGTGAATCACCTACAGTAACAATAAATAATAAGGTAATTCCCTCAGTTACCCCTGTAAAATATCTGGGCATGCACTTGGACAGGGGATTAACCTGGAGAACCCATATATGGAACAAACGGAAACAACTGAGCATAAAATTTAGTAAGAATTATTGGCTTCTAGGGCGTAAGTCTAAGCTCACGACAAGAAATAAACTGCTAGTCTACAACACAATATTCAAATCAGTCTGGGCATATGGTCTTCAGCTCTGGGGAACAGCATCCAAGTCGAATGTATCCATAATTGAGAGATTCCAGTCCAAGGTGTTACGTTCAATAATCGATGCTCCGTGGTTTGTTACTAACAGGGATATTTACAATGATCTGGAAACGAAAACCGTCAGTGAAGTGATAGTGGAGTTAAGTGCAAAATACATCGTACGTCTTGAAAGCCACGCGAATGTGCTTGCAAGTCACAATCTTCTCATGTCGTTATTTCTCAGATAAAATGTGCCTATTGTTATATGTTATAACATATTGCCTAATAAACATATAAAAAAACCACAAATGACTCAGACTTATTTATTATCAGTGGAAATCCCAAAACCACTGCAATAATGAAAGTATACATAAATCTGAATTAAGATAGATATTTGAACAATGATACAACAACATAATGTATTACTTATTACATTAGATGACTCAAATATAATATCAATATACAGGGTGTAACAAAAATGCAGGTCACAAATTAAATCACATATTCTGGGGCCAAAACTAGTTCGATTGAACGTATCTTACCTTAGTATAAATATGCACTTAAAAAAAGTTACAGCCCTTTGAAGTTATAAAATGAAAATCGATTTTTTCCAATACTTATATCGAAAACTATTAGAGATTTTTTATTGAAAATGGATATGTGGCAATCTTAAGGCAGGAATATCTTAAAAAAAATTAAAGTGAAATTTGTGCACCCCATAAAATTTTATGGGGGATTTGTTCCATTAAACCCCCCCAAACTTTTGTGTCCATTCCAATTAAATTATTTTTATGGTACCGTTAGTTAAACACAATGTTTCTAAAACTTTTTGTCTCTTAGTATTTTTTCGATAAGCCATTTTTTATCGAGATACGGCTTCTTTTTTAATATATTTATATAAAAAGTTTATGGGGGTTTTGTTCCTTTAAACCCCCCAAATGTTTGTGTGTGTTTCAATTAAACTATTATTGCGCTACCATTAGTTAAAAACAGTGTTTTTAAAACTTTTTTGTCTCTTAGTATTTTTTCGATAAGGCACATTTTATTGAGATTTGGCTTATTTTTTAATATGGTTTAAAATATACCTAAAATGTAAATTTTCATATTATTACCAGGTCTCGATAATCGTACTTAATAGATCTGGATCCCGCGTATGAAAAAAAAGTTGATTAATAGCAAGCTAAAAATTTGTTAATAGCTTAAGGGTGTCTAGTCGGATAAACTTTGATATATGGGAACACTGGAAGAGGGGCAGTTTTAATTGTGGAACAGGTTAAAAATTTGGAACGGTCAAACCACGAAAACGGCACATTTATTTTGTCCGACAGAACAGACTTAAACTCTCCGTACAGATATTAAACTCTCATGCAAAAATGAGACTGCTATTTATCACCTGTCATAATTCCTGTCATTTGACATATTCTACATGTTCCACTCATTAAAACGCCCATTTGGTGATAAATAGCAATCTGATTTTTGCATGAGAGTTTAATATCTGTTCGGAGAGTTTAAGTCTGTTCTGTCGGACAAAATACATGTGCCGTTTTCTTGGTCTGACCGTTCCAAATTTTCAATCTGTTCCACAATTATAACTTCCCCTGTTCCAGTGTTCCTATATATCAATGTTTGTCCGGCTAGACACCCTTAAGCTATTAACAAATTTTCAGCTTGCTATTAATCAACTTTTTTTTCATACGCGGGATCCAGACCTATAACCATATACATACATACAAAATATGTGGTGGATTTGACAAAATATTCAAAATATGTATCTCGATAAAATCTGGCTTTTCGAAAAAGTACTAAGGGGCAAAAAAAGTTTTAAAAACAATGTGTTTAACTAATGGTACCACAATAATAATTTAATTGGAACGTGCACAAAAGTTTGGAGGGTTTTATGGGAACGAAACCCCCATACACTTTTTATGGGGTGCATAAATTTTACTATAATTCATTTTTAAGATTCTTCCTGCTACTTCCTTCTAATCAGTCCCTGCCATAAGAATGCCACATTATGTCCATTTTCAATAAAAAAAATCTCTAATAATTTTCGATATATTGGAAAAAATCCATTTTTATTTTGTAACTTCAAAGGGCTGTAACTTTTTTATGTGCACATTTGTATTAAGGTAAGTTAGGTCGAACTATTTTAGCTCCTAAAATATGTGGTTTAATTTATGATCTGTATTTTTGTTACACCCTGTATAAAATGTACACACCCATTAAAATTAAAATTGAAAAAGCAAAATAGCAACATATGCATTCTCTAATGAAAAACTAACGAATTTTGAAACCGTTCGGTAAGGGTGGTTGTTACGGTCTCTAAACGAACTGGAGTATAAGAAGAAATGCTACGAGATGAAAATGGTTATTTATTTTTATTTCTATTATAGTATTACTCCTATATGAGTATTTAGGGTTCCATTTTCGTTGGAATTTTTACGTGCTGGACAGATGGGATGTGAATGTGAATTGCAAATTATAGAATTCCCTCATCTTCCTAGCTCCAGCATCCGCGTGGCTTGCATTTTTAGAAGTGGAAGTGTAACCAGAAAATGGTCCCAATAAAGTTTTTGACTTGTAAAAAAATAATTATTTTTCAAATATAACTGGTTCACTGACCAACTGTTCAAGCAAGAAAATGATTATAAAAATAGATTTTCTGTATAGTCCATGTGGTGAGACCGCTCCAGTCTGGAAAAATTTCTGATTCGGTTTGTTTGTGGATTCCTATTCAAAAATGTCCCCTTTAAACAAATCTGAAGGGTGCCGGGCGGAATTTTTGGGCAGAAATTGTTTAAACAATTTTTTTAAACAAATACAAAAGATCACGTTTTTTGCTCCGAAACATATATTTTTAAGTTTTGTGGGTCATTCTAAACAAGAAAGGTATCTTGTAAATTTTCTCAAAAATTGATAGTTTTCGAGTTATAAGCGATTTAAAATCTAAAAAATGCAAAAATACGTTTTTTGGCATTTTTCGGATTTTAAATCGCTTATAACTTTAAAACTATTAACTTTTGAGAAAAATGTCAAGAAACTTATTTTATTTAGAATATCTCAAAGAATCCAGAAAAAATATTTTTCGGAGGAAAATAGAAGATTTTTAAAATAGAGCTCGCCGCACCGGCAAAAAAATCGGATAAACACGCATATTTAACAATTAAAAACCAACGGTATAAATTAAGGTTGGACGCGATCACTCTTCAGAATCTCGAAGCTGAATGTTTAATCTTTAATTTAAGTATCTGGCAACCTTAAAAATACTAATTTAAATATGAGTTTTTAAGCCTTGAAAATGCGTATTTTCGCATTTTTCAGATTTTAAATCGCCTATAACTCGAAAACTATAAATTTTTAAGAAAAATTACAAGATACCTTTCTTGTTTAAAATAACCCAAAAAACCTAAAAATATATGTTCTAGAGCAAAAAAACGTGATCTTTTGTATTTGTTTAAAAAAATTGTTTAAACAATTTCTGCCCAAAAATTCCGCCCGGCACCCTTCAGATTTGTTTAAAGGGGACATTTTTTAATATGAATCCACAAAGAAATCGAATCAGAAATTTTTTCAGACGGGAGCGGTCTCACCACATGGACTAGTAGTAATATATTATTAGAACTAAATAAATTATTTTTTTACATTTTAATCAATTTTCCAACTCCACTGCATAATATATTTAGATTGTGATTTACATAATAATTACTTTATAATAAACACTTATAATTAATTATTTTTCTGTCCTTTTCCTTATTAATGATTTGAATAACAATTACATATTATCTTTTGATATAGGTACATATAAGACTGGTACAGCCTTCACAAAACTCATTCTTTGTTATATGCAGGGGCGTCATTTGAAATTTTGATTGGGGGGGAAGCATTATATACATATACAATATAATATTATATATGATGTGATGATGAAAATTGATGTATTTTCGTAAATTTCAGTCATTTTTCATTTTTCGGTAAATGCCGCACCTGACCCTATCAAATTACGCTACTGGTTATATGTCCTTGTATCTGTGTCTAAAAAACGAACACTTTTCTTTTGAGAATAGTTGACTAATTAAATTTTTTAACAAAAAAATACTAATAGTAAGGGAGACAAATATGCTAAATTTGCAGTTACTCGAGCGTTATGGGAACCTATTGTGTTGTGAAGATTAGGTCCTAAAACCAAAAAAGTTAAGCTTAATTCTCCATCTTAGTGGGGACTTTCCCTTTTTTAATTCAGTTTTCCATTTCCAAAAATCGTTTTTTCAGATTATAGCGCCATCTATCCATAATTCGAAAAAATGTCTCAAATAAAAGTTGCTTATTTTTACGTAAGGAACCCAAATCTGCAATAAAAAAATGGAGACTCCTATTTGAGTAGTGTTGAGTCATTCGATAGATTTTTCAAAAATTTTGAATACGTGTATTTGTCGGTTTTTCAATTTGATGTTCATTTCGCGAGATATCGCGGGGTTCCTATTTAAAAATTTTAATTTACGCTCCGTGGGTATTTTTTAGTTTTTCGATCTGACATTCATTTCGCGAAATATTCGCTTTTTTGAGAAACTTTGTGACTCTTTCATTTCCTTTGACCCCGCTCAAATAGTCAAATTTTTGAAATATACATTGTTCTGAATGTACTGTACTTAACCTTATCTTAATCTGACCATTTCGATTTTTTCTAAGGATAGATTTTTTAGGACCCTCCTTAACGAACTCACCTGTATTGAGAGCCAATATACAGGGTGTCCAGAAAAGATTGGTCATAAATTATACCACAGATTCTGGGGTCAAAAATAGGTTGATTTAACCTAACAGTACAAATGTGCACATAAAAAAGTTACAGCCCTTTGAAGTTACAAAATGAAAATCAATTTTTTTCAATGTATCGAAAACTGTTTTTCGAAAACTGAGATTTTTTATTGAAAATCGACAAGTGGAATTCTTATGGCAGTAGTATCTTAAAAAGAATTATAGTGAAAATTGTGCACCCCATAAAAAATGTATGGGGGTTTCGTTCCCTTAAACCTCCCTAAACTTTTGTGTATGTTCCTATTAAATTACTATTGTAGTATTACTAGTTAAACACAATGTTTTTAAAACTTTTTAGATCAGCCAGTTTTTATCGAGATATTTTGAATATTAAAATTTGTCAAATCCACCACTTATTTGTATATGGTTAAGTATGATTATAGCGACCTGGTAATAATAAAGGAAAGTACCAAATATGGAATAGTGCCCTAATATGGAATTCCTTGATTTCTCCGAAAATACAAGTTGGAAGCGCACTACAAGACCATCCTCTATTTCAGTCGCTCTCTTTATTATCGTATTCACACCTCTGTGTCAGATGCGCGAACGATACGTGTCTGACAGGCGCGTTTTGTTTTATCGTCTCGCAGAAAATTTCAAAGGTAGATATATTCAACCAGTATTATTGGTTATTATGCATGAATACAGACTTGTTATGCTATTGCATATATCATTAATACCTTTATTTTGATATTTTATGACCTTCTGTAATTAAAACATTACGACTTGAAAAAATGTTGATACTAGTTTGAACTAATGTACAAATCCAAATATGGACAGTCGTTGGTGCCTAATTATGGAATAGTGGATTAAGTGTAAGTGGGCACATTAGGATTGTGCTGGTCCAGAGTTTCATACATGGAAATATGATGTCTGCAAGTGAATTAAGCTACTTCTTTCATTTTTCACAATTTTCTTATTTAAATTTATTTGATCTCAGATGTTTATGTCTATTTTTGTTATTAATATGTTGGTTTATGCCTATATTCCATATATGGGTACCTATTTCATATTTGGTTACTAATTTGGGATTTTGTCTTTTTGTTCGATTTTTTTGGTTAATTAAGATATTTAATAGAAGGCTTTTAATTACTACATAAAAATGTATGACTGATGTGTCATAACATTAAATTGTTTTCATTTCTATAAAGGTATTATTTTATGTCCCCAAAACAAAATGGTTTTCCATAATGGGGAACTTGCATAAAATTTTAAATTCGAAAAAAATGGTATAAATCACAACAGAACATAATTTAGAATCTGTATCAAAAATTAAAAAGTTTTGTTTGTCTTTCGTTTGGCCCCTAAAGACGACTAAAAATTCAACTTATACCAGACACCCCAAAACGCGTCGTGACGTCACAGGTGTTTACATTCTACACCAATTGTATATATAATTTTAAATTAGACATTATAAACGTCAGTAAAAAATACAGTTATGTGACGTTAAAAGTGTTTTTGATCGTTTTAACTATTCATAGAAAATTTGTACTTTTACAAAATGGTTTTATTTGCAATAGTAAACCTTCTTTCCTTTCCTTCAAAAACTGTATCAAACTGCAATCTCACCAAACTGGTACATTTTATTACAATGACATACGATAAATGTCATTAGATTATAAATATTTTTCCTTTTTTCCCCGACGACGATCTGGCTAAATACCCGAGTAGGTGGAGGCCAATAAACTAAAGAAGAAGAAGAAGAATATACGTAAATACAACCATAAACTGAACCACATAGTCAAACTATGTGACGTCACGGGTCGTTTGAACTATTTTAAGATAAAGAAGACTTTAAATTTGTACTTCTAAGTTATTATGAGTTTTTGAAGCGTGAAATTTTGGAAATCTCATTTTTATACAAAACCGAACATTATTATGTAATAAAAAAAATGTGCAAGTTCCCTATTGGTAGGGTTACCATAATTTATTAGGGCCAAATCCGGACAGGGTAGTCCAAGGGGTTGTAGAAAATGTAAAATGTGAATTTGACTGTGTTGCTATGCAACTAACATCGAAAATATCTGCCAGTTTAAAATACGTTTTAACATACTTTAGACCTAAGGTGTTGCGCAGAATGAAATTTCCCACCGTTGGGCCTAGTATTTTCCATTTTTTTAGTAAAGAAAAAAATCCGGACATTTCTCATATCCGGACGCCAAACCGGACATGTCTTTCTAATCCGGACTGTCCGGACGAAATCCGGACGTATGGTAACCCTACCTATTGGCGACTTTCCTCTATGAAAATTTATGAAGGTATTAAATTTATGAAATTATGAGGCAAAAAAGTTTTAAACACACTGTGTTTAACTAATGGTACCGCAATAATAGTTTTATTGGAACGTACACAAACATTTGGGGTGTTTAAAGGAACGAAACCCCCATAAAATTTTATGTAAACTTATTAAAAAAGAAGCTGCATCTTGATAAAAACTGGCTTATCGAAAAAATACTAAGAGGCAAAAAACTTTTAAAAATATTGTGTTTAACTAATGGTACCACAATAATAATTTAATTGGAATGTACACAAAAGTTTTGGGAGGGTTTAAGGGAACAAAACCCCATAAAAATTTTATGGGGTATACAAATTTCACCGTTGTTCGTTTTTTAAGATGTGTCTGTCATAAGAATGCCACATGTGTATTTTCAATAAAAAATCTCTAAAAGTTTTTGACATATGAAAAAAAAAACGATTTTTATTTTGTAACTTCAAAGGGCTGTATTTTTTTTGTGTTCACTATTGTATATAGGTAAGTTACGTTCAATCAACCTATTTTTGACCCAAGAATCTGTGGTATAATTTATGACCAATATTTTTGGGACACCCTGTACAACGGGTACATTTACAGGGTAGGTATAAGGTTTCTCCCGATGTGATTTTCTGACGCGCTCGAGTCACTGCAAAAATTCCCGCTTGGCTTCCCCTACCATAACGTTTATAATGGACATACTAACCCTAAGCACTCCACCAGGCATATGTTCTTCATATTCGGCACCAAGTTTGAACGTTGTAATATTTGTTCTTAAAAGTGTAGACACCGTAATTGTCCATTCATCATTCTCTCTTTTGATTTCCAATGTCGGCTTTGACGAGCACAGCAGTTTTCTTGGAATAAACGGCACGCCTAAAAATAAGAAAATTATAACCTTTTAAAAAGGGCAGAGGTAAATTCCTAACCAACAAGTAAAACCATATAATCCGGCAGGTATTTTCCTCACCAAATTTAAGGGTTCGTATTAATCTGGTAGGTATTTTCCTCACCAACTCACTGAGGTATATACCTAATAAAAGAAAAATATAGATGTATAAGTAATTTAAGAATGTTTATTATGAAAGCATCCGAAATCCGAATACAAGACATTAATTTCCTTACATTATAATAATAGTTTATAACAGGGGTGGCCAAGCTTCTTAATAGTCTGAGCCACTTTTCACAAGTTGAAGTTTTTCGCGAGCCGCAATAAACTACTTATTCAAAAAGTATCTATGTATAGAAGGTATTTACAATTTTTTTAACAGAACTTTTACTTACTGAAAACCGAAATACAATTACGAAATATTTAAACTTAATTACATTTTTGTTTTCCTTCTTTTGATAATTCTTTAGAATTTGGTGATTAATATGTGACTTCTCAGTAATTCTTTTAGATGCTGGTTAGGTAATATTGATCGGTGTTAGGATTTCACGAATTATAAAATGGAATAAAATGGTCCACACAAGTACGTTGTTCCTAATATGGAAATAATTCGACAAGCATTCTTTTTTAGGGTACCTTCTTGGATTCTGGTACAAATTTCCAAAATTCGGTATTCCGCGTCGACTTATAGTTTTATTTTCGAGCTTGATCTTCTTGCGTCTCTATTAATTTTAATTCCCCAGATGTTGTTTGGGTCATATATTGGTAATAATAAAAAATTCACCTTATGAACTCTGTTCATTTCAAATGAATTCGGAAAAAAATGAAGAGACGATTTAACATATTTTAAGTCTTCAAATCTATTTTGGAGTTCGGTCAATATTCCTTCCGGCTTTTTTATATACCTACTCGTTAAGTTTTTCTAGTATAATATGGTAAAAAAATTTTTCGAGTAAAATGACTTAAATGCAAAATGTGTACCTAATACAAATTACAAATTACATCTGTAGCAAGAGTTATACAAAAATCGGTCTGGATTCGGTTGATTACTGACTTTTACATTGCGCCACTCTTATGTAATGTTCGTTAGCGCAGTTTTCGATGTGTCATATCATTCTTATCTTGGATGGAAATGGAATTTGTTACAAAGTCTTTCATGTTTGTTGTCAGTAAATTAAAAGACATTTTGAAACACATATTATGGAACGATAATAATTTTTTCCACCTACCTCTACCGAAAGTATACTTTTCCGGACCTGATTTTAGGGAGCAAAGTTGTACTTTTCCTCCCTAGGCAGGAAAAGTAAATGTGACGTCATGGTATTTCATTCATGAAATGTAATTTATTGACGCCCTGTACAATATCTATTTTCTATTACGTAAGTTTCTATACATTTTAACGTTTATTTATAAAACACTCTTCTTCTTCTTTTTTGTTTTTGGTTTCGCTGCAAGGCGATTACCAGCACGATTTATAAGCGATCTTGACGTAGTCTGGTTCTAAGCCATACCAAAATCGCTGACTATGTTCTTGTAAGGAAGCTTTTGATGAGGTGTGATGATTATAATTAAATGAGATTAATTGGGTCAGGTTAAGTATGATTAAAAATTAAAACATAAATTAAATGACAAATAGCAACATAATATAACACGGATACATATAAACAGTTGAGTGTATTTTGCAGAATGGTAAAAAACAGTAAATTGTTATTTTGATTTAACAATGTTTACATTATTAATTTGACTTATATTTGACAGTTGACAGTTATATTGTACGTACTTGTTAGTTTTAGTTCTAATAAATTTTGTTGGTTAGTTACATAAATAAATTAAGTAAAAATGAAAAAATGACTTGTTATTTGAGGAAAGTGGAAAAACCATATGTATAACATGGGAGTAAAGTGCCTTTTCCTCCCTTGAATGATTACTGCCCTCCGCTACGCGTCGGGCAGTAAACTTCATTCTCGGGAGGAAAAGTAGCACTTTCCTCCCTTGTTATACAAATAGCTATTTTAAATCATATCTAATACAAAATTGAAAAATAACTCGGGTACAATCGAGAGCCACAAGTAATCCTTCAAAGAGCCGCATGTGGCTCGCGAACCGTAGTTTGACCACCCCTGGTTTATAATATAGATAATAATATGTAAAACGTATAAATTATTATTTAATATGTACTACTTATAATAAGAGACACACTTTACAAAATCCATTCTAGTCATTTGTTTAGATTGATACCGTATTATTAAATTGTCTACATTTTTTAATTTCAGTTTTACTTGTTTATCTTTGATAGGTTTTTTGGAATATGCAAATTTTAAATTTTTACATATTTATCTACTTGATATTCTTTAACTTTTTCTAAGGAAATATAATATGGATGGATGCGTATTATAAAACGAGGAATTGAAATGCGAATGAAAAGATTCGCAAGCATTCGTAGTAGGAATAACAGAAGAACTTGCCTCTGCCCACAAATATGGGGAGAATATGGCATTTTCGTCTTCGTCTGTATAAGTTTCAACTAAATACTCAGCGTATCTATCTAAAATTTCATTTTCTGATTTGCATGACATTAAATCAAACACAAGACAATCTGATACGTCTTCTGGTTTTATATATGTAAGGGTAAGGCCAAAAGTATGTTTGAGCTACTTGCCAACTTCAGAATCATTCGTAATATGCTGATGTTACGAGACTGAAATTTTTCTATACCACATACTACAAGCTTGGTGTAGGTGAAATCTACAACCATGTATTTCAGTGTTCGGACATATTTGAATGATTGCATTATATATAGCTTTTTCAAAATCTACAAAAATTTTACTAGGATTAAACTCAATTTTGAGAGCTTTAATAATTTCTGATTTTAACAAATAAAAACGATTGTTGTAAGTTACTGTTTTTTTTTATGGCAGTAAACAGTATAATAAAGAACTATAATGCCCATTAATTAGCCCATGAATAGTGAATAATTGCAAATAATATCTGGTGCAGTAAGAAAATGTGCCATCCATATAATATATAAAATTCAATGTGGCTAAAAGTCTTATATTTGTTTCACAATTATCTTACTTTTGATACAGTTTATAAAGAGAAAATTTTCCCGCTTGATTGTTTTTTAAGCACACTTCTTCACAAATTCTTGAACCTTATCAATATTGGAAGGAAGTCGACCAGGCATCATTTTTCGTCGATAATTTATTATATAATATATTTTTTCTTATGTAACTGACATCAATCGTAGATTTGTTTCAGGCAAATTAGTTGCAAGCTCTTGGTGTATAATTTTTGCTGGTTTTTCAGTAATATTCTCTTCGGCTTTACGTTTACAAAAGTTAGAAACAATTTTCCGATCTATCTTCTGACGATCTGGTTCATGATTATGTTGTAGACTACTTCTAGATATTGTAAAATTTGCACCAATAGTAAATAATTTCGCACTACAAGTTGTTTTATTACACCTCCAGAACACTTCTTCACTTCTTAAAACTTTCACTTTCACTAAAAAATAAATTTTCAAATACCAGTAAAGGTTTATCGCGATTACTTTCTACTAAACATTCCATTTTGTCAAAAATTCCAATTGTGACTAAAATGAAAATACTATAATTAATTAATTAGTTATTATAGGTACCTACTGTAATTTTATAGTAGGTAGATAAATAATTCCATTGCATGCCTTTAGTAAAAACTACCTGAAATAACCACTTCGATTTTGGTGAGGAAAATACCTGTGGGATTATGACATACCCTTCCAAACGTAGGCAAAAGATTATTTTGGTGAGGAAATTACACCCGCCGTTTAAAAATATGGTAGAATCCATGTGAAAAATCCTTTTTTTCCTTCACGTGTTTTTGAAGATACATATACTACTTTAGGCGCGATAGAGAGTAAATTTTTATTATTCTGCGCGCATGCACACAGAGACAGTATGTTATTCGTTGCTAAATCTTTTAAGTTATGTATGTATCAGTCCAAAAAATATATTCAGTAAATATAGTCAGTTTTTAGTAAATATATTATAATTTTTGTGTCTTTGGATTTGTCTTCCTCGGGAGTAAGATAATACGTATTATTAAAACATTTTTATATTTTTAATACTTCACTTCGTCTATTTGCTATCGTAATCTGTCATAATGTCCGAGAAACCGTAAAAACAATGCCTTCGTAGTAGCGTTACCAGGTGTCCCGATTTGCGCGGGACGTCCCGATTTTCAGGGGTCTGGGGACGCATACCGATTTGTACCTGATCGGGACACTAAATGTCCCGATTTTCACCACGAAAACCAATTTCAGGAGGACTTGCAGTGAATTTTATAACTATAAAACAAGGCACTCCTAAAAGCGGCAAAATCGAATGAAAAATATAATTTTAATAAAAACTAAATAATTTACTTAATCTACGATTTTTTTTGTAATTTCGTCTGATTATTATTATTATGTAGGATTAAATAGAGATTTTAGAAATACCTTGTAGTCCAGTAAATGAACGGGAAATACGGCGATACTGTGTAATTTTCAGGATCAACTCCGAATTGCATGAAAATTTGGACGGCTTGTGCCGTTGATTGCTTTTACTCGGGGGGGGGGGGTGACAGTCACCCCTAGTTGGGAGTGAAAAACCGCGCCTTTAAAATAAGTCCGGAGATGGATAAATTGACTAATTCTAATTATTTTAGTTCTATAAAATTTTAACTTGCTTACTACTTTTTGAGTTATTTACGAATGAAAATGTTTATTTTTCGACAAAAAATCACGTGTTCAGGCGATTTTCACAAATAACTCAAAAAGTAAGTATTTGATTTAAAAAAATATTCTTAGCAAAAATGTAGCATAATATAAAAAAAATTGTGAACTCGTAAAGTTTATAGACCCAGCAAAAGCAAAGTTGTAGTTCATGAAAAATACGTTTTTATTCGTCAAATTCCAAATCAAATATTTCAACGTGAAATAACCAAGAATGAAGTACTTTTTGGGAAAAACCAATTAAAACTTTTTTAATAAAGCTTTATTTTTATAAGGACTAAGTTTTCACTCTAATGGCATATAAAACAGCATAATGCTATTCTACACCCCACCAGAATGAAAACAATGGGAACCTTCTCTGGTTATATAGGGTTTATATGCCATTAGAGTGAAAACTTAGTCCTTTTGCTAGCAGTTGCCGCTAGGGCATCTATGCCATTTCGTTCGTTGCAATCCGGGACTGCACGCTGGGGTTTGTTTTGGTTGGATTAGGGAGAGCAGCATATGTGCCTCCTGATGAGAGACTAATAAGTTTCGAAACCGGTAGGGGTGCTTGCAGCGCTCTCTGATTGGACTAGAATATGGTTCGGCTGTGTTTTCGTTTTGCAACGAAATTGAAAATGGTTATTCATTTTTGCTTTATTTTTATGTTTTAAAAAAGTTTCTAGCATCAAAATTAAACGAGTTATGCTCCAAATCAAGTTGACTCCTTTCTTTTTGGTAAAAAAATCGTGAAAATCTCCCCCTACTTATTAGCACCCTAAATGAAATTAATCGTTACCGCTTTACAAACAATTTACTTTTCTTATGTATTTTTTACATGATTGAAAGGGCCTAAAAGAGTCACTAATCACGAGTGTATGCAAAATATGAACAGCCATATTTGAACCAATTTTTGTCTAACAGAAAAACAAAATGAATCTATCATAGTTATAAAAGCAAAACCTACCTACTTTTTACTCCTTGAGATTTTTAGTATCCCTAATACTTTTAAGTTATTTAGAAAAAAGGGCATTTTCCAATATTTATTAATTTTTTTTAATATAAAACCAATTTTTTTCAAAACTAAGGACTCCCAACCAGTAAACCTTACAGATCGTATAAACAATACACATATAACGTAAATGGTAAAGCGGTAACGATTAATTTTATTTACGGTGCTAAATAGGCGGAGATTTTCACGATTTTTTTTTACCAAAAAAAGGAGCCAGCTTCATTTTGAGCGTAACTCGCTTAGTTTTAATGCTAGAGACTTTTATTTACTACTGGGCTATTTTTGTTTATTTGTCCCGATCTACAACCCTAAATCCCGATTTGTTTTTGCTTATGTACCGATTAAATACAAATCGGACCTGGCAACACTACTTCGTAGCGTCATTGGTACAGCATTCGACTAGAGATCGAGAGGTCCCGGGTGCAAATGCGGACAATTGCTGTCTTTTTTTTTAATTTTTTGATTTTTAGAAAGTGATAAGTAGTAAAATTAGTGTAATAAAATAAAAATCAACTGTTTAAAGTATTTTATTTCGTTGAAAATCATATAATAGAAGTATAACTTCTTACGTGCGTATAAAGTACACACACATTATTTTTATTCAAAAATGTATGTGTTCTCACGAGTCCTTCTGATTGATTTCTTTCTATAATTCTTTTCTTATGATGTTGTGATTGTTCTTGAGGCAGATTCTCCCTATTTCAATTAAAGCAATTTTCACTATGTAAATGTTTTGAATAATCAAAATTGTTGACCTTTGTTTTCTCCCTAGCATATTCCAGACATGTTCAATCGAGTTTAAGTGCAACATATAGGACATTTTTGCAAAAAATGAAATGTGTTCGAACTTGTCTTGATTTTAAATTTTAAACAAAATGGTGCTTTTGAAAAAATATTATGCAGCTCATCGGATATTTTTTTCTAGTTAAAAATTTGTGTTATAAATTTTTGAATTTCTCTTTTTAACCAGCTCTACATTATAATATAATATCCAAAAAAGTGTTCTGAAAAATTTCAGATTTCTAAGTTGAATGATTAAAAATCATAGCAATTTTTGCTAAACGTGCGAGTAGAGCGCAACCTCATTATTAGTCCAGAGATATAAGATTTTTCTCGTGACACATCCCCCTCCAGGCTGAAACCAAATTATTTGAGTAGTATGGATATCTATACTTAATAATAACCTATATGTTTCCTGCAGCCGATTTTGATGATATACATAGTTATAAACAAATGAAGATCAAAAAACGGTAAATTTTCGCTTTTTTCGTCTATTACTAAAAAGTGAAGCATTCTAAACAAATTTGAGAGTAAGAAACTCATAAATCGTATAAAAAACTTCAATAAGGCGTTCGCTGAATATGTCTATCCTTATTGGTTGCTTAGAAAATTGCAAAATAAGTCATAAATTTTGAGATTTTATAAATGTTCATAACTTATGTAAAAATTAAGTTATAACCTTCTTATTAGGTACACGGAATGCTGAGACTTCTTGTGCTTAAATATTATATTTTAAATTTCAAAGCAATTAGTCAAATAGTTTAAAAGTTATATAATTTGTTTACCCAAATTCATTTTTTTTGCAACACTATAAGTCAGAAAATTATAAGTAGTCCATTCTTTCACGGTTTTTGCTCTAAATTTTAAAGAACCGCTTGGATTGACATGAAATTTGGCATACGTATACGCTGTGAGCTCGTACGTAGAGGGGATATTTACAAATTCGCGAACGCCAGTAGTGACAAGTTTGTAAACGTTTACTGGAAATTTGACATAAATGTCAAAGTGATTAATTTAAAATTAAAATTAAAAACATTAATTATAAACAATATTAGTTGGTCAAAGCTGTGGTATATATTTTTACCTTAAATATACCTACGTTTTAAATACTGAATTTAAGTTTTTTTAATGTTCCGTAATATCTAATTATAAATAATCTATTATAATCTTAGCGCCATCTACACGATTATTGTCAAAGTATCAGAAGTAAGAAATTGATATTTTATCAATAGAACGTCAAAATGATTAGAAAAATCTTAAAAAAATCGATTACAATTTAATTACTTTTTTGCGTTGTAAATATTAAGCGATAACAATTAAATAATAAATTTAAAAATTACCGGTAAAAGTTGAATTAGTAACCGCTAGGAGCGACACCAGCGAAGCTCAGAGCGTATAGCTTACATGTCAAAGAAAAAAATATATTCATATTCACCCAATTTCAAATAGAATATTTCGACATGAAATATCCAAAAAATTAAGCACTTTTTGGGAAAACCCATTATAACTTTTTTAAACTGTTTAAAAAAGCTTTATTTCTGTTTTTACAAAAAGTTTCTAACATTAAATTTAAACAAGTTACGCTCAAAATATAGTTGGTCCCTTTTGTTTTTGCAAAAAAAAATCGGGAAGACCACCCCCTAATTAGCAACTTAAATGAAATTAATCGTTACCGCTCCACAAATTATTTTACTTATGTTGTGTTTAGATGATCTGTAAGTTTCATCGATTCAAAGTGCTTATTTTTGAAAAAATTTGGTTTCAAAGTAAAATTTTTAAAAATTTTTATTTTAAAAAATATGTTTTTTTCAAAATAACTTAAAAATTGTTAGAGATACCAAAAATCTCGAAAAACAAAAAAAAAGTCAGATTTGCTTTTCTGAATATCATGTATTTTTTTGTTTTTCTGTTAGACAAAAATTGATTAACATTTGGTGTTTCTAAATTTGCATATATTCGTGATCAGTGACTCGTTCAACCCCTTTTAACTACAGCCCTTTCAATAATAAGGACTTTGAACCGATGAAACTTACAGATCATATAAACAATGTATACACGAGTCAAGAAACTTGTGAAGTCGTAACGATTAAGTTCATTTAAGATACTAATTAGGGGGTGATTTTCTCGATTTTTTTACCAAAACCAAAAGGGACTAACTTTATTTTGAGCGTAACTTATTTAATTTTGATGCTAGAAATTTTTTTTATAAAACAAAAATGAAGCTTTTTTTAAACACTTTAAATAAGTTGTAATGAGTTTCCCCCAAATGTGCTTCATTTTTGGTTATTTCACGTTAAAGTATTCCATTTGGAATTTGACGAATATGAACCTATTTTTCATTAGCTATAACTCTGCTTCTACTAGGTGTAGAGACGTGATATATACACCATTTTTTTTTAATTATTTACAGGCTATATTTTTGCTAAGAATGTTTTTTTGAGAAAATACTTACTATTTGAGTTATTTGCGAAAAACTGTCTAAAAGCGTGGTTATTTTGTTGAAAAAAATGAACATAGTCACTGCCAAATAACTCGAAAAGTATTGACTTAGTAAAAAACCTCTATTGAACAATAGTTACTTAAAATTAGCCAGTTTATCCATTTCCTGACTTTCTTTGGGCGAATATTTTTTCACCCCCAAGAGGGGGTGAAAACCACCCCCAGGGCAAAAGCACATATCGGCACAATATCACTTTTTTTCTTTGACTTGTTAGCTATGTGTATGCCAAATTTCATGTCAATCCAAGCGGTTTTTTAAAATTTAGAGATTTTGCAATATTTTACCGTTAAAGAACGGACTAAAGGTTACAGTAATACTTCGGGCAGTTTATGAAAGAAGAACATTTATAATATCAACTTAATTAAAAAAAAATGACAAAAAGTAACTTTAAACAGTGTAAAATTATTTTTCAAAAACATGTCGATTTTTTGCTTACTTATAAACAATTAGAATAACTTTTTAACCGTTACGCGTGAAAAAATGAATTTTTTCATATTTAGAAAGACTTAATTTTTATACACATTTAGAAAGAAAAACAATTGTCCTAGGACAATTAGGGACGAAGTTAGCCCCCCCTTTTTTTAATTCACATGTTCTTGCAAAATAATTTTGCAATATTTAGGAATTATTTTTGTCATTTTTTTTTAATTAAATTAATAGTGCAAATCTTCTTCTTTCATAAACTATCCAAAGTATTACTGTAACTTCATCATTTTCTGACTTATAGTGTTGCAAAAAAAATTAATTTGGGATAAACAAATTAAATAAATTTTAAACTACTTGACCGATTGCTTTGAAATTTAGGGTATGATTTAAGCACCAGAAGTCTCAACATTCCGTGTAATAAGAAGGTTCTAAGTTAATCTTTATATAAGTTATGAATATTTATAAAAACTCAAAATTTATGATTTATTTTGCAATTTTCTAAGCAACCAATAAGGATAGACATATTCAGCGAACGCCTTATTGAAGTTTTTTATACGATTTATGACTTTCTTACTCTCAAATTTGTTTAAAATGCTTAACTTTTTGGTAATAGACGAAAAAAGCGAAAATTTACTGTTCTTTGATCTTCATTTGTTTATAACTATGTATATCATCAAATTCGGCTGCAGGAAGATGTCCATACTACTCAAAAAATTTGGTTTCGACCTGGAGGGGGTTGTGTCACCAACATGATATTTTTTATTCTTATTTCTCTGAACTATATCTCGTTTTTGAAAGTTATCTTCATTATACAAAATGTTTATTCACGATATGCGCCAGTCGCAAACCTTGTGCTTCGTTTTTTATTTAAAAAATCTGAAAAAACAGTTTTTTTGCTTTTTGCGCTTATATTTTCGCTTATAACATTTGACTAGTTAGAAATTAAAAATTTAATGTTTATTGTTTATTGTTTGAAAAATAGCCAATGGCGGATTTTGACATTTGCGTTGGGAGGGGAAGAGGGGAAATTGAAATGGAAATGAAACACCAACCAAAAGACATAAAAAAGATAAACCCAAACTAAATCAAATACTAACATGTTTATGGGGTTGAATTTGTCTGTCTATGGTTTCAGTTTCACGTCAGCTAATACCGGGTGTCCACTTATATTTTCCCCCATTTTAACTGCCTATAACTTCTAAACGGTTCAAGATAGAAATATGCGGTTTTCGCTGAAATGTTTTATTTTAGTAGAAGTTTTGTCTGAATGGATTGAATTTTTTATATCGCTTTCAAATACGAAATAAAAAATGGCGGATTTTTGAAAAAAACTTTGTTGACTTTTTTTTAATGGAACACCCAGTATATTTTTTTGTAAATTGAAAGAAATGTCATTCACCTATCCAGCGATATAAAGTTTTTCAAAATTGGTTGTCAAATCACTGAGTAATTAATTTTTAAAATGAGGGGTGCAACGTGGATATCACATACCTAAATAACATAACTGAGCACAATGATATTATGTTATGTGATTTCCACATTGCATCTCTCATTTTAAAAATTAATTGCTCAGTCATTTGGCAACCGATTTTAAAAAATTTTATATCGCTGGATAGGTAAATGACCGTTTTTTCAAGACACAAAAAAATATACTGGGTGTTTTAATAAAAAAAGTCAACAACGTTTTTTTTTAAATCCGCCATTTTTTATTTAAAAGCGATATAAAAAATGGTCATTTACCTAAGAACTTGAAAAAACGGTCATTTATCTATCCAGCGATATAAAAAAATTTAAAATCAGTTGTCAAATGATTGAGCAAATAATTTTTAAAATGAGAGATGCAATGTGGAACTCACATAACTTGCTTAGTTACGTTATTAGGTATGTGATATCCACGTTGCACCTCTCATTTTAAAAATTAATTACTCAGTGATTTGACAACCGATTTTGAAAAACTTTATATCGCTAGATAGGTGAATGACCTTTCTTTCAATTTACAGAAAAATATACTGGGTGTTCCATTAAAAAAAACTCAACAAAGTTATATTCCAAAAATCCGCCATTTTTTATTTCGTATTTGAAAGCGATATAAAAAATTCCATCCATTCAGACAAAACTTTTACTAAAATAAAACATTTCAGTGAAAGCCGCATATTTCTATCTTGAGCCGTTTAGAAGTTATAGGCAGTTAAAATGGGGGAAAATATAAGTGGACACCTGGTATATGTTTGTGTTTCAACAATTTTTTTTCTTTAATTTTGGACCTTGTTAGGGGGGAAATTTCCCCATTTTTCCTCCCCGTAGATCCGTCGCTGAAATAGCAATAATTGGGAAAAAAGTGCAAAAAGTTAAATTTCTCCTTTTTTGACCTCTTAAACAAACTTACAGCGTTCGCTTTCGTATTCCGCCTAGAAAAATTAAATTCTAGAATACGACTGTGTACTAAATCTCGTTAGTATCGGTTTTATAGTTTTTGCATAATAATTTTGCAATCTTCTAGGTCTACAAAAATTCTTGTAAAGCAAAATTATGCTGAGGCCACAATAAGCACTTTAAATAGTCGATTTTTTTTATAAAGAAAGCATAAAGAAAGAAAAGCATTTTGAAAAATAATTGAAATCAATCAACTGGGAGAGCCTAGGAAATTTGAGGGAGAGCCGAGCAAAAAGTGAATCGCTCAAAAGTGAATGAAATAGTATACAAATAATGCCTCGAATATTAACGGGGTATTTTTAGTAATAGCTCATACTGCTTATCTTGAGATAAATAAAGACTTATAGTTTATCTTGACGTAACTAAGTAAACAATGATACAAATACACGTTTGACAGCAATATACATATTATATGTGTGTACCTACCCGACATGTAGAATTCAGATTTCGACTCAAATTTCTAAAAAACATAACTTTATGTACCAATTCCGTCCACTATTTCATATAAAACCACAAGGTATCTATACTACAATCACAATAAAGATGCACTGGAAATAAACAAACCAAGACACGCTGAAGGTTACGAGGGGCACTCCCAAATCATAATTTACAATGTATAGGGGAGTGCAATTAGAATGAAAACATGCATTGTTTCGGAAAAATTCAAACAAGCTTATATTTTTCTAAAACTTGTTTTGTTAGTTTATAAATACCTATACATGTTAAAGTAAAAAGTTCTACTCGCAGATTTGGGCGCTAATTGTTTATCAATTGTTTAAACAATAACAATTGTTTTGTATAAATAATTTTAAAAATATCGTTAAATTCATTATTTTACTTTGATCAAATATGTTTCTATTTTGTTTTTGATTATGCTGAATCCGAATATGGCATTGCAATTTGAAAATTTTTATACAGAAGCTCTTATACAGTATGTCTGAGTAGCTAGGAACCACATGGAAAACTTTTTTATTGTCAATTTTACGAAAAAAAGTTATTCTTCATAAAATGCTCTTTCTGATCTAAAATCTAAGATACAACCATCAGATATCAAACTTTTTTAATTTTATACGAGCTATGTAAAAAATATGAATTTTTCTTAAGAGTTAAGTGCCTTTATTATTCACAATATTTTAATTAGAAGGATGTAATTGAACACTAAAACAAATTTTTTAATTCCAAACAACTTTTCTTAATAACGATTTTCGATATTGTGAAATGTAACGATTTACTCTTGAGTGAAATTCATATTTTTTGACATACCTCGTATATAATTAATTAAATTTGATATTTGATGATTACATCTTAGATTATATACGATGCAGAGTATTTTATAAAGAATAACTTTTTATTCGTAAAACTGATAATAAAAGTTATCAATAGGTTCCAAGTTACGCAGACATACTGCTAGAGCTAAAAAAATTTTTTTTGCTGAACATTTATTATTGTTGAAGCTTATTATTAAATGTATGAGTATTAAATGTATAAGTTTTACAGAAAAAAGTTTAGATCACTTTGTATAAATATTTTTTTAGTTGGTAATTTTCGGTTTTTGTATTACATTTTTGTTATCTTTCTTAATTTTCTCAAAAAGAAATAGTCTATTTCATTTCTAAAGTAAAATAATTTAGTGCATTTTAAAGATCACATCCTAAGCTTTAAAAAGGTACTTATAAAACTGTAATGTATCTGTTCAAACTTGAGTAATACCGTCTTAAAGTGGTGGTAATTCTATAAAACTACGAAGATTTCAAAAATTACATTTTTTGATACGTTATATCATTTGAATTAAATTTTTGAGATTTTTTTTGAATGAAACATCATTTAGTAAGATACTTGAAAGGTAAGTTGTGCAAAATTGAGGGTTTTATAAAAAAAAATTGTATTAGTTACACATTTTTAAATCATTTTTAAACAAAATTCATGTAAGGCTCATTTTCCGCCCCCACCGTACTTATGCCCATACATTTTATTTCTTTTTATTATAACCATAATATAGCTTAATTATTCTTCTTTCAAGTTCAATTTGTAAAATTTCATTTGATCCATTAGTTAAAGAATTACATTAAAATAACTCAACCGTGCACTTCGCCGTACGCTAGTTTACAGTGCGCCAATGTTTGTGAGAAGGGTGACTTTAACGTTATACATAAAAAATTATAGAAGATACAGATTTAATTTTAGAAAATTCTTTATATAAAGTTTTTTTTGTAAAATTTTCTGAATTTTTCAATGGTCAAGTCAGTTTTTTTATAAAATTTATGATTTCTGAGTTATTTAAAAAAAAAACATCTAATTTCGTAGCTCATTTGTTTAATAAAAAATGAAGCACCCACTTTTGGAGTAGAACTTTTTGATATGTTATTTATTAAACATTTCTTAATGAAATTACAAAAAGTTCTATCTTGTTTGATTTTTTCCGAAGTGAAAATCTATATGCACTCCACTAGTATATACATTGTAAATCCCAAATCATGATTTACAAGCTCATACACCGTAAATCATGTTTCGTAAGTTTCGCGTAACATTCAACCTGTCTTGGTTTGTTTATTTCTCTCTCTATCTCTCTTGGACCATCACTCCTAGTGGAGTATTGGGCGCATCTGCGTTTCTTGGCCGATAGTGTAAGGCGGCTGGTGGCCGCGTCTTCTTGTGTTTATCCTCTGGTTAATCTGCGTACCAGTTCCTTCCACTCTCCTTTGTTTCTTGCTTTGTTTTTCACTTCCCCCCAACTTAAGCCGATTCTGTTGTGTTCTCTGGTTACTGTTTTCTTCCAGGTATTATCTGGTCGTCCCCTCTTCCTTGTCCCCTCAGGTTGATATTCGAGTGCTTGTCTTGTGATGTTTTAGGATCTTTCCTTAACGTATGGCCGATCTATTTCCATTTCTTCTGTCTGATTGTTGTTATTATACTGGTTTGTTTCGTTCGTTTCCATAGTTCTTCATTCGTTATTTTATTAGGCCAGTAAATTTTTAGGATCTTTCTTAAGGACCTATTTGCAAAAGTCTCTAGCCTCTTTGTTGTGCTTTCGTCGTGCTTCCAAGTTTATGCTCCGTAGAGTAATATGCTTTTTACACAAGTATTGAATATATTGATTTTTGTTGACTGTTATTTCACTTGTTTGACAGATTTGATTTAACGCATTGAAGGCGAATTGTGCCTCGTTATTATTGCTTGTATGTCTTTCATGCATCCTCCTTTTCTTTTCATGATTGATCCCAAATAAGTGACTTTCTCTACTTCTTCAATTTCTTTGTCTTTTATTTTTATTTTATTAATTTGCGGGATATCATTTTTTAAGATTTTTCTATTCTCTGTATTTTTCCGGAGACCAATCATGTCAGAGTACTGTGTTAGCTTGCTGTTACTATGTTAGCTCGACTTTTGTTTGCATGTGAGTTCTGTGTTCTGTTAACAGGCAGACGTCGTCAGCAAGTTCAAGATTTTCAAGCTAATTAAAGAGGTTCCATCTAATGCCTGTCCGATCATCTGTTACTTTCCTCATAATCCAGTCTACCAAGATAAGGAACAAAGTAGGAGATAAGATACAACCTTGTTTACCACCGCTTTCAATAGCCATTTCTTCTGTGATCACTCCCTGTGTTCTAGTCTAGCTTTATACCCATCATAAAACAGTTTGATCAGGTTAATAATTTTTGTTGGTAGACCATACTGTCTTAAAATTTTCCACATTTGTTCCCTATTGACTCAGCCGAAAGCCTTTTCAAAGTCGATAAAACTTACATTTATGTATGTCTTTTTGCCATTCATTAGCTTGTTCTAGGATGATTCTTAAGGTGCATATGTGATCTACAGTGGAGCGTCTAGCACGAAAACCTGCTTAGTTACTTCTCAGTTTCTTGTAAATCTTCTTTCATTCTTTGGAGCAGAATTTTTGTTAGCACCTTGGATGAGGCGCTTAGTAGAGTTATTACACGCCAATTTTTACAGTTACTCAGATCTCCCTTCTTTGGTATTTTTATTATCAGTCCCTCTTTCCATTCTTGTGGGAGTTCTTCGTTGGTCCATATTTTATTTAGAAGTTTATGTAGCAAATCTATGGCTTGATCGTTGTCTGCTTTTATCAGGGCGATAGGTACATTATCTGTTCCTGCGGATTTGCCATTCTTTAATAATTTAAGTGCGTTGGTAATTTCTTCTCTTGTTACTTTCGTTGAATGTCCCATCGTTTCCTTCTCTGCCTCTTTTTTTGATTTCATCCGATGTATCCGAATCCATTATTTTTTTTGTTAACTTCTACTAGCTTTAATATTGTTTGTAGCTATAATATTTTAGTACAACAGTATATAACAATAATAATAATACCAATATCTATAGCTATTCTTAAATATTTAAATCCAATCCTGCAATTAGGCCAGGAACCTAAGCTTTTGACCTCGCAATTTTTACAGAATGTCCAATATATTTTTTAGTCCAAGTAATGAAGGAAATAAGCCACAATTAAATTGAAAAAATAATTTTATTTTTTTGGATCGATGGAAATGGATCGATTTGCTGGAAAATTTGAGAATAAGTAGTGGATAGTCCAAGGATCAAAATCTATATGATTCCGAAAGGCGCTTTTACCGTGGGGGTGGTTGCCACCCCATCTCGGGGGTAGACATTTTTTATTATATTTTGACCACAAAAGTTGATAAAAACATTCATTCTAAGCAAAAAACGTTCTATACATTTTTTTGATACAATTAATAGTTTTCGATTAATTCGCTTTCGAAAGTGTTACGTTTTGTATAGAAAAATCAATGTTTTTCGATATACTCATTTACGATTCACTCAATTTTTGCCGTAGAAAAAATTTTTTCAAACTAAGTTCTTGGGAATTAAATAACCTACAATTTTATATTGAAACATTTTTTCGTATCTCTGATGCTAATCTTTCTATTCTGAAGAAAATGGCATTTTTTACCAAACTAAAAAAATTCGTTATTGGCTTTTAACACCAGTTTTTTAAAAGCTTATCATTCTAAACCAGTCAGACTTCTAGAATTTATTAATAATACATAAATAAATAGAATGAATAAGGCCAATGACTAAAAACACCACTAACTTACATTATTATGCTTCCAATTGGATTTCTCCTTTTTTTTTCAAAAAAATATATTGATTTTTTAACCGTAACTTTTTTATTTTTTATTCTAGAAAGTTTGATAGAAAATAGTTTGGTAGGTTTTTATAAGATCTATAAGTGTATTAATATTAAATCTTTTAAAATCCTCAGTCGCAAAAAGTGGTGACTTTGAAAGGGTTGGTAAAGGTGGTATTTGCATGTTATTACAAGTTTTAATTGACAATAGCTCACTCAATTTTTGCCGTAGAAAAAATTTTTGAAAACCAGGTTCTTGAGAATTAAATAAGCTACAATTTCATATTTAAACATTTTTTCGTATCTCTGATGCTAATCTTACTATTCTGAAGAAAAGGCCATTTTTTTCCAAACTACATAAATTCGTTATTCGCTTTTAACTCAATTTTTTTAAAACTAATGATTCTAAGCCGGCCAAACTTCTAGAACCTATTAATAATACATAAATAAAAAAGACCTAATAAGATAAGTTCAATGTCTAATTTTAATTAGGGTGGTGATTAGGTGATTGCTTGCGATCACTTTTTCGTTTGAACGAGTTGTCCT
Source organism: Diabrotica virgifera virgifera (assembly GCF_917563875.1). Taxonomy (NCBI): domain Eukaryota; kingdom Metazoa; phylum Arthropoda; class Insecta; order Coleoptera; family Chrysomelidae; genus Diabrotica; species Diabrotica virgifera. The sequence continues at coordinate 219,102,701 of NC_065445.1, forward strand.
CGAAAAATCCATAGTTTCCCTGTCTTTTGTCTTTGAAATTACAATATTTAGCATTTGACGAAGAAGAGCCAACATATAATAAAGTATAGCTCGATTACTATTGGTCTTAAAGAAAATTTAAAAAAAATGGTTTTGTTTATTTTTTCAAGAGTTACATTTTTGTTAAGTGAAGTTGTTTTGATAAAACGAAAACTTTTGGAGTTATTAGCAGAAAACTTATTAAAAACATTGATTTTTTCGATATAAAACTAACACTTTCGATAGCGAATAAATCGAAAACTATCAATTTTATCAAAAAAATGTATAGAACATTTTTTGCTTAGAATCAACGTTTTTACCAACTTTTGCGAGTAAAATATAATAAAAAATTTCCACCCCTAAGATGGGGTGGCAACCGCCCCCATGGTAAAAGCGCCTTTCGGCATCATATAGATTTTGATCCTTGGACTATCCACTACTTATTCTCAAATTTTTAAGCAAATCGATCCATTCTGTAAAAATTGCGAGGTTTTGTCCTAGGGGCCGTTCAAGTCCCAACGCAGGTTGGGAGGGGGGTCAAAAATCTTCAAAAATTGCGTTACGCAATAGTTACACGCCCATTAGAGTGCGTTACGTAGGGGGGAGGGGGGTCAAAAATCTTCAAAAATCGCGTTACGTAATACTTGAACGCTCCCTATTTTAAGCTTCATTACTTGTCGTTCTGAAGCTATTTCCTTGTGGCATTTTTATGATTAACTATTTATATGGGAAATAAGCCACAATTAAATTAAATTTATTCAAAAATTAAATTATTATTATAAATATAATAAAAAAAATCAAATAATTTTTTCAATTTAATTGTGGCTTTTTCCTTCATTACTTGGACTAAAAAATATATGTCTCTGTCTATTTGAAAAATAATAAAATATATCTATTGTAATTGACTAATAGACCGAACTGTATCGTTGCCCCCGCTAGCGAAATTATTCCGATTTGATTTTTTTGCACAAACTTACTCAAAAAGAGGTCCTTATAACACATCCACAGGGTGCCGGGCGGTGCCGTGGTCGAAAAATAGTTTAAACAATTTTTTTAAACAAATTCACAAAAATAATTTTTTCGGTTCGAACAATATTTTTTTAAATAATTTAGGTCATTCTGAGCAAAAAAGGTATGTTGTCATTTTTCTCTAAAATTGATTGTTGTCGAGTTATATGCGATTAAAAATTTGAAAAATGCGAAAATGGCCATTTTCAAGTCTTAATAACTCGATTAAAAATTATTATTATGAAATTAAAAAAGTGACCAAATTAAGTTTCAAACCCATTTTCTTCAAGATCCTGAAGAGATTTTTGTCATTATTTTATTACAAAGCTGCTATTTTTAATTATTAACAATTAGCGCTATAGTCCAACTGTATCGTCTCCCCCGTTAGCGAAACTATTTCGATAAGATTTTTTGCACAGACTCAAAAAAAGAGGTCCTTATAACACATTTACAGGGTGCCGGGCGGTGACGTGGTCGAAAAATTGTTTAAAGAAATTTTTTTAAACAAATTCACAAAAATAATTTTTTCATTGCGAACGATTTTTTTTTTAGATAAATTGGGTTATTCTGAGCAAAAAAGGTCTCTTGTGATTTTTCTTTAAAATTGATTGTTGTCGAGTTATATGACCATTTTCGCATTTTTCAAATTTTAAATTGCGTATAACTTATAGACAACAATCAATTTTAGAGAAAATTCACAAGAGATCTTTTTTGCTCAGAATGTCCCAAATTATCTAAAAAAAATTTGTTTGAAGTGAAAAAATTATTTTTGTGAATTTGTTTAAAAAAAATTGTATAAACAATTTTTCGACCACGGCACCCTGTGGATATGTTATAAGGACCTCTTTTTGAGTAAGTTTGTGCAAAAAAATCGAATCGGAATAATTTCACTAACGGGGGCGACCATACAACCTGGACTATAGCGCTAATTGTTAATACAGTGGAACCTCGATAACTCTGATTAATCGGGACCGTGGCCGATCCGGGTTAGCCGGAGAATATGGAAAAAATTTATAAAATACGGTATACTTACAGATAAACTCCGATATAATTGAAATATCATGAAATATAATATGCACAGTACACATCTAAATTACGTATAGTTGTATAGAGTATTGTTCATTTCTTGGTAAAAAACTCATGCGTAGACAAAAAACACGCAAACACAAACCTATCTGAAGCACGATTACAGAACGGAAGCGAAAAATACGACTGTACTACACACAATACGATCACAATCGGAACAATGTTATGTTATTTAAGAACAGTGGAGACTAAGACCATTGTTTAAAAAATAATTTTTAAATGGTCTTTTTTGAACAATGCTAAGACAGTTTGAAATAAATAAAGAAATAGAGGTGCCTGTTGTTTCCGATAATTCGAGACAATGAACATCGCTCTGCCGCCGTGTGCCATGAGTCATTTTTACTATCGTATAGTTCAAATTACACAAATACACATTATCTCTCAAATATTATATTACATACATTTTTATTGTTGAAATGTTTGTCTGATGAAAATCGGTCCGGGTTAGCCGGACTTCCGGGTTATCGGGGGCCGACTTATCGGGGTTCCACTGTAATTAAAAATAATAGCTTTGTAATAAAATAATGACAAAAATCTCTTCAGGACCTTGTAGAAGGGGTTTGAAACTTAATTTAGTCACTTTTTGAATTTCATAATAATAATGTTTAATTGAGTTATTAAGCCTTGAAAATGGCCATTTTCGCATTTTTCAAATTTTTAATCGCATATAACTCGACAACAATCAATTTTAGAGAAAAATGACAAGAGACCTTTTTTGCCCAAAATGACCCAAATTATCTAAAAAAATTGTTCGAAATGAAAAAATTATTTTTTTGAATTTGTTTAAAAAAAATTGTTTAAACAATTTTTTGACCAAGGCACCGCCCGGCACCCTGTGGATATGTTATAAGGACCTCTTTTGGAGTAAGTTTGTGCAAAAAAATCGAATCGGAATAATTTCACTAGCGGGGGCGACGATACGGCCCGGTCTATAAGTAATTACATAGTAAGTTGCTGGTTTTATTATCAGTATTACCGCGTAAAAAAACTTTGGCTAATGAACTTATCGGACCTAGGTTTTTTATCGGATATACTGATGGCTTACATTTATAATAATGTTTTGTGGGCTCTTCCGATTCGTTTGTCGCGGTGAATCAATCCGCATTAACATTTTGGTTTTACAATTGGTTGTGTGACTTGGAATCTTCTACAATTTTGCTCCATTCGTTCCTGTTTTTGCTTCTGGTTACCCATTCTCTGACTCCCATCTTCTCAAGGTCCTGCACTATCTGGTTCTCCAATCTAGTTTTGGGTCTTCCTCGTGGTCTGCCTGATACAAGTCTCCATTTGGAAATTTTCTTGATAACGGCTTCTGGATTCCTCCTTTCTATATGTCCCATCCATCTGAGTCTCTGTGCCTTGATAAATCTGACGATGTCTTCTCCTTTCAGAAGTTCTACTTCGTGGTTCATGAGTTTTCTAAATTCATTATTACCTAAGTTTAGTGGTCCTGCTATCCTTCGAATTATTTTCCTTTCTAAGATCCTCAATCTGTCTTCCTCTTTCTGTGTCAGAAACATTACTTCAGCACCATATGTGATTACTGGTTTAATTGCTGCTTTGTAAATTTTCAGTTTTGTATTCTGAGTAAGCTTCTTATCGTTGAGGAAGTTACTGTATTTCCAGTAGGTTCTGTTTCCTGTCTGGATTCTTTCATTAATTTCGATACTTCTATCATTAGTTCCATTAACTGAGACTCCAAGATATTTAATATGTTCTACCTTTTCAAATTCATATTCACCAATATTTAAGCTTATCATATTAACTAGGTTTTATCTTCAGCATATTAGGTATTTTGTTTTGTTTTGATTTATTTCTAAACCCTTTTTGGATGATTATTTGCATAACTTCATAAATTCTTCCTTTAAACTGTTTAGGTTTCTGCTAATTAATGCTATATCGTCAGCATACGCCACAAGTTGCGACGTCGATGTTATAATCGTACCTTTTATTTTTGTAGCACTTATTGTTCCTTCTATAGCGACATTAAATCGCTTACTTTAATACTGCTTAAAATAGTTTCCGATAACACTTATCACCCTTATTTTCACTATCAAATCACTCAAATAATTTAATTGTTCTATTTTCGTCTGATTTTGAAGATTTAATTTGGAGCACAACAGCTAAGCGTGACTCTCAATCTGCTGCCAGAACCGGACTCGTTGCACTAGAAATAAACAAACCAAGACACGTTGAATGTTACGCGAAACTTCCGAAACATGATTTACAGTGTATAAGCTTGTAAATCGTGATTTTGGATTTACAATGTACATACATTCTGGTATGTGACATTCTAACCCCTCTATTTGAACCTCTACTAGTCCAACAACAGTTTGGGTTTAGACCACGAAAATCTACAGAATTAAATCTTCTTAGTCAGGTGGACTTCGTGCTGGATGCCTTGGAGAAGGGGTATCAAGTGCATACAATATACACTGACTTCTCCAAGGCATTCGACAGGGTGCCACACAATATTTTGTTGTATAAGTTAAAACTGATTGGGATTGATGAGCCTTTATTGTCATGGTTCCAAAGCTACTTATCTGATCGTAGACTGATTGTTAAAATTGGCACTTTTCTTTCTAAAATTATCCAAGTTCCATCAGGAATACCCCGGCTCTCACCTTAGGCCACTCTTGTTTAATATTTTCATAAACGACATAAATGAATGCTTCGCGATCAGTTAATTTTTGCTCTTTGCTGATGATCTAAAATTAAGCTGTGTGATTAAATCCCCAGAGGATTGTGAAAAACTACAGTACGATTTAAATAACTTGCTAGAGTGGTGTAAAAGAAATGGCATGGAACTTAATCCAACTAAATGTAAAACTATGACTTTTTCCCGTTCCAGGAATGCTATTGTTTTTGACTACAATATTGGTCACTATACTCTCGAAAGAACTTCCCTTTTTAATGACTTGGGGGTCACCCTTGATACAAACTTACAGATTTCTCATCATGTAGAGCAGCGATACTCAAAGTGTGTTCCGCGGAACCCTAGGGTTCCGCGATACCCCTGTAGGGGTTCCGCGAGAATTTAGAAAAAAAAATCAAAACACCTCTCTCTGGTCGACTTTTCTGACGCGGCTTAGCACGATTCACGAGGCGTAGTCGAACCACAGGTCGAACTTAGTTGCCTCCTGTTGCCTCATACAATTTTACTAGCCTGTCACCGCCGATACACGACTTAGTGTGACCAAAGAATACCCCAACCAACTTGGTTGGTTGGGGCATTCTTTGGTGTGACTTAGTCCTTATTCAGTAGTCAGTCGACAATTAGGGTTCGGAGCGACCTGCTAGAAAAAAGTGTTTATTTTTCTACTGCTGTATTCTGATTGTCTCAATTTTGTATTTTTGTTGTTTGTGATCGTACGTTATTTTGTGGTTTTTAGTAAAGAAGAATGGAACGTTGGCTTAAAGGCGTTAAACGTGATGCAACAACATCTTCTACCGAAGCCGAATGTTCGAAAGCAGTACGCGCGGAGTATACTGCAATTACCGGTCAAGACGATTATGCAACGACGTCAAGTTCCACGGTTTCAAAGGCGAAAAAGAGGAAATATGATGATAATAGATCCATGGCACCTGCCAAGTTGCGCCGACATTTAGAAACTGTACACCCCAATTCTAAAAACAAGAATAAATAATTTTTTATACGTAAAAAAGAACAGTTATTGGAAAGTCAAAAAACTATGATGCATGTAACCCAAACTTTCAATGAAAAAGCCACAGAGGTATCATATTTAGTTAGCTATCGCATTGTACAAGCAGGTGAAGCGCACAATATCGCTGAGAATTTAATAAAACCATGTGTGTTAGACATAACAAAATGTATGCTCGATGAAAAACCTGCAAAGCATCTTTCTACAGTAAATACTGCTATCGAACGATACTGTTTCACTGCGTATTCATGATCTGACCAGCTACGTCAAACAAGAACAACCTACTACAAAAAACACGATTCGCCTTGCAAATAGATGAGTCTACTGGTATCGCTGGTCTGGCTACCTTGCTGGTTATCGTGAGATATCCATATGAAAGAGTTCTTTTGATGAAGACATGCTTATGTGTTCACCGCTGCCCACAAACACAACCGGAGAGGAAATTTTTAATAAAATAATTATGTTTTTTGAGGAAAATAATCTCAGTTGGAACGGGGGCAATGTACAGACATTTGTACAGATGGGGCCAAGGCAATGACAGGTAATACAGCAGGACTAGTGTCACGAATAAAAAATAAAGCTCCTAATTATAGCTCTAGCCATAGTATCCTGCATAGACAAGCACTTGCGATGAAGCAAATACCGTCAAATCTAAAATTAGTTATGGATGAAGCAGTAAAAAGAATTAATTTTATCAAATCACGACCACTACAATCCCGATTGTTTTCATTTTTGTGTGAAGATTATGGCAGCAAATATAACTGCTGCTCCATATAGAAGTGCGATGGCTGTCTCGGGGTAAAACTTTAACAAGGCTATTTGAACTTAAAGCCGAGTTACAAATGTTTCTTTCAGATAGTTATTTCAATTTGAAAGACCGTTTGTATGATAAAACTTGGTTGTTCCGAATGTCTTTTATGGCGGATATCTTTCAAAAACTGAACGATTTAAATTTATTATTGCAAGCTAAACAGACAAAAGTGTTCCAGGTCTGTAACAAAATAACTGCCTTGAAAAGAAAATTAGATTTTTTAATTATTTGCGTCAGAAAGAGAGAAATAGAAAGCTTTACATCACTCAGTTTGTTAGAGATACGGACTCAGAAATGTTCCGAGATGATGTATTTGAAGAATTGGTTAAATATCTCACTTCCATGCGTGCATCTTTTGAGAAGTATTTTCCCGAAGAACAGAACACAAAAATGAAACTGAATTCATCGATTCATAAACCCAACTTACAAAAGCCCGAAAATATGTCAAACGAGATATACGAATCTCTTTTAGAAATGTCATCAGACACATTTATGGAGTCATTGTTTAAAACGACGCCTCTCGAAAGATTTTTGGTGCAGAATCCGTGATGAATATCCAATGCTTGCCAAAATGGCTCTGAATATTCTTCTACCGTTCCCAACAACATATTTGTGCGAAACAAGATTCTCAACATATGCAGCCACGAAAACAAAATACCGCAATAAACTGGACGCCGAACCTAATATGAGACTTCAAATGTCATCTATTAAACCTGATATCAACCAATTGATGAAAAATAACAAAAACAGTTTCATACCTCCCATTAGTTAGATTTTTTTATTTTAATATTATATTATATTATTATACTTGTTACATATATGTAAGTAAGTAATAAGTAACTGTTACATTGGAATTTGATTATGCTTATTAATAAAAAATACACTTTTAAAAACTATTGTTTTATTGTAGGGTTCCGTCAAGTATTTTGCTTTCCAAAAGGGTTCCGTCGCAAAAAAAGATTGAGAACCGCTGATGTAGAAAATGTTGTTAATAAGGCTTCCCAGATGCTTGGTTTTATTAGAAGATGCACCCAGGACTTCACAAATATTACAGTTTTAAAAACCCTCTAGGTACTGTGCCTTGGTCCGTCCCGATCTTGATTATGCCTCCTGTGTATGGTCTCCTTTTTGTGGAATACATACTAATGCTCTTCAGTTAGTTGAACATAAATTTTTAATGTTTTGTGACTGCATAGCTTCACTGAGGAGGCATGAGGATGCTGAAATAGCTATATGGAGATGGTGGTCCAACTCTGAATCGAATATAAACAAAAACTGCCTTTATCTTTTCCATTTTTACTCAGTTTTGAGTATTTAGAAACTGTCTTTCGGTCCTTTTCCTAGACGAAGAGAAGGTAAATGCGTAGCCTAAGTGTCCTCTATTTGCTTTCTCCTATTTTCGTCGTCTCTGTGATTATATATTGTAAAATCCGGAGATACGGGATGCAGCCAGAAAGCAGTTATTAACGAAAAGTCTTAGATTTAAAATATTGTTTATAATATTTTTATTTCAATTATTCTAATTGTTTAAAAAGTAGTAAACTTTGTATCTAGGGCTTTTCGTTGTTTTCCTCGTAATACGAGAGATGTCGCTAGATTGCGTCTTAAAAGGTGGACTCATTGTATCGCGATGGTTTCCCTTAAATAGGCAGATTGTTTATGTTCCTTTCAGAGTTGTGACTGCATAGCTTCACTGAGGAGGCATGAGGATGCTGAAATAGCTATATGGAGATGGTGGTCCAACTCTGAATCGAATATAAACAAAAACTGCCTTTATCTTTTTATAAATTTTTAAAGCAAATTGCATATAGACCTAATATCTTGGACAACTACAATGATGCAGAGATATTCTTAATATCCTAAATATGCCACCAATCGCTGCTCGTCATAAGAGAAGGGATCTCATCACTTTCTACAACATCCTACATGGAATAACTGAAACTCCTGAGCTTCTTCAAAAAATTAATATGCATGTCCCACTAAGAACAACCAGGGCTACAGTTAGTTTCCATTACCCAATCCACCGTAATAACTATGGTCTTAACAACTTCCTCACTAGAACTGCCAGACTAGCAACCCAGCACCTTAACATTGACCTTTTCCAAACTTATAGCAAGTTCCTGAGTCAGGTTTTAGTAAACATTAACTAAGTAAGACTTAAAGACTAAGTTTTCACTCTAATGGCATATAAAACAACATAATGCTATTCTACACCCCACCAGAATGAAAACAATGGGAACCTTCTCTGGTTACACCTCCGAGGCTTCTACAATATGCAAGCCATACGGATGCTGAGACTAAGGAAGATGAGGGAATTCTACAATTTACAATTCACGTCCCATCTGCTCAGCGCGGTAAAGTTCCAACGAGAACTGCGCTGAGCAGATGGGACGTGAATTGTAAATTGTAGAATTCCCTCATCTTCCTTAGTCTCAGCATCCGTATGGCTTGCATATTGTAGAAGCCTCGGAGGTGTAACCAGAGAAGGTTCCCATTGTTTTCATTCTGGTGGGGTGTAGAATAGCATTATGTTGTCTTATATGCCATTAGAGTGAAAACTTACTCTTGTTGTAGCAGTTGCCGCTAGGGCATCTATGTCATTTCGTTCGTTGCAATCCGGGACTGCACGCTGGGGTTTTGTTTTGGTTGGATCAGGGAGAGCAGCATATGTGCCTCCTGATGAGAGACTAATAAGTTTCGAAAGCGGTAGAGGTGCTTGATGCACTCTCTGATTGAACTAGATTATGGTTCGGCTGTATTTTCGTTTTGCAACGAAAATGAAAATGGTTATTCATTTTCGATTTACATTTACTCTGATTGGATTACGAAGGGAACCATTCTCGTTGGAACTTTACCGCGCTGAGCAGATGGGACGTGAATTCTAAATTGTAGAATTCCCTCATCTTCCTTAGTCTCAGTTTATAAATAAATAAATAAATACATTGATTTGGGAGTACTCCTAGCAACATTCAAGTATCTTGTTTGCTTATTTCTAGTGCATCTTTATTGCGATTGTAGTATAAGTTGACGACAATTTCTCATACAAGTCAGAATAAGTATGAACGTGAAATACGGCGATACCGTGTAATTTTCAGGGTCACCATCGAATGTCATGAGAATTTGGATTTAGGTCCTACTTATTACTACTTACTTACTCTTTTGGACTTGTGTCGTTGGTTGCTTTTACTTGGAAAGTGACAGCCACCCCCAATCGGGGGTGAAAAATATATATTCAGAATAAGTCCAGAAATGGCTAAACTGATTAATTCTAATAAGTAGTAGGGGAGGAAAGTATGCTAAAGCAGTTACTCGAGCGTTATGTTGACCGATTAGGTTGTGAAGATTAGGTTCTAAAACCAAAAAAAGTTAAGTAAATTTTTCCATTTAAGTGAAGACTTTTTTAGCCCTCATTTTTTAATTTAATTTTCTATTTCCAACAATCGTTTTTTCCGATTATAACTTTGATTATCCATAATTCGAAAAAATGTCTCGAATAAAAGTTACTTATTTTTATGTAAGGAATCCATGCAATAAAAAATAGTTGCTTCTATTTAAGATTTTAAAGTAACCACCACCCCGCCTCCGTGGGTCGTATTTGGTGCCATTCGATAGATAAAAAAAATAGAATAGGGAGCGTTCAAGTATTACGTAACGCAGTTTGGGGGGGAGGGGGTTCGAACAGCGCGTTACGTAACATTCTTTTTTAACTTAAATAAAAAAAACTACATAATTTCTTTTATGATTTACATAGACCCCTGAATTGTATTATGATTTGTCTACTGATTTTTCAGTAGCCCTACTGATTTGAACTCCGATCTACTGAAAACTAGATAAAACCTACTGATTTGAACTCCAATCTACTTATCTACTGAAAACTGTATAAAATCAACCGAAAACTCTAAAAAAAATTCATTGCTCAAATGTAAACCATTTCTCATTTATATTATACAACCCAAAGCCCAACATCCAACAGCGCATAACTTCTTTCGTTTCACTTCACCTAAATTATATTTATTAGGGCTAGTTGTAGGGCTAATAGATGTACTTACGCACTTTTAAATGTTAATATTGATAAATAAACAAATTATGAATTTTTAAACTTGGAACAGCTATCTCGGCAAAAAATGGTTCTAGAATTTTTTTTTCTTTTGTAAGTGTGTCAAAAACTATCAGGAACACGAATATCGAAAAATAATTTAAAAATTTTTAATCCCGGCGATGTTATTAAAAAAACAAGTTTCAAACAAATTACACCAATTTTCAAACACCATTAATTTTGGAGGGGTGTTTATTTGGAATTTTGATTTGTCAATACATTTGTCAAAAATATACATAAAACCAAAAAAATTAAATCTTAAAAATGTGTATTCTCTGTCGGCCACAACCGCATTTTTGCAATTGAAAAAATAGTACATAATTTTATATAAACAAATTAAATATCTCATAAACTACTTAATATTTATCAACCAAATTTTTTTTTCAGTTTATACTGGTACCATATCGGAACTTTTTCTGCAAAACAAAATGTTTATAGTGCTTATTTATAATGCAAATAATATTTTTTAGGAAATTTGTTTTTCAATTTTGATTTACAATTATTTAAATAAATTAAAGGTCAAATTTAATGTAGTAAGTCTTATATAAAATATGGATTTGTCAGCTTTGCAGAAAAAAATTGTAAAAACCCCTTATAAAAACATGAATTGCCGCAGCAGTTAAAAAAGTAAATTTTGTGCGAAAATTACCCATTTTTAATTATTTAAACAATGATCCCCTCATATGAATCATATACTTTCTTAAAAATATCTTTTGTTTGGACCTAAGCTTTGATAAAAAATTTATTTCAACCTGTACGGATTTACATTTTGATTTTATTTTATTTTATTGGGCTATATTTTAAAATTTAAAATTTGTAATTGAATAAATTATGACCTACTTACCTACTTCTAGAAAGTAGTCGTCCAAATTCTCGCTCCTATCATTTATGTATATTCCTTCTATTTGAACCATGCTGGTTTATTTGATCTGAAAACGGAAAATTGTATTCAAACAATGATAAGCGATAATTATAGGTGCGTATATCGCTGACAGCCGCCGAAAACAAATTGAAATAAATATGTAGTCTTCCCTAACTTTATTAAAAAGCTAAAAGATTAGAAAGCCTTATCATTACAAAATTTAAAATTTTTAATTATTGATTATGCGAAATAAATAATCTAATAGCTTTCAACATACCCGTAGTAATGATTATTATTATCTTCTGTTTCGTATTTCCTTTCGACAATGAAATGCGAGTAGAATGGAAGGAGATCTTGGCAGTGGCGTAGCTACTGCGGGTGATATCTTAACAGAAACTCAAAATTGAATCGGTCGTTTCAGAAACAGCGGCAGCGTTCAGTTTGTAAAGAAGAGATTTTGTCAGTCATGATGTTTCTGTACATACACAGATCATAATTCAGAACATGTTGCAAAATGTATCAGTGGCTTTATTAAAAAACTTTGAATGATAATTCTACGATGTTACGCTACTGCCTTGCTTTTAAACTAACTTATAAATAGGAATGCGTTTATATGAAAATAAAACGCCACAAACCGGAATAATAAAATACACTCATTAGAAAAGTCTAGGGATATTTTTATATCAAAATAAAACTAATAAAAATAAATTAACATGGTAGTTTAATTAATAATAACAAGAGACCAATAGGAAGGCCCTTTAAAAGGTGGCGAGTAGCTGGCAGCAGGGCCGCCGAGAGGGCGGTACAGTCGGTACATTTTACCGGGGCCCGGCGATGTAAGGGGCCCGGCGTCGACCAGACCAAAGACGTAATTTTCCCGTTTTTTTTTTGCTTTTCACTTTATGCCAATAATGCGTTTAATTAATACTCGGCTATATTTAATATTATGACCTTTAATCGATTTGTTTAAAATTTTAATAGCAATAAATCACAGGAGTCAAATACTACAGTGCAGTCAGATAAAACTATGGTATGGATATGGAGATTAAAATATATCAGGGCTTCTAGAAGATTTACAAAAAATCAGAAGAATCTATGTTGAAGAATCAAGAATCTAAATTCGTTGCCAGCAATTGTGGAATAAATCCAGAACGTACATGACTCTGACTCTATGTTAAGCTTTGTCCATAAAATTGTATAATTTTCAGTGACAATAAAGCATATTTCTATTCTATTCTACATCAAATAAAGAAAAACGGCGCAAAAAGCTTGTGAGATTTTTTTATGATTTGCCTGGGCCTAGTAGTGATGCGACTGATAGTTTTGATACTCTCGACTAATTAGCAAAATACAAGGAAAAGTTATTTACCAGCAATTTTATTGCTGGAATCGAATCTTATGATTGTATATATTAATAATATAGGTATGCAAAGTCCGCAGATAGTGTGCTACTTTTTTTATAAACAAAATGGCGCCCGAAAATCGTGTTTTTTTTTTAATTTTTGCTCTATAACTCCAAAGATTTTAACTTTACACCAAAAACACTCAAATACAAATTCACCGTAATTAAATTCTGCATAGAGATGTGTTTTTCCCGATTTACTTCGACGAAAATTTTCCCCGGAAAATGCCGGTATCTTTAATTTTCAACTAAAATTTTAGATAAGTAATTGTTTATCAATAAATAAATAACTTGGTAGCATAAAAGCTCTTTTCGTATAGATTATAATTCCAGAAGCCGATGGATATTGAATGAACAGTTTAGCAACAATTGAAATGTTAATTAAAAATTTACGGTCGCTATAATAACCACAATAATTAGGGTAGATAAGAATAGCTATGATTTTTGTATAAAAAGACACTGTACCTATCTAATGTCCTTTACAGAATTGAAATTGGACTATTTAATCCTACTTATATATACCTTATCTATGATCAAAATATCAGCCAAATCGGACTCGTAATTTTGTTTTGACCGTGTGTGTAAGCGATCGTGTTTGGAGATTTTAGAAAATTGAACAAAGAGCAATATTAGTCGGTGATTCGATTCTTGTTTCTAAAAGGGAAATCCCGCCGCGAAATCAAATAGCGCTTGAATTTTGTAAACGGTGACTCTTTTCATTCGATGGAGACAGCAAAAATAGAACGAGTTTTTATCGACGTGGTGACACGTCGATTTTTGATAAGTCACTCAGTCACTCCCAGGTACCCCGAAAACGGCTACCACTGAGGATAACGTGAAAGAAATCCACCATCACGTATTGGTAGACCGCCGATTGAAGGTGCGTGAGATATCTGAGACAGTAGGTATCTCAAAAGATCTCGTTGGCCATATCCTGCATGAAATTTTGGTCATAAAAAAGCTGTCGGCGCTATAGCTGCCGCATTTTCTAACTTCAAACAATAAACGCAACCATGAGATCATTTCAGAGCAGTGTCTGATGCTCTTTACGCGTAATCCAAATGAGTTTCTACGTTGTTTCATAACCGTCGACGAAACATGGTTCCACTGGTAATCACCAGAGTCCAAGGAACGGTCGATACAGTGGACGTCACCCCGCAAACGTGCTCCGAGGAGAGCAAAGACTGTCCAATCGGCCGGAAAAGCGATGACCACCATTTTCTGTGATTCATAAGGTGTGACCTATATCCACTTCCTGGAAAAGGGCAAAACGATCACAGGGCTTTACTATGCCGCAGTATTAGCCCGATTGAACGCCGAATTTAAGAAAAAGCAGACCCAATTGTGGAAGAAAAAAATACTCTTTATATACCATGACAACGCTCCGGCTCACACCTCCGCCATCGCCATGACCAAATTAGTCGAATTTGGCTACAAACTGCTGTTCCATCCAACGTATTCTCCAGTTTCAGTCTCTATTTTCCAATTTTGTTTCCAAACTTGAAAAAGTCACTCACCGGGAAGAAATTTAAGTCGAATAAGGAGCTCATCACCGCCACGGAAGACTACTTTGCAGACCTCAAGAAGAAGTATTCTTCAGACGGGTTTATGAATGTAGAGCATCGCTAGCTCAAGTGAATCGAGCTAAAAAGAGACTACGTTCAGAAATAAATCACACCTTTTCCAAAATTTTCGTTTTCCTTTTGAAGGCTAAGTACTTATCGGACCGCCCTAGTAGGTACGTTTTTACAGGAGCGGCTCATAGGGAAAATGATTACAAAAGTCTTAAAAATGGTTTAAACTGCTTCGTTTGAGCGAGTCTACCACTTCACTAAAAATTTCAGAGTGCAGGTTGGACGCGTTTCCACACGCCCCACGCTTAAACCTGTAGCTCTAGCGCGGTTAGGTTTTGTTGTTGCACAGCTATAATTTTTAATTTTAATCAAAATATTATACGTTAAAATAAAATAAATTATTTTTGTCGTACAAAAAAGAAGGGCGCGATCGTTGAGTCCGACACCCGCAAGGTGTCACTCTAGCGCGGTACAGTTTGTTATTAAAAAACTCTTAATTGAAGACATAAGTGGAAAAAGGTCATATGTCAAATTTTTTGAGAAAATTGTTTTATTAGGTTTTTGTTCTTATAATATGTTGTTTTAACTTTTAAAATTTTAAAATAACCTATTTTTAGCTAAATAAAAATAACAGGAAGGTATTAAAGCAATATGTCCCATTAGATTTTCGAATTCTAGTGGATAAAAGTATTATGTCCCAAATCGCATTTGGACATAATACCTTTATCCATGTAAAATGTGTAAATATGGAGAATTTTTTCTACTACTTTGAAGATCTGCTGACCAACCTCTATTTGTGTAAAAAGCAAACAAACACTTCAAATCAAAATGTTCATTTTCGTGTTACGTAAACTGGATAAGAGTGGACGAATTTGGCTTCTATCTCTACAAGACATAGATACTTTAATGACTACACGCGATTTCAGCAAGTAGATTTAAGAAAAAAAAAAGAAAGCACATCTGACCACAACTGAATATAGACCAAGAAGACTGGAAAATAAAACTGGTAGTTTGAGTTTGGAAAAACTGGGAAATTTAAGAGACTGAATAAAATTTGTTACCGAAGAGGATAGATGGTTTTATGAAAACGCGATAGAGGAAAATAAAGAAAATCCCAAAAAGAAAAGAAGAACCTACTAAAAAATATGTTTTTATTAACTTGACAGCTCGTATTGCAATTTTTTTGAAAATAAATGCCCATTTTTGATACTTAACTCTTTTATCCACTCAACCCTAACATTCTTTAATTATTTTTACTATGTGGATAAAGGTAATATGTCCACAAAATTTAAGATATTTGGCTTAAAGTAACTTTTTTTAAATTCAATTTAAAGTGTGAAGAAAGTACCTTCAAATACCTGTTTAAAAAAGTGTAGCAATGCAAATTTATAAAATAAATAACTAACTTGGAACAAAAGACACTAAAATGGTCATTACTCAAAAATATTATTTTGTGACATATGACCTTTATCCACTTATGTCTTCAATTGTCAATAGGGCTTTTCATCGATTGTCATTTGTTTCGAGCTTCTATCATATATGTTGTAGAATCTGTGTATAATATTAATATACACGGATCATACGACATACGACAAAAGCTCGAAACAAATGACTGTGAATTAAAAGCCTTATTGAAAGTACTTATAATCAATTACTAAAGATTGTCGATCTCTTATCCGACAAATTTACAGCTTAGTTTAGTCCGACAACGTAAGTATGTTAATTATGGCAGCTTTATCGTGTGCTGTACCAACCATCTCAGCGATATTGTAAATTGTGATAGGCGTTCCTGGATGATTCAGTAGCCAAGCCTCACATGCAGCATTATACTATGCCTTGAAAGGCCCAACAGCCACATCTAAGGGACTTCTAACGTCAAAATATGGACAACGTTATCCACCCAACAAAACTCAACAAAACGGAGTTTTGTTGGGTGGATCGAGTAGCTCGACAGAACTGTTGCCGGTCCCAAGCCCAGATAAAGGAGGAGAGAGTCTACAGTCAGGATAACATCCTATTAAGAGACTTTAAACGCATACAGCTCATAGAAACATTATTATGCCTTGGAACACAAGAGAGCAGGAAATCACAAAAGAGCTTGTAGAAAAAAATATATGTTACCGGCCAAACCCGGTTTCAGGATAAACTAGTTTGGCCTAGGCCAAACTAGTTGGTTCTGAACGCGTTAGGATAAACTAGTTTGGCCTATACCAAACTAGTTTGTCCTAAACGCAATAGAATAAACTAGTTTGGCCTAGGCGAACTATCTTATCCTGATATTAATAGGAACACTGCAGGATAAACTAGCAAGGCCTTTATATTAATAATAGACCTACAATATAAAAATAAATAGATAAATTCAATAAAATACTCTGTAATTGGAAAATAATCATTTTTAGTAAAAGATAATGACTCATAATTAAAATTAATGAACAATTATTGGTAACACAATCATATTATAAAAAATAATCAGTATTTTTTATAAAAGCAGTAATAATTATACCTCAATTATAAACATTATTTATTTTTCCACGGAGTGTTTTGGTGACACTTAGAATTGCGGATTATTATTGCCTTCTTGCTCTTGCATCTGTTTGTGGAACAGTTTTTGTTGCAGCTACAATTGACAAAACCTTGTCCTGATCCAATTAAACCTCTCGTAGCTGCAACCTTTAACGATATTTCAGTGCCCTAGTTTATATCTACTACCTTTAAAAAGGCTTGATGGCAAATGTCGAATTCTGATCTGAAAACAATTAAAAACCTTTAGACATTAATACCTCGAAAAGTTAGATAAATTATCTCTAAAATATCGCTAAGGGTTGCAGCTACGAGAGATTCAGTTGGATCGGACAAGGTTTTGTCAAATGCAGCTGGAACAAAAACTGTTGCACAAACAGATGCAAGTGCAAAAAGGCAATTATACTCCACAATGCCATAAATGTTAACATTTAGTAATGTACCGGGTGTCCCAATAAGGCGCTCGGCCATATCTCAGGAACCGTTTATAGTACAGCTTTGGGAAAAAAAATTTTATAACAAAATTTGCCTCGAGAAAAATCTGGAAATTATTTTCATAATTGTAAGTCCACCGCTAGAGGGCGTAATTAAATATCAACAATTTAAAAATCGAAATTTTACAAAATTTGCCTAATGAAAGGACACTGGAAATCCGATTATCGTATTCTTCATAAAATTCTGCGCATATTTTATTTCACAAGTTTAAGTCTACCTGTGCAAATAAGAGGTGGGGGTGAGTGGGAACATTGTTATGAAAAAATCGCTGTAAGTCCGGTTCTGCTTAATCGATTTTTACAAACTTGGTCTTGTTGAAAACAGCTCTTTTTGTCAATGTAATAGTTATAATTTGGAAACAGCCTATTACGTAATATGCCGGTTAGGAGGCGGTATTCATTTTCTTTTTAGAAATCTAGTTTTCTTTGGAAAATATTAAATACAAGTATGTATTTTTTTTCCTGTATTACAAAATTAGACCAAATTAGCAACAGAATACCGAAAACCTCATGTCTATACCTTTTTTCTATCTCGAGATATCTTAAGAAACGTGTAAATTTTAAACATAACTGTTGCTGTCATATAAGTAGAAATATATAGAAGCAAGTAGTGTGCTTTGGAAAAAAACAAAGAAACATTTTCCAGATGTCACCGTATATAATAAATAAAAACAAAATGTGAAAAACTCTACTACTGGGGTGACGTCTTTGGGGATATTTCATTGCATATATTCTAGCCGCAACAGTTGCATTTCTTATGCATTCAAATAATGTGGCTATCATGTCAAATGCTTCTTAGTTTGTAAGAATCATCTTGAATTTCACTCTGTATAAATTTTATATAAATTTTAATAGAAACAAACCGCAACAAACCATCAATGAACAAATTTTTATGTTTTACTGATTTGACACATAATTTGACACATGATGACTTTTTGAAGTTAATACTTCTAATAGTTCTATTTTTTCCATTGCTCACTACTTGTTTCCACTTTGACTTCCTTAACTTAGTTTACCGGTGACAATAACAGTTATGTATTTATTTTAGTTGGAAATAGGATAATTGATATTAAAATATAATGAAATAAAAATTAAAAATTTGTGTAGAAAATCTGACGTTTTTATATTTTCTACGATTCATCGAGAGAAAAGCAAATGCGCGGAGGCGACAATTCATAAAAATTTACATATTAACGCTATTTTTTTGGTATTATTTTAAGTATTAAAATTAGTGTAATATTTAAACAAAAATAAAATTAAACTGTTTAAAATATATTTATTTCGTTAAAATCATAATAGTAGAAGTATAACTTCTTACTCGCGTACAAAGTACACACACTCTTTTTTTGTTATATTTTATAGTGTTATTTGTCTTATTGTTGTTTTGATTCATTATATACGGTGACATCTGGACAATGTTCCCTTGTTTTTTTTTCATAGCACACTACGTGCTTCTATATATTTCCACTTATATGACAGCAACAGTTATTTTTAAAATTTACACGTTTCTTAAGATATCTCGAGATAGAAAAAAGTTATCGACATGCGGTTTTCGGTATTCTGTTGCTAATTTAGTCTAATTTTGTAATACAGGGAAAAACATACATACATACTTGTATTTAATATTTTCCAAAGAAAACTAGATTTCTAAAAAACAATAAATAGCGCCTTCTAGCCGGCATATTACGTAATAGGCTGTTTCCAAATTATAACTATTACATTTACGAAAAAGAGCTGTTTTCAACAAGCACCAAGTTTATAAAAATTGATTAAGCAGAACCGGACTTACAGCGATTTTTTCATAACAAGGTTCCCACTCACTCCCACCTCTTATTTGCACAGGTAGGCTTAAACTTGTTAAATAAAATATGCACAGAATTGTATGGAGAATACGATGATTGGATTTCCAGTGCCCATTCATTAGGCAAATTTTGTAAAATTTCGATTTTTTAATTTTTGATATTCAATTACGCCCTCTAGCGGTGGACTTACAATTACGAAAATAGTTTCCAGGATTTTCTCGGGGCAACTTTTGTAATAAATTTTTTTTTCCCAAAGCTGTAGTATACTTTTTAAGTTTCATTATTTATAAAAACAGCTGACTTAAATTGATCAGTCATGTCAGTATGAAAAACGATAGGATTAATATTAACTTATCTACTGTTTTAATAGTCCATTGTTTTTTAAAAAAGTTTCTAACATCAAAAGTAAGTAAGTTACGATCACAATAATTTTGGTATCTTTTTTTTGGTTGGTAAAAAAATTGTGAAAATCACCCTCAAGCTTTCGAAATGAAATTAATTAGACCGGATCCCGCGTACCAAAAAAAGTTGAAAAGTAGTAACCTGAAAATTTGTTAATAGCTTAATGTTGTCTAGTCGGGCAAACTTTGATGTATCGGAACACTGGAACAGGAGAAGTTTTAATTGTGGAACAGTTTAAAAATTTGGAACGTCATATTACGAAAACGTCCCATGTATTTTGTCGGACAAAACATCCAAATGATTTGTTACCCTTAAACTCATGCAAAAATCAGACTGCTATTACCAACCAACATGATTCCTGTCATTTGACATGTTCTTCGTGTTCCACTCATTAAAATGCAAAGTTGGTGATAAACACCAGTCTGATTTTTGCATGAGAGTTTAATGAAATGGTAACAAATGGAACATGGAACGTTTTGGTAGACTGACGTTCCAAATTTTTAACCTGTTCCACAATTTAAAACTTCCCCTGTTCCAGTGTTCCCATACATCAAAGTGTGTCCGACTAGACACCGTTAAGCTATTAACAAATTTTCAGCTTGCCATTAATCACCTTTTTTTGGTACGCGGCATCCAGGTCTAAATCATTACCGCTTTACAAATTACTTTACTTATTATTCGAGGAAATGAAGCTGAAAAAATGGCAAAACCTCGCAATTTTTTCGTCCAGCATCGATTTCTTCAAAAATTTGGGATTAGGCTCATTACACCCTCTAGTTCATTTTCTATATCGAGCCGTTGTACGCTTTTGGTTTTTTAAGGGTGAAAACTACCCCTAATTGTAAAAAAATATAAAATAACATTTTAAACTTTAATATTGTCAACATTTGGTTCGTATTAGTTACATAATGATTGTTTTATGTTTTAAGATATACCATCATAATATTTCAACCCTTAAAACCACCCTTGTTGGAGCTATATATAAAAAATTTACTTATCTTAAAAGAATAATTTCGGCTTGCATCGATTTACATAAAAATTTGAGATTAGGATCATCTCACCCTGTACTTCATTCTATATAATGCTTAAGGGCCTGGATTATTTTTAGGGGTGTAAACTACCCCTTATTGTCAAAAATTATATAAAAATATTTTAAACTTTAATATGGGTAAAATTTGGTTTTGATTGGTTAAATAATGATTGTTTTATAATTTAGGATATAATATCATAATATTTCAATCCTTAAAAACCACCCTTAATACATTACAGTATTTATTTTAATAGATCTATACAGAAAAAAAGTAGAATTAAAGAATTACAAAAAACTTTTATTTACACAAAAATACGAATTTACAAATATGTACAAATACAAATACAAATAGTTTTTTAGTCATCTTCCAGTATACGAACTGGTTCTGTGGTATTATACATACATTGAAAATTATCCATAAGCGGACTATCCGAATTTTTCGAAAAAAAAAATTCGTTTTATTAACATAGCTCCTTCATTTTTGGCGATAAAAAGTTTTTTCAAAAACGACTTTGTAGGATTTTTAAAGGGTTATAACACTGTGTAAACGAAATTCAGTAAGATACCTTAGTTTTTAATTAGTGTTGGT
This sequence comes from Diabrotica virgifera virgifera, assembly GCF_917563875.1. Taxonomy (NCBI): domain Eukaryota; kingdom Metazoa; phylum Arthropoda; class Insecta; order Coleoptera; family Chrysomelidae; genus Diabrotica; species Diabrotica virgifera. The sequence goes on from NC_065445.1 coordinate 219,124,057, forward strand.
TTAAAGGGCTCGAATAAGGGGGTGTTTGCTCGTAAATAGAGGTTTTAAACAGCTATATCTCGCTAACTGTTCACTGTAATGAAAATCTATGTACAAGGGAATTTTAGTTATTAAAAAATTTACAGTTTAGTAATCTATCATTTTTTTCGTATCTTCAGTATTTTCGGAGATATTTTGAAGTAAAAGGTGAAAAATGGGAAATTTCAAAAAGTTTATTTTTCTTTAAACTTTAATTTTTCTAAAATTTGGCCTTTTAGATAGGTTAAACTTCGTGGGTGTATTGATAATACAAATATAAAAGGAATTACGAAAAGGTGAAGACCAATTTTTAATTAGGAGGGTAGTTAGGGGGTTGTTTTCACTGATTTTTTCACATAGAAAAGCAGGTACCGAACTTTTTTTGATCATAAGTCGCTTAATTTTCGGGCTAGGAACTTTTATTATTATTTTTTAAAAGGCCTAACTGTATACTTGAAGAAAGATTCTTTAAGTTTTCCTCGAATAATGCAAAGTTTTTCCGTTATTTTACTTTGAATATTTCAAATTATGCATTTGACGAAAAAAGCTAACTTTTAACATGCCGTATCTCGGTTTGTATTGGTCTTAAAGATATTACCAAAAAAGAATTTGGTTTGTGTTACTAAATGATACAATTTTGATATCTACAGTTTTTTGATTAAATGCATATTTTTCGAGGTATTCTCAGAAAACCCTCTAAAAAAGTCGATTTTTTCATCGAAAAAATGTTACTTTCAAGCGCGAATAACTCGAAAAATATTAATTTTACGAAGAAAATGTAAAAAACATTTTTTTTTTAGAAATAAGTTTATATTGATTTACAATAATTTACATGGTTAAAATGTAATAAAAAATTCCCGCCCCCGAGATGGGGTGGCAACCACCCCCAAGGTTTTAGCGTACAGCGGCATGATATAGAAAATGATCCTTGGACTATTCCCTACCTTCTGTGAAAATTTCAAGTAAATCCATGCTGGACGAAAAAATTGCGAGCCAAAATGCTTCATTTCCTCGACTATATGTATTGTTTATATTAATATAGTAAGATTCGTTGTTTCAAAGTGCTTATTTTTGAAAAGGCTGTAGTTAAATGGGTTTAAATGAGTCACTAATCACGAGTGTATGCCATTTTTAAATAGCCTATCTTAAACCAATTTTTGCCTTGAGGAAAACAAAAAGCATAAAATATTCACAATAGCTAAACCTATATTTTTTTACTAGTTGAGATTTTTGGTATCACCAATAATTTTTAAGATATTTTATGACCACTTTGAACGGATAAAACTTACAGATCATATAAACAATACATAATTAGGGGGTGATTTTTACCATTTTTTTACCAAAAAAAGGGGCAAACTTTATTTTGAGTGTTACATACTAATATTGGCGCTAGAACCTTAAAAATAAAGCTTTTTAAACTTTAAAAACAAGCTATGATGAGTTTTTCCCGAAAAGTGCTTTAATTTTTGGTTATTTCACGTTGAAGTCTTTGAATTGGAATTTGACGAATAAGAACCTACTTTTCATTACCTAGAACTCTGCTTCTTCTGGGTCTACAGACTTTGTATATACACCATTTTTTTCAGTTTTGTGTAGGCTATATTTTTACTAAGAATGTTTTTTTCGATAAAATACTTACTTTTTGAGTTATTTGTGAAAACCGTCTCGAAACGTGTTTCTTTTTTGTTGAAACATGAACATATTCACTCACAAATAACTCGAAAAGTATTGACTTAGTGAAAAAACTCTATAGCAATAAAGTTGTTTATGTTTTTCACCCCCGAGAAGAATTGAAACTAACCCCCAGAGTAAAAGCACACATCGGCACTTGATATGATATATTTTATGATATGTATATGATGATTTATATTTAATGTTTATAAAAAACTTTTCATATATATATATATATATATATATATATATATATATATATATATATATATATATATATATATATATATATATGTACAATGTGTGTTTTTATTGGGCGCCGGGCCCGCGTCCCAAGTGGGACCAGGGCCCGCTGATCTATCAGTACGCCACTGGCTAAGATGACAGTGTCATCCGCATATCCAATGTTGCTAATGAGAACTCCATTTACCTTTATTCCAGCTGTTTCACCCTCAAGAGCTTTTTTCAAGATTTCTTTCGAGTAGGCATTAAAAAGAATTGGCGACAACACGCATTCCTGTCTCACTTCAGTTTCCTCTGACAGCTGTTCGTTAACACGTATTTTGCTCGTTACTTATAGTATAAATTCGATATAATTCTGAGGTCATTGTAGTCTATCTTCTTTGATTTCAGGGCATGCATTAATTGTTCATGTCGCACTTTGTCGAATGTTTTATTATAATCAATATAACACACATATATATCTTGACTAACGTCCAGGCACATTTTTATTAGTATATTAAGTGAAAAAGAGCTTCACGCGTTTCTAGGCCTTTGCGATATTATCCAAACTGCGTATCATTAGGGGAACGGAACAAACCGCAAAATTGTGACGCATGTCAAAATTTTCAATGTGTTTTAAATGTATTCATTTTTTTCGAATCCTGAGAAAACTAATAAGTATTTTTTAAAAATTTAAACGCAGAATGAAAGACTACTTTATTACCGAGAGCTGAAAGTCCCTTAGAATAAATAAAAAATTTCTTTTGAATGAAATATTTACAATTAACCCTAGAATACGGGACCGTTTTTGCCAGACGTAAATACGGGACTATCGTAAATTTTACTGCTCCATAGAAAAAAAGCCTATATTTTTTACTTTGAATTTTTTATTCATTATAGAAAACAATTAGATTCTTAGTATAAAAACAAAAGCATACAATTATAAAAAAATACATATTTGGGTATTTTTAGGAACATAGGGTACCAATATCTCCTCGGTGTTCTCCGCAAATGGGCTTCTTGCACTCCTCTTTTTTTTTGCTTGGACAGTAATGACAAGTCTTCCTCTTCTTTTCGTGTGCTATATTCACATCATTTTCTTTAGTTATATTGAAGATATCAGCTATGTCTTGGCGAATATTTCGACGTAAACTTGCAGTGTTGTATCTGGTTAGGTACTGGACTGTTACATTCTGCTTGGATAAGGCGAACAGGAGAAACAGACGAATTGTTTTCTGCATCAGTCTCGCTATCGGAGCTAGAAAATTCAGCTTCCAAATTGTTCTCTTCCCAGTCACTACCACTATCTTCAAACGGGTCTGGATCACTCTCTTCTCCATTCATCATAATACGTGCCGCTTCCTCTTCCAGTTGTTTTGCGGACAAAAACTTTGTATTTGACATCCTAATAAGAAAGAAGCAAATAGTGTATTATGTAATGAGAACGAAAAAACAATTTACCTTAATTTTTTGTTACTAAAACACCCAAAATCAAAATACAAACAATAAGAACCAAGTGATTTCTTATATGACGTAAACACGGGACTTTCGTAAAAATTACGAACCAAGCGACGAAAAATGGTGTTAGAATTGGAAATTATCACAACCGTCTTCTACACTATCAAGCTCGATACTAATCCATAGATAAATAATATAGTATTACCGGATCTATTATATAAAATAAACGAGAGTGTGCGAAAATGCCCGATGTATTATGAGCGTCGTCAAAGGACCCCGCACAAACCTTATGGAAAATAGGTCTCAGTGGATTTCGTTCATATCTATGGGAAAATACTCTTTAAAGCATCCTGATAAAAAGTTCTCATGGGCGCAACTCATTCGTATGAAGGATTTTCAAGATATAGAGGTCCAAACTCGGAAAATTATAAGATTTACGGGGTATTCCAATTACGTGAGTTACTGGTTATTTGGCAACATGTAGAAGTTTGGATCAAGGAAAAGTACTAGTAGTCTATGATTTTTTCCTGGTTATCCAATGGCGACCTTTACTTTAACCTGGACCTTCAACGGACGTCATCTTCTAGAGTTTCGAGGGTTTTCGGCATTCAATTGATATAAACAGATTACTCATGGGTTTTTGGGATCGCTAAACACGAATATGCCATCAGATTTGCCGTCCGGATGTCGTGGTGGCCAGGGTCTCTGCAAGGGACGTCATCTTCTAGAGTTTCGATGGTTTTCGGCATTTAATTGATGCAAATGAATTACTGGAGGGTTTTTTGAGGTCGCTATACACAATTATGCCACCAGAACCGACTCCCGGGGCACCTGATTTCCAAGGTCAATGAAAGGGGCTCCTGGAGTTACGAGGGTCTTTGGTACTACATTAATGCAAACGGATTAGTTTTAGGTTTTTGGGGTTGCTGAACACGAATACGTGATCAGCACAGACACAGGAGCACCTGGTGCGTAAGACAGGTTATCCTCTGGAGTTTCGGAGAAATCAAATGGATTACTCTTAGGTTTTTGGGGTAGCTGAACGTGCCTACACTATCAGATCCGACCCACAAATACCGTAGGCACAATGTGATCACGTATTCGTGTTCAGCAACCCCAACAACCTATATTTAATCCGTTTGCATCAATATAGTACCAAAGACCCTCGAAACTCCAGGAGCCCCTTTCATTGACCTTGGACACTAGGTGCTCCGGGAGTCGGTTCTGGTGGCATATTCGTGTTTAGCGACCTCAAAAAACCCTCCAGTAATTCATTTGCATCAATTAAAAAATGCCGAAAGCCATCGAAACTCTAGAAGATGACGTCCCTTGCAGTGGCCCTGTCCACCACGTCATCCGGAGGGAAATTCTGATGGCATATTCGTGTTTTGCGATCCCTAAAACCCATGAGTAATCTGTTTATACCAATTTAAGGCCTAAAACCCTCTAGAAGATGACGTACTTTGAAGTTCAAGGTCAAAGTAAAGGTCGCCATTGGATAACCAGGAAAAAATCATAGACTACTAGTACTTTTCCTTGATCCAAACTTCTACATGTTGCCAAATAACCAGTAACTCACGTAATTGGAATACCCCGTAAATCTTATAATTTTCCGAGTTTGGACCTCTATATCTTGTAAATCCTTCATACGAGTGAGTTGTGACCATGAGAACTTTTTATCAGGATGCTTCAAAGAGTATTTTCCCAAAGTATGAACGAAATCCACTGGGACCTATTTTCCATAAGGTTTGTGCGGGGTCCTTTACGAATGTCCCGTATTCTAGGGTTAAAAATCACTCTAAATTTTCTTTTATTTTCTGCGTTTAAATTTTTCAAAAATATTTAAGTATTAGTTTTCTCAGGATTCGAAAACAATTAATACGTTTAATAAAACATATTGAAAATTTTGACATGCCTCAAAATTTTTCATTTTGTTCCGTTCCCCTTAATGTCTATGTTCAGTTTATGATATATTCGTTCTTCTTCTTCTTACTCTCTTTCTTGGCTTGCATACCTACTTGTGCATCTGCCAGTACATTTAATTATATTGCAGCTCGTCTTGCGATATATTCGTTTATGGATAACAAACTTTCAGTAGCAACTTTAGCACATGGAACATCAAGCTAATGGTGCGGTATTCGTCGGATTCTCTTGAGTTTTTCTTTTTAGGGGGACAAATAAAAATCGACGTTAACCATTCTTTGGTAATATGCCTGAGCTATAAATTTTGTTAGAGACTATCACTAAAACATCTCTATGCTGCTCACCTATAATTTTTAGTAGTTCGATAAGAAACATGTCGGATCCAGGGGTTTTTCCGCTCTTTATTTTTTTAATGCGTGAAATATTTCTTCTTTTGTAATATCTGGACCTATTTCTCCTGAAGTAAGTTCTATGTGTTCCAGGTCCCCTTTTTCATCATCGAACAGTTCGTCGATGTATTCTGGCCAAAGATGTACTTTCTTATCGGTCTATGTGCTAACAATCCCGTGTCTATCTAGAAGTGCACCAGTGAAATTATGCTTAGTACTGCCTGCCATTTCTTTGACTTTTTTATGTAGGTTAAATAAATCGTAGGTACCTTTTTTGGAAGGATCTCTTTGCATTTCTCTTTGTGGTTTTCTTTTGCCTGCTTAACATCTTGCTTATCTCCTAGTTAATCTATTTAATTAATGCAGTTCGTGTTGGAGGCATTCTTTTACATTGGGTTCTTTAAGCTTGGTTGTATCTATTGTAGCAATTCTTTGATGTCTTTTATTACTTTTAAGTGTGAGCGGAATCACTCATTCCAATTTCATTGCAATCCAGAATCCTTTCAGTAAGGACTGCCTTGTCAGCTAATGTATTGTTGCCCGTAGGCCGATACTAGGATATATATTATTATGATATTGTAATTTTGAAATCGATAAAAAAAATTTAATTAATTAAGCAAATTAAAACTAGCAAATTAAAACAAAAATTTATTTAATGAATTTTATTATGAATATGTGATTAATTTTATTGCCGACGCCAGATTAATAAATAAGTATATGATTTCTTATCTTAGGGTTCTTAATTGAATTCAGAAATACCTTACCTTTTATATAGGCCTGGATCCCGCATACTAAAAAAAGTTTAATAGCAAGCTGAAAATTTGTTAATAGCTTAACGGTGTCTAGTTGGACAAACTTTGATGTACGGGAACACTGGAACAGGGGAAGTCTTAATTGTGGATCAGGTTACAGTTTTCGAACGTCAGGCTACGAAAACGACCCATTCATTTTGTCGGACAGATCTTTCAATTGATTTGTTACCCTTTCCTCTCTTTTGACAGGTTCTACGTGTTGGTGCTTATTAAAATGCCCAACATATTGGTCGGACAAACATTTTTTCATATATTAAAGTTTGCTATTGAATAAACTTAAAAACAACCTGCTAGTTTTCACCATCATAAACTTGTCAGGATGACATGTTCTACAATTAAAACTTCCTCTGTTCCAGTGTTCCCATACATCAAAATTTATCCGACTAGACACCGTTAAGCTATTAACAAATTTTCAGCTTGCTATTAGTCAACTTTTTTTGGTACGCGGAATCCAGGCCTAATAGTGTTCGAGAAAAAGAGGAGTAGAAGGGAATAAATAAAAGAAATCAATTGGTGCAAAACAATTAAAATATAATGACAAAATGCCTTTGTAAATTTGCATATAACTAAGTAAATCCCTTAGAAATAAAAATATTTCCCTAAATTATTTAACTTTTATATAGTATATATAGCTTTTGCGCATAAGAATTAACATAAGAATATCAAACAAATGTATTAGTTCAATCATTTGTCTCGTCTCAACAATTTGCCTATATACCTACCTTACGAAAACGATTTACTTTAATTGGCTCCCTAGCTAAAAACTCATTCCCTGATTCTGCCTATAAATAGTACATTGTTTACCGGGTAGGAAAAGCTTAACATTCCTGGACGACTGTGAAGATTGCTAAGTCGAGGCGCAAGCCGAGACTTAGCAACACAGAGTCCAGGAATGTGGCTTTTCCTACGAGATAAACATACTATTTTTCCGCAAATCGTTTAAAATTCGACAGATATTGATTGATTTAAAAAAAACGCGATAATTTTATTCCCAAATAAATGGTGCTTTGAAATTCCTAATAAAATTACTTGGGTTACTATGGAAACGTATTGAGGTTGAATTGTCAAACTTGACGCTTATAAATTTAATTGCTGGTGTTCTCGAAAGTAAAATGATAAGTGATGATGAAATTTCCATTCCTGGGACTCCTCCAGAGCTGGTTGAGGCAGTGAATACTGCTTCATTAGAATTATTGCCAAAGAAATCAAGAGAAAAGTACGAAAATGCATACAGACGTTTTATGGATTATCGCATGAGTAAAAATACGAGTTCTTTCTCAGAAAATGTTGTAATGGCATACTTCCTAGACCTTTGTTTAAAGATGAAATCTTCAACATTATGGGCCAATTATTCAATGCTGAAGTCAACCCTTGCACTTAAACACAATGTAGATATATCTACATACTCAAAACTTCGTTCTTTATTGAAACGGCAAGCTCAAGGTTATAGGGCAAAGAAATCTAAGATTTTAACGAAGGAAGAAATTGAAAAATTTATCCAGGAAGCTCCAGATAAAGAAAATTTAATGATTAAGGTAATTTACAAGGTTTTAATAGCAATGTGTTTTCTATCATTTATGTAGAACACTAACAACTGTACGGAAATATCATTTCCTTACAGTAAGGAAATGACATTTCCTTACAGTAAGGAAGTCCTGACTTTTTCTTCAAGAAATTTTGACAGGAATGTCAAAATTTCCTGGCGATTTGCGGAAAACAAAGTTATAGATTAAACACGTCCTAGCTAATATTTTATATCTCCTTGGCGGCCGACTATCCTTAGCTATGGTTCTCCACAGGAATAGTAATTTGTTTGTACGCGGTTTGTACTTACAAATACTGCAAACTTTTTTACTGACACTTCTATACACCTCCGCTTTCTGCAACCCAGCACTGCTCTCACTTTCTTTTACATAATTTTTCACAGAATGCAACTTTCTTTAAAATTTTAGGAGAAACAATGACATATTATTGCTAATTTTCCCCCCTTACAGGCGGCCTCAAAGTTTAAAAGGGGATGTTTAAGATAAATCCTAAAAAAAACTTTATATTATTATAGTATACGGTATAATATCTAAAACTGTGGACAATCAATTTCTACTTTCTCTTGTAATTTATTGCATCTCATTTTTAGCCTTAACTCACTTTCAAAACTTTAAATGAATTTTCTCAACAATAGGGAACTAGCATAAAATTTTAAATTCGAAAAAATGCTATAAATCACAACAGAATATAATTTAAAACATATATCAAAGGAAATTTTTTTTTCTTTCGTTTGGCCCCTAAAGACGATTAAACTTGAGGGCGCAAAACGCACCCTCGTTGGCCGTGACTACATATCATTGTAGTATTGGATGTCCTCGCCATTAATTTATTAGGTTTGACATTCGTTTTGACACTGACGTTTTATAAATATTTTGATAGTTGCTATTTCTGACTAATATTTGAGTGTTTTTGTTAAGACAATTTCGAACTAATATTTAATTGTTTTTGTTAAGCAGACAGCAGATCTTACGATAAAATGATCTTGACATACATGAAGACCTTGTGTATTAACTGAAATATCTTGAACGTTTTTTCGGCATGCAAGTAACCACTTTCGCCGTTTTTATCGGCTGGTAATCCAATAAAATATTTTATTGAAGTTTTAATAGTTGTACTTTTACAAAATGGCACTAAACAACACTTATAGTGTTTTCTTTTATTTTCCATAGTAAACCTTCTTTCCTTTCCTTCAAAAACTGTATCAAACTCCAATCTCAACAAACTGGTACCTATACAGTGATGAGCGCGCTAATAACCCGCAAAATAGCACAAAAGATGGAAAACGTATTAAGTTGTGAGATAAAAAGAAATGAAACTAGTCGAGCTGGAAAATTTAGCGATATTAACCTATAAATTTATATTATATTGATTGTTTCCCACCTTTAGACTTATCGCACGAGTTTGACAATTACTATGCAACTACCACTGTCACAGTGAGTTTTACTTGACATACTCCTCAGATACGTGTAAAGGTGGGAAACAATCAATATAATGTAAATTTATAGGTTAATATAGCTAAATTTCCCAGCTCGACTAGTTTCATTTCTTTTTATCTCACAGCATAATAATACGTTTTTCATCTTTTGTGCTAATTTGCCGGTTATTAGCGCGCGCATCACTGTATATTTATTACAATGACATACGATAAATGTCATTAAAATATAAATATAACTATAGTCTGTTTTTAAACCAAGAGGAGTAATTCAAATTTACCGCGCCGTAATGCTTGTTTGTAATTGGTCCAACCGCAGACAAGTTTACTCAACTGTTATGAAATTTTGACATTATTGACATGTATAAAATTTTGACACTAATGGCATTTCATAGGTTAATAAGTTATATCGGCGATATTTTGTGTTTTTTGCGTTATTCCTTTAATTTATAGATTTTTAGTCTGTTTTTATATAAAAAAAAACAGTTATTTTTAGAACTCTTTAGCGACGTATTAGTATAATATAATATTTATGGATTACCGTCAAAAGCTTAGGTACATGATTAACCAAAAAAGAAGATGTATTTAGTGATTTTTCTAGTGACTTTCTTGGGTGTGAATCTGTCTTTTTAGTTCACTCCTCTTGGTTTAAAAACAAAGCATAGGCTTACCATAATAGGAACTTGCACATTTTTTTATTACATAATATTGTTGTTTTGTTTAAAAATAAGATTTTCAAAATTTCACGCTTCAAAAACTCATAATAACTTAATAACTTAGAAGTACAAGTTTAAAGTCTTCTGACGACCCGTGACGTCACATAGTTTAACTTTATGGTTATATTTTTTATATTTATATTTAGGTGTATTCTTTTCTTCTTCTTTAGTTTATTGGCCTCCACCTACTTGGGTATTTGGCCAGCTCATCGTCGCGGTATAAGGGAAAAATATTTATATTCTAATGACATTTATCTTATGTCATTGTAATCATATACCAGCTTGTTGAGATTGGAGTTTGATACAGTTTTTGAAGGAAAGGAAAGAAGGTTTACTATGGAAAATAAAAGAAAACGCCATGTGTTGTTTAGTGCCATTTTCTAAAAGTACAAGTTTTCTATGGATTTAAAATAGTTCAAACGATCAAACGTATTTTCTACTGATGTTTATAAAGTCTAATTTAAAATTATATACAATTTTGTTTACTTTGTTAGTGCAGAATGTAAACATATAATCATATGACGTCACGACGCGTTTTGGGCTAGCTGCAATAATTTGAATTTAGAATCGTCTTTAGGGGCTAAACGGAACAAAAAAACAACTTTTTTATCTTTGATACATGTTTTAAATTATGGTCCGTTGTGATTTATAACATTTTTTTCGAATTTAATTTTTTTTTTCAAGTTCCCTATTACGATGAGTGAAACCGGGACGCAGAATAGGAGGAGGCTCATTTTCGTTTTGTTTTTGGCTTAATTTGTATTTTCCATATTTAAAATGCAATGCAAAAAGTGATAAAGTACAATAATACGCACAAAACTAAAAATTTATCCAGTTTTATTATTCGCTCACGCTGCTTTAATATTTTTCACTAAATTCAGAATATTTTTGGCGTGCTTGTCATAACATTCACTGCATGACATGTTCAAGTTGAATTTGCATGTAAGCAAGGCTTTCACAACGCATTCTTTCATCCTCCCCCGATCGTCAGACCACACTTTTTTCATCAGTGAAAAATTCTTTCCACTGGCGCTGAAGTACCGGACTTTCCATTGGCACCTCAATACTGCTTGTGAAAAGCAGCAATGTGGGTGAATAGCTGGACACATTTCTCGGAGTAACTACGATAGCTTCTTTGGAATTATGGAAGAAGCCTTTTAATAGCACCTCATTAAATCGCTTATCAATCATTATTTGGGGTTTCGATTGAGGTGTTTGCATTTTATTTATATTTTCTGTTGCTTTTTCGATTTCATTCCAGTTAAGCTCATTTTTCAAGCAGATCCACTCAAAATCTTCGGCTCCGTCGAAGCTCTTTTCCCACAATTCTAAATACGAAATGCAGCGCTCATAAAAAGCGTGAACATCACTCATGAAGTTTTAGACATTTATGGAATCTTCCAATTTATTTAAGAGTTGTTTAGCTACTTGTGAAAGAAATTTGTTTTTTATCCTGTTTTGAAGATTAGTTTTTAACTTTGTAAACTCCATACCTACATCTGTCGCAGTTTAGTCTTCTCCATAGACTAAATGGTTTTGTTGATTACATTTAACTGTCCGAGCACAAACGTTGTGAAGAACTGTCTCAATGCGAGAGTGCAGTTCAATTGAGCAAGAAAATAAGATTTCAGGCTTTCGCATAGCTGTAGGATCTTTTCCACAGCTGGTAATAAAGACAGAAATCTTGTATTTCCGTGTTTCAATAATTTTTGTAGTCAGTGTCAGTTGCTTCACAAAACTCATTAAAGTTTTCGATAGCCTCTATTTCGGCAGGAAGACCATAAATTGCATGTTGGATTATATTGTGAACGATGCGTGCGCTGCAACCAATGCCTTTGTTTTGTGCTTTTTTGCTAAGATTTCAGACGTTCCTCAGGGCCAATTTAGCATCATGTCTGTTTGAGATAACTGTTGAAATGCTCAAAAAGTTGAATTCTTTTAGCTCGTCGTGTAGTTCATATCTTGTCATCGCGAATCGGTGCGATCAGTCCCCTGATGATCGCTTCGCACTTGGTACCGCAGACCCGAATTTGGGCTCAAACAGTTTCGGTATTAATTTTGAGGAGCAATCAGATACCTATTTTAAAACTTATATCTTGCATTGCTGTATGGGATGCAAAAGTAACTTCTTTAGCAGCAATGGAAAGTTCATTTTCTGCGGGTTAGGTATTTTTGAGAAACGATGTTATGGTAGATGAGCTTGCAACAGCACTTGTGCTGGCCTTGTGTTTCGAATACTTTAGGGTCGGGGTGTCGGTGTTGTTCAAATTTCACCGGGACGCTAACGCCAACCGGCCTGGACAGGAATCTCAAACCGGGACCGTCCCGGTTTGACCGGCACGTATGGTAATCTTAAATATAACCATAAACATAAATAAAGTATAATTGAGGCGGTGGCTAGAATAAAAGACTATAGGCCTATGGGCCCTTCTTCTGGAGAACACAGAATTTAATTTTTCATGTTGTTCTCTGTCAGTCCACCACCAAATTTTTCTACGATATTACGGTTTTTTATGTTGGCAAAACACTTTTTTTAGAGAAGTGTTGGAACAGCTGAGAAAGATTTATATAGGTACATATTATTATTTATATTTTGTATATTGTTTATAATATTTATATTATATTTATATAAATAATATAAATACATATATATTATTAAAGTGGTTTCTGTTATTTTATCAATGGATTATCGAAATTCTTGAAACTATAACACTTAAAAAATACATGTGTTGATTCGCTTATGGCATAGATGTTAAATATTTGAATGCTTGTTTCTCAAAATACACTTTTAGCAGATAGGCCCTTCTTCTAGCTACCGCCTCAATCATGTGACGTCACGGGTCGTTTGAACTATTTTAAATACACAGAAAATTTTAAATTTGTACTTTATTTTTGTATACATTTTTAAACAAAACTGAACATTATTATGTAATTAAAAAATGTGCAATTTCCTATTAATTTGCTCAAGTCAGTGTTTCCCCAAAAGTGCGATATGTGTGTACGACACTGGACGTATTGTTAAAATTATTCGAGAGTTATCAAGTAACTCTATGAGAATACGGTAACGTTATAAATAACATGTAAAGTATACAGTAAAATAGCGTTACCGTATTCTCCTAGGGTTACTTGATACCTCTCTACTATTTTAAATTCTATAAACTGATTGTTCGGGTACATCCGCTTACAGTCGTATAAACAGCTGGAACGTGTCAGCAGAACTGTCAGGCGGTGGGGTGATGTAACCTCAAAAATAAAATAAAATAAAATAATAAAATATATTTATTATGGAAGAAGGGATTAAAGAAGAAAATAAGGAACAAACGAATAAAAACGAAGATAAGCCAGAAACACCCAAAGTAGAAAATGATTGGATGGTAAGAAATTTTAGTTCGTGATGAATTCGTTTCTAATAGTTTCATATTTGTATTAGAATGAAACTACTTCCTAAATTTCATTAATTAAATAGATATTACCAACTTACATATTACACTACGTAATTCATGGTTAAACTATTAGATAAGAGTTTATACAGCAGAAAAAAATTAATGCCCAGGAATGTTTATTTCTGTTTCCAAATCGAACCATTGTATGCAGTTACTTTATATAATGTGAATAACAGCAAGCTATTCTTTTTATGCACTAAGTGGAAAATACACTTATAACAATTTATAAATGTAGTACATAATATCGATACATTAGATATGAGAAAACAGGGTAACAACTCGAATTGTTACACTTTGAATTTGAAACAAAAATAATTACCATTTTATGATAAAATATATGTGTGACATCTTCACAGAACGTTATTATAGAGTTGTTATCCTTTCTAACTCGTAAATATTGGTTATTGAAGCAATTTGCAATACCTACTTAACTCCAAATCACTAAAATTCAGACTGGTTATTCTTTGGCATTGGTGTATTGATATACATATTTATAATATACAGTTTACGTATTGTTGTTCTGAAGCTATTTCCTTGTGGCATTTTTATAATCAACTACTTTCAATGGGAAATAAGCCACAATTTTACCAAAAAAATGATTTTATTAACGTTTCGATACCCAAGTCGGGTGTCGTTGTCAAAATACAAAATATTACTAAATTAAACAAAAATGTTGTTGCTAAGTAAAAAATTCTTCTAATAATTTATTTAATCTGACTCATTTATATCAGCAATTCAGACATGTATTATACATTTTAAAAACATATAATGAGACAAGCACCAGTAGGGAGAAGGTCAAAGGGAAAACCCAAACTTAGATACATGGAACAAGTGGAACAAGATCTGAAAACACTTGAGATTACCCACTGGAAGAACAAAGCAAGAAACAGAACAGAATGGCGTAAAATCCTAGAACAAGCCAGGACCCAAAAAGGGTTGTCGAGCTACTGATGATGATGATGATGATTATACATTTTAAAGTCTTCTACTTTAAAATGTATAATACATGTCTGAATTGCCGATATAAATGAGACAGATTAAATAAATTATTAAAAAAATTTTTTACTTAGCAACAACATTTTTGTTTAATTTAGTATTATTTTGTATTTTGACAACGACACCCGACTTGTGCTTCGAAACGTTAATAAAATCATTTTTTTGGTAAATTTGTGGCTTATTTCCCATTGAAAATAGTTTATTACAGTTTACGTGTGTCATGCTTTCTCCTGTATTATTACATCTATATAATTGAGTCAGTCATTTTACCCAGTCTATATTTTGGGTAAAATGACTTTTCAATGCCATAATTATTTTGAGATTGATATCAACCATTCCGCGCTAAAACAATGCAAGATTTCACCAACGATACTTAAACAGTTGCCTTATTAAGTAATTCTTATCGATAGGAACTTCTTAAGTCAATACATAGGAACAATCGGATTTCACAACTAAAAGAATTGCTTATTTAGGAAATGCTTTTCTAGGTATTACCTAGGGTACGTTTGAACTATTTTTGATAAATAAAAAGAAGAACAAGATGACATTTCCTTACTTTTTCAATTATTTGTCGTTATTGTTTGTTTGCCAATTTGGTTTTGTTCAGTTTTGTACTGTTATAGTTATTTTATTTAGTAGTTAGTTATTTGTGCATTAAGTTTGTATATAATAAATATATACGTCTTGTATGTTAGTTGTATATGTACAGTGAAATGGAGGAAAAGAAAAGAGTTGTAAATTTCACACATGACGAAAAATTGAAGTTAGTTGAATTGTCATTAATAAAATAATTTTAAAATAAATAATATGTTGAAAATTACTTTTTATTATTAATTTTTTAATGACACACTTTTAGTTATATCATGAATGGGTTTTTGAAAGACAACACTAGTTTGTTAGGTAGTAGGTAGACTACATAATTTTGTCAACAGACCTGTAAAAAACTCCAAAGGATTGTCTATATTTTCCAACACATATTATATTAATAAAATAAAAAAAATACCTTACAATTAATATACAAAAAACCGAGTACTTAGTTGTAGGAGAAACACCAGAACGCCTACAAATTGAAATGGGAACTATAAATCCAACAGAAGTCTTCAAATACTTAGGAGTCCAAATATCTTCAAAAGCAGGGAGTAACGACGAAATACATTCCAGGATTGGCCAAGCAAGATCAGCCACCAGACAGCTACACGGACTATTGTGGAGTAATAAAATAACAAAAGAAAATAAAAGAAGAATGTATAAAACAATAATAGAAAGTATTGGGTTGTACGGCGCTGAACTCTGGGAAATCAACCAAAGAAACAAGTCAAAAATCAAGGAGATGGAAATGAACTATTGGAGACGATGTTGCCGACTCACTAGACTTGATAGGGTGAGAAACGAAGATATTAGGAGACAAATGGAAATCGATCTAGATATAATAGACACAATCGAAGCCAAAAGACTTAACTGGTATGGACACCTTCAGAGAATGCCTGAAAATAAGTGGCCGAAAAAAATAGAAAAATGGACTCCACCCACAAGAAGAAAACGAGGTAGACCAAGACGATCCTGGAGAGAAGATGTCGAAGATGCAATGACCGCCAGAGACTTAAAAACTGAAGATTGCTTCGACAGAAATCGCTGGAGATTAGGATGCGAGAAGCGGAGACAGCTGTAGAAGACTCGCTTATTATAAAAAAAAAATACAAAATTACAACTAATATAGGTACCTAATATTACAGAATAACAGAAAAATTAAGGTAAGCAAATTATTGACAAACGTCACAAGTACATTAGTCAAAATTGTAAAAATATAACCTGACTGTCAACGATAAGTAATACCTAAAGTTTAGGAAGATCGAAATCCGTATCCTAACATAAGGTAATGCTTAAGCGGTTTAGGCAATTCTTATCGTGTGGTGAAATCCGTTTTAGATTAAGGAAGTACCTAAACCCACTTAGGTAATTCTTAATAATTTAGGTATCTTTGGTGAAATCGGCCATTAGTCTTTAAAACATTGTATGGCAGGTTGATATGTTTTCTGGTCAGTTCGAAAATAACGGATGTCCTCATCCATATCAATGTATCACTTTATCCATATTAACTCATATATTTTTATGAGTTTAAAATATATGAAATACTGTTAAATAAACCGAAGCTACATTGGCTAATATTGATTGGTAATTACTAGGAATATTGGATTCTATTCTATAAGACAGCATGACTTTGACACTTATATCACAGATAGTTAGTTATCTTTGTTTCACACTCTTGAAGACAAAGACAAACAGTGTAGCCGGTGGCTGCTGTGGTAAATACTATGTTTTTTATTTGGCAACAGCGCTTTCCTGCTAAACTTGACGGTAGCGAAAAAACTAATATATGAGGAAAAATTTGTAGAATTTGTTAGCCGTCAAGTTTGCACCAGTAGATTATGATGTCATTAAATCTATGACGTGAATGCCTAATTGGTTGACTTTGAGTTTATAAAAAAAAAATATAAAAATAATTAAAAAAAAATTATACAATCCCCGGCTCCAGCCGGGGATTGTAGTCTGCGGTAGTTGGGACTAGTTACCTCCTCCTGCGGATTGCAAACCCACGGGGGGTTGACCACGACCCATCTGGCGCGTCCCAATGGCTGATAGGGTGAGCCAGTGAGAGGGGGAGGTGCGACATGAAGTTCCGGACTTGTCGGAGAGCATGACGCTCCTCGCACACTCGCTGGTAAGATTGCTAAATAATGTGGGCTTCCACAGAATAGGCACCGCGGATCATGTGGTAGCACAGTTTAGGGGAGGCAGCTGACCTGTGCTTTGAGAGGATGAATGACGAGGACCCGTGTGTCGCGGGAGGAAGGACCTGGTATCAGCCCAAATCGTGCGACACATGAGCCCTTCCATGAGAGAGTGAATGACTGCTATCATACCGTGCCTGGCAGACGGGTGGTTGTTGAGGAAATGTTTGCCAGGTGTGGGGGCTTGCCTTAACCGGCCGGCCAAGTGGAAGGTAACCACAATAAAAATCCCCTCAAGCTAAGGTGGAACAGCATAAGCCGAAGGTTTGGCGTAGTAGAGGATGCTCCTACGGGACTTAGGGGTTGCTAAGCCGCTATTATGCGAACTCCGGGAAATGGGCGAATCCCTGGTTTTATTAGCCTTCCTGTGTTAATGCGGGGCTCTGGCACAGGTGACCAAAACTTCCCTAGCTACTCGTGGGATAAAACATGGACCAACAAAAACAAAATAAAAAAAAAGAGGCTGGAGTGATCTCGGACTCGGACGAGTCCTCCAGCTCAAGCACTGTCGTGGACACAATAGAACACGACAGTGAAGCATCAGCGGGAACTCAAGGAACCGCTGATACAATCACGACAGGGGCTGAAAGAATGGACCTGTCAGACAAAAAACGTTTGTCTGGGGCTCAGAAGAGGAAACAGACAAAGGAAAGAAAAATGGCAGAAGGGACGTGGGAACAACGACCACGGAAAAGGATGCAGAGGAAAGAGGGCTCTTCTAGACCTGCTATCGGGACAGACAAAGGACCCGATAAAGAAAGTAAGAAGAGACCCCGAGAGTACTCTGCTACACTACCCCAGGTCTCCAAAAAGACGAAGCAGGCTCCCAGACCTGCTGACTCTTATACAGAGGCCGCACAAAGACTCAGGATGGCGATCATAGATCGACGACATCCGGAGGTAACACTGGATCAGGCTCAAGCTGACCTGATCCAGAGTAGGATTGCGGATGCAATGGATGAAGCTCCTTCGGGGAGCAGTAATCCACTGCAGTTCGCCAGAACTACCTTTAGCGGAGGCGTCTTATGGATTACCCCCGCTAATGAACACACCAAAAACTGGCTGGTAGGTGCAGTGGAACGGCTGGGCCGTTTGTGGGAGAACGCGGATTTGACGGCTGTCGAATCCAAAGATCTTCCCAAAAGACCCAAAGTTCTTGTGTTTATACCAGGCCAGACACAAGAAGAGGGAGCTATCCGAACACGACTGGGGCAACAGAACCCAGAATTAAGAGTGGGAGGGTGGCTCCTTCTAAACAAAAAAGTAGAGAAGGAAGGAGTACTCCTGGCCTTCTCTATAGACGAAGTGTCCTTCAGGGCCCTCGAGAGGAACCGTTTCCGAGCTTATTACAGACTCGGAATGGTCATCTTTAGAGTCCTTGGAGCAAAAGATGGAGGGGAGAATCAGAATCCTTCAAATTAACTTGCAGCACAGTAAGGCTGCTTCGGCTGCCCTTACGGCTGCAAAAAGGGAATTCGATGTGGCCCTTATTCAGGAACCCTGGGTGAACAGGGGAAATATTATGGGGTTAGGGGGAGTTGGAGGGGAACTCATATATGACAGAACCTCCGAGGTCCCTCGAACCTGCATTATTATCAAAAAGAAATTTAACATACTGCCGTTAACAAATTTTTGTTTTAGAGACTTGACGGCAGTCAAGATAAGGCCGGGGAAGGGAAGGGTGTCAAGAGCGATTACGCTCGCATCGGCGTACCTTCCATATGATGCACCTGGTTCTCCTCCAACTAAGGAAGTGGAGCAGCTGGTAAGAGACTGCAGGGGATCCAGAACCCAGCTGATCATCGGCTGTGATGCTAATGCACATCATACAACGTGGGGAAGTACGAACACGAATGTAAGAGGTGAATCTATACTCGAATTTGTCATGGAAAACGAGCTGAACATAATAAATTCAGGTAATAAACCGACTTTTGTGACTAGGGCTCGAAAGGAGGTCATAGACATAACGATAGCCACCAACTACGTTAGCAATAAAATTACAAATTGGCGTGTGTCTGATGATGCGAGTTGCTCGGATCACAGACACATACAATTTGAAGTAGGGGAAAAAACATGTACCCTAGAAACCTATCGTAACCCTAGGAAAACTAACTGGGAGGCTTATAAAGCAGACCTGGAATATAGTTTAAAACAGACTAAGGATACGATAAGAAATACAACAGACCTCGAAATGGTTGTGGAGCAGCTGCAAGACACAATCATCTCGGCGTATAATGACAACTGTCCTTCAATCAATAAGGAATCCAACAGGAAAGTGCCCTGGTGGAATGAGGGACTTAAAGAATTAAGAAGGAAAGTTCGTAAAAAATTCAACAACGCAATGAACAAGAATATCAGTTGGGATGAATACAGAAAGGCCCTAACTGAGTACAATAAAACTCTGAGGAAGCAGAAAAGAGAATCATGGAGAAGGTACTGTGAGGATATAGAAAGAACTCCAGAATACGCCAGACTCCATAAGATTCTCTCAAAAGGACCTCAGAGCCCGATATATACTCTCCAAACAGAAAACGGAGAGTACACAGAAACAGGGGAAGGAACTATTAGAGAACTGCTGAAAGTCCACTTCCCCGGTTCCCAAGTTACAGACTTAACTTTGGAGAACTGCCAGAAATCAGAACTAGATACCCCTCTGTGGGCATCCAAGGAGAAATGGCAGGCAGCAAAGAAAGTAGTAACTGGGGAAAAGTAAAATGGGCACTACACTCATTCGAACCTTATAAATCGCCAGGATTAGATGGGATTTATCCAGTACTGTTGCAGAAGGGATCCGACCTTCTGGCAAATAGAATATGTACAGTGCTTCGGAGCAGTTTGGCTCTAGGATATATTCCAAAGGCATGGAGAATGATCAGAGTAACTTTTATACCAAAACCTGGAAAAACTGGACAGGATGGGGCAAAGTCTCTGAGACCAATAAGTCTTATGTCTTTTCTGCTTAAGACGCTAGAAAAACTGCTAGATAGGCATATACGGGATGGCGTATTGGAAAACAGACCGATACATAAGAACCAGTATGCATATAGAGCAGGAATGTCAACAGAGACAGCATTACATCAGCTTGTAGAAAAAGCTGAATATGCTCTCAAGCACAAAGAGGTACTATTAGCGACCTTTTTGGACATAGAAGGAGCGTTCAATAACATATCCTTAGAAACAATCTCAAGAGCATCGAGGAGAAAAGGGATCGATGAAATTTGTTGCAAGTGGATAGACCACATGCTACAACAGAGACTCGTATATACGTCCATTCTAGGGGAGAGCATTATCGCCCAGGTCCGACGAGGGTGTCCGCAGGGAGGTGTTCTGTCCCCGCTAATATGGAACCTTGTCATGGACGATTTGCTTGAGTCCCTGGAATTGAACGGCCATGAAACCCTGGGCTATGCAGACGACTTGGTAGTCCTTGTTCAGGGAAAATTCCAAAACATAGTAAGGGAACGCATGCAACAGGCCCTTAATATTGTCACCAAATGGACTGAGGAAGAAGGGCTGAGAGTCAGTCCTTCCAAAACAGTCACAATTGCGTTCACCAGAAGAAGGAAGCTGGAGGACTTAGGGCCTCTGATCCTTAATGGTGAACAATTGGAGCTGTCTAAAGAGGTAAAGTATCTAGGGGTTATACTGGACCCAGAACTTACCTGGAACCGACAGCTTGAAAGAGTAATTAAAAGAGCGGAGGCGACATTAATGCTGACCAGACGCACACATGGAAAAACATGGGGACTCTGTCCGAAAATGGCGTACTGGACATATACAACGATAGTGAGACCCATGATAACATATGCATCCTTGGTATGGTGGACAAAGATGCAGCAAAGAACCGCTATAAACAAGATAAGCAGGATACAAAGACTTGCATGCTTGGGAATAACGGGAGCAATAAAAACAACACCGACGGCGGCACTGGAAACCCTGTTAGACCTACCCCCTCTTGATATATTTATCAAAGGGGAAGCGAGGATGGGAGCATACAGGCTGCAAGGAAAACCAAGGGATAAATACGAGAACCTTGGCCATAATCAGATTTGGAACTATGGTGGGGTAAGTATATCTGATACATACACTGACCACATGGTACCAAAATACACATTTAATAGGAACTTCGGAATAGAAATCAATGACCGAAGGGAATGGAACAGCATCAGTAGCAAAATCAGAGGATCGATCTGGTATACAGACGGATCAAAAACCGATGAAGGCACTGGAGCCGGTATTTTTAGTGAAACAGAGAATGTAGGACTCAGTTTCTCACTAGGAACATACACAACTGTGTTTCAAGCGGAAATGTACGCAATTCTGCAGTGTGTCGCAATGAACAACTTGAGGGCCTATGAAAATAGACGGATCAATATACTCACAGACAGCCAAGCATCACTGAAGGCACTAATGAGCCCGAAAGTGACGTCAAGGCTGGTATGGGAATGCCGGCAAGAACTGGAAGAACTGGCCGAAAGAAATAGTGTAACTCTATTCTGGGTGCCAGGACACACCGGGATAGACGGTAATGAGAAAGCAGATGAGCTGGCAAGGAACGGTTCATCAACTTTATATTTTGGCCCAGAACCTGCTCTAGGAGTACCTAAAACAATAATTAGGGGACAAGTCAGGGAATGGGTCAAAAACAAACACAAAGAATACTGGGGGAACGTACCTGGTCAGCGACACGGGAGGCCCTTAATAAGGGAACCCTCAAAACGGAGAGCTGAGGAACTAATAAAATTACATAGGAGTCAGCTCCGCATAATTACAGGTCTTCTCACGGGTCACTGTGCCCTAAAAGGACACCTGAATAGAATTGGGCTGTACGAAGGGAACCTTAACTGCAGACTGTGCAATAGGGGAACTGAAACAGCACATCATGTACTGTACGAGTGTGAGGCTTTGGATCACAAAAGGCAGGCTATTTATGGACAACCAAAATTAAGTCCAGCAGAATATGCCACCCAACCCATGCTAGGGATGTACAATTTGGTACGTGGAACCAAGCTTGTGGATTGGGTGACATAAAAGGTAGGATGGTTGGCACAATAAGCCCATGAGGCTGCAGTGCCATCGGAGACATATGTCAGACGACCTCCAAAAAAAAAAAAAAAAAAAAAAAAAAAAAAAAAAAAAAAAAAAAAAAAAAAAACAATCATTGGTGGATTGAATTTCTAAACGTTTTGTAGAAAGACGGAGTGAACTCCCCCGAAATCTGAAAATCCTGACTATATCACTGGTATAATTTGATATTTATCCTAGTGGTCTTAAGAGTTTCTATTGGACTAAATGTGACTAAAAAACTTGTTTAATTACGTCTTTTGGCTATTCAAACATAATCACACACATTAGTTAAAAAATCTAATGACTGTTTTTTTTTAGATAAGAAAATGTTTTATATATGATGAAGAATACAGTGATTGTACCTCATTGAAAGCAAGATTTAACCAATACTTCATTTTTGGCAAATCAATAGATTGTTCCCAATGGAAGAGGGACTCTATAAATTGTTACAAATGGGAAAATGACAAAGATGTTAATGCAGCTGTAAGTATATTATTAATTTGTTTATTAAACATATATACAACAGCACTATACGCTTTAGAAGCCTTCGGCGTCGATAGTCTTAACTAGATTTTTCCACGTATTTCGGTCCATAACTTATTCTCTCCAGTCCCTTGTACCCATTTTTTCTATGTCAGTCTGGCAGCATCAAATCACTTCCTTTGCGGTGTCCCCCTTCTTTTCTTCCCTTGTTCTCCTGCTTGCAAAACTCTTAGGATGTTTCTTTCTTGTGGCATTCATAAAACATGTCTCGACCATTTAACTCTAAGCGCCCTGATATTATCACTATAATTAAGCGAAACTGCCTGCAGTGGGCAGGACATGTAGCCCGGGCCCCTGAATCGAACATGATAAAAAAGATTCTAACAGCGCAACCCGTGGGAATGAGAAGACGGGGTAGACCAAAGCTGAGGTGGATGGACGGGGTAACACAAGATGCCGAGAAGATCGGAGTCGGTAACTGGAAAATGCAAGCAAGGGACAGAACAGAATGGCGTAGAAAGCTCGAGAAGGTCGAGGCCGTCTAAGGGCTGTAGCACCAAGATGATGATGATGCCTGATTTTCTGTTCTTTTGGTTTTCTTATATGTCTCCATTAGCTCCTGGTTTATTCTTCTGCCCCTTTCCCTGTTAGCCTCCTTTATACCACCAAAAACTTTTCCAAATTTTCCTCTCCCAAATCTCTTACTTTTTTTCTTCTTTCTGATTCATTTTTAACCCTCTAGTAGGCAAGAGCGCCTACAGACGGTTTAATTTGTAGCTACTTTTCAGCTATTTTCATGCCTAAAGCATGTTAACTCGTCTTTGGTTGTATACCACTGAGTGTACTTGTACACATTTGATTAGCGCTAATTGATTGGCTCTTTTAAGCCAAAACCTATTAGGCTGTGAATTTTTTCCATTGAAAATAAAATTGGCCAGGTGAGGGTTAAGTTTCACATGCGTACAACACTCTTGGTCTCACTGTTGTTTCATAAGTTCGAATATTGGTTGTCTTGGACACGTTTTATGCCTTGAATAATGCATTTAATGATTCTACTGATTTGCTACCTTTCAACAACCATTTATCTATTACTCTCTCTTTTGTTACCTTCTCAAATTGATACTCTCTGTCATTCATCCTTAGAGGGAACCATTTATTTTCGTCTGCATTTTCCCCTCCCATTTCCATAAATAGACTTGGTTTATAGTCGGGCCATATTTTCTAGCTTCTACTTCAAATTTTGGGGACTTTTTCGAAGTTTTATTCTTGAACGTGTCAGAAACACCAAGGCATTGGCAAAATCTATGCACTGCTGTCTTTTGTCCAGAATCGTGCTTCCTGGATATTGGCTCCTCTAATTATCTTTTCCCATACTAGGTTGAAGTCTGTTGACAGAGGTCTCCTTGTTTTAATCCTCTATTGACGTGAAACTGATTCATTTGTTTATTATTAATATTGATTAATTTAAATTAATATTCAGTATTCAGTATAACATTTTTTAGAATGAGTTAGTTAAGAGTGAAAAACAAAAACGAAAGGAGAGGTTACTTCCTCATTACAAGAATGATGTCTGGACAAAACGAACCTCACCTCCTGAAAACTGGAACTGTCCACTGCCAGATTATATTACAAAAGAATATGAAAACAGTTATCTTAATATTAAATCTAAGGAAATGAAAGGAGAGATACCACCTTCATTTGATATGGATTTCAAGTGTAGTATAATGTAATTCTTGTATTGTAGTTTTGTAAATAAAATTTTTTGTTACCTTTCATATGATTGTTATAAATAGTTTTGGCGACAAAGTCCCTGCCGCACCTCTCAGTCATGCAATGAACGTTTACAGTTTTTGTCGCCTTTTCGCATATATTTAGAATAATATTCGCATACCTGTGGTCGTTTCTGCATTTTGATGATACTTTTAAGACAGCGACTTTTTCCATTCTGTCATAATATATTACATTCCGTAGATTTTTCGACTAGAGTTTTAAGTCATTGCAGATGATCGGTACATTCTGTACCTTTTGTATTGGTTGTTCGATGAGCTATGGAATAATAACGGGAATAATAAATATGGAATAACTTTTATAATGTTTCATAGAAACTTTCCACTATGTATGTCTATACCTACATGTCCATAACCCTAACTGCCGGTTTCACAAAATAAAGTTAAGAGATAACCAGAGGTTACCCCAATATATTATAATGGGGAACCTCTGGTTATCTCTTAACCACAAGTTAATTTTACTTTGTGAAACCGGCCGTTAGTGGTTAATGCGGGTATATTGTAGAAATAAAAAATACCGGAGAAACATTTTAGATCATTTAATTTTCAGTGTTATATAATATAAAACATATACCTATTTATTTTAATAATATATTTACAAATAACAGGTCTCTTATGTGAAAAACAAAAATATTAGTTAGCTTATTTTTCCGTCGACCGTCCATTTATGATCAATTTTAACACCCTAAAAATAATTGATTAATGACCCCTATTAATGAATGATTTTCTATTAATGAACGATTTCATTATAGACAACTCAACATACATTGCTTGCATAAATTAATTAAACGCTCTGTGATTGGCAGTGACCTGTGGTGTAGGCAACCAAACATATACCTATTTATATTCCCACAAAAAATTTAAAATCAAGTAGCCACTGTTAGTACTATCTGTCATTGTATGTCATTATTTACTTTATTGTTTAAAATTCTGTGTATTTGAAAAATCAAAAGATGGATATACAGTAGAACCCCGCAAATCCGAACTAATTGGGGAGACAGCCTGTTCGGATTCCGAAAAGTTCGGATTATCCGAAAATTAGCCTAACTAATAATTCAAAGCTGTCGTTGTCGTTGATTTTGAGTCGAAACATGTTCTAGCAAGAGTGTGGACAATTTTTTTGGGACTCAAGTTGACTAGAAGTAAATTTATGTTTAACCTATTTAAGCACTACGTATAAAGTATGTATTTATTTTTTAGAAATTTTAAAATGTAAAAGTCCTATTAATCCTACATTGTCCAATTCTGTAGTTTTACTCTCTATAATAAATGTTTTTAAATTTTTAAATTTTTTTCACTTTTCGTTGGTTTGGATTTGCCGAACGTTCGGATTAGTGGAGTTCGGATTTGCGGGGTTCTACTGTATCTTTATTTCTGAAAAGTACGGTCGACGGAAAAGTTTTGTAACGAACTCATGAATTAAAATGGGGATTAATAATCTCGAACATTAACGCGCTCGCCCCGCTCACGCGTTAAAATATCTCAATTGTTAATCGCCCTTATTAATACACTTGTTGGTTAAATAACTATTATAGTTTCAATACTTCTAAAATCTGAAATTTCCAAACCTATTTTATACAGGATCTCCTTAACGTCAATGGTTTCCTCGAAATTTAAAATCCTCGAACATTCTATAATAAAGGTTTCAAGATTCTCATCACTATTAGATTCATTCATCATAAATGAATTAGTAAATTGGGCCAAGTTTGTAAAACCGGAGCTAAAAGCATCATCCAAATCGAAAAGCTCCAAAGGTGGCGGTGGCAAGTCTTTAAATGAAGGTGGAAATACTGCTGGTTGCAGAGGAGGATAAGGAGCTTCAAATTTTGGAGTTATAATTCGTAAAGGTTCGTGCTTGGTTCCCAGTTCTTCATATAACTTAATAGTTTCCGGAACCAGCATAGTATTCATAGAATACATTTTGTGGTCAAACAATTTTGAGTAATCTACGATATTCTGACCCACTTCATCACTCAGACATAGCTTGGGCTTCTCAGCAAGCATAGCTGTTTCTGATACTATATGATGATCCGTTAAGTCAATATCGTCGTAATCTGCAGCTGGAAACACCAAACTGTCTTGTCCCATCAGAAAATCCATAATAATTTCTCTTAATTTATCATTGCTGTCATGATCAATATACTTATCGGAAAATATATGGCAAGAACCTATGGCTACCAGCCTTCCTTCAGATTTTTCATTATAGTAGAGCGCGCTTATAGGTCTATCAATTGGAAACGATGCTAAACCACTTGTAACTGCAGCCAAACTGGGTTTACTTACACTTAAGATACAGCCAAAAGGATAAACAAATTGAATATCATATTTTTCTTTGTTTAAAACAGTATTTACACTACCATCGCTGATAATTTATCTCCTTTTTCATGAAGGAGTATGTTAACCACATTCTTCCATTTATTTGGAATGTTTTCCTTAGGTACGCACATGTAGGTTAAAAAGTGTTTGGAGACATCAAAAGTGGACCTCCTAGTTTAACTGTCTCAATGACTACACCATCTTCCCCAGAAACTCTATTATTTTTGATGGCATGTTGAATTTCCTCCCTTGATATATCTGGTACATCCTGCGATCCTACATTCTGTACCTTTTGTATTGCTTGTACGATGAGCTATAGAATAACTTGGCTTTTTTTATAATGTTTCATAGAAACTTTCCACTATAAATATGTATGTCTGTATATGTCCATAACCCTTAGTGGTTGATGCGGGTATATTGTAGAAATAAAAAATACCGGAGAAATATTTTAGATATAGTCCGTTCGCTAAATTCAGACTCAACTGGCTAGCGATTTAAGCTAGTAATTTTGCCAATTTGAAAAAATTGCCAAAAAAATCATTACTAAATAGTTCATAATTACTAAATATTTAGTAATTTTGCAAATTTTGTCAAAATTGGCAAAAAACAAAAAAGTTACGTACTAAAATCATTAGCCATTTGCGTCTGAGTTTAGCGAACCGACTATAATTTAATTTTCAGTGTTATCTATATATAAAACATATACGTATTTACTTTAATAACACATTTACAAATAACAAGTCTCCTAAGTGAAAAACAAAAATATTAGTTAGCTTATTTTATAGTTTCAATACTTTTAAAATCTGAAATTTCCGAACCTATCTTATACAGGATCTCCTTAGCGTCAATCGTTTCCTCGAAATTTAAAATCCTCGAACATTCTATAATAAAGGTTTCAAGATTCTCACCACTACTAGATTCATTCATCATAAATGAATTAGTAAATTGGGCCAAGTTTGTAAAAACTGAGCTAAAAGCATCATCCAAATCGAAAAGCTCCAAAGGAGGCGGTGGCAAGTATTTAAATGAAGGTGGAAATACTGCTGGTTGCAGAGGAGGATAAGCAGCTTCAAATTTTGGAGTTATAATTCGTAAAGGTTCGTGCTTTATTCCCAGTTCTTCATAAAACTTGATAGTTTCTGGAACCAGCATGGTATTCATAGAATACATTTTGTGGTCAAACAATTTTGAGTAATCTACGATATTCTGGCCCACTGCATCACTCAGACATAGCTTGGGCTTCTCAGCAAGCATAGCTGTTTCTGGTACTATATGATGATCCGTTAAGTCAATAACCGTCCCATCAGAAAATCCATAATAATTTCTCTTAATTTATCATTGCTGTCGTGATCAATATATACTTATCGGAAAATATATGGCAAGAACCTATGGCTACCAGCCTTCCTTCAGATTTTTCATTATAGTAGAGTGCACCTATAGGTCTATCAATTGGAAACGAGGCTAAACCACTTGTAACTGCAGCCAAACTGGGTTTACTTACACTTAGATACAGCCAAAAGGATAAACAAATTGAATATCATATTTTTCTTTGTTTAAAACAGTATTTACACTACCATCGCTGATAATTTATCTCCTTTTTTATGAAGGAGTATGTTAACCGCATTCTTCCATTTATTTGGAATGTTTTCAAGGTACGCACATGTAGATTAAAAAGTGTTTGGAGACATCAAAAGTGGACCTCCTAGTTTAACTGTCTCAATGACTACACCATCTTCCCCAGAAACTCTATTATTTTTGATGGCATGTTGAATTTTTTTCCTTGAAATATCTGGTACATCCTGAGATCCTACATTCTGTACCTTTTGTATTGCTTGTACGATGAGCTATAGAATAACTTGGCTTTTTTTATAATGTTTCATAGAAACTTTCCACTATATGTCCATAACCCTTAGTGGTTGATGCGGGAATATTGTAGAAATAAAACAATAGCGAAGAAACATTTTAGATAATTTAATTTTCAGTGTTATATATAAAACATATTACGTATTTACTTTAACAACATATTTACAAATAACAAGTCTCCTATGTGAAAACAAAAAAATTTTATATTAAATTTACAATCAAGATGCAGTAGAAATAAACAAACCAAGACACGTTAAATGCTACTATAGGAGCACTCCCGAATCATAATTTACAATGTATAAACTAAATAAACTTTGGAAATCATCATTTGGGATTTACAATGTATATACATTTTAAATTATGATTCGGGAGTGCTCCTAGTAGCATTTAACGTGTCTTGGTTTGTTTATTTCTACTGCATCTTGATTGTAAATTTAGTATAGTTAGCTTATTTTATAGTTTCAATACTTTTAAAATCTGAAATTTCCGAACCTATTGTATACAGGATCTCCTTAGCGTCAATCGTTTCCTCGAAATTTAAAATCCTCGAACATTCTATAATAAAGGTTTCAAGATTCTCATCACTATTAGATTCATTCATCATAAATGAATTAGTAAATTGGGCCAAGTTTGTAAAAACGGAGCTAAAAGCATCATCCAAATCGAAAAGCTCCAAAGGTGGCGGTGGCAAGTCTTTAAATGAAGGTGGGAATACTGCTGGTTGTAGAGGAGGATAAGGAGCTTCAAATTTTGGAGTTATAATTCGTAAAGGTTCGTGCTTTATTCCCAGTTCTTCATATAACTTAATAGTTTCCGGAACCAGCATAGTATTCATATAGTACATTTTGTGGTCAAACAATTTTGAGTAATCTACGATATTCTGGAACACTGTATCACTCAAACATAGATTGGGCTTCTCAGCAAGCATAGCTGTTTCTGGTACTATATGATGATCCGTTAAGTGAATATTATTATCATAATCTGCAGCGGTAAACACCAAGCTGTCTTGGCCCATTAGAAAATCCATAATAATTTCTCTTAATTTATCATTGCTGTCGTGGTCAATATACTTATCGAAAAATATATGGCAAGAACCTAAGGCTACGAGCCGTCCTTCAGGTTTTTCATTATAGTAGAGCGCACCTATTCGCGGTGTACAAGTACTTGGAGGGAATACGAGAAACGATCGTGCTCAAATAGCGGAAAAATCTTGCAACTTTCTTAAATAATTCATATTGTCAATTGAAATTGTCAAATTGACGTATATTTCATACCTACTGTCATTGAAGAAGAAAAAAATATGTTGCTCACAATATTGATATGATATACCTACAATTATTATATAAAAGTATATTTAATTAATTGTATTTTGCTTGCTGTACCTACTGCATTTTAATAATTAATTTTATTTACTACATACAATTGTTTACCCTTTAATAACATAACCTTAATCTTACTTTTTCTTCTTATAATTTTTTTTATCCAGCAACCAGGACCAATATGATTGGCCAATATAATTAAAAGTGCGAAAAATGTTGCCGAGCTATGAAACCAGGTATCGCTTTTCCGAACTTGCACGGTCCCAATAGGTCTATCAATTGGAAACAATGCTAAACCCCTTTTAACTGCAGCCAAACTGGGTTTACTTACACTTAAGATACAGCCAAAAGGATATACAAATTGAATATCAAATTTTTCTTTGTTTAAAACAGTATTTACACTACCATCGCTGATAATTTATCTCCTTTTTTATGAAGGAGTATGTTGTTCTGAAGCTATTTTCTTGTGGCATTTTTGCAATTAACTAGTTTTGATGAGAAATAAGCCACAATTTTACTAAAAAAATTATTTTATTAACGTTTCGACGTCCAAATCGGGTGTCGTCAAAATACAAAAAATAATGTAAAAAGTATGTTAACCGAATTCTTCCATTTATTTGGAATGTTTTCATTAGGTACGCACATGTAGATTAAAAAGTGTTTGGATTCGAGACATCAAAAGTGGACCTCCTAGTCTCAATGACTACACCATCTTCCCCAGAAACTATTATTTTTGATGGCATGTTGAATTTCCTCCCTTGATATATCTGGTACATCCTGCGATATCCTACATTCTGTACTTTTTGTATTGCTTGTACGATGAGCTATAGAATAACCCAGGCAACCAAGTGACGTCAACAACGTCGAGGAAACGTCAGTATTTGGTGGAATATATACACGTAGTTGAACATTACGTCATATCGACGTCTTTTGTAGGTGATTTTAAATACGTAAGATTAATGACGTTAAAATACGTTTAAAAGACGTTTTCATTTCAGCCAGCCTAAGTCTGACGTCACGAAATTGGGAGGAGCTTGGAGCTTAAAAGTTACAAAACTAGGGTTATGTTTGTATCATCGTTGTCGTTTCATTTCATTGTTTGTTTGTCCTAGTATTTTGCCTTTTTTGGATTCATTTGGATTTTGTTGGCTGTTTTGTGTGTATTTTTTAAAACTTCTGTTTGTCATTTGTAAATTTTATAAATTTACCACAATGCAAAGTGATTATTTAAGGAAATTATTAATGGAAACTCCGCAGATGTTTTAGAAAGGTAGGCCAAACAATTTTTTATTTACTATTCATTTTTCCCTGATATTTATCAATAATGATGAATTTTGCAAGCAATAACATTATTTCTTTTCTTGTTTTAGATATTCATTGAAGCTGAAAATAATTGGAGATTTAGATCCATATACAATTCAGTCATCAGAATTGGATTTTACAGTGCATTCCTTCAATTACTGTTATAATGCTATTATAGATAGACTGCTAGAGTCTCACAGTTACTGCTTTAAGCAGCAGATGAAAGCATACAAAAGCCTTCAGGCACATAAAAGCCTTCACAACTGGATTTGTTTTGAAACATTGATGTTTTGATGATTTCTATATTATTGTTGGAAAGGTAAGTCTTTATTTTATTTATTCACCATTAAGAAATATATGGATAACAGTATTAGTGTCTTTCGGATAAATGGGTTTTAAATATTAGATTTATTTACGTTTATATATCTGTATGAAACCATACATATTGTCCTAATTTGTAAACTGTGTTTTTCTCCATATTTCTCTGAAAATGAGTTATTACTGCCATTTATTTGAAAAAATCCCTACTCGTTTAAAAAAGGATGCACATGCATATTTTTACCAGAAGAGTAAATAGTGACATCTTCGTATACACTATATCTCCCTTGCAGCAAATTTAGTACGAAAAATATGTATCTCCCCAGTTTGTCATACCACACGGTTGACCTCACTGTTTAGAAAGTGATATTTTCAAGAAAGAGTTGGTGGTAAATAATATTAATACACTCATTAAACAATATAGGTACAAATGTTAGTACCTATCTATAAAATATTCCATTTTAGCATTCTATCTTTTAAAATGGGAGATACATAGTATTCGCATTAGTCATATTTAGAGAAATAATTTTTTGTGCCTCTGTAAAATTTGGATAAATGGAGTTACACAGTTTACAGATTAGGTCGACGACATGTAATTGCTATGATAGAAAAGAGAATAATAAACAGTCATGATCGTTTGTTCTAAAATTATATTATATGAATGTCTGATTTTAAAATATTCTCAATCATTGTAAAGAACGCAAATACTCGAATGAAAATAAATTTTTGTACTTGAAGCATTCCCACAAAGATAAAATATTTTTTAGGTGAAAAATTCCCAAAAAGCTAATGCTAAACCGCTAGATCTTCAGTGAATAGCCAGTTCCAATGGCATAGCAAATGCACATTGTATGTGTATGGCCAGTAATAGTGAAATTTGCAGCCATATTGCAGCAATCTTATTTGCAGCTGAGTATGCCCACAGCAAGACAGAAGAAGAAGAACCCAATGCATGTACAGATGTTACAGCTATGTACATTCTCTGGTGAAAAACTAATGAGTTTTCAAGCTGTTCGGTCAGAGTGCTTGTTGCGCTCTCTAAACGAACTGATATATAAGACGGCTTTGGCTTCATGTTGCAGTGATATGAAAATGGTTAGTCATTTTTAATTATAATGTACTTCTTCATCATGAGTATTTATGTATAGGGCTTTTCATTCACAGTCATTTGTTTCGAGCTTCTGTCATGTGTCACATAATATTAATATTATATCTACGTCATACGTTACTGGTATATATCAATGATACACACCAAAGACATATGGCATAGATATATTAATATTATGTGACACATGACAGATGCTCGAAACAAATGACAGTCGATAAAAAGCCCTATTAGTCTTTTAAGTGTGTATTATCAGATATCACATGTAAATTGTTTTTATCATGTTAATTTGGTCATTACAGTCCCTTAATCAAAAAATATATTTTTCAGGTGTCTGTGGATCTTTTTGTATGCAAAAATTTGTAATAATTATTTGAAATCATTTTGAGGATTATTAGAGTATGGAAATATATGTGAGAACACATACTATTATAGTTTTGTCCTATTTTTTATCATTCAATAGTCTTCTTAAAATTTATAAATATAAAGCAGATAGTTTTCATTGAAATTCAATATATTGGGTCTTATTTGTATGTATTCATTTTTGACTAAAGGTACGATTCCGATAACGACTGCAGACATCAACTGCAAACATCAGTTGCAGTTCTCGGCGTTATGGACGTTACTACTTTGCACTATTTATCTGTATGAGACTTATTCCGACATCTGACTGCAACTGCTGTCTGGCAGAACGTCAGTTGCTAATAATTATGCAAATTATTAGTGCAAAATAATGACGTCTGTCATGGTGACAACTGTAACTGCCATCTGCAGTCGTTGTCGGAATCGTACCTTTAAAGTGTGTGGTATACCTAATTATAATAATTATATATATATATATATATATATATATATATATATATATATATATATATTATATAACTTAAATGGTTTAAACTTAAGTTTGTTATTACATTGTGACTTAAATGTTTAATTTGTTAATAAATCATTTATTAGTTTATATGTTGTTTCACTTTTGACACAGTAAATACTTATAATATAAAAAGTGAAAATTCTATGTATGTTATATATGTTGCATTGAGGATATTATAATTCTATGCATTTTAACAAACCTTCCATTTGGTTTTACTTAAATGGAAAAATTGCAATACTAACAATGCCCATACGAATAATTGAATGGGCCTGCCGAATAACGTTGTAAGCGCCACATGGTTTGTTTTTGAGAAGTCAAAGAAAGAGTTTTAATATTGTGATGATGGTGAGTTTATACATTTTAAGGGTTAGTAATACAGTTTTTAAATACAAAATACAAACTGTATTACTCACCTTTAAAATGTATAAACTCACCATTATCACAATATAAAACTTTTTCTTTGACTTCTCAAAAACAAACCATGTGGTGGACCCATTCAATTATTGTGTATTTCTAAAACCATAAAATGAAAATTAAATCTAAAAAACGACGCAAAATCGACGTAAAAACTACGTTTTTCATATCACGTATTTAAAACGTGATAAAAATGACGTGATTTATGGTGGGACATATTCACGTGATCTTCGACGTCGAAAAAACGTGATAAACTGACGTCGTTTGGTGATAATAATGACGTTTTTTCAACGTTTTTTAAACGTTATTTGGTTGTCTGGGAACTTGCCTTTTTTATAATGTTTCATAGAAACTTTCCACTATATGTATGTCTGTACATGTCCATAACCCTTAGTGGTTGATGCGGTATTATTGTAGTGTAGAAATAAAAAAATAGGGGAGAAACATTTTAGATAATTTAATTTTCAGTGTTACATATAAAACGTATACGTATTTACTTTAATAACATATTTACAAATAACAAGTCTCCTATGTGAAAAACAAAAATATTAGTTAGCTTATTTTATAGTTTCAATACTTTTAAAATCTGAAATTTCCGAACCTATCTTATACAGGATCTCCTTAGCGTCAATCGTTTCCTCGAAATTTAAAATCCTCGAACATTCTATAATAAAGGTTTCAAGATTCTCATCACTATTAGATTCATTCATCATAAATGAATTAGTAAATTGGGCCAAATTTGTAAAAACGGAGCTAAAAGCATCATCCAAATCGAAAAGCTCCAAAGGAGGCGGTGGCAAGTCTTTAAATGAAGGTGGGAATACTGCTGGTTGTAGAGGAGGATAAGGAGCTTCAAATTTTGGAGTTATAATTCGTAAAGGTTCGTGCTTTATTCCCAGTTCTTCATATAACTTGATAGTTTCTGGAACCAGCATAGTATTCATAGAGTACATTTTGTGGTCAAACAATTTTGAGTAATCTACGATATTCTGGCCCACTGCATCACTCAGACATAGCTTGGGCTTCTCAGCAAGCATAGCTGTTTCTGGTACTATATGATGATCCGTTAAGTCAATATCATCGTAATCTGCAGCTGGAAACACCAAACTGTCTTGTCCCATCAGAAAATCCATAATAATCTCTCTTAATTTATCATTGCTGTCGTGATCAATATACTTATCGGAAAATATATGGCAAGAACCTATGGCTACCAGCCTTCCTTCAGATTTTTCATTATAGTAGAGTGCACCTATAGGTCTATCAATTGGAAACGATGCTAAACCACTTGTAACTGCAGCCAAACTGGGTTTACTTACACTCAATGTACAGCCAAAAGGATAAACAAATTGAATGTCATATTTTTCTTTGTTTAAAACAGTGTTAACACTACCATCACTGATAAAGCATTCTTTTGGATGAAAATACTTGTAGTAGTGTGTCCGGATTAAACAATCTATATTTGGTATAATTCCAAAATGTTCTAATAATATATTTATGTTGCAAGTATCATTAGGATTACCTTCCATTAGTAATATCAACATTCTACCTCCTTTTTCGATAAAGTTCTTCATGGCATTTATTTCATTCTCTTCAAAAGGTAGTTGAGAACCAGCTAAAACAAAAACCAAACAATTCTGCAACACATTTTCTGTTATTTCTTCTCTATTTACGATAATTTTGGCTTGGAGTTTGAGTTTTCGTTGAAATATTTTAAAATTCTCGTTCAACTTAAATATTTCTTGTTTGGATGCATTAAATATAATAGTATTTTTATTTTCAAGTGAAATATCATCTGTAGGAGGCATATTTACAGATTATACAAACGAATATGTTCGAATTGTTGGTTTTCCATAACACACATCATTGTTTGAAATGTTGTGGTTCAGTTGCCAGGCAACACATAAATGTGATATTCCACAACATTAAATTATGCACCTAAGACGAAATGGTTACAATTCCGTATGCAGTGAAAGTTTTTCAAATCGGATGCCGTTATCAAAATACAAAAAATATTAATAAATTCAACAAAAGCGTTGTTGCTTAGTAAAAAATTCTTCTAATAATTTATTAAATCTGACTCATTTATATCGACAATTCAGACATATATTATACATTTTAAAGTACCTAGAAGACTTTAAAATGATGTTGCCAATATTTATGAGTTGCGTTTCTGGGACGATTTCACTGAATGGGCTCTTTATCTTCATTATTGGCTAATATATATTTATGGAGGATTTCGAAACTAATATCATTTCTAAACAAAATTTAAAAACCACAGTATGGTGGAGATATGTAGATGATGTGTTTTCAATATGACCTCATAGATCAGAATTGTTGGATACATTCCTAAATATTATAAACGATCAAGAGACAATAAAATTTACAATGGAAAAGGAATATAATAACACCCTGCCTTTCCTCGATGTTTTAGTCTCAAAAAAGGATACCTACTGGATATGAGACTCAAGTGTATAGAAAACTAACACACGCCAACAGATATTTCAATTACAAATCAAATCACAACATCAACGTTAAAAAGGGAATCATTAAATCCTTATATGATAGAGCCAAAATTACTTGTTCTAACGAAAATGCATTCTTAGAAGAAAAACCATTGTTAACATCTGTTTTATTAAAAAAATTGTTATCCTTTATCGTTTATAAATAAATAATTGTCAAGATTGGATCGAATGGAACAGAACAACTTAGAAAGGGATCATATAACATTCACAAGAAATAATACGAGGAAACTATCAATACCATATATACTATATACGTAAAAGGACTATCCAAGAAACTTAAAACAGGAAATAAATTCAACATTTCAACAGCATTCAAAACAACAAACACATTGAGATCTATTCTATCTAAACCTAACAATTTTATTTAGGTGAAACATCAAGACCATTAAACGTTAGAATAAGTGAACATCAGTCTTATATTAAAAATAAAGAATTTGATAGATCTCAAATACTTATGTCAACACGCATGGGATAATGAACATAGAGTTCAGTGGAGAGATTCAAGGATAGTCCTAAAAGAAACAGATAGTACAACGAGAAAAATCAAAGAAGCTGCTCTAATTATGCTAAATGAAACCAATTGTGTCGCAAATTCCTCGGCAGAATGCAGTAGGATGTGATTACCCATACTAAAAGAGGAAGTCAATAGAAAAAAAAAATACCACGATTAGTAAGTCAATAACATATCGAGTTAGTACATTTTATATTTTAGTATTATTTAGATATCTATATGTATTATTAATATTATTTATAATTTAAAATAACATAATATTTACATATTAAGGTCAGAATTTGGTATTAGTTTTGAAAGTAAACTAAAGTAAGATACTTACGATGTCGGGATTCGCGAGCTCAAGCGAGGGTGCTGCCGCTTATTTGGAACTAGAAGAATTGGGATGAAAATATAAACCAATTATCCGTTAACCTATGTATGAACGTGTTTGAAAGCTTGTCGGATGTGTTCATTTAATTAATAATTTATTTATATTAATTAATTACATCAATAACAATATTAATTATAGAAAAATACGTTATCCCAATTACATCGGCCATTTTCATGCAACTGCACTGCCACCTATAGTCGATTGAGTTCGCGAATAGTATCACGAGGTTTTTTCCTGGTTTTCCGTCGTAATTTACTATGGAATCTCTAACGCGAGAATTTTACTGTCACCGTTGCATGTGGTTGTCTTTTTAAAGACAGATCACATGCTATGATTTTTTTGTGGCGGATATTCTTGAGTTAGGGTTGATTTCATGTAATTGAATGAACTATCTTTCAGTAAAGTCGTCCCAGGAACGCAACTCATAAATATTGGCAATATCATTTTAAAGTCTTCTACTTTAAAATGTAAAATATATGTCTGAATTGCCGAAATAAATGAGTCAGATTTAATAAATTTGTAGTCCTTTGTATCTTTTGGTAGCTGTTGCAATTTGTCAAACACTTTTTCAAAAAAAAAACAGGTCCAGCCAACACGTTGAACAGCTAGTTGTGTAGACTTTAGGGATGGTGTAACTGAAGAATGTTCCTGTAACAAATAAAAATTACTGTATTATGTACTTTGTATCATACCTCTCTAAAAATACAATAAGTGGGAGTTTTTGCCAGTTCTTCTATCAGATACGACCCCCTGCGAATGGGGATACTTTTTGGGCATTTATAGCGCCAATGTCCAGAGGGTAGCAGGAGCACCTGCAGTGGAACAAAATCTGACACCTGGCAGTAAGTATCAAATGCATACCCATGAAAATGATGAATGTTAATTTAGGCCAGCGCTGGACGTGACGTCATGCGGGACGTCAGTGGCAAGATACTTAGGAGGCCCTGCCATACAATCAGTTACAGCCCAACAACAAAAACAATTAAAAGCGAGCCAAACATTACCAAGAGGTACACTCGCTGAAGATGCTGCGCTGGAACATTTGCCGGCGTTCACTCAAGTCCTACCACTGATACTCTTCCTATTGGGGAACCGTCTCTCGCTATCTTTACTTTACGTTCTGTCATTCTGCTGATATTATCGTTCCATTCTACTGTGATGTATTCTTGTGCTCTTCTCAAACGAAACAATGTGAAGTCTCGAAACTGGATTATTTAGTACCGAAGGATCAAAATAATTGTTTACACTGTTTGCCCGGTAGCCATGAACGTTAACACGTGGGCAATACTTCATAGTGCTATTTTATATGTTTTAAACTTTTAGTTTTAATAAAATTTGATTGGTAAACAAATGGGTGAAACTTGCTAAATAAACGAAGTTTTTTTAATTAAGTGGGGCTTTAATAATTTCAAAATTTTCGATTTCTTTTATTTTAAATGAAAGTACATAAACTCAAGAATACTCTCTGAAAATTTCAAATTTATTGGAGTAAAATTACCGAATATTTTTTCTTTAGACATTTCGTGAGGTAACGCTGTCGAGATATTTTTTGTTTTATGCTTATTTTTTGTTTAACAATGATTAACGATTTTGATGTTGATTTTCGCCCTTTTTGCAAAAAAATCATTGTTTTGACTTCTGAGTGATACTAAAAGGTCAAAAATCGATGAAACTGGACAAACACGACAGCGTTACCTCGAAAAACCCTCAAAAAGCTAATAAAACCTTTTTAAATTGTTTATTTAACATGATCCAATGATGAGTTTTGATCTCCACCGCAAAATCCATTGTTTTTTGAGGTGTCTTTAAAAATTTGCCACCGTTGGCTTATGTTCCAATATTTTTCCTTGAATTTTTTTTTGATAATCTATGACCTATGAGTTGTACTAAATATGATTATTTGATTTAAAAATAAAATATTTCTACCATACTTTAAAAAAAAATTCACAAAAATTTGCTTGAAATGTTTGATTTCAAACCCGTAAGGATAGCTATGACAACACATGCAAGTCATATTCGTTTATGTATTAAATTTAATAAAAAAATTGTTCATCCGGAAAGCAGATGGGTGAAGGTCGACTATCTTATAATATATGGTCGACTATATAGCTTAAATTTGGAAAATAACAATAATGATACATAATAATTGAGGGGGCCAGACGTAAAAGGGTTTAAGTGCAGTTTTGATAGTTCTGAGATAATCAGCTTCAAAGTTGTTTGAGTTTTATAAATTCTAGGAGTCATTACACTAAAGTATGTCTAGTGTACAATGTACTATAAAATGATCAAAAAATTTAAGGGTATATTATTACATACTCTTACTATATCCTTCCTTTTTTCAATTATTAAAAAATGTACTTCGATCGCTACATGGTATTGATAAAAATGTTACTGGTAAAACGGTTCAAGTGCAGAATGATTAACTACATATTACTAATCATTTTTGTCCCAGCTGTTATCCACAGTGTAACTACAACTGGCATGTTGCATAGCATAATACTTAATTAGTCTTCAAAATTGTTCACAAATCTAATATTTATTTACTTGAAATTAATCCCGTATTAACATGTGTTCACACATTACAGAATACTAAAAATAGTTTTGTGGTAAAATGGTTCAAGCGCACTTAAACCCGTTTATTACTATTTGTTTTTACAGAATACTAAAAATAGTTTTGTGCTAAAACGGTTCAAGCGCACGGTTAAACCTGTTTACTACCAAAGCAAATTGCAATTGTTTTCAGTGAACTATGTAATGGCGATAGATGGCGACTGTAGGGCGAAATATGCTTAAATCGTTTTACCACCAAGTTCTAATACCATTTAAGTATGCGAATCTGTACTTAGGGTAAAATTTTAAAAAAGTGCACTAAACCCTTTTACTTCTAACCCCCTCAATTATTCATAACAACACTTAAGTTAGTTTCTTCTTCAGGACAATGATTAACCTTGTAACCATGAGGTTAAGTGTACATAACAACCCACTGTCAGCTATGTAGTTAAAAAAACTAAAAAATAATTAGAAGCAAGGATATGACAGATATTGGACAAAAATTGTAAAATACTGCCACAAGTACCAAAGCTCTGATATTACAATAACACAAAAAAGCATTTATTTTATGAAGAAAAAGAAGGCTTACCTGCAATAGCTATACGCCTTTGGAGGAATTATAAAATAGTGTCAGGACAAACATCTTTATTTCTTGAGTATATCGAGGACCACCTCTTGATTTATTTTTTTAGTTTTCAATAAAAATTTCTAAAGCGTCTTCATTCATGCCCGCAAGGTCATTATTCAATCTTTGACCAAGTTCCATGTCAACTAAGCTTTTACCTTTAAAGCTTTTAATTAATTCCTTCATCTTATCAAGTTTTTTATTTTTTCTTCTCAATTTCTGATTTAAAGTTCGGATTTTTTTTTGTAATTTTCCCAAGTTTAATATATAGCGAATTTTTAATTTTCTCCAATCTTTTTCACATTTTTTAAGCCTTTCGAACTCATCTTTTATGGATACGTAAGAATCAATATCATCATTGGCAATCATCATTCTTTCTTCATTTTCCACAGTAGTGGAACATGTTGAAGTACTTGGTACACTCTGAATCTGAACAGATTCAATTTTTGGAATTTGTCTCATATTTGAAATAGTATTTCTATATACTCTGATAGATTTACTTTCTTTGATTGTAGTACTTGGTACACTCGGAGTCTGAACAGGTTCAACTTTTGGAATTTGTCTGGTACTTAAAACAGAAGCAATTTTATATACTCTTCTAGGTTTATTTCCTTTGGTTGAATTACTTGGTACATTATGACTTTGAACAGTCTTTTTTATGCTTACATCAGAATCAACATCATCAACCTTGTCAACCATCATTATTTCTCTATTTTCCATAGCAGTGGAATATGTTGTAGTACTTGGTACACTCTGACTCTGAACAGTATTTTTTACGGTTACGTCACAAACAAAATTATTATCATTGTCAACCACCACTCTTCCTTCGTTTTCCACAGCAGTGGAACATGTTGAAGTACTTGGCATACTCTGACTCTGAATAGGTTCAACTTTTGGAATTTGTCTGGTACTTACAACAGAAACAATTTTACATACTCTTCTAGGTTTATTTTCTTTGGTTGTAGTACTTGGTACCCTCTGACTCTGAACAGTCTTTTCTGTGGTTATGTTACAATCAACATCGTCATCATTGTCAACTGCCATTATTTCTCTACTTTCCATAGCAGTGGAACATGTTGAAGTATTTGGTACATTCTGTCTCTGAACAGGTTCAACTTT
Source organism: Diabrotica virgifera virgifera (assembly GCF_917563875.1). Lineage (NCBI taxonomy): Eukaryota > Metazoa > Arthropoda > Insecta > Coleoptera > Chrysomelidae > Diabrotica > Diabrotica virgifera. The sequence continues at coordinate 219,166,019 of NC_065445.1, forward strand.
TGGAATTTGTCTGGTACTTACAACAGAAACAATTTTACATCTTCTTCTAGGTTTATTTTCTTTGGTTGTAGTACTTGGTACCCTCTGACTCTGAACAGTCTTTTCTGTGGTTATGTTACAATCAACATTGTCATCATTGTCAACCGCCATTATTTCTCTATTTTCCATAGCAGTGGAACATGTTGAAGTATTTGATACATTCTGTCTCTGAAAAGGTTCAACTTTTGGAATTTGTCTTGTAAATAAAACAGAAGCATTTTTATATACTCTTCTAGGTTTATTTTCTTTGGTTGTAGTACTTGGTACACTCTGACTCTGGACAGTCTCTTTTATGGATATGTTACAATCAATATCATCATCATTGTCAATCACTATTCTTTCTTCGTTTTCCACAGCAGTGGAACATGTAGAATTACTTGGTACACCCTGACTCTGAACAGGTTCAACTTTTGAAATTTGTTTTGTACTTGAAACAGAAGCATTTCTATATACTCGTATAGGTTTATTTTCTTTGGTTGAAATACTTGCTACACTCTGACACTGGACAGGTTCAACTTTTGGAATTTGTTTGGTACTTGAAACAGAAGCATTTTTATCTAATACTGTCCTAGGTTTATTTTCTTTGGTTGAATTACTTGGTACATTCTGACTTTGAACAGGTTTAACTTTTTGAATTTGTCTTGATACACACAATAATCTTCTAGGTTTATTTTCTTTGGTTTTAAGGCACTTAGAAGATTGTTTAAAGATTGACGGCACAGCGTTATATTTCAAGTTAACCCGTGTACGATTTTGTTTAAAATCCTCTGGTCTAAAGTGTTTATAACATACACCACTGTTGCGTGTAGCAGAAAATCCTTTTCTTCCTAGAGCATTTTCCCAATCCTTTTTCTTCTCTTCAAAATTCATTGGAAACCTGTAAGTTTAAATTATGTACACAGGGTGTTTCATTAAGAATTGTCCATATATTAACTGGAGAAACCTTAGCACAAAATACCAAGGTTTAACCTAAAACACTTAAATAAAATATTCCTTCTTTTCGAGATACAGAGTGTTTTATTACAAATATTCTAAAATTATGTTAGCCCATTGTTTTAACACGTTCCAATATTTTTTGTTCAAACTTGACAAACAGTTTACACATGTTAGGATAGGTACTTTAACTAGTGTTAAAAGATAGTTTTTCCCTGTTATTAGAGGAGTGCTGTAGGGATATATGTATATGTACTTCCTTTTTCTCCCTTTTCCCCCTCACAATCTACGCCACTGTCTTAATAATAATTTCAGCATGTTTTTTGATTCTTTGTTATTTTTTACACAAATATTATCCTTTCGTTGCGATGTGTTTTAAGTTATTTGAGTTTAAAAGTAATGGCTTCAATAAGATTATGTATTTTAAACACAAATAACTTAAAAACTACTTACTCTATTGCATCGAGACCAAAGGATGATACTTACGTAAAATGTAACAGAGAATAAAAAAAAACATGATGAAATGATTATCATGACAGTGGCGTAGATTGTGAGGGGGAAAAAGGAAGTATATATCCCTACAGCACGCCTCTGGTAACAGCGGAAAACTACCTTTTGACACTAGTTAAAGTATCCTAACATGTGTAAACTGTTTGTCAAGTTTGTACGAAATATATTGGAAGGTGTTAAAACAATGGGACAAAATAATTTTAGAATATTTGTAATAAAACACTCTGTATCTCGGTAAGGATGAATATTTTATTTATACTATATGGACAATTCTTAATGAAACACCCTGTATATTTATAATACTTTTCTATATTTTCATCATTGAAGTGTGAAGAATTTATCCAAATTACTTTTTTCTCTATTTTGAACATACAAGAATCATGCACATTAAGTGCCCTAACAACTTAACCACCACTTATCAAGGAATATAGAATATAGCATCTCTATTCCTTGCAATTGAGTTGGCTACAATGTTGGGGTTCAGTTAAATTAGGAATTGAAAAACTTTTAATGGCCAGGAATCGAACCCGGATCTTCCCGCTTGTTATACCAATAACATAACCACTTTTAGGCTGAATTCTCACTATCAGGTACACTTAAACAGATATACCTATCAGGTTTACCTCCTACTCTGTGGCAGGAATAAGTTCTTCAGCCTGAAAGGCTAGTAATTCCCGCCACACACTGTCGGGGGAGTATCAGGTAAACCTGACAGACCTAACTGTTCAGATGTACCTGATAATGAGTGGCCGGCTTTAGAGAATGATAGAATATTATTTCAATTCATAATATTAAAGTTAGTAAGCAGAGTTGGACATTAAAGAAAGATGTTTCGGATAGATTAGAAGCCTTCAAGCATCCTTCGAGTTATGGGCCTACAGAAGGATATTAAGAATAAGTTGGGTAAATAGAGTCATGAATGAATGTCAAGGTGTTAAAAAGAATAGGAAAAGAAAGAGAGGTTTTAAATACAATTAAAGTTAGTAAACTGCAATATCTGGGATATGTCATGAGGGGCGAGCCTTATAACTTGTTGCAATTAATAATACAAGAATGAATACAGGGTAGGGGATTCGTGGAAGAAGACACATCTCCTGGTAAAACAATCTGAGAGCTTGGTTTAACTTTTAACTACACTTCTGCTGATCTCTTTCGAGCAGCAGTATCGAAAGTGCGAATTGAAATGATGATTGGCGACATTCTTAGATGAGATGGCACATGAAGATGAAGAAACATAGTTTCAATTAAGTACAAAGGCTACCCGTTTACGGAAGTAGAACCGGTCTTGATACTCACCGAAATACATATTCTGTCTTGGAACTTCTTGTAGTACAACCAAATGCACTGCATGATCGAACCATGTTTATATTTACAATTTCTAAATCACAACTACAAAGATTAACCAATCTGCAAAAACTATATTATGTCTTATCTATATCTAATTAAGATTTAAAATGTAAGTACTCCTGTACGTAAAAATGATTATTTTTCGGTAAGGAGATTACTTTCTTTACTTTAAACTTCACGTAACTTAAAAAAACACTACTACAAAAACATGGTCACATGGTTTATGGTTTACACATGTTTTTATGTTTTATGATGTTTACATTTTTTGCCCCCTTATTTGTTTCACCTTGCGGCAAATATGCGCACTAAACTTGAAAAAATCGGCTTCACATATATAATAATAGCCCAGTAACAGAACGTCAAATACGGCGATACCGTGTAATTTTCAGGGTCAACTACGAATTGCATGAAAATTTGGCTTTAGGTTACCAAGTATCAATTACCAAGTCATTTATTCATGTTAATATACAAAATACTTAGGTACATACGTCAAAAAATAGTGTTGGTTCACAGATATAAATATAACATACAAATAAAAAACACAAGGCATAATATGAAATAATACATACAAAGACCACACGGAAGAAAGGCGAAATGTCACAAAGAGGTTAATTCGAGAAAATTGAATTTTTAACTTTCAAACCCTAACTATCATCATACAATTAAATATTTTGCGTACTTCTTTATTTAAGTAGTCTTCATAGTTATTTTGTAACGTATTATTTAATCACCGGAATTTAAAATAAAACGCAAAACTTAGAAACATTGCTTTATGTAAACACAAGTCACTATAAACACGGGAAAAAAGCGAAATGTATGACAACAATTTTTTTTCTGTTCTTCATTTGTCTAGCTTTTATTATTTTCTCCTCATTTTATTTATGTTTTTGTTGTAAGGTAAGCCTCTATAGAACGATCTAGCCCTTTCAGATGTGCAAAACTGACTCAAGTGGACCAGATCGTTGAATTTTTCGATATGTTTCAAGACACAGGAGCGCCCTTATCGGATTTGTACATATAGTGTACATTTTCTTAATATTTAAATCATCCGGAAGGTACATTTTCTTAGTTTTATTTTTACTATAATGGCTTTCTCTTCCTTTAAAACGCTTTATGTGTTCAATAACTTCATCTAGCTGTTGTTTTGGTAATGCGTGTTTTTTTTGGATTTTCCGCGTTTGTCAATTGGTGCACTACCAGTAGCTTTTAAACTTTTTTGAATATTTTCAAGCCTCTTCCGACCAATTCAATGAAGGCTTAGAAAAGCTTTAAAACAAACTGGGACGACAGTTGTTTTATCGTCAGTCGTTATTCTAACTCTAAAAGAATACGTTGCATAATGCAATCTTGATGTATCTTTATCTCGGGCTCTTCTTTGCATTACGGGCATTAACGTTATTAGGCCTGCCAAATAAATATTTTGTTTATCAAGCACCATACGGTTAAAATTGTTTCTAATGCTTGATTGGTTTTGCTGATCTACTGTTTTAAAACACTTAAGTATCTTACATTGACAATCGTCACCTGTTTCATGGCTCTGTTGTCTTAACCGCTTCATTACTTCATTTATTCGACCTGTAATTTTCCTTTTTCTAGTATTCTTCGCGACCCGTATCATCTCTTTCACTTTCCGTCATTTTCGAGCACAATAATACGCACTTTATTTAACGTTTTTAGTAAACAAAATGCGGCGTGTACTCCCCCGACGTCCCGACAAGCACTGACTGACATTCCACCTCGGATTTACGCGAGGACCATTCGCCTTTCTTCCCTGTACGAAGAATTTTATAACTTGTTTTAAGCTATGAGGATTCATCTTTTTCTCATGTGTGAATGACTCACATAAAACTACTACTAAAAATCTACATATTACTGCTTTGACCCGAAAATAATAAAAAATTGACATTTCGCCTTTCTTCCGTGTGGTCTTCATTATTATATTAAGACAAACACTTTTTGGGTTCCTAAGAATACACAAAGTACAATTCAACAATTCACAACCCAGTTCCAAACATTAAAGTTAAAATTTAAAAATTCATCACTGCTGTAAAATGCTTACGTATTGACATCGGTGTACATCCTCATGTCTTTAATAAATAGCGAAGGCAGAGTTAGTATGTGCAGTGCAAATGCTTGCCGACATTTTTTATGATAGGACAGGCCAGCAATTATCCCTACTATTCTTCTCTGAATACGAAAGACATCTTTGGTTCCAGCACTGTGACCGCATGCCAAAATTGCATAGCTGATTGCATAGAGCAAAGACTGGGTTTTATTGAGGTTAGAAGCAACGTATTTGCTGCAAACCATTGTTCTGCCTTATCTTGTACTCGTTTTGATGCCTCTATTGCTACATTACAATAATCCCAATCTTTGCAGGTAATAGTAGAGTATAATCAGCAAAAAAGAATAAATGAACTGGTAAGGTCTGTCTGTGGAAGATCATTAATATAATTTAGGAATAAAAGTGGTCCCAATATTGACCATTGAGGTAATCCGATATTATAGCTCTCTCTGCCGACCTCATTTTACCCACCTTCACACTCTGCTTTCTATTGGAGAGATAGCTGGAGATCATTGCAATGCTACTATCTCCAAACCCATATCTCTCCCATTTCCTGAGAAGCAATTCATGTGAAACACAATCAAAAGCTTTGCTCAGGTCACAGAATGTAGCCGACAGATAGTAGCTCTGCTCGAAAGCCTCTTGAGTCTTCACCACTAAGTCCATGATGGCTTTTGTTGTATTTAGACCCCTTCTTAAACCAAACTGGCTATTTGTAAACACATTTTTGGATTCAAAATACTTAATAATCTTTGCTGTCATACATTTCTCAAATATGTACCTTTGATATTACAGGAAGGAGTGATATTGGCCTATAATTGGATCGGTCCTCATTTTCACCCTTCTTATAGACCGGTACCACCACTGCTTTTTTTGAGCAGATCAGGAGAGATGCTTTCCTCAAAACAGTGATTTATAAGTGTTGCTAATGGACCAGCAATGAGATGTTTCACTCCTTTTATTATGTTAACCGAGAATCCAAAGTATTCTCTACTTTTCTTGTTCACCACATTTGTTAAAATGTCTATGATTTCAATGAGAGAAACATCTTGGAAGAAAAATACTTCCCCAAACATGGTGACATCAAAATCCAAGGGATTGAAGAAGGAGCGTTGAATCTGGGTCTGCAAGTTACAGGCGACATTAGTGAAGAAGTCATTCAATTCATTAGGTGTAATTTTTGTTTCCAACTTGCTCTTAGACTTGTTTCTGTGTTCATTAATAATATGCCACATACACTTAATTGGCCGGCGTAGCTAAGCGGTAGTGTGCTTGGCTCGCGTGCTGGTAAGTCGGAGTTCAAATCCTACCGCCGGTAATAACAACTAGACATTTTTAAAAAGGTTTATAGGCCCCAGGTCGACTCAGCCTGAATAAAATGAGTACCTTGGGTAAAACCAGGGGTATTAATAGGCGGTTGAAGCATAGCATTGGCCCTGTTACCTTCCTTGTATACCGTAGGCCCTAGATATAGCAGACTACCCTGCTATACTCCCAAAACCACGTGAGCGGTATAAAACGGGAGACTATTATTTATTACACTTGGTAGTCAGCGTTGGCCTAAGATGGTTGGTTAAGTTTCCTGGTAGGGTTTCACCATGTTCCCGGAGGTTATATTATATCTTTTAACATCAGCGTTTAGCCTGTTCAATATTACTTTGAAATATAAATTCAACCATTGTTTGGTTCTGGGGCTATTTAGCAAGTATTCAAATTCACTGATGATGGACCGATAGGTCTGAAAACGTTCTGAATTGAACACATTTTATTCAATCCATTGAGATTTTTTAAATTTTAATAAATATACCAATTACATAGAAGTGGTTTTTACTTCATGTTTTTTAACTATATGGTATACAGCCAACCTAGGGAACTTCCCTTTTAGTTTATTATTTACCTTAATTGGATTCGATGCAGCTGAAATAAGGTTATCACTGGCCCTTTGTTTAGCAGATTTTTTGCTAATTTATATTCTTTTTTGGGATTTATTAAGAGAGTTTTCTGAGCCATTGTAGGAAACTCATAATACTGCTCCTTTATCAAGTGCAGAGTTTCCCTCGTGGACTTACATAGGTTCTACTTACTTCAAAGTTGAACTAGTGCCGTTGGTTGCTTTTACTTGGGGGATGAGAGTCATCCCTTCTCGGGGGTGAAAAAATGCGCGTTTAAAATAAGCCCGGAAATAGATAAATTGATTAATTCTAAGTAACTTTCGTTCTATAGAGTTTTTTAGTAAGTCAATTTGCGATTGAAAATGTTTATTTTTTGATAAAAAAAACACGTTACAAGGGTTTTTTTCGCAAATAACTCTATACTAAGTATTTTGTCGAAAAAATATTCTTAACAAACATGTAGCATAGAAAAAAAAGAAGAAAGTTGTGTATTCGTGAAGTCTATACACCCAGCAAAAGCAAAGTTGTAGCTTGTAGTTCATGAAAAATACGTTTTTATTCGTCAAATTCCAAATTGAATATTTTAACGTAAAATAACCAAAAAATGAAGCACTTTTCGGGAAAACCACATTACAACTTTTTTAAAGTATTTAAAAACGCTTTATTTCTATTTTTTTAAGAGTTTCTAGCATCAAAACTAAGCAAGTTACGCTCAAAATAAAGATGTCCCCTTTTTTTTAATAAAAAAATCATGAAAATCTCCCCCTCTTTAGCAACCCAAATGAAATTAATCGTTACGGCTTTAAAAACAATTTATTTATGTATTTTTTTATATGATCTCTAAGCTTGATCAGTCCAAAGTGTTTATTTTTGAATTGCTTGTAGTTGAAACGGCTTAAATGAGTCCAATCAGGAGTGTATGCAAACACATCCACCAATTTTTGTCTTACAGAAAAACAAAATGAAACTAGTATATTTATAAAACCAAAACCTACATTTTTTACTCCTTGAGATTTTTCGTACCACTACCTAATACTTTTTAAGTTATTTTGGAAAAAGGGCACTTTTCCAATATTTAAAAATTACTATAAAACCAATTTTTTTCAAAAATAAGCACTTCCAACCGGTCAAACTTACAGACCGTATAAACAATACACATATAAAGTAAATGGTAAAGCGGTAACAATTAATTTTATTTAGGGTGCTACATAGGCGGAAATTTTTACGTTTTTTTTTGCCAAAAAAAGGAGCCAATTTTATTTTGAGTATAACTCGCTTAATGCTAGAGACTTTTATATAAAACAAAAATAAACATTTTTTAAAACACTTTAAAAAACTTTTAATGAGGTTTTCCCGAGAATTGCTTCATTTTTTGTTCATTTCAAGTTGAATTATTCGATTTGGAATTTGACGAATAAGAACGTATTTTTATGAGCTACAACTTTGCGTTTACTGGGTTTATCGACTTCCTCAATACACAATCTTTTTTGTTTATTTATATAAGCTACATTTTTGCTAAGAATAGTTTTTTTTATAAAATATTTACTTCTTGCGTTATTTGCGAAAATCCGCATGAAAAAGTGTTTTTTATAGAAAAATAAAAACTTTCAATGGTAAATAATCTGAAATAGACATAGTTAAAACATTATATACATAGAACAAAAGTTGCTTAGTGAATTTATCCATTTCCGGACTCACCCCCCGAGAAGGGGTAATTGTCACCCCCAAGTAAAAGCAACCAACGGTACAAGTTCAACTTTGAAGTGAACGGTAAGTAGAACCTAAAACCAAATTTTCATACAATTTGGAGTTTACTTTGAAAATTACACTCCAAAATGGTTATTTACTGGGCTATATCTATGTTCTATGTGGCGGCATTGTTTATATTTTAATAAAAGAAACTTTAAAGATAATTTTGTGCATTTGGCAACATCGCCAGACGACACTGACAGATACGATACAGTGGGCCTGATTCTAATTCATTTCGACAGTCGCAATTTCATTTCGACACCGCGCGATTCTTGGGGATATTAACCTTATTATGTTGAGACTGCTCAGAATTTGGGTTGGCGCTTCGGTTTCTTGGATTTTGTTGATAGTCTGGGAAAATTATCGAAAAAATACCATTTTTGGGAAAAATTATTTACCAGCTATTTTATTGCTAAAATCGAATCTTAAGATTGCATATATTAGTAATATGGGGTATGACAAGTCCGCAGAAAGTGTGTTATTTTATTTATAAACAAATTAGCACTCCTAAATCTTCTTTTTTTTTTCAATTAGTGGTCTGTAACTCCTATATTTTTTCCTTTGAGCCAAAAACACTCAAATAAAAATTCACCGTAATTTAGTTCTGCACAAAGTTATTTTTTTTCCGATTTCCTTCAACAAAAATTTTACTCAGAAAATCCGAGTTTTCCCAAAAAATCTGCCATTTTCAATTAAAATTTTAGGGAAGTACCTAATTATTTATCAATAATTAAATAATTGAAGACATGAAAGATTTATTATAGTAGATTATACAGAGGGGCTAAATTATGGAATAAATTCATTTCTTTAAAACGGACGATTTTGGAGCAAAATCCCGAAAGAGGTCGATTTTTATTTTTAAATTACAATTTTTTGGCATATATTTCATACTAGTGACGTCATCCATCTGAGCGTGATGACGTAATCGATAATTTTGTTAATGGGAATAGGGGTCGTGTGGTAGGTCATTTGAAAGGGCGTTTAATTCTCTATTCAGTAATATAAACATTAATATCATTAGGTATTTATACATGGTTGCCAAAAAAAAATTTTGAATTAAATTAATTGGCGCAAAAAGAAGAATGTATGTAATTTATTTAACTCAAAATACATTGTACTGCTGTCAGAAAATAGAAAAAAAGGTTTATTTCACAAATAAACATTTCTTTTCGCTTAAATTAAATCACAAACAGACTCCCTCCTACCTATTGGCAGTTTGAACTTTTAATTTAAGCTAAAAGCAATGTTTATTTGCAAAATAAACATTTTTTTCTATTTTCTGACAGCAATACAATGTATTTTGAGTTAAATAAATTACATGCATTCTTCTTCTTGCGTCAATTAATTTAATTCAAAATTTTTCTTGGCCTCCCTGTATAAATAATGAAACTAATGTTTATAATACTGAATAGAGAATTGAACGCCTTTGTAAATGAGCTACAACACGAACCCATATTCCTATTTAAAAAAATAATTACGTCATCACGCTCGGATGGATGACGTCACTAGTTTGAAATATATGCCAAGAAATTTAATTTAAAAATAAAAATCGACCTGTTTCGGGATTTTTCTCTAAAATCGTCCATTTTAGAGAAAATGAATTTATTCCATAATTTAGCCCCTCTCTGTATATCAGGAGACCGGCGACAATCTAACCAATAGTTTAGCAATAATTAAAATGTTAATTAAAAAATTTCGGTCGAAATAATAACCAGAAAGATTATGATACACCAGAATAACTATGATTTTCATATAAAAAAGCACTATACCTATTCAACGTACCTTACAGGATTGAAATTGGACCATTTGAGCGGTCTCGGGAATGTTATAAAGAAACAATTTTTTGGCTTATAAACAAATAGAACCCCTCAGAAAATATTAGATTAAATTAAATTAAGTTAACGCTGTTGAAAAGAGCACGGCTTCTGTGTCCTTTTCGAAGAAAAACAAATTGAATTGCGAGGAGTGATTCCAGGTATAACCGGTCAAATTTGACCGGCATTTGCGACAGAGTTATAAACAACAGGATTTTAATCTTTGAACCATTAGATACCTTTTAATTCCGGTCTTCTTTGTACATACAAATTTTCATATCTTCAAGACACTCATAACAAAAAAGATTTATGTCACTGTCACCAAATTATTTAATTATTGATAAATAATTACTTCCCTCAAATTTTAGTTGAAAATTAAAGATTTTGTTTGGAAAACCCGAATTTTCCGAAGAAAATTTCCGTCGAAGGAAATTGGAATAAATTATTAATGTGCAGAATTAAATTACTGTCAATTTTTATGTGAGTGTTTTGGTTTAAAGTTAAAATTTTCGGAGTTTTAGAGCAATAATAAAAAAAAAGATTTCGGAGCGCTAATTTGTTTATAAACAAAATAGCACACTTTCTGTGGACTTTGCACAGCTATATTACTAATATAGGAAATCTTGAAGATTTTATTTCAGCATGTCCAGCAATAAAATAGCTGGTAATTAATTTTCCTTGTTTTTTACTAATTTTCCCAGATTATTACCTCACATCTTTCATTGAGTTGATGATTCATGTTGTGGACATTCTCAATTATTATATTTCTAATTTAATACTATTCTATCTAATTCCTCAAAACAAGCAAATTTCAATTAAACCCAGCTATATTATAATACCTTTTGATTTAGTTTTCCTTGCAAGAAATAAACAAAACACATCTAAACTAAACCTAACCTCGCTTTTGGCCATTCATTCATCTCCGTGTCAAATAATTTCGACAGTCGCCATCGCCATATTGAAAGCGACTTGTTTAGTGTCGAAATTTGATTTAGAATCAGGGCCAGTGGGTAGCTAACTTTACGATCGAGCTCTCTGCTCTCTTCTTCATTCTCGTGTCAGTTTTTCTTTTCTAATTTGATAGTTGACTCACTTTGATTAATCCGAGTATTAATGAGTGTATACTACGGGGTAGTACCGAAAATAACAATAAATAAACAAAAATAAACGTTTATATTGACTTACGAATATAAAAACCCCATTATCATAGTACAAATATACATATCACCGCCGTAAACATCGATTTTGTGTGTGTCTGTGTTTTTAATACAAGTTGTTTGCTTTGATAAACTATTGTGATACATAACGAAATTGATTCGTTAAAAAACTGTGACAAAATGGCCAATAAAGACGACTACCTTACGTATTATCGTGAGTTCTTCGAGAACTTTGCTCAGACTGTTAACCCCAATGATCAGCTACCTGTTAAATTGGCTGGTTACAAATTGGTGAACGTCGAGATTGTTGGAGGGATTATCGACTGGACTACGCAATATTTGTCTCAAAAGTAAGTGAAAATTTCTTTTTTATAATAATTCAACTTATTATTGAATTACCAAATTACTTCCCACTTCCTTCCGGGCGAAACAGGATGAAGATCCGTACTACTTACCGCTACTTGTCTACTTGCGCGTAATGACAACTGGTAATAGAAAACGTAAACAAAACAAATCCCTGTACAAGGCCGTTTTTGTAAATCACATTTTTCCAAAAGTCAGAATAAAAGTTATAACAAGTCACGAAAAAAATTTACTTTATCAGTAATCAGTATTTGTTTACATTTGCTCTGTATTTGTATTGGATTGCGTAATATTATTGTTACACCTATTAAAGTGGTCGTGACAGAATATACCTACCTAGAATTTTTTGCAATTTTCGAATCAAATTTAATGATGAACGAAAAAACTAAGATATTAATCAATAAATAAATACAGACAGGTTTAATATTGGCTTAATTAATTCTCAAATAACTGCTAACATAAATAAGGTGTTAAATTAACACATTAAATATTAAATATGCCCCAGTCAATAGGGAAAAAAATAAAAAATCTTATACAGGTAAAAGGTTTTAAAAAGTATTTGGAGGGTAGCTGATGAAAATTTCCTGAAGATGTACAGCTAATTTTGTTTTGATTTTTTTAAACTATCATGAGTGAAAAAATCATTTTTGTCTTTAAAACAATTACTTATACATTTTAGAGAAAAATGGTTCCAATGAAAGTTGTAGACCATAAAAAGCTCATTGATATTGAGAGTTTCTAAATTAAAATACATAAACGATTGACCGAGTTACTTAATTGCAAAAAAACCTTATTTTTGCAGTATGTTAATGTTAATGTCCGACTGGTATATTATTTGAATAATAATGACATGATTTCGAAGTCAGTTAAGTATGATATATAATCCCCTAGGGCGTTATTTTAAAAAATAACGCCCTAGAGTATTAAATTTAAATAACCAGTTATATACTGTCAAGTTGACAAATCACAACCTAAGTAAAACTATGGCTACCACAATTACGTTACGACTATTGCTGGTAAATGTACTTATTTGAAAACTAATTAATTCAAAATTGCTTCAAATTTTTTGCATAAAAAGAATATTTAGTCGGACATTAAATGTTGAAGGCACCACAGGTATTAGATAATAACACTTTTGGTCAACGTATATCTCTCGGGCCAAAGGCCCTTGGTATATACACCATTGACCTCAAGCGTTATTATCCTTATAATACCCTTGGTAAAGTTTGTTTAGCAGTAAATGGTTGACTTCAATTAAAACATCCTAGGTTAACTGATAATAGTATAAAAGGCCCGGTTTCAGGTAAAATTTAAACATGTTCCATTTACATATCTGAGGTAAAATTTTTGTGGATCCTTTGCTTTATTATAGGAGTACCGTCTAGTCAGTGTTAATTGTCAAAAGACCAACTCTGTCTACCTCGTTCGCTTATCGCTCCGGACCGGTCTTAACAATGGGCCAACTCTGATAAATTTAATAATATTTACGACCGCACTAATTGATGTCAACCATTTTCTGCTAAATAAACTTTACCTTAATAACTATAATAACTTTTGCATAATGATATGTAATATGATTACTCAAAATTGTGGCAGGTAATCATTTATTAAAGTGTGCTAAATTTCAAACAGATCGACCAGATATTTAATAAGTTATTAAATTTGTTTATCCTGCATACAAATTATTTAAACAACTGTCAAGACAGTCATTCTAAAGATATTTTGTAAATTCCAATCGATTTCTTGGGGTTTCATTTTTATGGTACCTATACAATAAAACCTCCCTTAACCGAAATAATTGGATGGGAGGCCATTGCGGATAACAAGAATTTCGTTAAAAGTAACATTGTTTTTTTATTCTTCTTGTATCAAATTACATAGTATTCTTGGGCAAAGTTGGTATTAAAAAATACTATGAGGTTATTTCGTAATGTTTTCTTTAGTATGAAAATACAGAATAAAGCAATAAAATTAAGGAAAATGAATTCTAGTGCTTTGAAGGGAAAATTTTTTGATTTTAAAAAGGATTTTATACTTGAGACGAATTCATTGTCGATGTTCTTTAGTTGTATGAAAGCAATGTTGACGATGTTGACAAATTAACTTCGAATTGTTCCCTTTTCTGATAAAAATTTCTTTCTATTGACAAAATTATTGAAACTCTCAGCCGTTTCAGTTAAACAATGTTTTGGTTTAAAATGTTTTGGTTACCGGATGTTTTAGTGTATGTATTAAAAATCCTTAAAAAATTGTTGATTTTTTAATATACAAACATTTATAATAATTTTGATATTTTTTATGTCACAAGCTTGTAAGTAGGCTTAATGAAAAGCTGGTGAGAAAACAAACCTTCCAAAAAAAAACAGAACCTATCAGCATTTGTAAATCAAAAATTTGTAAATATAATTTCACAACTTATTTGTAACGTTCTATGTTAACTCTCTAGTGCCCTAGTCCGCCTCAAGGCAGACCATAATAAAAGTTTCCAGGCTTACTATTTAAGTATTTTATAGCTGCAATACCCAATCCAGCCTCTGGACTAAATCGGAGAAACATCGACTATTAAAAATTTGGCTGATCAGACAAATTTTTACACTGTAATTTTCAGTTTACTTTGAAATTTGGTAGTGGTACTAAAAAATTCGGGCACTAGAGGGTTAAAGAAATAAGTATGTACATAAATATAAATACATACATGACAGGATGTTAATATATCTACTAATAAGTTATACAGTAAACTTTGTTTTCTAGCATTTTTTAAGGCAATTGTTTTAACAACGTCAGACACATCTATATTTTCTGAAATATTCTTTTCAATATGAATAATGGATAAGTTTGAAAGTTTTTTTGTCTCGTTGTGTCCCAGTTTCCCACTGGCTACTGTCACTGGTAATGTTAAGAAAATTTGTATGGCAATTACTAAATCTGGAATTAGATAGACAAGGTTTATTTGTGAATAATTAGTTGATCACATTTAATATGTTCATTTAAGCAGAAATATAGAGTATAAAATTTCAATTTCATCATACAGAGCGCTGGAATAAGTGTTGTCCTCCTTAATAACTTATTTATTTTTAGGTGACAGGCACAACTTTGATTTTTTAAATGCGAAAGTACATCATGTGATACCTCATTTAAAAGCATTTGAAATACTGATTACAAAGATGTTTAATACTTTAATCCTTTTTAAGAGCTTAGGTGCAAAATTTTGTTCGAATTATTTTTTACGCATTTATTTTTTACGAATCCTGAGAAAACTAATAAGTATTTTTGAAAAATTTAAACACAGAATGAAAGATTATATTATAACCGAGGGCTGAATGTCCCTTAGAATAAACAAAAAGTTTCTTTTGAAAATTATATTTGAAATTAAAAATCAGACAAAATATTCCCTTTTTTTCACCCCTGTGACTTATTAAAATAATCATTATAGAAGTTCTCAGGGACTTTCGACCCTCGATAATACTGTAATATTTCAATCTGCGTTTAAATTTTTCAAAAATACCTATTAGTTTTCTCAGGATTAAAAAAACTGAATATATTGAACAAAAATTGGACCAAAATTTTGCGCCTACGCTCTCAAAAAGGATTAAAGTGTTATACATTTGTGTAATCAGTATTTCAAAAGATTTTAAATGATGTCATGATGTACTTTCCCATTAAAAAAAATCAAAGTTATGCCTGTTACCTGAAGAGGGATCACGTAAAGTTCGAAACATTGATGCTGTAATATACTAAGATTATGTTAAAAATCGACCTGTCCGAGCGTTTTGCTTATGAGCTAAAAATAAAAAAGTTAATAAGGGGGGGGTACACTTATTCCAGTACACTGTATTATAAATCTTGATGTACATTTAATTTTTCTGCGCATCATATCAAATATGTACAAAATCTTTTATCAAGTATTTAACTCAAAAGTAAGTGAAAGTGTATTCTTATGATAATTCAACTTTACTATTATTGAATTACTTCCCACTTCCTATAGAGCGAAACAGGATGAAGAATACCGTACCTCTACTTGTCTACTTGCACGTAATGACAACTGGTAATAGAAAACGTAAACAAAAATCCATGTAAAAGGCTGTTTTCCTAAATATGCATTTTTCTAAAAGTCAAAATAAAAGTTATAACAAGTCACGAAAAAAATTTACTTTATCAGTAATCAGTATATGTTTACATTTACTCTGTATTTTTATTCGATTGCGTAATATTTGTTACACCTATTAAGTGGTTTGGTTGTGACAGAATGTAGAATTTTATGCAATTTTAGGAATCAAATTAAATGATGAAATGAAAAAAAAACAGATATTAATAAATAAAGTAAATACAGACAGGATTATTATTGGTCTAATTAATTCTTAAGTAACTGCTAATATAAATAAAAGGTGTTAAGCATAATATTGAATTTTCAATTAGAAAGAAATGAAAAACCTATTTATTTTAGTATATTATATTTTACTATACAGGGTCTAATATCCTTTTACTTTTATTATTCACATGGATATTTTTTTTGTATTGAACTAAAGATGTTTTTTTATTTAATATTATATTTATTTCATGTTTTGGTAATCAAATAAAATTGAATTTAGATGTAGGTAAATAGTTAAAAAAATTATTCTTCCTGCTTTAATTTTTAGTAATCCTTGATTTAGCTGCCAACTCAGCTCTTTTGATTCATCTGTGGTGTTTTTATTTTGCTGTGTAACACATTTTGACTAATGTCAGAACATTGATTAATTCGCTATTAAATACTTAATAATAATAATAGTCTCCCGTTTTATACCGCACGCGGCTTTGGGAGTATAGCAGGGTAGTCTGCTATATCTAGGGCCTACGGTATTCGCGGTGTGCAAGTACTTGGAAAGGGAAACGAGAAACGACCGTGCGCGAGTCGCGTAGAAATATTGCAACTATCTTAAATAATTCATATTGTCAATTGAAATTGTCAAATTGACGTATATTTCATACCTTCTGTCATTGACGCAGGAAAATTATATATTGCTCCACAATATTGATATGATATGCAATTATTATATAAAGGTAAATTTAATTAATTGTATTTTGCTTGCAGTACTGCATTTTAATAACTGATTTTATTTACTACATACAATTGTTTACGTTTGCTAAACATAACCTGCATCTTATTTTTTCTTCTTATTATTTTTTTGGACTATGGTCTTGACAATTATCCAGCAACCAGGACTAATATAATTGGCCAATATAATTAAAAGTGCGAATAAAAGTACAGAGCGTAGAAATAGAGGTCGCTTTGCCGAACTTGCACGGTCCCAATACAAGGAAGGTAACAGGGCCAGTGCTACGCTTCAACCGCCTATTATTACCCCTGGTTTTACCCAAGGTACTCATTTTATTCAGGCTGAGTCGACCTGGGGCCTATAGACATTTTAAAAATGTCTAGTTGTTCTTGCCGGCGGTAGGATTTTAACTCCGGACCACCGGCATGAGAGGCAAGCACACTACCACCTGCGCTACGCCGGCTCTACTTACTCAGATAAATGTTATGTTTATATGGGATATTTTGGCATGTTTTTGGTCATTACATAGTTACATACAGACCAATCAAGCATCTGCAGTTTCTAGTACTCTTTCCAGTCAATAAGCCACATTTTGGCACCCTCTACTCTAAAGGGTATCCGTCTACAGTGCATCCCTTGCAGGCCCATTATCGCCGGCCCTGATTGTACATATATGTCATTATACATATGTGTAATTTTACAGTATATAATTATTTAGTATAATCAATATATGTATGTATCTTTACATCAAAGTTCCTATAATATTAGCGGCATATGTAGCAGTTTCATGCTCTTGTTATGAGTTTTTCATATAGGTAATGATATGTTAACTTTAGATACAGCTGTGTGGAGCAAAATAATAAACATATAGTTGAGAGACTGTCTTCTTGTCTAACACTGTTATTGATATTGACATTTTTTATAATCTTCATTTTTTTATATTATGATGGCTGCTGTGCTATTATTGAGCCTAGTGTATCAATCAGATTAGTTTTTAAATTATCCTGTGAGAACCAAATTTTTACAGGTTTTTTTTCAGTTTACTGTGCCAATGCATTCTTTTAAAATTCATTGTATTTGTGAGGCATTTCTAGTACTTGTGTCAAATGTCAACATATTATGCATACTCCACTGCTAATGACCAATGATCTCTTCCACATAGGATGTCATTCTGTTGTAGGTATATAAGAAGAAAAGCAGTTTATATGATACATTTACATAATACCTAACATAATTCTTGTACATTATTTCTTTTCTTATGAAGGGTGTATGCAGTTCCATTTCCACTCTTCATTTTTTATAATCTTCATTTTTTTATATTATGATGGCTGCTGTGCTATTATTGAGCCTAGTGTATCAATCAGATTAGTTTTTAAATTATCCTGTGAGAACCTAATTTTTACAGGTTTTTTTTCAGTTTACTGTGCCAATGCATTCTTTTAAAATTCATTGTATTTGTGAGGCATTTCTAGTACTTGTGTCAATATGTCAACATATTATGCATACTCCACTGCTAATGACCAATGATCTCTTCCACATAGGATGTCATTCTGTTGTAGGTATATAAGAAGAAAAGCAGTTTATATGATACATTTACATAATACCTAACATAATTCTTGTACATTATTTCTTTTCTTATGAAGGGTGTATGCAGTTCCATTTCCACTCTTCAGGAGTTCTTGAGAGACTGAATAATGTATTTGTTTTCATAGTATTACCCCCTCATTTTTTAATAATTCAGCTGCTATACGCTCTGAGCTTCGCTGGTGTCGCTCCTAGCGGTTACTAATTCAACTTTTACCGGTCATTTTTTAATTTATTATTTAATTGTTATCGCTTAATATTTACACCGCTAAAAAGTAATTAAATTGTAATATATTTTTTTATGATTTTGCTAATCATTTTGACGTTCTATTGATGAAATATTAATTTCTTACTTCGGATACTTTCACAATTATCGTGTAGATGGCGCTAAGATTAATAGAAGATTAATTTATAATTACATATTACGGAACATTAAAAAAACGTAAATTCAGTATTTAAAACGTAAGTATATTTAAGGTAAAAATATATACCACAGCTTTGACCAACTAATCTTGTTTATAATTAAAGTTTTTAATTTTAATTTTAAATTAATCACTTTGACATTTATGTCAAATTTCCGGTAAACGTTTACAAACTTGTCACTGTTGGCGCTCGTGAATTTATAAATATCCCCTCTACGTACGGGCTCACAGCGTATAGCTATAGTATCATTACTAGGATCTTTCTTAATTTTTAATTCAGGGGATGGGTATGTAGTTTCTGCTCCAATGCTATTCAAATGGGATTCATTTTTTTCGAATCCTGAGAAAACTAATAAGTATTTTTGAAAAATTTAAATGCAGAATGAAAGATTACGTTACTAGCGAGGGCCGAAAGTCCCTGAGAACTTACAGAACCGAAGTTACAGAGGTGAAAAACTAAGAGAAAATTTAGTGTGATTTTTAATTTCAAATATCTTATTCAAAATATTTATTTATTCTAAGGAACTTTCGGCCCTCGGTAATAATTTAGTCTTCCATTCTGCGTTTAAATTTTTCAAAATATTTATTGGTTTTTTCAGGATTCGAAAAAAATGAACACAATGTCGGTGGTAATATTTTCCAAATCTATCTTTGTCTTACAGCGCACTCAGTCGAATAAAATATTGTCAGCATATTGTCAGTCACACAGTGACAATTTTAAATATTTGACATGGCATCGGGAACATTTTGAGTTGTTGATTAAATAATATTGATAATGTATTTGATACATAATTGATTTAAGACGTGAACTTAATAAATAGCTATTTGTATAACAAGGGAGGAAAGTGCTACTTTTCCTCCTGAGAATGAAGTTTACTGCCCGACGCGTAGCGGGGGGCACTAATCATTCAAGGGGGGAACAGGCACTTTACTCCCATGTTATACATATGGTTTTTCCACCTTCCTCAAATACAAGTCATTTTTTCATTTTTACTTAATTTATTTATGTAACAAACCAACAAAATTTATTAGAACTAAAACTAACAAGTAGGTACAATATAACTGTCATGTCATCTGTCAAATATAAGTCAAATTATTATTGTAAACATTGTTAAATCAAAATAACAATTTACTGTTTTTTACCATTCTGCAAAATACAGAGTGTTTTAAAAATAAACGTTAAAATGTATAGATACTTACGTAATAGAAAATAGATATTGTACAGGGCGTCAATAAGTTATATTTCATGAATGAAATACCATGACGTCACTTTTACTTTTCCTCCCTAGGGAGGAAAAATAATTTTTCTCCCTAGGGAGGAAAAGTACAACTTTGCTCCCTACAATCAGGTCAGGAAAAGTATACTGTCGGTAGAGGTAGGTGGAAAAAGTTATTTATTGTTTATTATTTATGGAAGATCCAAGCAGAGAATACACCAGGATATATTCAGTGATCCAAGTATTTTGTTGTTAAATATGTTCAAAATTGTAAGCGTTTCATAGTAACAATATATGTATTATCAAAAATCACTTTATCACTTTTCCTCTTTTTTCGATTAATTATTAGTTTTTGTTGTACAGTAGATAAATTATTACCATCACTGAATACATAGTTAGTGCACAAATTATCAGTAGTAATTGCACAAGAGCTAGAAAATTATCGATTTTTTCCCGAGTGACACTTTGACAGTTTTCACTTCACGACCCGAAGGGGAGTGAAATTATGTCGAAAGTTCGAAAGTGTCACGAGTGTCATCGAGTGCAATTTGTTGCGATTATTTCATGAATAAAACTGTTCAAAACCAAAAGTTTGTTGTAATTTATTTATGTAAGTACAAATTAGTACAATTAAACACACAGTTGTTATAAATATTTGACGGTTGAAAGTCATCACTTTTATAATTTTTAAAACATTAATTGTCATTAATGTCACTGAATGTATTAGGTTTGTTCGTAGTACGATCCAAACGGTCAGCAACCGTTGCCAACCATCAGACGCATGCGCAGTTAACAGTTAGCGTTGCGCAGTGAATACGAACGTTCGCGTTTACGAGCGTTTGCGCGTTCGTAGAATACGAACGCGCATGCGTCTGATGGTTGGCAACGGTTGCTGATCGTTCTACGAACAAACCTATTTTTTCGTAGCAACGAAGGGCATCTGACTTAATATACTTGACGACGGGTTATTATCAAAAATTATCACTTTAATTTTTATTTCTGTAGCTTTCTATTGGTCAAAATCTCCTATGAATGAAATAATCATATTAATTAACTGAATTAATAATTAAGGCAATTAATTATACAAGTAACAGTTATCCAAGAACATTCAAAAGCCATCTTTAAAGTTAATGATGACATTGTCAAGTAAAGTTTACATATCCATACCAGTGAGAATTTTACTACACGTAATTTGCCGTGTAAAGACAGAAAAAGTAGGGATTCGCTCCGAGCGTTAACAAAGTGTCAAAGCAAAATCGACCGACCTGCTCATGGTGGAGGTTTTTTGAAATTTTATCAGGACGCTTTGTGTATGTTTAAATGAGACATTTAAAAAAAATGCCGTGTCACGCTAGTGATATTATGTATTAATATAAACAGAAAATAAAAACGCACTTAATCTGATATAAATTCTTCACTTTCCAATATTGATTATCAGTTTAATTTTGTATACATAACCTCACTATCGCAGTT
This sequence comes from Diabrotica virgifera virgifera, assembly GCF_917563875.1. Taxonomy (NCBI): domain Eukaryota; kingdom Metazoa; phylum Arthropoda; class Insecta; order Coleoptera; family Chrysomelidae; genus Diabrotica; species Diabrotica virgifera. Next base: position 219,187,620 of record NC_065445.1, read on the forward strand.
TATGTCAATAATTATTTATTAACGAAAAAAATATATTTTGTTGCACTATAAATTACAGTATAAATTAATAACTAATGAATTCTAACAATTGTATTCCGTTATTATCACTACAAAATAAAATATTCAAGTTTAACAAAATAATCCCATAAGACTCAATGTTAAAACGTCCTTACAAAATTTGACAGCGTAAAAATTTATTAGAGCATCCAACTTTTATTTCCATTTTTTTAGAATGCTTTATTCATACTATGTCATGTTAGTTCCCTCTCTATCTCTACAACATTGTACCTACTCTTGGTAAAATATTTGGCTAGTTCTCTCAAATTGATTATCTTCATCTTTAAATAGTACATTCCTTGTTTATTTGATCTACACATTTGAGTTGCCCTCAGAGACCTTCAAATACTTTTTTTTCTTCTAACATACTTCTTCAGCAATTGATAAGACAAAATCTTTTATAAGTATAAGATAAAATTATTCATTGTTATCTACCACAATCTTGGATTTTTTGGTAAGGATTTCAAACTAGAGTTTTATTTTTTCAAAAATGAATAACCATTTTCAATTTCGTTGCAACACGAAACTACAGCCGCATCATTATTCCAGTTCAATCAGAGAGTGCAGCAAGCACCTCTACCGGTTTCGAAACTTATTAGTCTCTCATCAGGAGGCACATATGCTGCTCTCTCTGACCCAACTAGGACAAACCCCGGCGTGCAGTCACGGATTGCAAAGAACGAAATGGCAGGGATGCCCTAGCGGCAACTGCTAGCAAAAAAAAACTAAGTTTTCAATCTAATAGCACATAAAACAACAGCCAAAAATGTTATTCTACATCCCACCAGACTGAAAACAATGGGAACCTTCTCTGGTTACACCTCCGAGGCTTCTACAATTTGCAAGCAATAACGGATGTTGAGACTAAGGAAGATGAGGGAATTTTACAATTTATAATTCACGTCCCATCTGCTCAGCGCGCTAAAGTTCCAACGAGAATGGTTCCCTTCGTACTCCAATCAGAGTAAACATTTAAATCAAAAATGAATAACCATTATCAATTTCGTTGCAACACGAAACTACAGCCGCATCATTATTCCAGTTCAATCAGAGAGCGCAGCAAGCACCTCTTCTAGTCCTAGTTGGGTCAGAGAGAGCAGCATATGTGCCTCCTGATGAGAGACTAATAAGTTTCGAAACCGGTAGAGGTGCTTGCTGCACTCTCTGATTGAACTGGAATAATGATGCGGCTGTAGTTTCGTGTTGGAACGAAATTGAAAATGGTTATTCATTTTTGATTTACATGTTTACTCTGATTGGAGTACGAAGGGAACCATTCTCGTTGGAACTTTACCGCGCTGAGCAGATGGGACGTGAATTATAAATTGTAAAATTCCCTCATCTTCCTTAGTCTCAGCATTCGTTACCAGAGAAGGCTTACCGTGTTACCAGAGAAGGTTCCCATTGTTTTCAGTCTGGCAGGATGTAGAATAGCATTTTTGAATGTTGTTTTATGTGATATTAGATTGAAAACTTAGTTTTTTTTTAAATCTTTTCGTAATTATCCTTCTATACAGGCAAATTTAGCTTTTTGCTCAATAGGTTTCGTAATATCGCTTTGACTATGCCGCGCTAGCAATACACATTCTCAACTGAAGGAGCGCCAATATCGCGCGTCACAGTCTAACCGTTTTGTTCAAACTTTGGACACATACACTGAATCTGTGGCTTTCGCGGATAGAAAACAATGAAATAAAAACTTATTTTATAAGTGTTTTTGATTAATGTCTGTGGTGCGGCGTCCTGTGGAACGGATACTATTTGTGCGGGACACATCGTACTAGTTTACTTACAGACCGCATGCGGCCCGTGGGCCGCTTGTTGCCGACCTCTGTTGTAAATAATGTAATTTAACTTGAGATACAAACGATTTTTGAAACTATTCATAAAAAATAGTCATTCAAGCTTCAAGGATTGAATTATTTTTCAATGACAGATTTTTGTTATTTTCAAATCACTAGAAAAGGTAATCTCCAGTTGTCGATAGCATTTGCGTAAATCATTACCGTGAAACTATCTTTTTTAACTTTGAAACCTGGGGCAATTTTATCAGAAAGTGATGCTAATATCTTTTTGACTAAGTATTACAGCTGGTGTCGTTACAGTTCACTTGTTCTCTATCAAGATCTAACGTAGCAATTTTTTTAACGGCTACCTGAATTCATTAATGAATGAACGGTTTGCACTGTGCACTGTGTATTCCACTACTAGTCCAAGAGGCAGCGCTGAAAAATCTCTTTGAATTTACTAAAGCCAGATTTTTCACAGTTGATTACTGTAAATGTGTAGAGAAACATACTGCGGTCGGTCAAGCGAAACGTAGAACAGGGGTTACTGAGAGGGTATCAAAGTTGCTTTCCTACGAAGGTAATTATGTATATCCATTTACTAAGGCTGAAAATCAGTACACACATTCTAAATAAATATAAACAAAAGTTATTATAGTCTTTAGTAAATCTATAGACTTTAGTAAATTTAAAGAGATTTTTCAGCGCTGCCTCTCCGTCTGTACTGATACCATGACGAATGCCATGGAGATACTTGGGTGAACTATAGTATGCGGTCTACCCCGAGGATGCGTGCTACCTGTGCATATCTATTTTAATGTGCAGAATAAGCCAATTTTGTGGCTTATTCCCAATTAAAAAAAGAATGTGTGTGTACTTTGTACGCACGTAAGAAATTATACTTCTAAATATGATTTCAATGAAATAAATATACTTTCGGACAGTTTATTTGTATTTTATTTAAAGATTAAATTAATTTTTACTTACTACTTTCCAAAATTTTTTATTAAAACAATACCAAAAATTAAAAAACATTAGAAAACACCAGGATTCGAACCGGGGTCCTCTTGATTTCCAGTCCAACGCTCTACCACTGAGCTATACCCTTTTGTTTATCCGGGCTACAAGATTTCTCAGACCTAGTGACAAACAGACGAAGTGAATTATAAAATACTTTAAATATTATTACTTATTATCTTATTCCCGAGGTAGACAAGTCCAAATACACAAAAATTATAATAATAGTTACCTATTTATGATATAATTGTTAAAAGTACAATTTTAAGGCACGTATGTGAACGTTTCGTGTGAAAGATTCGCTTCGCTCATTCTGCAATTCACATAAGTGCCTTAAAAATATACTTTTTAACACGTACCTATATCATACAATATTTTTTCTACAAACGTCTGATATATCAACAATTATAATTTATTCATTCTCAATTATAGGACAATACCTACAAAAACTTTTACTTGAACTTGACTGACATTCCATTTTTATATTTTTCTTGACATTACATCAAAATTGCCTATATTGTCAATACGTAAATCAGAATAACATCTACTTTTTTTTTGTATATTCTAACAAATTTATTTTAATAGTTTTTTCTACAAACGTGTTAAAAATGCAGTAATACAGTCTAAATTAAATTTTAAAAAACCTTTTAAACCACCTTTTTCAAATTGCGCGAGTTGTATTATTAATATTAATGTTAATAAATGAAATATAAATATTTTTACGTTTCACAATTTGACAATTCACTTTTAACTGCAGTGCCTTAAAATTTTTAAAGCACTGGTGCTTTAAAGTAGCATTTTTAACGCTTCTATGGAGTGCTATAAATTGCATTTTTAACACGTTTGTAGAAAAATATATTTAAAAACACTAATATATTCTTTCCAAACATTTTCTGGGCTGATACATACATAAATTAAAACATTAGTAACTAACTCCATACTGCCTGTGTGCGCATGCGCGCAGATTAATAAAATTTCACACTCAATGAAATCGCGCCTAAAGAAGTATAACTTCAAAAAGTAAATTGATATGACAGAGTATTAATTTGTAAAATCAAAATAATATTTCTTCTGATTTATGCGTTTTATTTACTTTGTAAAGATTTTTCTGCGGGCACTGTATACCTATGCCGTAAACAACACGATAATATTTTCTCAGAAGGGTCTGCACACAATATTGAAAGTCTTTACAAAGCGAGTAAAACGCATAAATCAGAACAAATAATATTTTAATTTTACAAATTAATACTGTAGTATTATAAAGTATTATACTATAATATTAAATAATAATTTATCTAATTTATGCGCTTTATTCACTTTCTAAAGATTTTTTATCGGCACTGTAATATAATACAGATTATACACCACATCCCTTGGTAGACCGCAAACTATAGCAAAAACGCGACGGTAAACCGCAATAATATAGTAGCCCTGAAGCTTGTATTTATGGCGCCACCAAATCGTAGCTTTAAATTCGGAATCGCCATTATTTTTCTTCATTTTAATGACTTTTGCCATTATGATGGAATAAAAGTGTAGTCGTATATAATTTCCTTTTATTTTCGCATTAAGTAACCTACTGACGGTCTTTAAAGCTCTTTAAAAAGTGTTTCATTGATTTTATGAATTACTTAGTTATGTTTTCTGCAAAATAGTATTTAATATCTTTGAAAACGATCTGAGCACTTCATATTTCACATTGTTGTTTAAATTCAGTGAAGTACAATAAACGATACAGTAAGTAAATATGACAATGTACCGGGTGTCCCAATAAGAATGGCTCTCGGCCATATCTCAGCAACCGTTTATAGTACAGCTTTGAGAAAAAAATATTTATAACAAAAGTTGCCTCGGGAAAAGCTTGGAAATTATTTTCATACTTGTAGGTCCACCGCTAGAGGGCATAATTGAATATCAAAAATTAAAATATCAAAATTTTACAAAATTTGCCTTATGAAAGGACACTGGAAATCCAATCATCGTATTCTTCATAAAATTCTGCGCATATTGATTTTACAAGTTTAAGTATACATTTGCAAATAAGAGGTGGGGGTGAGTAGGAACCTTCTTATGAAAAAATGGCTGTAAGTCCGGTTCTGCTAAATCTAATTTTGCAAACTTGGTCTTGTTGAAAACAGATCTTTTTCGTTAATGTAAGCGTCTTATTTTCGAAATAGCCTAATAAGTATTATGCAAGCAAGGAGGCGTTATTTTATTATTTTCAGAAATCTAGTTTTCTTTGGAAAATATTAAATACAAGTAGGTATTTTTAATCTCGTAATACAAAATTAGACCAAATTAGCAACATAATACCGAAAACCGCATGTCGATGCCTTTTTTCTATCTCGATATATCTTAAGAAATGTGTAAATTTTAAACCTAACTTAACTGTTACTGTCACAGGTAAACGAGGTTAAGGAAAAGTAGTGTGTTATGGAAAAAACAAATAAACAATTTTCAGATGTAAACGTATATAATTAATTAGCACAACAATAAGACAAACAACACTATAAAATATAACAAAGAAATAAAAGCAACTACTTACGTAGTCTTAGTGACTGCCAAAATGTTCAAATTGTTGCCCATCATTTTCGATGCAAGCATTTACTCTTTCAGGAGTAGATTGAATAGCAACAGATTTAACTGTTTTAGACATTTTATTTATGGGGACGGATTAAAGACCTTGTTTTTGCCGCTAGGCCCACTACTCGAGAAAACATTATCTAGAATCTAGAGAATACGAAACGCCATTCAAAGCATTGCGAAAGCAGAAATTGAGACTGTAAGAGTAAATGCTTGCATCGAAAATGATGGGTAACAATTTGAACATTTAGGCAGTCACTAAGACTAAGTAAGTAGTTGCTTTTATTTCTTTGTTATATTTTATAGTGTTGTTTGTCTTATTGTTGTTCTAATTAATTATATACGTTTATATCTGGAAAATGTTTATTTGTTTTTTCCATAGCACTCTACTTTTTCTTAACCTCGTTTACCTGTGACAGTAACAGTTATGTTTAAAATTTACACATTTCTTAAGATATCTTGAGATAAAAAAAAAGGTATCAACATGCGGTTTTCGGTATTATGTTGCTAATTTGGTCTGATTTTGTAATACGAGATTAAAAATGCATACTTGTATTTAATATTTTCCAAAGAAAACTAGATTTCTGAAAATAATTAAATAACGCCTCCTTGCTGGCATAATACTTATTAGGCTATTTCGAAAATAAGACGCTTACATTGACGAAAAAGAGCTGTTTTCAACAAGACCAAGTATGCAAAATTCGATTTAGCAGAACCGGACTTACAGCCATTTTTTCATAAGAAGTTTCCCACTCACCCCCACCTCTTATTTGCAAACGTAGACTTAAACTTGCGAAATCAAATATGCGCAGAATTTTATGAAAAATACGATGATTTGATTTCCAGTGCCCTTTCATTAGGTAAATTTTGTAAAATTTTGATTTTTGATATTCAATTATGCCCTCTAGCGGTGGACCTACAAATATGAAAATCATTTCCAGGCTGTTCCCGAGGCAACTTTTGTTATAAATATTTTTTTCTCAAAGCTGTACTATAAACGGTTCCTGAGATATGGCCGAGAGCTATTCTTATTGGGACACCCGGTACAATTAGTCCAGGAACCAAAGCTTTTCACCTCGCAATTTTTACAGAATGGATCAATTTGCTTGAAAATTTAAGAATAAGTAGTGGATAGTCTATGGATCAAAATCTATATGATGCCGACAGGCGCTTTTACCGTGAAAGTGGAAATTTTTTATTATAGTTTGACCGCAAAAGTTAATAAATACATTCATTCTAAGCAAAAAATGTTCTATACATTTTATTGATAAAATTAATAGTTTTTGATTTATTTGCTATCGAAAGTGTTAATTTTATATCTAAAAATCAATGTTTTTCGATAGTATACTCATTTACGATTCATTCAATTTTTGCAGTAGAACAAATTTTATCAAACCAAGTTCTTGGGAATTAAATTACCTACGATTTCATATTTAAACATTTTTTCGTATCTCTGATGTTAATCTTTCTATTCTGAAGAAAATGACATTTTTTACCAAATTGCAAACATTCGTTATTCGCTTTAAACTTCTGTTTTTTAAAAATTAATCATTCTAAGCCAGTCAAACTTCTAAAATCTATCAATAATACATAAATAAAGAAGAATTTGGATTTCTCCTTTTTTTTCAAAAAGATATACAGTAGAACCCCGATTATCCGGGTGCGGATTATCCGTGCTGCGGATTATCCGTGCTATGATTTTCTATTATTCAAGTTGCGTTTTTGAGGTTTTATCAAAATAGCTTCATCGTAAATCACTTGACGGAAACTCTATATGACGAAAGAGAGACTCATAATGAAAGATTTATTTTTTTCTGTTATTTTTTATGGTAGGTACATATGTATGTGTATAGGTACATATATATTATACATAAGAAATACATGTTCGGATTATCCGTGCTTTTCAATTATCCGTGCCACCTTTCGGTCCCGAGGAGGACGGATAATCGGGGTTCTACTGTATTGATTTTTTAACCGTAACTTTTTTATTTTTTATATTAGAAAGTTCGTTAAAAAAGAATTTTGTAGGTTTTTACAAGATCTATAAGGCTATTAATATTAAATCCTTTTAAAATTCTCAGTCACAAAAAGAGGTGGCATTGAAAGGGTTGGTAAAGGTGGTTTTTGCATGATATTACAAGTTTTAATTGTCAATATCTCACTCAATTTTTGCCGTAAAAAATTTTTGCAAACCAAGTTCTTGGGAATTAAATAAACTACAATTTCATATTAAAATATTTTTTCGTATATCTGATGCTAATCTTTCTATTCTGAAGAAAAGGGCATTTTTTACCAAACTACAAAAATTCGTTATTCGCTTTTAACTCCATTTTTTTTTAAAAACTAATCATTCTAAGCCGATCAAACTTCTAGAACCTACTAACAATACACAAATCAAGAAAACCAAATCAGGTCAATGACAAATTTTAATTAGGGTGGTGATTAGGGGGTTGTTTACGATCAATTTTTTGCTGAAAAAATAGGGACTGACATTTTTTTCATTATGTCACTTAATTTTTTTAGCTAGAGATTTTTTTTATTTCTGGAAATACATATTTTTAAATACTTTAAATTAGTTTCAACAAGTTATCCCCGAAAAATGCATAGTTTTAACGTCCTTTGACTTTGAAACTACAATATTTACCATTTGACGAAGAAGAGCCAACATATAATAAAGTATAGCTCGATTATTATTGGTCTTAAAGAAAATTAAAAAAAACTGTTTTGTTTGTTTTTTCAAAACGTTTTGTTTCATTTTTGTTGAGCAAAGTTGTTTTGATAAAACGAAAACTTTTTGAGTTATTAGCAGAAAATTTATTAACAACATTGATTTTTTCGATATAAAACTAACACTTTCGATAGTGAATAAATTGAAAACTATCAATTTTATCAAAAAAATGTATAGAACGTTTTTTTGCTTATAATGAACGTTTTTACCAACTTTTGCGATTAAAATATAATAAAAAATTTCCACCCCCAAGATGGGGTGGCAACCACCCCCATGGTAAAAGCGCCTTTCGGCATCATATAGATTTTGATCCTTGGACTATGTACTACTTATTCTTAAATTTTCAAGCAAATCGATCCATTCTGTAAAAATTGCGAGGTTTTGTCCTATTTTAAGCTTCATTACTTGGACTAAATGTATTAGAATTCAATATATATGTGATTTGTGAGTAACTAAAAATGTATTAAAAAAATTATAAGCAAATTATATATAAACTGAAAAACACTAGCCAGTAGGTTCGTAATTCAGTTTCTTAAATGCCTATTTTATCTCACTAAATGGTGGAAAAATAAACAACCTACGTTTTGAGCCCTTCTTGCAAATAGCGAAGAAGTTAAATGTTCTCATTCTTCTGGTTGAAAACGAAAGTCAATTTATTGCTCTGCAGTTAAACGTATCAAAGACAAAAATCATGATAGTTAGGCCTGGATCCCGCGTACGCGTACCAATAAAAAGTTTATTCATAGTAAGCTGAAAATTTGTTATTAGCTTAAGGGTGTCTAGTCGGACAAACATTGATGTATGAGAACACTGGAACAGGGGAAGTTTTAATTGTGGAACGTAATTTTAATTGTGGAACGTGTCATTCTGACAAGTTTATGATTGTGAAAACTAGCAGGTTGTTTTTAAGTTTATCCAATAGCAAACTTTATATAATATATGAAAAAATGTTTATTCGACAAATATGTTGAGCATTTTATTAAGTCCGACACGTAGAACATGTCAAATGACAGGAATTATGTTGGTGGTAAATAATAGTCTGATTTTTGCATGAGAGTTTAATGAAAGGGTGACAAATCAGTTGGAAGTTCTGTCCGACAAATACATGGGCACGTTTTCGTAGCCTGACGTTCGAAACCTGTAACCGGTTCCACAATTAAAACTTCCACTGTTCCAGTGTTCCCGTATATCAAACTTTGTCTTACTAGACACCGTTAAGCTATTAACAAATTTTCAGCTTGCTATTAATAAACTTTTTTTGGTACGCGGGATCCAGGCCTAAGTGGATAGACTCAGTGGTGTCATGGCAAAATTAGCAGTGCCGGAACGCACTGTTAATTTTTGTTTACAAAACCTAAATTCTCTATTTATTTTTTTTTCTTTTCTTAACCAGTGCCAGAACGGCGTTCCCGCACCATTACACCACTGGATAGACTACGGGCCGGTTGTTCGAACGCTAATTAACAATGATCATTATTAAATATTTAATTACTGTCACCAAAACTGTCAATGTCAACTTTGTTTGGGTTGCTGAAAACATAATTAATTACAATTATGAGATTTATTATTAATTATGTTAATAATTATTGTTATATTAATTGATTATAGTCTCAGAATTGTAATTAATTATGTTTTGACAACCCAAACAAAGTTGACATTGACAGTAATTAATTATCTGATAATGATCATTGTTGATTAGCGTTCGAAAAACCGGCCCTACGACTACAAAAATCATCCACACATAGCCACGACTGACCGGTTTGAGGTTGTGAGCTCATATGTACTTATATCTGGGATCATAGATCAGAAACACAGGGTCATTACAGGAAGAAATAAAACGTAAATGTGATCTAGCAAAAGTAGCCGTAGGAAAGCTGGCCAAAATATGGAAGAACTCTCAAACCTCACGAACTCTAAAAATGAGTTTGATTAACTGCTTAATATTCCCAATATCGACAAACGAATCTTGGACCCTAAGGTTAGAAGAAAGAAGAGGCCACTGAAATGTTGTGTTGGAGAAGCCATGTTACAAATTCCGTGAACTGATTTAAATGAGCTAAAGGTCAGAAAACGCCTCTCCAGCCAACTCCATCTCCGCAATTAAAATACTTTGGACGTGTTATGAGAGCAGACACAGACAACAATGCCATATTTATTATCCAAGGAAACATGGTAGTCCTCCTCTACGGAGTTGAAAGCTGGAGTATGACAGAAGATGCCATAAAACGATTAGAGGCGTTTGAAATGTGGTGCTACCGACGTATGTTGAGGGTCTCATATATATATATATATATATATATATATATATATATATATATATATATATATATATATATATATATATATATACATCACACAACTAACATATAACTATTCTCCAGAGGCTAAAGCGCGTGATACACACGCAAACTTTAAGTACGCGGGTTTAAAGATCGCGGACTTACTCGGCTCGCCGTCGGTGATACACGGCAGACTTAAAATACGCGATTTTAAAGATCGTGGTCGCCGTCGGTGGTTTGTGCTATTTAGGAATTTTATCGTATTATACTCTTCGTATCGTATCCTATCGTCTTATATATTTTCAATACTAATAAAAAAAGACGAAATCGAAAAGTGTGGGTAACAAACAAAATATCATAGATAAGAGGGTAATATTTTCATCAGGAGGTTAAAATAGCCCATAAATAATTGGGTTTACCCAAAAACAAATAATAAAAAATAATTTAGTATAGCTTAAAATAGTGTTTTCCGGTTTTCTCAAACCGTATAAAATGTAACTTGTCTTCTTTCCACAATAAACGATTGAATTATTTCTAGGCAATTTGCTTAATTAGTGAAAATATAAGTGTAACTTTAAACGCAATAACATGATGGCTCGAGGTTCGCGGCTCGTGGCAGTGATACACGTACGGGTTACGAGTAAGATTTCAAACTTGTTGGATCGACGGCGTACTTAAGCCGATGCCGCACTGCAGGATGCTAGATGGTGGCTTGGAGGGTGGATTTTAAAGGTGGATGGTGGAGGGTCGCTGCATCCTGGACGCAGTGAAAGAGTGAAATGAAGTCAGAAGTCAGTATCCAACTGACTGCTGAGGAATCGTTTGTTTCATTTGTTACGTTACATTTGGTTTGTTTTGTAGCATATCGTCATATTAGAGGTAAATCTCACTCACTAAACTTTTCAGAAAGTGGAGAAAAATCGACATAAAGGCAAAAATTGTTTTTTAAATTCACCTGACTTGAATATTAGATTTTTGAAGTTATACTTCTTTACGCGCGATATGAGGGTGAATTTTTATATGTTAAAACCTACGATCCCGGCGCATGCGCATTATAACTTTGTTCTGATTGGATGTTTAAATGACATGTCAAAAATTATTCAATATGTCGGCTGTGGTAAAGCTGTGGTTTGATTATTTATGGTTGTTGCGTTTTGAAATTTGTGTGAAAAGAAACAACAAACAAAAGTTAGTTAATAGTTATACTGCCTTTTTAAATAGTTTTCATATATATTTTTGGACTTTTGGACTATTTTGGACAAGGACTCATTCTAATTTGGTAAGTAGTTTTTATTATAATCATATTGTAATTATACATTTGGATTAGGTTGGAATAAATTTATTTTCTCAAGAATGGGGATTTTAGAGAGAAATCCGAAATTAGGTCCGATTTTTATTTTTAAATTATGATTTTTTGGCGTAGATTTATTTATCTAGTAGGTATGTAATGCTTTGATTTACATGCTTAATTTGATTACCAACAAAAGTTCTACCAATCTTCATCTAATATATTGTTTTCTTATTGTTTTGTTATATTTTAATATTTTCTTCCACAAAAATCAAACTACATAATTTGATTTAAATTCATAATAACTGTCGAAACAGTAAAACGTTCAGTTGACCTATTTTTCCACATGACAAATAATGAGTAATTGGATGAGTGAGTCTAGGCTTCGATTACGAATCAAAGCGTCCCGAAATTCGCGGGTTCGAATCCCGATGCAAGTTTTTATTTTTTTATGCATTTTATGATTGTAAGTATATTTGTTATATAATTTTTTTTTTCAGAAAATGCGTATTTAAAATTTTTGCCAACAATTATTATCGTTCAGAAATCATTTTTTCTTTGTGGCATTTTTCAATGTGTTTGTGTGCGTTTTATTCTTTTATTTTTTTAAATTTTTGGTAGTGTCTTAATAAACATTTTTGGAAAGTAGTAAGTATTAAAATTAGTTTAATATTTAAATAAAATATAAATAAACTGTTTAAAGTACATTATATCAATTTCGTTAAAATCACATAATATGTAATAGAAGTATAACTTCTTACGTGCGTACAAAGTACACACACATTCTTTTTTTTTTATACAACTGAAAAGAATAAATAAAACAGATATTTTAAGCCATGTTTCGTCAGATGGGTCTGCTGGGTCCCAAATTGCCCTTCTTTTATACACAGCACTTATTACGCTTTCCTCCATAGCGAGGCTACCCGGATGGATTATCAAACACGAACACGACTGATTTGAGAGACGCCTGGCGGACCACCGGATGGTTAGATGGTAGTGGGAGGTGGGAGGTAGAGATACGAAACAATCGATAGTAGACACCATCGATAATTATCGATGTTTTGTCTTCGACCATCGATAACTATCGATTGTTTTCGATAGTGGTTTCGTATTCACACACAGATGTCACCATTGATATAAAAACACCCGATGTCACCGATGAGTGATGACAGATGATTTATTTTGACAAATGACATTAAATTTTTTTGTAAATATAAAATCAACCTATAAAATTGTATGTGTTGTCTTTGCTGGTACTAATTAATATTATAAATTATATTAAGATCATTGAAAAGAGTAAAACGTTGAATTGAATTATGTTTTCATTTAAAGAACAACATAACCCATAATATAATATTCATCGTACATTATGGAAGTGCAATTAGAAATCCTATTTTATAAGTTGTTTTTGTTTGCATTTTGTTTGAATATAAAATTGCTTTATACAAATCAGCAATCTAAAATAACAAAATGGGACACACACAGAACTCTAGAACACACTATCTAAATTTCAATAAGCGATCAGCTGAGGACAGGACATTAAATTGTAATTTGTAAAATCAGTTAACAAACAGCTAGCCATAACCAAACTGTAAAACTGTTAGTAAACAAAACAAAACAACTGGGGTGCGGCTTGGCTGGGCGCTGGGCTCAAGATGAGCGAATGAGCGTGAGCGGAGACGGAAGTTCACTATCGAAAACTATCGATAGTTTGACAGAACTATCGATAGTTTTCGATTATTCGAACTATCGATAACAATCGATAGTCCCATCGATTATTTCGTATCTCTAGTGGGAGGCCACTGCCACTGCGGCTACCGTCGTTGTATTATTCGTGGTATAAACTATAAGTACCTGGATGGTCGCCAGGCAGGTATCTACCATCCACCATCCTACCAAACTTCCTGCAGTGCGGCATCGGCCTTAAAGTACGCGTACTTGCTGTGATACACGCGCGAAAAAGGTCGTCGAGCCATAAGTTCGCGTACTTACTCGCGTGTGTATCACGCCTTTAAGAAAAGATAAAGAAATAATTAACACCGTAAAGAACAGAAAATTGGCTTACTTCGGCCACATTATGCGTAATGATAAATACCGACTACTATATATAACTAAATTTTAGTTTTTTCTGTTCCAAATACCTTACCCATTTTACTGTTTCCGTCGAGTAAAAAATAACCGAGATAGAAACGTTTAAAATTTCAATTTTGCTGCGAGAACCATGTAACCGGGGCCATTTAACCTTTTATTTTTAAAAAAGTAAGAGGTTTAAAAGACTAATTTTCACGATTTTTAATAGCTTTTGGAATCAACTTTTAATTAGTTTTTAGGTGAACCTGATATCTTAAAAATTAACGGAGTTATTTACAAAAAAACAATAACATTTTTTGGAAAAATTTTTTAAAAGATACATTTTGAAACATTTTAGTCCAGAGAAATAAGATTTTTCTCGTGACACATCCCCCTCAAGGCCGAAACCAAATTTTTTGAGTAGTATGGATATCTATATTATTAACCTATATGTTTCCTGTAGCCGATTTTGATGATATACATAGTTATAAACAAATGAAGATCAAAAAACGCTAAATTTTCGCTTTTTTCGTCTATTACCAAAAAGTTAAGCACTTTAAACAAATTTGAGTGTAAGAAACTCATAAATCGTATAAAAAACTTCAATATGGCGTTCGCTGAATATGTCCATCCTTATTGGTTGCTTAGAAAATTGCAAAATAAATAATAAATTTTGAGTTTTTAAAAATATTCATAACTTATGTAAAAATTAACTTAGAACCTTCTTAGTACACGGAATGCTGATATTTCTTGTACTTAAATTATATTTTAAATTTCAAAGCAATTGGTCAAATAGTTTAAAAGTTATTTAATTTGTTTATCCCAAATTCATTTTTTTTGCAACACTACAAGTCAGAAAATTATGAGGCTACAATCATACTTCGTACAGTTTATGAAAGAAGCACATTTATACTATTACCATTATTAAAAACAAATGACAAAAAATAATTTTAAACAGTGTAAAATTATTTTGAGAAAACATGTCGATTTTTTGCTTACTTATAAACAATTAGAATAACTTTTTAACCGTTACCTGTAGAAAAATTATTTTTTCATATTTAGAAAAACTGAATTTTTATACACATTTAGAAAGAAAAACAACTGTCCTAGGACAGTTAGGGACAAAGTTAGCCCCCCCCCCATTTATTTAATTCACATGTTTTTGCAAAATAATTTTGAAATATTTATAATTAATTTTTGTCATTTTTGTAATTTTTTTTTAATTAAATTAATACTGTAAATTTACTTCTTCCATAAACTATCCAAAGTATTACTGTAGCTTCATCATTTTCTGACTTACAGTGTTGCAAAAAAAATAAATTTGGGATAAACAAATTAAATATCTTTTAAACTATTCCACCAATTTCTTCGAAATTTAGGGTATGAATTAAGCACCATAAGTCTCAGCATTCCGTGTAATAAGAAGGTTCTAAGTTAATTTTTACATAAGTTATAAATATTTATAAAAACTCAAAATTTATGATTTATTTTGCAATTTTCTAAGCAACCAATAAGGATAGACATATTAAGCAAACGCCATATTGAAGTTTTTTATACCGTTTATGAGTTTCTTACTCTCAAATTTGTTTAAAATGCCTATTTTCTTAGTAATAGACGAAAAAAGCGAAAATTTACCGTTTTTTGATCTTCATTTGTTTATAACTATGTATATCATCAAAATCGGGTGCAGGAAATATATAGGTTATTATTATAGATGTCCATATTACTCAAAAAATTTGGTTTCGGCCTGGAGGGGGTTGTGTCACCAACAGGCTATTTTTTTTCCTTATTTCTCTGAACTATTTTTGGTGCATAAATTTTAATGCTATCAATTTGTTCGAGGGCTTATTTGATAGATATTTCTATGAACTTTGACAAATGTTTAATTAAGATTATGTTATAAATGCATCATTTTCCCGGTATTTAAGCTTGAATACTTAGATTTGGGTACTCGACGAAAGAAATATACATTCAATTACCTATAACTCACTTTTAGTTAACATTAAAAGGTTTTTCTAGTAAGGAGTTTATTTGATTTTTTGTTAGCCTTAATTTTGATAATAACAACTTGTTTTGAGTTATTTATGAAAAATCGGTTAAAAACATGCATTTTTCTCACGAAATATTAAAATCTTTGATCTTTAATAATTCAAAAAGTTTTGATTTATTTAATAACTTTATATAACAAATTTTGCTTGAAATTTGTCCCTCTATCGAATTATGGGGTTATTTTTAATAAAATAATTTTCACCCCCGAGAAGGGGTGGCATCCACCCCCAGGGTAAAAGCGCAAGTTGGCACCATGTCACCTTTGTTCCTTGAGATATTCTCTAACCACTCACCAATTTTCATGCAAATCGATGGAGGTTCAACGAAATCGGAGGTAATAGCTCATATCCACCTTCAGTGACTGCACTATAAGTTAGGTTCAATTGAATTATATTTGGTCCCAGAATATGTGATTTAATTTATGACCTGCCTTTTTCTTATTTGTATATTTCTTCATTAGTGGAACATTCATTTTTATTGACGCCTTTATAAACAAAACTGACGGTAAAATTATGTAACTACATACTAGGCTAGAATGGCGGGCAAAAAAT
Organism: Diabrotica virgifera virgifera; assembly: GCF_917563875.1. Classification (NCBI taxonomy): domain Eukaryota; kingdom Metazoa; phylum Arthropoda; class Insecta; order Coleoptera; family Chrysomelidae; genus Diabrotica; species Diabrotica virgifera. The sequence continues at coordinate 219,204,029 of NC_065445.1, forward strand.
TTAGGTTACATTTAAATTTTGTGTTTTGAGGTACATATTAATTTGTTTATGGTTGTATCGGTTTCTTAGTAGGCGCTGATATATTCCTTTCAGAGAAATGTAAAAGTTCAAATTATATCATTTTGTTGTTGTTTACCTGTCAGTTCAGTCATGTACTGTCGTCGTATTTACGACGTTTACTTTTACGATTTGTTTATAGTTTATGAAATATCTGCATTCACTCTAGTGGAACAAATACATTAATTGCCAATTTTTCAATTAAATCTTATTTTTTGTGTAAAACCTATCGGTGGTACAGTGTATTGTTGATGGTCTATATCTATATATAGTGACTGTACACCCCGATATGGGGCTAAGTCGCGAAAACTTTCTAGATCCTATTTCTTAGAAGGATCAGTCCCTTTTGCTTATGTTATCTTCTTAACGATTTCTCTCCATTTTTTCCTATCTCTAGTTTTTCCCCGCCATTCTCTGACTCCTGCGTTTTTTAAGTCTTCTTCAACTTCTTGCAACCACTTTGATCTTGGTCTTCCTCTTTTCTTTCTTCCTCCTGGATTCCATTCTATCATAGCATATGCCACTGCTTCATCTCCTGCCCGCCAGATGTGACCTAACCATCTAACTCTGCATTGCTTTATTTTGGTCACGATATCTTCTTTTAGTACTTTCTTAATCTCTGCATTTGTTCGGCTTCGATATTCATTTTGCTCTGTTCTGATTGGTCCCAGTATGGTTCTCATGATCTTTCTCTCCACTATTCTTAAGTTTTCTTCATCTTTTTTAGTCATCGTCATTGTTTCTGCTGCGTATAATAATATTGGTCTAATTATGGTGTTATACATTCTCATCTTGGTTTTAATAGATAGTATTTTGCTTTTAAGTAGTGTTTTATTTGCAAAATAAGCTTTATTCGCTGCCAATATTTTTTCTTTTATTTCTGGTATTCTTTCACCCGTTTTGCTTATTGTCACTCCTAGGTATTTGAAATGTTCTACATCTTCAAACTCTGAATTTCCTATTTTGGTTTTTCCTTTTATTACTGGTTTCCCGAGTCTTAATATTTTCGTCTTTTCTTCATTCAATCTGAGTCCCATTGTCTCCCCTTTCTCTTTTATTTCTTCTAGCATTTCTTTCATTATGTTTCTATTTTTTGCAATAATAACAATGTCGTCTGCATATGCGATTATTTGTCCACCTCTTGTTCTTAGGTTTCCTTTGTTTATATTTCGTAGTACATATTCTAAAGCTAGATTAAACAGTGTCGTGGATAAGGCATCCCCTTGTTTCACTCCTTTTTTTATAATGAATTCATCTGTTTCGCCTCTTTGCGTCTTTATGCTAATTTTGGTAGTTCTCATTGTCATATTTATTAATTTTCTGAGTTTATGTGGGATTTTTAATTTTTCCAGGGCAATCATTAGTTGTTTTCTCTTAATCGAATCAAATGCCTGTTTGAAATCGATGAATAGCATTTCTAATTGCAGTTTGTATTCATTTGCTTTTTCCATTATTTGTTTTATTGTGTGTATAGCATCTATTGTTGATCTTCCTTCTGTGAATCCACATTGGTACTGTCCCACTCTCTTCTTCGTGATCTTTGACAATATTTTTCTTATTATTGAAGTCAGTATTTTATATGTTGTGCTTAGTAGTGTTATTCCTCTATAATTTTCACAAATTTGTTGGTCTCCCTTTTTATGTATTGTTATTACCTGCCCTATCTCTAAGTCCTCTGGCATCTTCTCTTCCTTCCATAAATTTTTCAATAGTGATAGTATTTTTTCCTTCAGTTCCTTTCCTCCATATTTTATAAGTTCCATGTTAATTTCGTCTTTTCCTGGAGCTTTTCCATTTTTGCTCTTCTGTATTACTTCCTCGAGTTCATCTATTGTTGGCTCTTTTGAGACTTCAATGTGTATTTCGTCTGTTTGTTCGTCCACCGTTTCCTCTTCTTCGTGCATTTCTTCTCTAGTGTATTCCTCCGTCAAGAGTTCTCTGTAGTGATCTGCCCATACCTGCCTATATTCATTGTCTTCTACAATGACTATTCCCTCTTTATTTTTTATTCCGTTTGTTTTACCTTTGTATTTTTTGGTTTGATCTTTAATATTTTTATAGAAATGTTTCGTGTTTCTATTTGTTCTTTCCTGTTCTATTTCTTGCATCTTTTCATCTGCCCATCTTCTTTTATTTTGTCTTATAATTTTCTTAGCGTCCTTTCTTAATTTTTCATAACTTTCTCTGTCTTCCTCTTTATCCGTTCTCAGCCATTTAATTCTTGCTTGCACCATTTGTGCTGTTAGTTCTTTACATTCGTTGTTATACCATTCGTTTTTTGTTTTCTTCTGGTGTTTGCCTACCTGCTTTTTTGCAGCTTCTTTTATTGACTTTTTGATCATGTCCCATTCTGATTTGATGTCCTCTGCTTTATATTTCTCTCTTATTTGCACTGTTACTTCTTCATATTTTTTTCTAATATCTGCATTCTGCAATTTATTGACATTCCATTTTTTCTGTTGATTTTTCTGTTTAGTTTGGATTTTAACTTTTTGTCTTATGGTGGCTGCGACCATATAGTGGTCTGAATCCGCACACGCACCTCTGAATGTTCTCACGTCCTTCATTGAAGATTGTTTTCTTTTGTTTATTAGTATGTGATCAATTTGGTTATACGTTTTCTGATCAGGTGACCTCCATGTTACTTTATGCATTTTAGGGTGTTCAAATTTTGTTGAGCTTATTATCAAGTTTGTTCTTGTTGCTAGGTTACATAGTCTTAGACCATTATCATTAGTGTTTTTGTGTACGGTGTGTTTTCCTGCAATTTGCTGTAAAAAATCTTCTTTTCCAATCTGGGCATTGAGGTCTCCTAGTATAATTATAACATCTTCTTTGGGTATTTTTTCCATCTCTTCTTCTATCTTATCATAAAAATTGTCTTTATCGTCTGTATTGCTTGTTTCTGTAGGTGCGTATAGGTTTAATAGTGATATATTGAATGGTTTATTATTTATTCTTACATACGCAATTCTTTCACATATCGGTTTAAAATTTATGACTTTTTCTCTTAGCTGTCCTAGAATCATGAATCCCACTCCTTTTTGTCCTTGCTTCTTTCCTCCTGAGTATAATAGTGTAAAGTCTTGTTTATCAATCTGTCCTTGTCCTTCCCACCGTATCTCTTGCAGTGCTGCAATATCTATTTTATACTTTGCTAGTTCTTTGCTTATTTCTAGCATTTTTCCTGGTGCCAACATCGTTCTTATATTCCATGTGCTTATTTTCAGTTCTTTATGTTTTTTATTTTTTTGTTTTCGTCTTGTATTTTTGTTTCCTTGTCTGCTCTTATTTATTTCTTTTTTGAATATCTGCATTCACTCTAGTGGAACAAATACATTATGGGCCATTCCACGAACATACGCCTGTTTTGGATTACTTCGACAACAAATATTTTACTGTGAAATATAAGAAGTACGAAAGTAAATGGCGCTAATAATTATTCCAATAAACAACAATGTAATTTGCAATTTACTTTCGTTCTTCTTATTTTGCACAATCAAATATTCGTTGTCGAAGTAATCCAAAACAGGCGTATGTTCGTGGAATAGGGTATAATTGACAATTTTTCAATTAAATCTTATTTTTTGTGTAAAACCTATCGGTGGTACAGTGTATTGTTGATGGTCTATATCTAAAGAATCATAATGCCTTTAGAGCCTGTTACTGTGGCAAGAATTGTAGCCTTGATACAGAATGGCTAGAGACAACGTGAAACTGCAAGAATTGTTGGAAGGAGTCTATGTGTCTATGTATGTGCAGTTCAAAATAATATGCAGTTATTTCCGAACCATCAGCTTAATGAGCCATGTTTTAAAATTATTTCTAAAAATTATAAAATTATACATCAAAGGATAAGTATATAATATAGACTGTGCGAAGAAAAAATCAGCCGAACACAGTTTGGTTTTCGAAATGCAGTGGGTACAAGAGATGCTCTATTTAGTATACCTACAAGTGCTATTTCAACGATGTAGAGACGTAAATTGCGATATTTATGCATGTTTCATTGATTACCATAAAGCGTTCGATACAGTAAAGCACGACAAGCTGATGAAGACATTAACCAATATTGGAATAAACACTTGTGATTGAAGGATTATCAGCAATCTGCACTGGGGTCAAACATCGTCTATTCGGACAGAGGCAGGAGAATCCGACGATATTTAAATCAAACGTGGGGTCCGTCAGGGATGTATACTATCACCAGTTCTGTTTAACATCTACTCTGAGGAAATCTTTCAGGAAGCAGTGGGTGATGTTGAAGACAGAATTCGAATTAACGGAGAATGTATCAATAACATAAGATACGCAGACGACACGGTGGTATTCGCTGACAGTTCTGAAGCCCTCCAGGAGTTAATGAACAGAATCGCCAGTGGCGACGCGTGACTTTTTCTAAAGTGTTACCAAAACTAGATGTAAAAAAATCTTAGTTAAAAAAAATTATTTTGAACCTCCCAAATATAAGTTTTTGTATTCAATCCTGTGGAATAAAATTAAACAAATCACTATTCCCAAAATGTAATAGGTATAACAATAAATAATAAACAAACTGAAGATATTATTCTACCATTACCATAAAATTAACATAAAAAAGTACAGTGACGAATACGAGTGACTGCCGGAATAAGCAGTGCCCACTTGTTGACCAACTTCGGTTGGTATGCAAGTGAAAGGGCACTCTTTTGTCCTGGGGTCAAGAAATTGGCACTAAAGGCGGAAGAACTATTTACTAGTCAACGGCATAAGGATGTAGAAGGCAAGGAGAAACCACTACATTAAAGATCCATCATGGATATCTCTAGTACGATCATCATGACTGTACAACAAAAAGCTAACTCAACCACTGATCATGGGAATCGGAGAGCAGGATCCGGCATGGAAGGTATATCACAAGAAGACCACAGGGCCTCCCGAGTCGTCAACCAGCAAAATCCCTGTGAAGTAATAAATACCACTCTTAAAGAAAATAGAAAAACACCCAAGAGAGTATTAAAAATTGGTACATGGAATGTTAGGAGTATGTATGATCCAGGCAAAATGCATAATATAATACAAGAAATGCAAAGATTAAATGTCGACATTCTAGGCATTAGTGAGGCAAGGTGGCCAAATTCTGGCAGTTTTTCGACAACAAATAGCATAGCATATTACTCCGGAAACAGTAGTACTCAACACAGACACGGCGTAGCAGTTTTCGTATCTTAAGTCTATGATGTAGTCGGTCATTAATTTTACTCCAGTATCAGATCGGCTCTTATTTCTCCAACTACAAACAAATACAAGTAAACTAAATATCATACAGATCTATGCACCTACTGCAGATAAATCCGAGGACGAAATTGAACAATTCTACGAAGAAATCAATCAAGTATTAAAATCGACGAAACCACGAGACACCACCGTAATTCTAGGTGATTTTAACTCAAAAATTGGTAAAGGAAAAAGTGGCAAACATGTAGGAGAATACGGACTCGGTAAAAGAAATGAACGAGGTGACAGACTGCTTTAATTCTATCAGGAGAATAACATGATTGTATCTAATACATTCTTCAACTTACCAAAGAGAAGACTTTATACGTGGAAATCACCCCAGGACAATGGCCAAAGAATAATTCTAAACCAGATTGATTTTTTACTGATAAACGAACGATACAGAAACTCCTTAAAATCCGTTAAGGCTTACCCAGGCGCAGATGTCTATTCAGACCATAACCCTCTAATAGCGCAAATGAGTATTAAACTAAAAAGATTGGAGCAGAAAAGAAGAGCAAACCAGATAGACGTCAGTCATTTATGTAACCTGGAGGTAAAGGAGGAACTGCAAAGATGTATTAATAATAATTTGAAAATACTTCATGAAAAAGAAACATCTCAGCCAACGAACAACATAGATAAAAAATGGCAAAACGTAAAATTGGCGATAACAAGTCCTGCGAAGAAAATTCTGACTAAAGAAAAACCAAAAATAAAGCAAAGATGGATGACTGATAAAATCCTTCTTCTCATGGACAATCGGAGAATAATGAAAGGAAAAAACGAACAAAGGTATAAACAAATACAGAAAGAAATCAAAAAAGAAATCAGAATAGCAAAGGAAGATTTTTATAAAAGAAAATGTGAAGAAATAGAGCAATTGCTGATATTTTTAATGTAAATACATAAAAAAGTGAAAGAACTTGCAGCTACACAAAAACGTAAGCAGCCAAATACCCTGTATAATGTCAACGGAAACATAATAACAGAACTAGAAGAACAGTTGAAGACATGGAAAAACTATGTTGAAGAACTCTTTGCAGATGATAGACAACAATCTGAACTAAGTAACATACAAGGAGACGAAGGTCCAGAAATAACGGAAGAGGAAGTAATGTACGCACTAAAAAGAATGAAAAACGGTAAAGCTCCAGGTCCAGATGAAATATCCAGGTGAAATCCTTAAACTGATAGAAAAAGACTCGATCCACATTTTAGTTGAACTTTTCAATAGCATTTATACATCAGGAAAAATACCACAAGAATGGCTTTTATCCACCTTTGTTATTATACCAAAAAAGATGAATGCCAAACAATGTAGTGATTACCGTACAATCAGTTTGATGAGCCATGTACTGAAAATATTCCTGAAAATTATACACACTAGAATACACAGACAACTGGAAATGGACATCAATGATACCCAGTTTGGATTCCGAACAAGAGAGGCGTTGTTTGCACTGAACGTTATGTCTCAAAGATGTCTTGACATAAATCAAGATGTATTCATGTGTTTCATAGATTATAACAAGGCCTTTGATAAAGTGCGGCATGATCATCTAATCAGACTCCTGGCAGAAAAGAATTTAGATAAACGAGACATCCGACTAATAGCAAATATGTACTACAATCAGAAAGCAGTAGTGAGAGTAGAGAATAATACCACTGAAGAAATTGAAATAAAGCGAGGTGCGAGACAAGGGTGTATACTGTCACCAAACCTGTTTAATCTCTATTCCGAAGACGTAATGAATAGAACACTCTCTGAGCAATCCATAGGTATTAAAATAAATGGTGTTAGATTAAACAATCTGAGATTTGCCGACGACACCGTTCTGATCGCAGAAACACTTGAAGAGCTACAGACATTGGTGAATAAGATAGCAGACTGCAGCGAAGAATATGGACTATCTTTGAACATAAAGAAAACTAAAATGGTAATATCGAAATCAACACGAAATGTCCAAAATTTATATTTACACAATGAATTTATCGATCGAGTTAGCAAATACAAATATTTAGGCACTTTTATAAATGAAGGCAACGATAGCCCACCAGAAATCAAAATAAGAATAGAAAAAGCCAGATCCATGTTCACTAAAATGAAGAGAGTGTTCTGTGGAAGAGATTTGACCCTTGAAATGAAACTTCGCCTGATGAGATGTTACCTACTTTCTGTGCTGTTCTACGGAATGGAGTCATGGATGCTGAAAAAGATTGTTACCAAAAAATTGAGAGGCCTTTGAACTGTGGATGTATCGCAGAATCTTGAGAATATCATGGACGGAGAGAGTCACAAACGTCGAGGTCGTGAGAAGAATGAATAAAGAAAAGGAAGTCATATTTACGATCAAAAAACGAAAACTGCAATACTTGGGACACATTACAAGAGGCGAAAGATATGGGCTGCTTCGAATAATTATGCAGGGGAAGATAGCAGGAAAAAGGTCCATAGAAAGAAGACGAAACTCCTGGCTAAAGAATCTACGGAAGTGGTATAGCTGTAGCAACAACGAATTGTTTCGGTCAGCAGTTTCGAAAATACGTATAGCCCTGATTATCGCCAAACTTCGGAACGAAGATGGTACTTGAAGAAGAAAAAATACAGAACCTCCACTATGTGCTTATACGTATTTCGGAATAACCGTTTCCTCATCGGAGCACCTGCGTAGAGGCACTGAACTGAAATCAAATCCTTTCATCCTCTCGGGGTAATTATCAAAATGATTACCAAAGATACTACTTGACTTTCGATTCATAGATGGTGCTAGTAGCATATTTGGTAATTATTTTGATAATCCCGAGAGGATGAAAGGATTTGATTGCAGTTCAGTGCCTCTAACAAGGTGCTCCAATGAGGAAACGGTTATTCCGAAATACGTATACGATATATGGGAACACTGGAACAGGGGAAGTTTTAATTGTGGAACAGGTTAAAAATTTGGAACGGTCAGACCACGAAAACGGCACATGTATTTTGTCCGACAGAACAGACTTAAACTCTCCGAACAGATAGATAGATAGATATGTTTATTGTTTCTAATGAAAAATCATATAACAAGAGGTTGAGTACAAATTATTACACATAAATAGTCGACGCTTAATGGAGATTTAGTTACAATTATTCATTTAATATAAATGAACGCAATCTGAGTGCATTAACAAAAATTCTACACAGTTCCTTAATCTCAGTGGGAGAATGGGTTGTATTTAAAAACAGAAAAAAGCTCTCGGTATTCTCTACAAATGATCGAATAAGGGGTGATCTAAAACACGAGTATAATGGACATTCCAACAAAATGTGGGAAAGAGTCTCTAATTTGTGTAAATTACATATTGAACAATTTTCAGTTTGGTCGATGTGATACGAAATCCCTTTATAATCAAATTTTATGTAAAGTTTAGAGCAAAGTCTGATTTGTGAATAAAGTCTTGTAATATATATGGGATTTTTTATTTGTAAATAGCTTTGCGGTTGCCTATTCTGTGAGAAATGTTTATAGTACAAAGAATAGCGAGAACTTGTTAATGCTGATAAGTCATCTTGGAAGAGTTTTTCTTTCATTTTTAATAACAAACCGTTTCTTTGATGCCTCAGTAACCCCCATGATAAATTTTCCCAAGTTTCTTTTGCATCAATTTCAGAAAAATAATTTTTTAGCTGAACTACCCAGTTATAATTCTCATTATTGTCATTATTGTTACATAGCTGACGAAGACGGTTATAACAAATTCTTGGATACCTAGAGGAGTCCATAAGTAAAATTCTCTCAAGCCAATTAAGTGATATTTTAAAAATTAAGTATTTTAAGTGAACTTGGCCAACTTCTAGCCTAACATAAGTATTGGGGGTATTTTTTGGTAGATGCAGCAGTCTCTTAAAGAAATTAGTTTGAATTTGTTCTAGATTCTAGAGTATTTGAGTAGCGCAGCAGACCCCAGACAGATATACACTGAGAAAGACAGTTTATAATAATGGAATTATATAATGTAATTCTCGTCTCCCATGAATTTACTATTGCATTAGACAAGAGGTTCATTACTGCTCCTATAGACTGCTTGGCTCTAGCAATCGTAGTAACTGCCATCTCTCGAAATAACGAGGAACTACTAAACGTTACACCCAGATAATTAAATTTATTAACGCTTTCAAGTTTTTGACCATTTAGTAGGAATCCTCGCTCTTTGGAGAAATGGCCACCCCTCGAGAATAAGATTTTGCTTTTGGAAGTGTTTATAGTCAGTTTATTCTGTGAGGTGTAGGTCTCCAATATTCGTAATTTGCGGGTCATGTCAACTTCTGATTCTCCTAATATTATCAAATCGTCGGCATAGAGTAATATTAAACTTAAACTCTCCGAACAGAGATTAAACTCTATGCAAAAAATCAGACTGATATTTATCACCAAATGAGCGTTTTAATGAGTGGAACATGTAGAATATGTCAAATGACAGGAATTATGACAGGTGATACATAGCAGTCTGATTTTTGCATGAGAGTTTAATCTCTGTTTGGAGAGTTTAAGTCTATTCTGTCGGACAAAATAAATGTGCCGTTTTCGTGGTCTGACCGTTCCAAATTTTTAACCTGTTCCACAATTAAAACTGCCCCTGTTCCAGTGTTCCCATATATCAAAGTTTATCCAACTAGACACCCTTAAGCTATTAACAAATTTTCAGCTTGCTATTAATCAACTTTTTTTTCATACGCGGGATCCAGACCTATTATTCACTTTTGTGGATATTAAAGGAAATTATTCGCTAAAATTATTATCACGGTGAATGACAGGACGCGAAATGCAATTTTAGATGATTAATTATTTATATGGGCAATAAGCCACAATTAAAATGAAAAAAATAATTTTATTAACGTTTCGACGCCCAAATCGGGTGCCGTTGTCAAAATACAAAATATTACTAAAATAAACTAAAGTGTTGTTGCTAAGCAAAAAAATTCTTCTAATAATTTATTTAATCTCACTCATTTATATTGGCAATTCAGACATATATTATACATTTTAAAGTAGAAGACTTTAAAATGATATTGCCAATATTTATGAGTTGCGTTCCTGGGACGACTTACTGAAAGATAGTTCATTCGATTACATGAAATTAACCCCAACTCAAGAATATCCGTCATAAAAAATTATAGCATGTGATATGTCTTTAAAAAGACAACCAAATGCAACGACAGTAAAATTCTCGCGTTAGAGACTTCATAGTAAATCACAAGGGAAAACCAGGAAAAACCCTGTGATACTATCCCGACATCGTAAGTATTTGGTCTTACATTAATTTACTCTCAAAAAATAATACCAAATTCTGACTTGTAACATGTTTAAATTATAAATAATATTAATAATACTAGATATATAAGTAATACTAAAATATAAAATATGTACTAGCTCGATATTATTGACTTACTAATCTTGGTATTTTCTTTCTATTGACTTCCTCTTTCAGTATGGGTAACCACATCCTACTGCATTCTACCGAGGAATTTGCGACACAATTGGTTTCATTTAGCATAATTAGAGCCGCTTCTTTGATTTTTCTCTTTTTACTATCTGATTCTTTCAGGACTATACTTGAATCTCTCCACTGAACTCTATGTTCATTATCCCATGCGTGTTGACATATTTGAGATCTCTCAAATTCTCTATTTTTAATATAAGATTGATGTTCACTTATTCTAACGTCTAATGGTCTTGATGTCTCACCTAAATAAAATTGTTCGCATTCACAAGGTATTTTATAAATGCAATTCTTTGTTCTTTCTTGATCATTGTTAGGTTTAGTTTTAGATAGAATAGATCTCAATGTGTTTGTTGTTTTGAATGTTGTTGAAATGTTGAATTTATTTCCTATTGTTTTAAGTTTCTCGGATAGTCCTTTTATATATGGTATTGATATTTTCCTCGTATTATTTCTGGTGAATGTTGTAGGATCCCGTTCTAAGTTGTTCTGTTCCATTCGATCCAATCTTGACAATTCCTTATTTATAAACGATAAAGGATAATCATTTTTTAATAAAACATATGTTAACAATTGTTTTTCTGCTAAAAAGGAATTTTCGTTAGAACAAGTAATTTTGGCTCTATCATATAAGGATTTAATGATTCCCTTTTTAACGTTGATGTTGTGATTTGACTTGTAATTGAGATATCTGTTGGTGTGTGTTGGTTTTCTATACACTTGAGTCTCATATCCAATATCCTTCTTTGAGATCAAAACATCGAGGAAAGGTAGGCTGTTATTGTATTCCTTTTCCATTGTAAATTTTATTGTCTCTTCTTGATCGTTTATAATATTCAGGAACGTATCCAACAATTCTGATCTATGAGGCCATATTGAAAACACATCATCTACATATCTCCACCATACTGTGGGTTTTAAATTTTGTTTAGAAATAATATTAGTTTCGAAATCCTCCATAAATATATTAGCCAATAATGGAGATAAAGAAGAGCCCATTGCTAGACCAAAATTTTGTTTATAGAATTCATTGTTTAGTTGAAAATAGGTATTATGGGTACATAATGTCAATAACTCCATTATAGCTGATACATTTAGTCTTGTCCTAGTTGCCAATGTATTATCATTCTCTAATTTCGTTTTGATTATGTTTAAAGTTTTATCTAATGGTACATTTGTAAATAAACTGTTTATGTCAAAACTTACTAAAATATTATTTGGATTAAATTCAATAGTTGACAATTTGTTTAAAAAATGTTTTGTATTTTTTATAAAAGTGTCATCATTATTAGCAAATGGTTTTAGAATGTTTAATAAGAATTTTGATAGTTCACTACAAGGAGAATTGATGGTACTACAAATGGGTCTAAGTGGTATGTTCGCTTTATGAATTTTCGGCACTCCATAAAAATGTGGTGTCTTACTGTAGTGAGGTGTCATTAATTTTCTTTGATAGTATGTTAGATCATTTTTAAATTTGAATAAAGTTCTATATATTTTGTTTTCCAGTGTCTTCGTTGGATCCTTCGTTAATTTGCTATAAGGTCCATTTGTAATTAGATCTGTAATTTTGTCCTCATATTGTATTTTATTCATTATTACAGTTGCATTGCCTTTATCCGCTGGTAGGATTGTTATGGAGTCATCATTTCTTAAAGTTTTTAAAGCTTTCATTTCCTCTTTGCTGATGTTCTGTTCAATTTGATTAGACTTTTCCAATTCAAGTTTACATAGTACCCTATATTGTTCTTTTTCATGAGTTGGTAGACACTGGGATATTTTCTCCACTGAGCTGATTATGTCTAATTTTGGAATAGATGGATGAGTAATAGCATAGTTTAAACCTTTTGATTTAAACAATTTTAGATTTCCCTTGTCGAGTATTTCACCACTCTGTTATGCTTTATTTTTCCTTATCTTAAAAAGCTCAGAGGATAAATAGTTTCGAATTTTATTTCCTGACTTCTTTGACTTTCGATTCATAGATGGTGCTAGTAGCATCTCCGGGTAATAATTATTTTGATAATTACCGCGAGAGGATGAAAGGATTTGATTGCAGTTCAGTGCCTCTACCCAGGTGCTCCGATGAGGAAACGTTTATTCCGAAATACTTATAAGCACATAGTGGAGGTTCTATACTGTAATCAAATCTGAACCATCTTTTCATTTCTTTTAGTTTATACTTTATTCACTTTTGTGGATATTAAAGGAAATAATTCGCTACAATTATTATCACGGTGAATGACAGGACATGAAATGTAATTTTAGTTTTCCCTTGTCTAGTATTTCGGCACTCTGTTATGCTTTATTTTTCCAACTTAAAAAGCTCAGAGGATAAATAATTTCGAATTTTATTTCCTGACTTCTTTGACTTTTAACTACAATATGTTTAATATTAAACAGCAATAAAACATTTGAAAATATTACATATTTATATATTTTTAAATATTTTGTTGAGCTCCTGATCTTAATCGCATAGAAAATGTTTGGGACCTTTAAAACTATAAATTTCCAATAAAAAGGTCACCAACAAAATTGTTTTGATTGAAGAACTAATATGTATATCATTGGAACCACTATGGCAAATTGAAGCAAAGTGAATTGAACTGCATTCATAGTATGCCAAGAAGGGTAAAAGCGGTAATAAAAGTTAAAGGGGGCTGAACAAAATATTAAAAAAAGAATGTGTGTGTACTTTGTACGCACGTAAGAAGTTATACTTCTATTATAATATAATTTCAACGAAATAAATATACCTACTTAACAGTTACAATACAAAAAATTACCAAAAATGAACCAAAACTTAACAATGCCAAATATTAAAAAAAAAAAAGAAAAAAGTATGAATCGTCCAGGATTTGAACCCGCAATCTCGCGATTTTTTGATCTCTGGTCCAATGCTCTACCAACAAGGCCATCAAGCCGCATGCTACTTACGTTTCAGATATACATAATTACTCACTCATATACTCACGGTAGTTCGGTGTCATTTGACAAGATAGTCGATGATATCCATTTCTGAAGACAGGCCAGTCTGTCTGCGGTCAAATTGTACGATTTCGTTGAATGCACAGTAACACACGATCAAAATGTTTGCCAATTAGTCGAATTCGACAAAGTTTAACGACGCCACATTACCGTAAGTGGCCGACTTTAAATGTCATACAAAGTTGTGTTTATGTTTATGTTTTATTGGCACTGGTTTAAGCAACCAACTGGCCAGTCAATGTGTTTTGAATTCTCTCTTTTACAAAATATATGCTTAGTATCTAAATTTAAAACTATTAGTACTACTGTTTTTTTTTACTCTGTTTTTTTTATTATTTTTTTTATTATATTTTTTAACATTTTTTTTATTACATTTTTTATTTTTTTTTTATTTTTTTTTTTTTAGTTTTTTTTTTAGTTTTTTTTTTTTTTTTTTTATATTTTTTTATCGCGCTAAGACCTAAACCCGATTCAACCTCGCGGAGGTTTAGATCTTAGTAACTTTTTATTTTATTTAATTATTTTTTTTTTTTTTTATTTTTTTTTCTTTTTTTCTCAGAGCTTTAATTTTAAACAATTAACATGGTTGTACAAAATTTTATAAACATCTAGATTGTTTGATTGTAAAAGGTATATAAGATTAAAAGGAAATTGTACATTAATTTGAACTAGATTGGCAAAAAAGTTTGATATTTCAATAAAATGTAAAGGACATTCTAATAGCATATGTTGTAGATCAGCTAGCTCTCCACATAAACATTCATCATTATCTACAAGTCCTATTTCTCTTTTGTAGACTGGAGTCAGACAGTGATTACTTCTTATTCGACAAATAGTTTTGATAAAGCCTTTGTTGGAAACTTGATTAAACCATGTCTTGATGGGAAGTGTAGGCTGGATTTTTTTGTAATAATTTCCTTTGTCTGAATTATTGTATTGTTCCTGCCATTTCGTCCGTTTGATAGATCTCATAATAGAAATTATGTCTCCCATAGGAAGTTGATAAGTATGCAGAGTGGATTCCTTCGTTGTTGCTTTTTTAGCCAGATCATCTACTATTTCGTTGTTTTTTATACCAATGTGTGCTTTTATCCAACACAATATTATATTTTTGCCCGATTTCAAAGCTTCACTGTTCATTGCTATGATGTCACTGATGATATAATTTTCTGCAAAATTATGTACATTGTATTTCAATGTCTTTACAATGCTTTGGCAGTCTGTAAATATAACATAATTGAGTTCTTTTTGATTAATACATATTTTGTATGCTTCTTTGATTGCAATGAGTTCAGCTGTGAAAATTGTCATTTTATCAGGTAATCTGTTGTTTATTTTTATACTTTTTTGTGGGTAATATATAGCATATCCAACTTTTCCTTCCATTTTTGAACCATCCGTATATAATTTCTGATAACTCCCCCAGTTTTTTTGTACACACTGAAGGTGGTCTATTTTAGTAAGGAAGTCTGTCGCACGAATATTACTTAAATGACAGTTAACTGGAGATAAATAATCTTCATAATTTAGCTTTCGAGACGAGCTTTGTTCAATTTGGTGTATGTCGCCAATGGAATTAGAAACGTTGAGGAAGCTTTCCACAACTAAAAGCAGTTTCTTTTTTTCCCAGTAATAATGAGTTAGGTATGAGGTGGTTAAATGAACAATTTTATTTAATAGCAGTTTATCGTTAACCGCTGTTTTAACTATAAATTTCTCACTTAGGTATTCCCTGCGTAATGAAAGTGGAGGTTCATTAAGCTCACATTCCATGACCAATATAGGTGTGCTACGAAGATAACCAGTGCATAACCTAAGTGCCTTATTTTTGATCCTCTCGATTTTTTGGAGTACAGAGTTTGATGCTGAGCCATAAAAAATAGATCCATAGTCTAAGATTGATCTTATCAAATTTCTGTATAGTAATATTGATATGTTTGGATCAGCTCCCCAGTTACTGACACTTACAGTCTTCATGATATTCATTGCATTTTCCATTCTTCGTAATATGTAATTTGTGTGTTCTTTCCAATTTAATTTGGAGTCTAAAAATACGCCAAGAAATTTTATTGAAGTTTTATAAGGAATACTAGTATTATCAAATTGTAGATGGCTTTGAGGAACATATCGTTTTTTAGTGAAGGTAACAATGGTTGATTTACTCTCTGATATTGTTAAGTTATTATCGGTAGCCCATTTTTTTATAATATTCAATGTCGATTTAAGGTAGTTATTACATCTATCTATTGACTTATTTTCTGCATATATCGCAACATCATCAGCGTACTGTAGGATTTTTATGTGTTGAGGAAGTTTAGTTTCTAAGTCAGCAGTATACAGTATATATAATATAGGACTTAGGATGCTACCCTGAGGTAGTCCCAAAGATGTGTATCGGGAGTTAGATTGATCTCCATTTAATCTAACGTGAACTGCTCGATTAATGTATAAGTTAATGATGTTCCATGTTACTATCTCGGGTATTCCTATTTCCAACATTTTCGCGTATAGTATGTGAAGATTAACGTTGTCGTAAGCCCCTTTTATATCTAAGAACAAAGCACTAACTGCTTTCTTATAAGTAAAGGAACTATAAATGTCTATTAAAAAGTGGCAGAGGCTATCTTGTGTGGATTTACCTTTTCTAAAACCAAACTGACTTCTTGGTAATAGGTCGTTCTTTTCTAGCCAAAATTCCAGACGGTTTTTAATAAGTCTCTCATATGTTTTTAGTATACAGGAAGCCAGACCGATTGGACGGTAAGAATCCCAATTCTTTGATGATTTTCCTGGTTTTAAAACCGGGATAATAGTGTAAACGTGCCAATCGTCAGGAATCTTTATGCGGCGCATCCAAATTTCATTATATATATTTAGTAGTGCAGCCTTACCAATTCTTGAAAGATTTGATAGCATCGAGTAATGGATATTATCGGCACCTGGTGCTGAATTTGAGTTTTTCTTCAACGCAAAGTTTAGTTCAGTGGCAGAAAATGGTTTGACTAGGAAACGGATTGGTTCTGGATAGTCGTACAGAGCATTTAGTTGTAAATCAGGAATTACTAATTCTGCAGACGGCGGTGTGATATTTTGATGGAACTCTTCTATCCACGAAGCTTCCGACAGAATAACAGGGACTTTGTTCTTTGTTTTTCTATTTTTTATTCGGTTAACTTTTGACCATACATCTTTAATAGGGACTGACCTATTTAGGGATCCGACATAATCTCTCCAGCTATTTCTTTTAGTTTGTTTAGTGATCTTCTTGACATGTGCATCATCTTTTTTATACTTAAGTAGGTTTTCATGGTTTGGATTTTCTTTGAATATACAAAAACTTTCCTGTCTTCTTCTGACTGCTTCTTCACATTCTAAATCCCACCAGTATTTTCCTCTGGAAGTCGGTTTTTTTATTTTAAATTTGGGGATGCAGTAGGATGCAGTTGTATTTATATTGTGCAAAATTTGTTCATAAGAATTTATATCTTTAAATTGAGAGAATACATCTTCCGAATACTGTTCATATAATTTCCAGTCGACATTCTTTAAATTCCACTTTTGTGAATATGGATTATATGTATGAGTTGGTTGATCCTCTAACTCTACTCTTATAGGTGTATGGTCTGAACCAAATAGGTCTTGAAGTGTTTTCCAAGTGATCAGGTGGTTTAAGTCAGGAGTACAAATGGTCAGGTCTATTGCCGATTTCGAGAAGTTCCTAAAGAAAGTAGGAGAGCCATCATTTTTGAATATTAAATTATTATCGTCTATACAGTCCATCAAGATTTTACCTTTCATATCTGTTTGGTTGTCTAGGCCCCAGGCAATGTGGTGAGCATTAAGGTCACCTCCTATTATAAATGGTCTTTCTATAGATGTTATGAAATTGTTCCATTGTTGTAACAATAACTTGGTTCCTGGGGGAACATACATAGATATAAATGTGACAGTATATGACTTAAACTTTATTTTTATTGCTACTTTATTGACGTTTATTAAATCTACTTTCATGGTGACTTCCTCGTAATATAGGTTTGAATTTATTAAAATTGCTGAGCCACCGCCAACAGTTACTGAAAAGCGGTCGTCTCTGACAATATTGTACCCGTGAAAGTTATAATACTTTTCTGGTTTAAATCTAGTTTCTGATAATAATGCGATATCAACTTTCTGGTCTTCTAATAGGTGGATAAGGTTTTCTCTATTAGAGTTAGCCGATCTACAATTCCATTGACAAATTACCAATCTATTCATTATTATATAAGAGAGAACTTAAAACTGATTGAATTGAATTTACTAGAACTGATTTTTCTGGAATTTCAAAATTTTTGTGATTTATATTAGAGATAATACTTGTAACTATATTTGATATTAATTCTGTTAATTCTTTTGATGGTTCATGTATTTTAGATCCTTGTTCTGGATTAAATGTAGATTGATACGAAGAAGAGGTGATAATACCACCAGGTCTGTTGGACATGGGGTTTAACTTTATTATTTTTTGATGTTCCATTGTTACTTGGTCTGGTGAGGAAGAGATAGGTCGTTTGTATTTTGGTGGTTTTATTATTGTATATCTATTTGAAACTGAAGGTAGAGCGAACTGATTGGAAGATGTTTGAGACGTGGACAATTGAGTAAAGGAATATGAAGAGGATGGTGCATTCATATTTGGAGTTTGATGAGAATTTATTGAGGAATTATTGGCTGCTATAGATGCATAAGTTATCTTAGGAAAGAGTTTAATTGTTTCCTTAAAAGATACGCTGTTTTCAGACATATAATGTTTTATTTTCTTTTGGCGATCAAATTCTGGGCATATCTCCCATTCATTAGTGAAGTGTTCACCTTCACAGGATAGACATTTTTTGTTAAACGATGATAAAGAACAAGAATCGGAAAGGTGAGATTCATGACACTTAAAACAGCGAGGATTACTTTTACACTGCTTACTCATGTGCCCATACCTATAGCAGTGGTAACAGATAATTACCTTTTGCTGGTATTTTTCAACAGTGTGTAAGACATGATTAATTACTACATACTTTGGTATATTCTGGCATTTAAAAGACACAATAACTGATTTTGTTGGATTAAATATTACTTTGTCATCTGCTACTATTTTTCTTGTTATTCGTTTCACATACTCAACCGAGAATTTGCAATGGTGATCAAATTCCTTTATTCTATTTTTAAGATATTCTTCCGATATATCTGAATCTATATCCCTTACTACACCTAGTTTAAACAATTGAAATTTTGGAATGTATGCGGTCAGATTTTTTTGAATAAGGAATTTGGAAGTAACTAAAGCATTTGCGCTACTATAATTTTTAAATGAGACCCTAACTCGGTTGCGTCCGATTGAGTCAATTTTTTTTATATAATTGTCAATTTCTGGATGTAACGTAAATAGGATCTCGCCTATTTTAACAGCGTTTAATTTTCCTGTAAAATTTAAACTGGAGTTTTCAATGAAAATGTAAAAAGGTCCTAAATCAATTTTTTCGTATAAATAAACAGGCCTGGTTTTTTCTGGTTGATCTGAGTTTACTAAAGTATTTTGTTTTTCATTAATATTGTTAAGATTAATACTACTACTTATCTTATTTTGAGGCTGGTTGGGTAGAAATCCATTTAAATCTTGTAAATCACAGCTACTATCCATCGAATTCTCAATATCAGGCGGTTCGCCTCCACTAGATGACTCCATAGAGGAGTTTTCAAGTAACGTTTAACTTATGAACACTTTCAAAATGTAAACTAAATAAGGAAAAGTTTAACAAAACTAAACAAACTAAATTAGAACGGTATAAATCAAATAATCCGCCAAAAATTAATATTTTTCGGAGAGATTTCCAAATTTAAATTAACTTTGACAATTATTTTTGTCATACAAAGTTAATTTCTTTTATTGTGTACCAAACATTAATTTCAGTAAATAAAATGAAAATTTGAAATCTTTCAAATTTTTATATAATTTGAAGGACAGTACAGAAAACTCACAATTAAAACTTTTTGTGTAGAAATTTGAAAAAAAAATAAGATTTGAACATCTAGATATAGAGGGAGACGATTTGTTTGAAGAAATTATACGGCTTCAGCCTTTGTTAAAAGAATTAAATAATGATGTTTGTAAAATTTTAAATTTTATATTTTTAAACGAATTATCTGCGGTTTGCCCAACTTTAACAATAGCTCTTCGGATTCTGCTCACTCTGCCCAGATCTGTTGCCACTGCTGAACGATATTTTTCTAAACATATTTAAGATCGACTATCAGTTAAGAGCGGTTGACAAATTTATATCATTCGTATCATTTATATGTCGTCAGTATTAGATGAAATTGGTAGTATTCACCATATAAAAAGATTTTCCAAACTGAAGGCGCGAAAAGTGAATTTTTTATAAAATAACTATTTCATGTTTAATAGGAAATGGTTGAATGCTCGAATATATGAATTTTATGAAAATAAAAGGCAGATATGAATTTAATAAATCTTCCCCAAGTACACTTTCGCTCCTAGAGCATCATCAGGGGCGTTTCGTCAAATTAGGAAGGTATCCTTGTACCTCCATCTTCGATATATGTACCTAACGTAGTACCGGCATTTAATTTTAATCTGTTTTTTCTTTGGCCAGTATGTGCTATATGTTAATGTCTGCCATTATTTAATTTAAACAAATGTTACGACATTCAAGTCGATATCTCTGTTTTTTATTTCCATAATATTTCATGTTTGCTTTACCTATATCTTTACTTTTTTATATTGTTACACCAAAGATTTATTTTTATTTAATTATTTTAACTTATTTTATTTTCCTGTTGCATGTGTGAGAATTTTTAGTTATTTCTGTTGGGTTACAATAAATAATTGGTTATTTTTTTACACTGTTTTATTTAACGACACGAGTTTTAACAAATTGCGTATTTTTGGGCGCCATTTAATGTTTTGCACACAGGCGCTACCACGTGCTGGCGCGGCACTGGTAGTCATAATAATTTGGCCAGGTACTGTATGTATTAAATAATACGAGTATCTCTGTTGCTCTCAGTAAAGGCACATACCAACGTTAGATTCTTTCCAAATCTGTATATAAATTATAGGACTATAAAATATTGTTATTAAACAGCTATGCCCTGTTATTTGGAACGACTTCTTAAACAGTAAAAACAAATATTTTCAATTATACAGAAATAGATTTCATTATAAATTTGTAGTATTAAATCGAAACCGTAAACTCCAAATAAAACTATTTTACGACCTTAAATCCAATTTCAAAATTTTCCTAGCATTTTATTAAATAACACTTCACTCAATAAATAGGTCTCGGGCCTATAAAATACGGTGAGTGCAAAACCAATTCTAAAAGTGCGCATATACGGGCAATTTTTTTAGCAATAATTGCTCGACAACGCAAATGGATCAATCTGCAATTTAAAAAAATGCGGCAATTGATTTGACAAATTTGCTTCTAATTGTTCCGTATATTGGTCGTATGTATTGTATTGCTTTCATATATGAGAGTAGTCTAGATTCTTTGGATGATATTCCTACAGGCAAAAGACCACTCAGACGTCCAGAATGCGATGGAGAGATAACATCCAAGCAGATCTCCAGAAAATGAACATTCCATTTGACCCTATACGTTGATGGAAGAGTTCGGGTCAGGCCATGGAGTGGGGTGTTACATTGTAAAGAATAACGTGCACCCTATTCTTCATGCTATGGCATGCTGGACGAGCCATACAGTCTGTAGTCAACACCCCGAAGTATGAGCGGGAACACAAGGTGTATTAATACTCATACGCTTATGAACTGCACCTAGCGGATCATAAGGGCCTTCACATTTTACTCTTCTTCAACTGGTCTTAAGTAAAATGTCTTTAATCTTTCCTATCAATCTCCCTCGGCTAACTCTTGTTTCTTCCGACCCCGAATGGCTATTAGGTTTACGAGGGCAGACGGGTCACTATATTTCCTTCTACTACTTACTCTAAAACTCACCAACCCGCATGGCAGGCGTGGTGTTTTATTTTTGCCATACTCCCTCAAATAATGTCAAATAATGTTAAGATTTAAAAAATTACCCCAGGTGAGTAGGATGAATCCAGAATCTCACACTGATTTATCAGTCTGTCCCACGAACTCGGATTCTGGGGGGGGGGGGGGGGGGACAAAACCTTGACTCAGAGACTACTTAAGATGAATGTCGCAACGTACAATGCTCGAACGCTACTATCGGATGCCAAGATCACTGAAATGGAGATGGAGATGGAAAAGATCAGGTGGGACGTAATTGGGCTCTGCGAGGTAAGAAGACATGGCGAACATCTACAGACACTAAAATCTGGACATATATTCTATCACGTTGGTGAAGAGAACAAATCAGTGGGAGGTGTAGGTTTCCTCATAAATAAACGGCTTTACAGTAGAATCGTTACAATACATGGTATATCTACTAGAGTAATATACACCATTCTAAAGCTAAACGACAGATACAACATCAAAATAATACAGGCTTATGCACCAACCACAGACCACAGCGAAGAGGAAATAGACATTTTCTATGACGAAGTAACGAAAGCCCTGAAAGAAAATCACACCCATTTTACAATCCTATGTGGTGATATGAATGCAAAAATTGGCATGAAATCCGATCCGTCAGAATTTGCACTTGGAAACTTCGGCAGCGATGGAAGAAATGAACGCGGACAAACTTTATTAAACTATCTCCTTCAGAACAAATTATATGAGATGAATAGCTTCTTTTACAAAAAACATCATAGAAGGTGGACATGGAGAAGCCCGGATGGGAAAACGCAAAATGAAATTGACTATATAATTACAGACAAAAAATTTATAGTTAAAGATGTCACTGTCCTAAACAGCTTCACAACAGGAAGTGATCACAGAATGGTTCGCGCTAGAATAGAAATTAACATCAACAAAGAGAGAACTAAACTAATAAGAAAGAAACAAATGAAAGCATGGTCACAACCAAAAAATGAAACAGAGTTTGCAGATCATATAACGGTACATCTACAAAACAGACCCCCTACAAATACAGCTAAATAAATTAATTACTAATACCATAGCAGAAGCTCAAAGGAAATGTTGTACGGTCCACAAAAGAGAGGAGAGAATCACTGCTAACACCAAACTTAAAATGGAAGAAAGAAGAGAAATGCTAAAAGATAAGAATATAGAACAACAAAACTTAAATAAAATAAACAAAGAGGTCTCTAAAGCTATTAGAAAGGACATAAGGGCATATAAAAATGAGAAAATCTCGCAGACAATCGAACATAACAAGAGCATGAAGATATTAAGAAGGAAATTGACGAACAGCAGAAAAGAAATTATCAGACTCACGGGAAAAAATGGCAAACTAACATCCAATAGAGAGGAAATGCTAGAGATAGTGGAAGACTTCTATAAAACACTATATACAAATAAACTTGACTTAAACCCGACAGAACATACAGAACAAAAGATTATGAATCAAGGTTCAGAGGATATTCCCGAGATCACAACGGCTGAAATCTATCATGCTTTAAAGAAAATGAAAAATAACAAAGCACCAGGAGAGGATGGAGTAGTGGCAGACGCGCTAAAAATCGGAGGCTCTGCTCTCATCAGGGCAATCAAACACCTTTTCAATATATGCTTAGAAAACCAAGTCATACCAGCTGAATGGAATAATTCTATAACGCTCCTCATACATAAGAAAGGAGATGAAACAGACCTCGAAAACTATAGGCCAATTAGTCTTCTAAACCACCTGTATAAATTGTTTGCTCGAATAATCACTGCCAGAATTGAGAACAAGCTAGAAACATGCCAACCGAGAGAACAGGCAGGTTTCCGCCCTGGGTATGGTACAAATGACCATCTAACCTGTCTAAAGGTCCTAATCGAAAAAACTGTGGAGTACAACCGGCTAGTCCTGTCGCCAGGGGGGGTACAACGGCCTCCTTAATTCAGATGGACTTACCCAAGTTTTTTTTATGTATTTTGACCCGTAGAACACGAATTTTTTGGGTAACAGTTGATCCGGATGTCGATAAGATTGTTATAAACAAAGAACTTGAGGAATTACATAGCAGCGATTTTTCGCAAAACAAAATATTTTTTTGTATTTTTTGGATGATTCTCAGCAAAAAATGGTCTTACAAGTTTTTTCGTAGGACGCGTAGTTTTCGAGATATACGCGGTTAAACTTTCAAAAAATCGAAAAAGTGCAATTTTTGAACCGGAATAACTTTTGATTAAAAAATAAAATAGCAATTCTGATTACTGCTTTTGAAAGTTCAAGTCAAATTATATCGGTTTTGATTGTTTGCATTGCTAAAAAATAAGTTTTTATTTGTTAAATAAAGGTATAACCACATAGTGTTTCCCGGGCCCAATGCATGCGTTTTAATGGACGTAATGTACGTAGAAATTCTGTATGCGCGCCTACTCGTTCGATTTCAAATTAGAAATGCATTGAAAACATACTTCAATTACCATGTGTTGATAGCTTTGTTTAACAATAAAAAAATTAATTTCTAGCAATAAAAATAATCAAAACCGATAGAATTTTACTTGAACTTTCAAATGCGGTAAGCAGAATTGCTATTTTATTTTTCAATCAAAAGTTATTCGGGTTCAAAAATTGCAATTTTTCGATTTTTTGAAAGTTCAACCCCGTTTATGCCGAAAACTATGCATCCTACCAAAAAACTTGTAAAATAATTTTTTGCTTAGAATGACCCAAAGAATAAAAAAACATGTTTTGTTTTGCGAAAAATCGCTGTTATGTGATTCCTCAAGTTCTTTGTTTATAACAATCTTATCGACATCTGGATCGACTGTTACCCAAAAAATTCGTGTTCTACGGGTCAAAATACATAAAGAAAACTTGGGTAAGTCCATCTGAATTAAGGAGGCCGTTGTACCCCTACTGGCGACAGGACTAGGCCGCTAGTTCTAGTATTTGTTGACTACAAGAAAGCCTTTGACACTATCGAAATGGTAGCCATCTTAAGAGCTTTGAGAGATTGTAGAATCGACTACCGATATTCCAACATTATTCAACATATATATGCAAATGCCACAACATCAATAAACCTCTATGCCCAAAGTCAAAAAATAAAACTAAAAAGGGGAGTTAGACAAGGAGACAACATGTCACCAAAACTATTCAATGCAGTAATGCAGCATGCATTCCAGATGTTAGAATGGGAAAACAGAGGTTTGAATGTCGATGGCGAAAGGCTGAACCACCTACGATTTGCAGATGACATAGTTTTAATAACCGACGACTTAAGGGAAGTCCACGAAATGCTGCAAGAACTGCAACGAATTTCTCAAAAAGTAGGGTTGGAAATAAACTTTGGGAAAACTAAAATGTAATTTTAGTACCTAGCGGACCACTGACACTAGAAAACTGCCATATCGAAACAGTTCACAAATACATCTATCTGGGCCACGAAATACAAATAAGTAGAGACAACCAAACATGCGAACTATCTAGAAGAATAGCTTAAGGATGGGCAGCGTATGGCAAACTAAGAGACGTGTTCAAGGAAAACATCCCAATAAAGCTAAAAAGAAAAGCATTTAACCAGTGCGTACTTCCGGTGCTTACTTATGGAGCTGAAACACTGGCATTGACTAAAACATCAATAAAAAAATTACAAGTAGCACAACGAAAAATGGAAAGATCCATTCTTGGCCTAACTTTGAGAGATAGAATACGAAATGATGAGTTACGGCGAAGAACTGGAGTGGAAGACATCATAAAGCGCATTACGAAGTTGAAGTGGAAATGGTCAGGACACGTCGCAAGACAGAGAGACAACAGATGGACAAAGAAGATTCTAGAGAGGCGGCCAAGGGCAGACAAGAGAAGTCGTGGAAGACCACCTACCAGATGGACCGACGATATTAAGAGAATAGCGACAAACTGAATTGTAGCTGCCCAGGACAGAGAAGGGTGGAGACATCTTGAGGAGGCCTATGTCCGACAGTGGACAAATTTGGCTGTGTGATGTTGATGGAAGACCGAACAAATTGGAAAAAAGTTGTACAGTCCGCCAGGACCCACCCAGGGTTGTAGCGCTATGTGATGATCGGTTAAAGTGTTAAATTATAGATGTGGTCCAACTTGAAATCCTGCTTGCTGTTCCAGCTCAAGTGGTATTGATTTTCGATCAGGGTTTCTATAAGGTTTTCGTACGATCTACTGAGAGGATACTATGAATCCGAGACAATATAAATAGCGGATATATTCTCCCAAGGCTTCACTAGCTGCAGATACGATTTCATAGTATATTATTTACATTTATACACTGATATTTACTTGAAAATTATTATTATTATAACAGAAAAATAGAAAATATGCTGATTATACGCACACGTTCGCATAATAACTTATCAGACCGTTAAGACAGAATTAACGATCTATTGTATTTTCCATAAGAAACGCATTGAGTTCAACGGTGTATGTTATTACATGTTGTTTCAAAAGTTATGCATGATCCAAAATTTTAGCTATTATTAATACCTACATCCAATGAGAGCAAAAACAAGATCCTACCTCCGCATTCTATTCTACTGCATGGATTTAAATTAAATTTTGGGAATAGCCTCTACTTATCTTCTAATTCAAAGTTTACCCTATATACTACGCCACTTTTATCTTGGGGATGGTTCCCACCCCTTCTCGGAGTGGATTTTTTTTTAATAACGAGAGGCTACAGGACTTAATTCTAAGCAAAAAGTTTTAACTACTGTGTATATATTTGTGTATGCATTTTCATTAAAAAATGACACTTTTTCGGACGGTTTTTTGCGAATCCCTTAAAAATTACACATCTAATGAAAAAAAAACTAAATAAAAAATTTTTGTAGGTTACGAAAAATCAAAGAGATTGATTTCTTCATAAATCTTCTAGTTATAATACAAAAAGAGATATTGTAAGTGAAAAGAGATTTTGTTTGGTGCATGCTCAAATCGGTGTATCCAACTTAAAATAACAGAGAAATGGTCAAGTTTAGGGGTATAATGCTACGAATACCTTCTGTAGTGCTTAAAAAGACCTTTAAAACGAGCACTGTTAAATGTCGATTACATTCAAACTAAGCGAGATATGGTGCAAAAATGCAATACCTTTTATTATAGTGTTATTTCTATGTTTAGTCAAGGAACCGAAGCTTTTCTAGGTCTGGATCCCGCGTATGAAAAAAAAGTTGATTAATAGCAAGCTGAAAATTTGTTAATAGCTTAAGGGTGTCTAGTCGGATAAACTTTGATATATGGGAACACTGGAACAGGGGCAGTTTTAATTGTGGAACAGGTTAAAAATTTGGAACGGTCAGACCACGAAAACGGCACATGTATTTTGTCCGACAGAACAGACTTAAACTCTCCGAACAGAGATTAAACTCTCATGCAAAAATCAGACTGCTATTTATAACCAAATGGGCGTTTTAATGAGTGGAACATGTAGAATATGTCAAATGACAGGAATTATGACAGGTGATAAATAGCAGTCTGATTTTTGCATGAGAGTTTAATCTCTGTTCGGTGAGTTTAAGTCTGTTCTGTCGGACAAAATAAATGTGCCGTTTTCGTGGTCTGACCGTTCCAAATTTTTAACCTGTTCCACAATTAAAACTGCCCCTATTCCACTATTCCCATATATCAAAGTTTATCCGACTAGACACCCTTAAGCTATTAACAAATTTTCAGCTTGCTATTAATCAACTTTTTTTTCATACGCGGGATCCAGACCTATTCACCTCGCAATTTTTACAGAATGAATCGATTTGCTTGACAATTTGAGAATAAGTAGTGGATAGTCCAAGGACCAAAATCTATATGACGCTTTTACCATGGGGGTTGTTGCCACCTCACCTCGGGGGTGGAAATTTTTTATTATATCTTGGACACAAAAGTTAATAAAAACGTTCATTCTAAACAAAAAATGTCATACATTTTTTTGATATACAATACAAAAGGTATTGCTAGTATTATACCCCTAAATAGTTATTTTAAGTTGAATATACCGATTTGAGCATGCACCAAAAAATCTCTTTTCACCTACCACATCTTTCTTTGTATTATAGAAGAATCTCTTTAATTTTTCATAAGCTACAAAAATGTTTTATATAGATGCATAATTTTTTCGTTAGATGCATAATTTTTAAGGTATTCGCAAAAAACCGTCCGAAAAGGTGTTATTTTTGAATGAAAATGGCAAATTTTCAACCACAAATAACTCAAAGTATTGAGTTTAAAAAGATATAGTCACTTCCGTGGTTATTTTGACTAAAAAAATTTCCACTCCCTACTAGGGGTGGGAACCACCCCCAAGATAAAAGCGGCTTAGGATATAGGGTGGACTTTGTTTCTTGAGTTATTTCCTACTTCCTGTGAAAATATCAAGTAAATTGATGCAGTAGGTGGAATTCGGAGCCAAATATCCTCATTGACTGCACTATACCTATTTTCAGAAAATACTGTTATACGCTGTGAGCTCGTACGTAGAGGGGATATTTATAAATTCGTGAGCGCCAGTAGTGACAAGTCTGTAAAAGTTTACCGGAAATTTGACATAAATGTCAAAGTGATTAATTTTAAATTAAAATTAAAAACATTAATTATAAAAAATATTAGTTGATCAAAGCTGTGGTTTATATTTTTACCTTAAATATACTTACGTTTTAAATACTGAATTTGCGTTTTTTAATGTTCTGTAATATGGAATTATAAATTAATCTTGGCGCCATCTACATGATAATTATTCGAAAGTATCCGAAGTAAGAAATTAATATTTCATCAATAGAACGTCAAAATGATTAGCAAAATCTTAAAAAAATCTATTACAATTTAATTACTTTTTAGCGTTGTAAATATTAAGCGATAACAATTAAATAATAAATCTAAAAATTACCGGTGAAAGTTGAATTAGTAACCGCTAGGAGCGACACCAGCGAAGCTCAGAGCGTATAGATCATATTTATAAAAAAATATCACAACTTAGGCAGATATTTTTTGTTTTAAAAGAAATTGTTTTTTTAATAAATAAAAAAATTAAAAACTAAAAAATTTATTTCTAATTAAAATGTATTTAGCAATTTTAATATCATGTATTTCCACCACGGGCATCGATGCAAGCCTGGATTCGATCTCTAAGACTGCTAACAAGTCGATCATTTTCTCCCATTCTTCTCTACAGACAATTTTAAGTTCGTGATAGGTTCTAGGAGAATTCCTTCGGGCATGAACAGCTTTGGAGAGTACATCCCACGCATTTTCAATGGGGTTCATGTCTGGAGATATCGCAGGCCACTACAAACGGCGAATACCTTCTGTCTATCTGTCTCAAGATAGTCCTTAAACGCTCGAGTCTTAGATAGTCCTTAAACGCTCGAGTCTTAGTGGGCGGGTGTTACAGCTCGTGGCCATAATCTCATATGGGGTTTTAAAATCCGTGTGATGTATCTTTGTCCCGTCAATAACCACCAATTTCATGCGTCCACCTGTCATGATATCTGCCCAAAACATAACGCTGCCACCAGCGAAAGGAAATATGGGACGGGCGTGTGCTAGTTGTGTAGCTCTTGTTGGTTCTCGCCAAACTCAAATTCACACAAAACACAGAATTCCAAAACTGTTGAGGGAGTTGTATGTGTTCTTGAGCCCACTGGAGGCAGTGCAAAACATGTCCAAGTTGTAGCTGAGGAACTCTTATTGGTCGACGACTCCTCAAACCTGACTCTTAAATTCTTCTTTTTATTGTAGGCAACGATACTCTGTAGCATGCCTGAAATCTCTTTGGAAGGCTGGTACAGACAGAAGAATTTCTCCGAATGAAAATTCTGATATATAAAACCAGCAGCACTATAACCAGCGGGAACCAGCAGCACTATAATTTGAGGAAACGAAATCTGCGATTCTTGTTGGTGATCGAGTATAAAAACGCAATTTTGTCAAATCCAGTAAGGGTGATGCCATTTCTGCAAAGTTTTGCCAAAAATATGTCCCATGTACGATCTTAAGGGTAATATCTCCTTTGATTTATGAATTAAAGGACAATTCCACTAATAAACGAATTGGTCAATTTCATGTAAAGGATTTACTGCCTGACAATACCATGGACGATGTTGGTTCTTCAACTTCATCAGAAGATTGACTTAACAGGGTTGTTTAAGCTAATCTCTTCCTGTGTTTGCCTTTAGCTCGATTTCATTATGGTATAGTATTTTAGTTTAAATTTTTTTAATCACCAGATAGTACAGGTACATAGTTCAATTTTCATCCTTTGGCATGGGTTGATGACTTCTACCTTATTAGTTATTAGGTAATGTCGAAGCGAAGATCGGTGGGATATGTGCATTTTATCAATGAAATTCGATATTTTTAAGATATTCCAGAAGCCGCTACAGATAAAATGTTTTAACAACCTATTAATCATTCAGAATTACTCGACGGATATTAGTACAGTTAAAATAATTAAGACGATAACCGGACAATAATGATTTAATGAGTGAAATTTGAAGTTTTTTTTACTTTAATGACAAAAAGAGCAAGCCCATTAGCAGAACCCAATTAAAGATTATTTTGCACATCATACTTATTTGAAACATTATTTGGTTGAAAAATCTCATTTTTGTTGCCAAAAAAAATATATTAATTTGTTTGGACTAAATTACAGTTGTGTTTATCTTAGAAAGGATATGTTACTATCAACATTTACACAGTGTTGCCAAACTGAATTTTGTTATTTTTGGTGTAAATTTTTTCCACGGATCTCCGAGGGTACATTACCGAATTCTTATGGAATACCGCTTGTATGAGTTTATCATTTTTTTTTGTATTATGAATTGCATGTTAATCATTACGGACCAATATTCTCAAGTACTAATCCAGCCAGTAGTATTACCAAGTTGATAACCTCCACGTGTACTTTTAGTTTTGTTTACTCAACCTCTTAGCCAAGCCGCACACCAAAGAAACATGAAACGAAAAACATGAAACATGAAACGAAAAACATGTTTCATGAAAAGAAAACACTGCTAAAAAAATCTCAAAGTCCGCCTACTAATGAAACGAGTGTGATTCATGCTCATGACACATTTTTATTTTCGGAGAGTCTCATAAATGGCCAGATATATATTTGTTTAGCAGTGGTTTATTTCCATGAAACGTAATTTACGTTTCATGTTTCTTTGATGTGCGGCCGGGCTTATAGTAAAAGGGCTGTTGATTATTATATATTTAGATATTTGGATATGTAGGCTCATACAAGTACTCCTGCTTAATATAAATGGAACTATTTTACACTACCATATCTTAGGTTACCTATGTGTTATATTTTGGATATTTGATTACGTACTTATTATTTTTTTCATATTGTTTTTATATCTTGTTATTGGATTTGTCACATTGGAAAGATGTTGTGGTTTTTAATTTGTTGTTGGGTTACTCTATTGACATTTGTCACAGATATCTTAAATGCTTTATAATAATTCGGATCCTTATTTCCTCCACAGTATGATTCCGGAATTAGTTTGGAATTTTGATGTATAGATGAATTCTTGAGTATTTCATATTTCTTCTTATGAACTAGTCTGTTGATGCTCAAAGTTGGTGAATACGTGGGTTCGAAATTCAGCAACTGATCACTGCTATCCGATTTCATAATCCATGTTTTTCATGGCAGAGTACGCGGATGTTTATTATAATATTTCTGGTCAGGAAATGGTGCGCAACATTTCCTAACCATTCTTGTGTAATAAGTACAAATATTCCAGGCTATGTGATGATAGGGAAGTTTATTTTGCTTATTTTATGTCTCTTAATTAGTAGGATATTTATGCTTCGACTATCCCTAGAGTCGTGAATGTTAGTAATTAACCTGCCTGGACAAATGATTGATTTTTTTAGTATATTCTCACTTCTTTCCTCAGGCATCAGATGTTGCTTAGATTCAGGAATATTTCCTGGATAATTCTATGTATGCGAGAACGCATGAATCTACAGTTTTATTTAAAGTTGGCAGCTCATTCTCGTCATTTTATTGTCGATCATGGAGTCATAGAACTTATAAGTTCACCATTTATTTTTATTATTTAGTTTGGATAGGCTCATATTACCGGATGAGGGTATATGTAGAGCTAATTTAGTTTATTTAGTATTAGTGAGAATTGGTCCATAAATCTCCCTGATCGTTCTTCTTTGGACATGCTCTTATAAATCTGGTGTCCATTGATAGTCCAATTTTGGATGAAGTGTCCGATTCCTCACTTATTTTGTTTATTTGGTTGTATAGGCTCGGTTTACCGGATGTGGGTGTACGTAGACCTACTTTATTTGTGTGATTTAGTATTGGGGTGAATTGGTCCATAAATCTTCCTGGCCGTTCTTCTTTGGATATTCTTTTATGAATCTGGTGTCCATTGATAGTCCGACTTTGGATTGAGTGTCCGATTCCACATTTATTTGTGGAATCATCTGTGGCTCATCGGTAACTCGGGGTCTACTAGAGCGAGCTCTATTCTGTATCGAGTTTGTCTTCAGAATCCTATTCCATATCCGTGAACATCAGTTTGAGAAACACCCACTCTTTCCGCCACTTAAATTAGAAATACACCATTCAATTCAGTTGAATAATATTAATTATTCAACCAAAACGAACCATCATCACCACGTAGCGCTACAACCCTGGGTAGGTCCTGGCTGACTGTACAACTTTCTTCCAATTTGTTCGGTCTTCCATCAACCTAGGGTCAAATGGAATGTTCATTTTTAGGAGATCTGTTTGGATGTTATCTCTCCATCGCATTCTGGGACGTCCGAGTGGTCTTTTGCCTGCAGGAATCTCCTCCCATACCAGTCTTACAAGTCTCTCGTTATGAAGTCTGTGCACGTGGCCTGCCCATCTTAGTCGCTGAAAAGGAACCATGTATTTTGCAATTCAATAAAAGCGTTCAACAAAATTGAACGTTAAAAAAAGTTGAGACAATTTCTACTTTCATTCAACTTAGTTGAACAACTAAGATGATTCATCCACATTCATTGACGGGTCTATACAAGTTTTGTCGATTGTGTTCGATTCAACTGTTTATTTCATTTTGACTTGTGCTGTGTGAGTTTCGTATTTTATTTATATTTATTAAAGAAATACGTAATAATTTCGTTTAATAATGGTGCATAGATGGAAAGAAGAAAAGACTCCGATATTTCTCGACTTACATAATAATCACGAATTGAATAATCCACATTGTTCAACCGACTTGAATGAAAAATAATTGAAGCGTGTAAGTATATGTATGCTATTCAATATGATTGAACAATGTAATTGAATCATCCACATTGTTCAACTGAATTGAATGGTGTATTTCCGCCTTTAGAGCTATGAAAGGCCTTTGACTACAGCGATCATTTTTGCACAGTTCAAATCAAAAATTAAATTACGATTTATTATAAATTACCTTTTGACAAATTTTAGCAGAATGTATTTTCTAAATGTTTACACCTTGAATTAAATAAATTATTTTTTAAATAAAAAAACCTACAAAGGTTTATTTTATATGAAAAAGACCTATCATATTAAATTAATATATGATAAGGATACGGACCATACGGATTTATAATAGTGTAAAAATCGTGAATACGAGGGGTGATGCATAACTTTTAAAATAATATGTGTATATTAGTTTAGTCTTATCGATAATATGACGTCACGTCTAATGTTTTCTTGGTAGATAAAATAAAAGGCCGCTAGCACTACCAGTTAATCTAGAATTGGGATACCTGATATAATAAGAAATCATTGTACCTATTGGAGATTGTATATCTTTATTTGCTTATTGAAATTGTATATCTTTTGTTTCTAATATTACATTCGTATATGAAGTCATTGGTAGGATCACACATTGCGACTTACATTTTTCTGTCTTTGCTGTTTTTGTGAAAGTTAGGCCATCTGCACACACAGCTACTAAAAAGAATCCAGTTGGTAACTTTAGTTACCAATCAGTTACTTAGCAGCCGGTCTATAATAAGGGAGTGATCAGTCGACAGCGGACTGGACATACAGGTCGCTTGGGGACTAGTTTCTAGCCTTTTGTGATATTTTATTAAAGTTTAACACGCGAAATTGACGGAAGAGTCGTTTAATATAAAATTAGTGCAAGAAATGGAAAACATCCGTGCCTATATAAACTTAATTAACTAGAAAAAAATGAATAACCATTTTCAATGTCGTTGCAACACGAAACTACAGCCGCGCGATATTCTAGTCCAATCAGAGAGTGCCGCAAGCACCTCTACCGGTTTCGAAACTTATTAGTCTCTCATCAGGAGGCACATAATATGCTGCTCTCTCTGATCCAACCAAAACAAACCCCGGCGTGCAGTCACGGATCGCAACGAACGAAATGGCATAGATGCCCTAGCGGCAACTGCTATCAAAAGTCTAAGTTTTCAGTCTAATGGCATATAAAGCAACATAATGCTACTCTACATCCCACCAGAATGAAAACAATGGGAACCTTCTCTGGTTACACCTCCGAGGCTTCTACAATTTGCAAGCCATACGGATGCCGAGACTAAGGAAGATGAGGGAATTCTACAATATATAATTCACGTCCCATCTGCTCAGCGCGGTAAAGTTCCAACGAGAATAGTTCCCTTTGTACTCCAAACAGAGTAAAGTTAATCAAAAATTAATAACCACTTTCAATGTCGTTGCAACACGAAACTACAGCCGCGCGATATTCTAGTCCAATCAGAGAGTGCCGCAAGCACCTCTACCGGTTTCGAAACTTATTAGTCTCTCATCATGGAGACTTTTAATTAACTAGTTTTGATGGGAAATAAGCCACAGCTTTACTAAAAAAATGATTTTATTAACTTTTCGACGTCCAAATCGGATGCCGTTGCAGGGCCCCCGTAAAGCCACGGTTTGTTAGAACGGTGAGCGACGCACAACTCACAGTCAGTCGAACGCCGCGCACGTCAGTCGAAATCAAAGGAATGGTTTCTGTATGTTAACGGATTGTTAGGTTCTGCTTAGTTGCGCGCTCTGAAGACCGACAGCAGTGTACTGGTGTCGACGGTGTGCGCTGGAATCAACTGCGATTTGATTTGG
Source organism: Diabrotica virgifera virgifera (assembly GCF_917563875.1). Classification (NCBI taxonomy): domain Eukaryota; kingdom Metazoa; phylum Arthropoda; class Insecta; order Coleoptera; family Chrysomelidae; genus Diabrotica; species Diabrotica virgifera. The sequence goes on from NC_065445.1 coordinate 219,238,958, forward strand.
ACGCAAACGTTCAGCTGAACTCACAGTGTACAAATTGGTGGTAAACTCATTTTATTCAAACAAAAATAAGTTTGCATGATTTGACATATTTTTAATTGCACACAGTAAATGAAAAAGTCACTTGTATTAAATTGATATTATTAGTATTTAATTGCTATTTAGATTAATTGGTATTATTTCTATTATTAAACTGAAGCATGCATTATAATAAAACTACGTTTGTACAAAATAAAGTGTATCGTTATTATTCAACAAATGACACAATTTTTTCTTGCCATTATCCGTGATCCCTATTTTAAAGTATGCTTTGAATATCTCATTTTTTATTATTCTATTTGCGTATTTTTTTATATATGTATTTACGTAGTTCTCTGTAAATTGACCTGTTTTCAGGTCAATTATTTGGGGAAATATTCAAAGAGAAAAGCAGCTTGCATTTAACAAAAGGTACCTACTATAAATCTTTCCCTTTCAGTAGTGCGTTTCAAAGACACCATGTGCCTCAACGGGAATCCAACATCTAATTTCTATTACTATTGTATTAGACCATTTATTACTCTTTTTACACTTTTATAATACTATATTGTATTAGGTACCAGGAGCACCGAAAAAAAAAGTAAATGCCAAAAACAGAAATTTCTCATTAATGAGCGAATTAAAAATGGGACGAGAGGAACGAACCGCTTTGATTGAAAAACTTGTTAAAAAGTCGGAAACATCATCGACATTGGCTCAAAAATCAGGTGATCCACATGTTTTTTGAAAGTGTTGCTTCCACTGTACCGAAATTTCCTACGATTGAAAGTCAAGAATAAAAGCTGAAGTAATGCGTATTGTTTCGCGATATGAAATTGAGCTGGCTGCAAATGAATTAGGTACATGAATTGATTCCTATTACAACAAAAAATAATTCTTGTGACGAAAATTCTTTGGAAATAAATGTAGGATCTCAGAGCGTGCATTTGTTTGTATTTTCACCAGAATCAATTAATAGCAATGTAGAAATGTAAGATACAATTATAATATACTTTACATTTTTAAGAAGTTTTCTATTTTGTACTTAAACACATATTTTTATTTTTTCTCTAAATAAAAAAAACCTAATTCAAAGTTATGGTTAATTTTTTTCTCCAGAAATCGGATGTTGTCTTCTGTTGTAGGGTTTTTTAGTAATATTACCCCTTATAAATGGTAATACAGTTTTAAATAAATGTCTGGAAAGTCTAAAATATTCTAGAAATTTTTCCTCGTTCTGAAACAATTTTCTTTCGACTGTTAATATAAATGCACCTTCTGTATTACGACATGAAAACATTTAGTTTACATTTTTATTTCTTTTATTTAAATTTAATATTATTATCTCTTCTTCCTCCTCCTTTTCTAGGAGTAATAAAATTAGTGCCTTGATTTCGCAGAATTTGTTTTTCTACGTACACCCCCCGTGAGAATAAACGTCAAACTCAAACTATTTTGAGAGCGACAGAAGACAGAATAATATGCTAACAAACCGACTTAATCAAATCTGCCGTGCGTCGAGTACAACAGATTCTGCTGTACCCGTATGCCGTGCGTCGCTCACTGTTCTAACAAACCATGGCTTAAGGGTAACTGGCGCCGTTGTGCAAAAGAGGATTTTGGCGCCCCCTTAAGGCATTTTGGATCAAGGTCGCTATACCATAGGTTGTATGGTAACTTTGACATTGACAAATGAAATATTGTCATCGTGACGTCACCCAGACGATCAATTTTACGAATTGTTTGTAAACATAATAGGATACGTGGTTTGGAGGCTATATTTTGTTATTAATATTTAATCGCATGCTAAGTTTATCATACTTTCCAAAAATATGGAAATTTGCAGAAATTATAATGATCCTTAAGCCAGGCAAAGCTCCCAATGAAGTAACATCTTATCGACCCATCAGCCTACTCCCAATCGTTAGCAAAGTTTTTGAAAGATTGCTGCTACAAAGAATATACGCAGATCATGAATTCCTAACATTACTACCAGAACATCAGTTTGGTTTTCGGGAAAATCACTCTACTACACAACAAGTCCATCGAATAGTAAATGAAATATCAAAAACTCTCGAAGAAAAGAAATACTGCAACGCTGTATTCCTAGATATCTCACAAGCGTTTGACAAAGTTTGGCACAGAGGACTGCTTTACAAAGTAAAATTAGCACTATCTAGTAACTATTTCCTCCTAATGAAATCCTACTTATCAAATAGATATTTCTCAGTAAAATTCAAAGACCAACAATCCAGCCTCTGTCCTATTAACTCCGGAGTTCCGCAAGGTAGTGTTCTCGGACCTCTGCTTTTCTCACTCTACACAGCCGATATACCAGAGTCTCCTAACACTACGATCGCTTCCTTTGCTGATGACGTAGCAATACTAGCAGTAAATGAAGATCACATACAAGCCTCACAAGACCTGCAACACCATCTGGACATACTCAGTGAATGGTACAAAAAATGGCGAACTAAAGTAAATAAAACAAAATCATCTCAAATAACGTTTACAAACCGCCACAACACATGCCCACCTGTAAGAATGGAAAATGTACGAATACCAACAGTAACAGAAGCTAAATACCTTGGCCTCCATCTTGACCAACGTCTTACTTGGAAAAAACATATACAGACTAAAAGAAGACAACTAGACTTGAAATTTCGGCAAATGTATTGGCTCCTTGGACGCAGATCAAAACTCAACATCCAAAACAAAATTCTTCTGTATAAAGCAATAATCAAACCTATTTGGTACTACGGACTACACCTCTGGGGCTGTGCAAAGTCAACATCACTGAATATCATTCAAAGATTTCAGTCGAAAGTTCTAAGATCAATAGTGGATGCACCCTGGTATGTAACTAATCAAACACTTCACGAAGACTTAAATATACCTTTCATTAGAGAAGAAATCCATCGAGCCTCGGAATCACAAAACGAGCGTACCATTCACCATGACAACGAATTAGTAAGGGAATTATTTCATAATGGCCCTGTCACAAGGAGACTAGATAGAACCTGGCCTCAGGACCTATTTTAAAACTTTAAACATAAATAGAATAAGATGAGACATCATTGGAAGTCTCTTCTTCATGACCAAAAACATGAAAAAAAATTTACTTAATACTCTTTTAATGATGTAGATTGTAAATAAACATAATTACATAAAAAAAAAAAATTAAATATCGTTAGTGTTTTAATTTGTGTTTATATCTTAAGATATAATGTATCTATAGATATTATTAAGTGTTTTTAGTATAATAACTTTAACCGAAAACTCTTTTACAAGTGTTAAGATACATTTTAATGTGGTTGTATTAAGTACCTACTTACTTTACTGGATTTTCTTTCTGCTGTATTGTATAGTAAAGGACATTCGTGTATAGAGACATTACAGTTCTGTAATGTCTCTTACGGTTCTTCACATCAAGTTTACATCATCTGTGTAGGTTACAATCTGCTTAGACTTATTGAACAATATATCTAATTAAGTCTATAGATAATAGATCTATTATATGTAATTGTTTCATATAAAATTATAACCAATATTGCAGCCATCTGAAGATCGTTTGAATAAACAATTATAAACTAAATGAATATATAAAATGGGCAAAATTCCCTTTATTGCGCTGAAATTGTATTTTTTTATAATTTACTGTTAATGTAAAATTTCACAGGTACCTATTGAATGGAATCATAATGTTTTAATAGTTTTAGATATTATAATCCAGTACCTAAATGCTCTTATGTTAAACTTAAGGGAAAAACTACTAATTTTGATACATAAATCTTTAGTTGAATCTCTTTTTCACCATGGTTTACATGTTAGGAGGAATTTACAATAATGTACTACATGCAGTATCCCCAATTCAAAATTATTATATACCTACTCAAAATCATTTAAAAAAGTAAATTGTATTCAACCCATTATTAATATACCTAGGATATTTGAATGATTTAGTCCCATATATACACAAGAAAGAATCTCCTGCTTTAATTAAGTAGTAATGCTATTCTACTGCATATATTTAATTGCAATTATATTCTATGATTTTTGTAACTCTACAGGTATCTACCACATTTTTTAACGAATATATGAAATAAATGGTTATTAAAAATCCAAACGTATTTTTTTTAAATATACACATTTTCAATACATTCCTACTTTACGAGTTCATTTAAATGAGTGAAGTGAATGAATTTGAATGCAGCATTCTGGGTGACGTCACTCCCGCCATTAGATTCTCGACGCTGATTGGTGGAAAGTTACCATGCAACCTGTCTATTTATGAACCTTGATTTTGGATCATGTTTTTCTAGTTATTTTTTACGGTAGGTAGGCAGGTGCTTGAAATAAAGCAAAAACCTGAACTTTAGAAGTCATATTTATAGTCCAGTCACTCACGGTAAAATATTGCAAAACCTCCGAATTTTAAAGAATTGCTTGCATGAACATGGAATTTGACATACACATACCTATCATGTCAAATAAAAAAGTGATATTGTGCGGATGTGTGATTTGCCCTGGATGTGAGTTTCACCCCTTCTCGGGGGAAAAAACATAGAAACGTTCAAAAAGGAATTGGATAAAATGACTAATTTTAAGCAACTTTTGTTCTATATTGAATTTTTTTAGTAAGTTCAATAAGCATTTTATCGAACAAAATGTTCTTACCAAAAATAAAGCTTATAAAAAAATAAAAGTGAAACATTTTTTTTTGTTTTTTAAGTTTCTAACTTCAAAAGTAAGTCAGTTCTGTACGCTAAAAATAATGATAGTCCCTTTTTTAATAAAACAAAAATCGTGAAAATCACCCCCTAATTAGCGTCCCAAATGAAATTTACTTAGGTATTGTTTATATGATCTGAAGTTTCATCGGTTCAAAGTGCTTTTTTTGAAAAGGCAGTTCTAGTTAAAAGGGCTTGAATGAGTCAATAATCACGGGTTTATGCAAATTTTGAACAGCCATATCTTAACAAATTTTTGTTTTACAGGAAAACAAAAAATCCAAAACATTCAGAATAGAAAAACCTACATTTTTTACTGCTTGAGATTTTTGGTATCACCAATAATTTTTAAGCCATTTTAAAAAAACCAATTTTTTCAAGATAAAAAAAATGTGTCCAAAAGATTTCTTTTATCAAAAAAAGGGACCAACTTTATTTTGAGCATAACTTACTTACTTTTGATGCTAGAAACTTTTTTAAAGAACAAATATAAAGCTTGTTTTAAGCACTTGCTGTCCCGCGATTATGCAACCCTCTGAATCGGAAACAAGCAAAACCATCTATTTACTTTTCTATCTTTACTCAGATTTGAGTACTAGAAAGTTCCTCTTCTGCCCTTTTCCTAGACGAATGAAAACGGAATGTGATTGCAAGGAGTCTTTTTGTTTTCTATATTTGTCGTCTGCGATCTTATAAATGGTAAAAGTCGCAGATTAAAGGATGTACCAGAAAGAACTTTCAACATGAAGAGTCTCAGATTTAAATAACTATTTACCATTTTAATTTTATTGAGTGGTGAATTCTGCATTTGAAACTCTTTAGTTTGTTAAGTTTTAATGAGTTTTCCCCGAAAAGTGCTTCATTTTTTGGATATTTCACGTTGAAATATTCGATTTGTAATTTGAAGAATAAGAACCTACGTTTCATTAGCTACAACTGTGCTTCTACTGGGTTTACAGACTTCATATGCCAGCCATTTTTTAAACTTTTTGTAAGCTATTTTTTTTTGATAAGAGCTTTTTTTCGATAAAATACTTACTGGGAAAAACCGTCTAAAAACAGGGTTTTTGTTAAAAACGTGAACATATTCACTCGCAAATAATTCGAAAAGTGAAAAAATTCTATAGAAACAAAGTTCCTTAGAAATTACTCAGTTTATCAAATTCCAGGCTTATTTTGAACGTATGTTTTTCACCCCCGAGAAGGGGTGGAACGCACCTCCAGTGCAAAAGCACACATCGGCACAATATCACTTTTTTTCTTTGACTTGTTAGCTATGTCTATTATGTGTATGCCAATGTGTATTTCATGTCAATGCAAGCGGTTCTTTAAAATTCACAGCAAAAACCGTGAGTAAATGGACTATTATTTGTAGACTAAAATATCAAAATGAAACAAACATAATAAAATCATAACAAAATAAATTAAAATGCCTGACTTCCAACATGGTCTTGCATATTATAGGAATCGGCAGTAACTGGATGATATACCTACTAATAAATAATTTCGCCTTCTTTATCTCATATTTCACAACCATGAAAGTTAATTTCGACCAATCTATCTCTTTCCCTAAACTTTTCTTGTATTAGGTATAAGGCGAAGTAGATGGAATTTAGGTCCTCTAATTAATATATGGCCGAAGTATTCTGTTTTTCTCATGTTTTTCTTCTATTTATACGTAATCCTATTTAATTTCCCAACTTTTATTTTAAAATTAATTTTTGTTTTTTTTATGTTTTTTTTTCAAATTTTTGCAATTTTTTACCCTGGGTTTTGGCGCCCCTAAAGGATGGCGCCCGTGTGCATTGCACACTTTGCACATATGGTAGCGGGGCCCCTGTGCCGTTGTCAAAATATAAAAAATATTAATGAATTAAACAAAAATGTTGTTGCTTAGTAAAAAATTCTTCTAATAAGTAATTTATTTAATCTGACTCATTTATATCGGCAATTCAGACATATATATTATTTATTATACATTTTACAGTAGAAGATTTTAAAATGAGATTGCCAATATTTTTATAAGTTGCGTTCCTGGGACGACTTTACTAAAAGATAGTTCATTCGATTACATGAAATCAACCCCAACTCAAGAATATCCGTCACAAAAAAATCATTACATGTGATCTGTCTTTAAAAATACAACTACATGTAACGGTGACACTAACTAATAACAACAATATCATTTTAAAGTGTTCTACTTTAAAATGTATAATATATGTCTGAATTGCCGATATAAATGAGTCAAATTAAATAAGTTATTAGAAGAATTTTTTAGTAAGCAACAACATTTTTGTTTAATTCATTAATATTTTTTGTGTTTTGACAACGGCATCCGATTTGGACGTCCAAACGTTAATAAAATAATTTTTTAATAAAATCATTTTTTAGTAAAATTGTGTCTTATTTACCATCAAAAACTAGTTAATTACAAAAATTCCACAAGAAAATAGCTTCAGAACAACATACATAAACGTAAACTCCGGCCAACAAAGCTACTCGAGTACTAACAAAGCTACTCAGTACAAAGTACAGTCAAGAAGTGACTCGTTTTATTAATTTTCAGTAGCGTAGTGTGCGAGCCATAGTTAATAACCAGTTGATAATTCTAGTTACCAACTAATTTAGTTTCTTTTTAGTAGCTGTGTGTGCGAAAGGCCTTAGAAAATTTTAGATTATATTCAGTGCATAAATTATTTTTACCATTTTTTTATTACGGAATTGCATTACAAATTATTTGCACAAATAAATAGTGAATTTAAAATTTCTCTTCTGAGGAAGCTGTTGTACAAGGAAACATGTCAAGGTGATTATATTCTCTGGAAATTGTAAGTGTTATTGTGTTTTTATAGATTTTATTACTTTGCTCTACAATTTATTTAATGTTTCCTTTACTTCATGAGTCAAATCGTATTAATGTTGGATTGAGATCGCCATTAAACACTAGCGATTCTAACGTATTATTTCTTCATTGTTGATTAGCACTCACGATTTTGTTTCTCCTAAGAAAGGACTAGCTAGCTTAGAGGTATGTGTATCCGCCCTTAATGCCGAATGATGTGGATTCCAACTGCAAGATGGATTCCCACCACAAGTTAGATTCCCATTACAAGGTAGATACATTTACCTACATTCCCACCATAGAGCTGTGGAATTATCTAGGTTTTATATATTACCAAGCAGTTGCTGTTTAGATCTTCTGTATTTCCATCTATAATATATTATAGAATAAATTGTAAACTACTATATCTCCTCGTAGGATGCGGTTTAGTTTCATTTATGCTTTCTCTTCCATCGTTTCTAGAACTCTGATTTTTTGCTTGCCTCTGGACAGAAAACTTTCAGCCACGTAGCTGGGTAGATTTGTATTTTGTATCTTGTTTTAGAGATGTGGTATGGGCTGTTTGGATCTTCTTTTTATGTGTTGCTTGTATGTCCTTACGTGAGAGATGCATGTGTCAGTATGGGTAGGATGATGCTATTGATCAGTCATTTCTTTTATGAACTGTGCACGCTTATGATTTACTACCCGATTATCATTTTTGTCTTTTTAGCTAACTGTAAAACATTAACTTTTAATTATAAATATTCTTACATATCTTGTACATATAATAAATTATACAAATAATACACCTCTACCTCTAATAGTTTTTTGTGGTAACATCAAATCTGCTATTTTATTTCCAACTTTTTTAACACGAATAACCAAATCCTACTACATTCTAAAAACACTTGTAGCTTTCGCACAATTTCTACTATCACAGCGATTGTTTATATCAGACTCTTTCTTGTAGCCACATCTTCTTGTAGCAATCTTTCTTAATTTCAATTGGAAGAACATGACAAAGATAATTGACCAGATGACCTTTTAAATGGGACTTAAATATTACTGTCTCAGTTTTGATAAAAATTCACATTTTAGCAAGTTTCAGGATGTGTTCAATTGTCGCGCACAGCGGTGTTTATTTATTTCATAAAAATACAGGATGGTGCGTTATTACCGCCAGTCAAATGAAAAACATTTCCTTCATTAATCAACCATTTGAAATTCATTTATACTATAGTATATTTTTAAACCAAGAGGAGTAATTCAAATTTCCCGTGCCGTACAGCTTGTTTGTAATTGGTCCAACCTCAGGCAAGTTTACTCCACTGTTATCAAATTTTGACCAGGGCGCGAAGATATATATCCACTGATATATATCACGATATATATCGTGATATATATATATATATATATATATCATGATATTTATATTATATATATCGTGATATATATCAGTATTTTATTTCGTACTAATTTTTACATAAGAAGGTTAAAAAGCGGCAGCGTCGCAACTGCGTTGACTTGCCTTCTAACAGGAATTCAAATCAATCAACATCAACCAATCCAAATTAAGAACTTTTATTACAAAAGGAGGAATATGGCTCTAGGTTCGTCTCATTTTTTGGCAAACTTACTGGACCATCGCTTTTTGGGAGAAAGACTTACTGCCGAACAAAAATAGCAGGCTTGTGAATATTTAAATTCAATCAACACAGATTTTGTTCCGTTTGTAATGGCCCTAACTTCGAAGTCTAAACCTTTTCCGTCTTTCATGTATGGTCCAAATTTCAAAAAATCATCTCCATTATTATGGTGGAAGTCTGTTCCAATCGCTGAATCTGATTGGCCTGAAAAAAACATATTTCTCGAACGAATTAACCAATTACTTACAGCAGTAGCCTCGACGGCAAGCATTGAAAGGTGATTTTCAAGCTTTGGACTTGTGCATTCCAAATTACGAAATAATTTAGGAACCAAAAAGGCTGCTAAACTTGCATTCATGTTTAAATATTTAAACAGTTCTTCATACCAAAAACATGGCAATTTGGAATGGATTTGGCCTGAACAAGAAACTGAAAGAAGGGAAAATGAAGAGGCAGAATTAAGTCTTGGGTGCTTTACTGGTTTTGATTCAGACACTTTCGATGTTGAACCATCATCTTAATTAATTTTCTAAATTTTGATTTTGTTGTTTAAATGTTCAGAATGTTAAGTTATTTGGGAAAAATAGAAATACCTATATGTTTAAGTTAATGTTTTCAATATTTTTAGTTAATTTAGTTGTTACTTGGATACTCGTATCATTTTGTTTTCTGTTTATGTAACATACTACCATACATACGTTTATATTTTTGTATTTTTTATTTAAGTAAAAATATATCTTTTATACTGTTATATTTTTGTATTTTTTATTTAAAGTAAAAATATATCTTTTATATTGTTACATTCTACATTTAGAGTCTTATTTCGGTCAATTTAGTTTCTCTATTGAAATGTTTTCCAAAATATCATAAATATCATATAAATATCACATTTTGGATATATATCGGATATATATCATATATATCCGATATTTTGATATTTATATAAATATCATGGATATTTTGTGCCCTGATTTTGACACTAATGACATTTATCAAATTTTGACACTTTTGGCATTTTATAGGTTAATTAAGTTATATCAGCCATTTTTTGTATTTTCTGCGTTATTCCTTGAATTTGTAGATTTTTAGTCTGCTTTTATATAAAATACAGCTGTTACTATGAGCACTATGCCGTCAATTTTCAGTGGCGCATGGGTGGTCGGCGGTGGTACATCAAACTTTCCACTTATGGACGGGATAAATAAATTAAAGGGTATCCCCATTAAGATAGGCAAAGTGCCCTCAATCCCAGAATTCAATTTTTTTACATCCTATGTGATTAAATAATAAGACTCAACACAACGCAATTAATTCAACGATGATTTTTTAAATGAGAATAAGGATCATGTGATAGCTCATTTGAACGGTTATTCAAATCTCTATTCAGTAATATAAACATTAATATACTTATTTATATAAAGTGTCCAAAAAACATTTTTTTAACTAAATTAATTGACACAAAAAGAAGAATGTATGTAAATTATTTCATGATGGTGGCTCAAGCATATTAATAACCTGTTAACAGCATTGATGGTGAACTTTATGATTAGAAAACGTTGTAACAATGATAGTGTGTTTTTTCCTCAAAATTTATGTTGGATACAAAGCATAAGACAAAGTCAAAGCTTATGTTGGATAATAAAAAAGTTAGATACTTTAACAACTAAGCAACGTTATTCATCAATACAGGGTGTTTCTAAATAAGTGCGACAAACTTTAAGGGGTAATTCTGAATGAAAAAATAATGACCATTTGCTTCATAAACATATGTCCGCGAATGCTTCGTTTCCGAGATACGGGATGTTGAATTTTTTCACACAACGATTTATTTATTACAAACTGACGATTTATTTATTGTTCTAAAACCGGTTGCGATGTGCAGATGAAATTTGGTAGCTTTTTAGAGGTAGGTATTGCTCATTTTTTGACATACAATTAAGAATTTTGTATTCACCATTGGCGTGCATAAGGGTACCTAATATGACCGGGTAATATGACCCGTATGCACGCCAATGGTAAATATTAAATTCTTAAGTGTACGTCAAAAAATGAGGAATAACTACCTCTTAAAACCTACTAAATTTCATTTGCATATCTCAACCGGTTTTAGAGCAATAAATAAATCATTCAACATCCCGTATTATCTCGGAAACGAAGCCTTTGCGGACATATGTTTATAAAACAAACAGTCATTATTTTTTCATGCAGAATTACCCTCTAAAGTTTCTCGCACTTATTTAGAAACACCATGCATTGATGAAGAACGTTGCTAGTTGTTAAAGTACCTAACTTTTTTATTTATTATTTAACATAAGCGAATGAATCAAAAAGCAAAATGTTAAGAAAGCCTAAGGCTACAGTTGAGTTTTAATTTAAATATTTTATATTCGCTAGAATATTCCACAGGGTGTACCAAACTTTGAGGAAAAAACACTCTATCATTCTTACATCCGGTATACAATGACCCTTATCTGTTTAACCACAATATTATTACACCGATATTCTTGAAGAATAAAGTTAACATTATAAAAAAAATCATTAAAATCGGATAACAGGTTTAGGAAATACGAGACATCAAAAATGTCCAATTTTTAAGGTGGTGCGTTAATTTTGATGCTTAGTGTATGAAAAAATGTTTGTCGGACAAATATGTTGGGCATTTTAATAAGTTCGACACGTAGAACATGTCAAATGGCAGGAATTATATTGGTGGTAAATAGCAGTCTGATTTTTGCATGAGAGTTTAATGAAATCGTAACAAATCAATTGGCAGTTCTGCCCGACAAAATAAATGTGACGTTTTCGTAGTCTGACGTTCGAAACTTGTACCTGTTCCAAAATTAAAACTTCCCCTGTTCCAGTGTTCCCATACATCAAAGTTTGTCCGACTAGACACCGTTAATCTATTAACAAATTTTCAGCTTGCTATTAATTAACTTTTTTTGGTACGCGGGATCCAGGCCTGACAAGTCTATTGACAAATTCACAAAAGTAGCATACGTTGAACGGAGGTAGCGGAATTAAAATAAGCTCACTGTCATGGCGACCGTTCCGTAACACGTTCCGCAAGTGGCGCCACATTCAGAGAACGAATTTTCAACAGTTGCGGAACCGTTCGTCACTTTTTCGTCTCCTGAATGCGACAAGCGACAAGATGTATAGGTACCTACTGTCAACGTAATAATAATTAGGAAATGGCTTTGTCACGGTTCTTAGACATACTACGGTTGCCCAGATCGACGGTGGTGGGGAGACTTCAATTTTTGACTTTACGTCAATACAATACAGAATCCCATATTTTTAAATGATTTTCGATCATTGAATTCGTGTTATTGTGAATACATTGTATATATTGTGTTAATATCGATAAATTTATCAGCTCGACTAGTTTCATTTCTTTTTATCTCACAACTTAATACGTTTTCCATCTTTTGCGCTATAGACTAAGAGCCGCTATAGGTGAAATTTCTTAATCATTTTAGGCACGATGGGACCCTATAACTTAAATAGTAGAACCTAAAAAAAACGTTTGAACACTGTGCCGTCACTTTTCAGTGGCACATGCGTCGACAGTGGCGCATCAAACTTTCCACTTCTGGACGGGATAAATAAATTAAAAGTTACCCTCCCTTACTAACAGATTTTTTTTTATTTTTTTAGTTCTATGTGATTAACACATAAAATTCAGCGTAATTTTAACCCACCACCCCCTTCCCCCTACCCCCACCATCAAAAACTTCATTTTTCATTTTTATTGTTTTTTGGTGGGATGCAATAAATTTTAAAATTTCAAAAAATTCACAAGCGTAGCTGAGGATTTTATAAAACATGCCTATTTTTTATAGACCCATAGGCAGAATGTACATAACCTCAAAAAATTTAAAAAAAAATTTTTTTTCAAAAAGCGTATAACTTTTTTTGAGGAATAGTTACAGGTATAATTTTTTCTTAATTTTGTGTGTTTTATCAAACACTATATTTTTAATTTTTTTCAAATTTTTCTGTAAGGCTCCCCAACTTCAAAAATCCGAAAAACTGTTTTTTGGGGGGTTTTGGGGGATTTTCCCTATTTTATAGACTTCATAATATATCAAATCAATTTTGTTTTTATAGGTTATATGTAACTTGAAGTAAGTGAGTCCTTTAGAATATTTAAAAATCAGAAAAACACGTTCAAACCCCCCAAAACCCCCTTAAAAAACAGTTTTTTGGATTTTTAAAGGTGACCAGCGTTACAGAAAAATCTGAAAAAAATTAGAAATATAGTGTTTGATAAAATACACAAGACTAAGAAAAAATTAGATCTGCAGCTATCCCCAAAAAAAAGTTATATACTTTTTTCCAAAAAAAAAATTTTTTTTAAATTTTTTGAGGTTATGTACACTCAACCTACAGGTCTATAAAAATAGACGTGTTTTATAAAAGCCTTAACTATGCTTGTGAATTTTTTGAAATTTTAAAATTGATAGCATCCCACAAAAAAAAATAAAATCGAAAAATAAAGTTTTTGATGGTGGTGGTGATTTGGATAAACCCAAAATAGTTTAGTCATAGGTGGAAGTATATTTCAACACAAACGCATACATAAAGTAACATGGACATCCCCCGATGGACAAACACACAATCAGATTGACCACATAACCATAGATAAGACATGGAGGCACTCACTCTTAGATGTTAGAGCAATGAGAGGGGCAGACATAGGGTCCGACCACATGTTGATTAGAGCCAAAATCAAACTCAAACTAGCCAGAAGCAAGAAAACGCCAATGGAACAACGAGAAAGATATAACGTTCAGTGGCTCAAAGACGGAAATGAAAGTACTGAAGAATATAAGACCAAGTTAAGAGAATTATATAATAAAACTTACAACACAGAAAATGCCACGATAGAAGAGCTGTGGGATAAATGCAAGTATGTATATACACAAGCAGCAAAAGAAACGATAGGAATACAAAAAATAAGTAATAAACCATGGCTATCGAGAAGCACGTGGGAAAAAATAAACGAAAGGAAACTACTTAAATGTAAAATGCTACAAAATGATCTAAGAGATAGGGAACAAATGAAGAGAGAATATAGAGAGAAAGATAAAGAAGTTAAAAAAAGTGCGAGAAACGACAAAAGACAATATAACGAAGAACTGTTAATAGAAGCAGAAACAGCAGCAAAAAACAACGACATGGGAACTCTATATAAAACGACGAAAAAACTAAGCTCGCGCGGAAAAATGAATGTTGAGCATATAAAAGACAAGAACGGGAAAATGTTGAAGAATGAAAAGGAAATAGTTGAGAGATGGATCGAACATTTTAGAGAAGTATATGCCAACAGAATAATAGAACACGAAATAGAAAATGAAGAAATAAAGGAAGAACTAAGCTGCACCGAATCGGAATTCACAAAAAAAGAAGTAAGTAAAGCAATACAACAGCTGAAAAGAGGGAAAGCAGCTGGAATAGATAACATTACCACAGAACTACTGAAAGCAGATAGAGAAACATCGGAAGAAATCCTGTATGTACTAATAAACAGAATATGGCAGGAGGAGAGAATACCTGATGATTGGAAAAAAGGTATAATTGTAAAGATACCCAAGAAGGGAGATCAAACGAATTGCAACAATTGGAGAGCAATAACACTACTTTCTACAGTGAGTAAAGTCATGACAAGGATGATACTAGAAAGAATGAAAGAAACTATAGACCAGTTGTTAAGACCAAACCAAGCGGGCTTCAGGAGTAATAAAGCATGCACAGATCATATTAACACATTAAGAAACATTGTAGAACAAACAATAGAATGGCAGAGCAAAATCTATATAAATTTCATTGACTTTAGACAAGCCTTTGACCGGATTAACAGAGAAAAAATGTGGGAAATACTAAAGAGATATGGAATTCCATTAAAATATATAAGAATTATCAAAATGTTCTATGAAAACTATACCGCACAAATCATGCACAATGGGAAACTCACAGAACCAATCAACATAGACAGTGGAGTCAGACAGGGGTGTATTCTATCTCCAGCCATATTTTTGATCTTAATTGACTGGGTCATGAAGAAGGCAACGAAAAATAAAACAGGAATTAGATGGAATGCTTTCGGTCAGCTTGAAGATCTAGACTTTGCAGATGATATATGTCTGGTGTCCGAAAAAAGACAACATATGCAGAAAAAAACAGAAAAGGTGACAAAAGAAGCAAGAAAAATAGGACTAGAGATTAACACAAGAAAAACCAAACTTATGAAGATAAATACGGAAAGAGAAATGGGTATATTTATTGAAGGAGAAGAAGTAGAAAATGTACAGAAGTTTTGCTATCTGGGAAGCATAATTGACGCTAGCGGTGGAATAGAAGAGGAAATTAATGGAAGGATAACTAAAGCCCAAAATGCGTTCTATATGCTGAAGAAAACATGGGAGTCCAATAAATTAACAACCAAAACCAAAATCAGGATATTTAATACAAATGTAAAGAGCATTTTGCTATATGCAGCAGAAACTTGGAAAATAGAGAAAAAGATTATACAAAAGGTTCAAACATTTGTAAATAGATGCCTTAGACGAATATTGCAAATATATTGGCCAAATCGGATAAGTAACAAGGAACTTTGGAGAAAAACTAATCAAGAGCCGATAGCCAAAACGATAAACAGACGCAAATGGAAGTTTATTGGACACACATTAAGGAAAAATGAAGATGATATAACCAAACAAGCCCTGGATTACCAACCAACTGGAAAAAGAAAACAAGGCAGACCAATGACATCCTGGAAAAGAAATATTACCAGAGAGCTAGAAGACAATGGGTTAACATGGAAAGAAGTGAAAGCCCTGGCCAGAAACAGAGATGAATGGAGGGGGACTGTAGAGGCCCTATGTTCCAAATGGAATCAAGAGGAGTAAAGTAAAAGTTAAGTAAATAGCAGTCTGATTTTTGCATGAGAGTTTAATGAAATCGTAACAAATCAATTGGCAGTTCTGCCCGACAAAATAAATGTGACGTTTTCGTAGTCTGACGTTCGAAACTTGTACCTGTTCCAAAATTAAAACTTCCCCTGTTCCAGTGTTCCCATACATCAAAGTTTGTCCGACTAGACACCGTTAATCTATTAACAAATTTTCAGCTTGCTATTAATTAACTTTTTTTGGTACGCGGGATCCAGGCCTGACAAGTCTATTGACAAATTCACAAAAGTAGCATACGTTGAACGGAGGTAGCGGAATTAAAATAAGCTCACTGTCATGGCGACCGTTCCGTAACACGTTCCGCAAGTGGCGCCACATTCAGAGAACGAATTTTCAACAGTTGCGGAACCGTTCGTCACTTTTTCGTCTCCTGAATGCGACAAGCGACAAGATGTATAGGTACCTACTGTCAACGTAATAATAATTAGGAAATGGCTTTGTCACGGTTCTTAGACATACTACGGTTGCCCAGATCGACGGTGGTGGGGAGACTTCAATTTTTGACTTTACGTCAATACAATACAGAATCCCATATTTTTAAATGATTTTCGATCATTGAATTCGTGTTATTGTGAATACATTGTATATATTGTGTTAATATCGATAAATTTATCAGCTCGACTAGTTTCATTTCTTTTTATCTCACAACTTAATACGTTTTCCATCTTTTGCGCTATAGACTAAGAGCCGCTATAGGTGAAATTTCTTAATCATTTTAGGCACGATGGGACCCTATAACTTAAATAGTAGAACCTAAAAAAAAACGTTTGAACACTGTGCCGTCACTTTTCAGTGGCACATGCGTCGACAGTGGCGCATCAAACTTTCCACTTCTGGACGGGATAAATAAATTAAAAGTTACCCTCCCTTACTAACAGATTTTTTTTTTATTTTTTTAGTTCTATGTGATTAACACATAAAATTCAGCGTAATTTTAACCCACCACCCCCTTCCCCCTATCCCCACCATCAAAAACTTCATTTTTCATTTTTATTGTTTTTTGGTGGGATGCAATAAATTTTAAAATTTCAAAAAATTCACAAGCGTAGCTGAGGATTTTATAAAACATGCCTATTTTTTATAGACCCATAGGCAGAATGTACATAACCTCAAAAAATTTAAAAAAAAATTTTTTTCAAAAAGCGTATAACTTTTTTTGAGGAATAGTTACAGGTATAATTTTTTCTTAATTTTGTGTGTTTTATCAAACACTATATTTTTAATTTTTTCAAATTTTTCTGTAAGGCTCCCCAACTTCAAAAATCCGAAAAACTGTTTTTTGGGGGGTTTTGGGGGATTTTCCCTATTTTATAGACTTCATAATATATCAAATCAATTTTGTTTTTATAGGTTATATGTAACTTGAAGTAAGTGAGTCCTTTAGAATATTTAAAAATCAGAAAAACACGTTCAAACCCCCCAAAACCCCCTTAAAAAACAGTTTTTTGGATTTTTAAAGGTGACCAGCGTTACAGAAAAATCTGAAAAAAATTAGAAATATAGTGTTTGATAAAATACACAAGACTAAGAAAAAATTAGATCTGCAGCTATCCCCAAAAAAAAGTTATATACTTTTTTCCAAAAAAAAAATTTTTTTAAATTTTTTGAGGTTATGTACACTCAACCTACAGGTCTATAAAAATAGACGTGTTTTATAAAAGCCTTAACTATGCTTGTGAATTTTTTGAAATTTTAAAATTGATAGCATCCCACAAAAAAAAATAAAATCGAAAAATAAAGTTTTTGATGGTGGGGGCAGGGAGAAGGGGGTGGTGGGTTAAAATTACGATGAATCTTATGTCTTAATCACATAGAACTTAAAAAAATGAAAAAAATTAAATTCTGGTAATAAGGGAGGGTATTTTTTAAATTATGTATCCCGTCCATAAGTGAAAAGTTTGATGCGCCACTGTCGACGCATGTGCCACTGAAAAGTGACGGCACAGTGCTCAAACGTTTTCTTTTAGGTTCTACTATTTAACTTATAGGGTCCCGTCGTGCCTAAAATGATTAAGAAATTTCACCTATAGCGGCTCCTAGTCTACTATTTTGCCGGTTATTAACACGCTCATGACTGTATATGTGTAGTATTTGTGTTATTATTAAATATTAAGACAAATAATACACATTTTATCTTATACCGGGTGGTGAATCGTAAAACGGGCCATAGGAAACTCAATGTAAAATTCTAAACTGTTGAATTCCTGCTTCCCTAATTATTTTACATCAAAAGTCATGAGAGAATATTTGTAGAGAATTGAAATATGTATTAAAATCAAAAGTTAAAATTGTTCTACGATTTAAACGCATTCCAAAATTTTGAAAAATATAATACATTTGCCACAGTAGGTATG
The DNA here is from genome assembly GCF_917563875.1 of Diabrotica virgifera virgifera. Classification (NCBI taxonomy): domain Eukaryota; kingdom Metazoa; phylum Arthropoda; class Insecta; order Coleoptera; family Chrysomelidae; genus Diabrotica; species Diabrotica virgifera. The sequence goes on from NC_065445.1 coordinate 219,257,504, forward strand.
TGTGTAAAGGTTAGGCCAAACGTTACTATTTAACTGACAGTGCTCACACCATTGACTGAATCAAAAATCTTTATTATTAATACTTTCTCCGCAGCTGAGGGTATCTTATCAATTGTAATCCTATTGCTTTTAATGATAAAATAAAAATATTGACAGTTCAAACATGTGAAAATAATAACTTCATTGTGACACATTATTGCACTGTGTGTGGCCTAATTTTGGGCTGAAATAGTTATTTTCCTAACTAGTGCGGAAAGTGATACTTTCACGCACGAGACTGCCGTTGGCCCGAACGACGCGATAGCGGAGTTCGGCCAAGCAGTCGAGTGCGGGGAAGACACTTTCCGCATGAGTTAGGAGCAATATTTTTTCTAGGGCCGTACGTTTGCAAAAAAGCCACAAAAAATAGAGTTATATCAATTTTTATTTAGACGTGAAAATACACAAATTAATTATTTGACAAGGTTGTCAAATCCAAACTTGCAATATAATGGGTTACCACGACGATGATATTGGTTTCCATGACTACGATTCAAAACCATTGTAAATTGTCTACTGATCTGACTTTTAAATGTTATGTCAAAATAATTTTATTTCGTCGAATTTTCGCGCTAATTTCATTAAAACATGAACACAATAAGCTAAATTTGAAATAAATTAGTAAATAATATCTAAATATTAGTTTATTGCATGTATTATAATATATTATACATAATGCCATATTACAAGGTATTCTACTTTCCCGCACGCCGTGCGGGAAAGTGCAACTTTCGGAAATGAAATGCGTGCGTGAAAGTGGCTCTTTTAGCACGGCCGTAGAAAAAACGTATTTTTACGCATTTTTACAAAATTTTGGAATATGTTTAATAGACTAAGAGCCGCTATAGGTGAAATTTCTTAATCATTTTAGGCACGATGGGACCCTATAACTTAAATAGTAGAACCTAAAAGAAAACGTTTGAACACTATGCCGTCACTTTTCAGTGGCACATGCATCGACAGTGGCGCATCAAACTTTCCACTTATGGACGGGATAAATAAATTAAAAGTTACCCTCCCTTACTAACAGAATTAATTTTTTTAATTTTTTTTTTGTTCTATGTGATTAACACATAGGATTCAGCGTAATTTTAATCCACCACCCCCTTCCCCCTGCCCCCACCATCAAAATCTTCATTTTTCGTTTTTATTTTTTTTGTGGGATGCAATCAATTTTAAAATTTCAAAAAATTCACACGCATAGCTGAAGCTTTTATAAAACATGCCTATTTTGTATAGACCCATAGGTAGAGTGTACATAACCTCAAAAAATTAGAAGAAATTTTTTTTTCAAAAAAGCGTATAATTTTTTTTTGAGGAATAGCTGCAGGTCTAATTTTTTCTTAATCTTGTGTGTTTTATTAAACACTATATTTTTAATTTTTTTCAGATTTTTTCGTAAGGCTCCCCTCCTTCAAAAATCCGAAAAACTGTTTTTTTGGGGGGTTTTGGGGGATTTTCCCTATTTTATAGACTTCATAATATATCAAATCAATTTTGTTTTTATAGGTTATATGTAACTTGAAGTATCTGAGTCCTTTAGAATATTTAAAAATCAGAAAAACACGTTCAAACCCCCCAAAACCCCCTTAAAAAACAGTTTTTTGGATTTTTGAAGGTGACCAACGTTACAGAAAAATCTGAAAAAAATTGGAAATATAGTGTTTGATAAAATACATAAGACGAAGAAAAAATTACATCTGCAGCTATCCCCAAAAAAAAGTTATATACTTTTTTCCAAAAAAAGAATTTTAAAATTTTTTTGAAGTTATGTACACTCAACCTACAGGTCTATAAAAAATAGACGTGTTGTATAAAAGCCTTAACTATGCTTGTGAATTTTTTGAAATTTTAAAATTGATTGCATCCCACCAAAAAAAAAAATAAAATCGAAAAATAAAGTTTTTGATGGTGGGGGCAGGGAGAAGGGGGAGGTGGGTTAAAATTACGATTAATCTTATGTCTTAATCACATAGAACTTAAAAAAATGAAAAAAATTAAATTCTGGTAATGAGGGAGGGTATTTTTTAATTTATGTATCCCGTCCATAAGTGGAAAGTTTGATGCGCCACTGTAGACGCATGTGCCACTGAAAAGTGACGGCACAGTGCTCAAACGTTTTCTTTTAGGTTCTACTATTTAAGTTATAGGGTCCCGTCGTGCCTAAAATGATTAAGAAATTTCACCTATAGCGGCTCTTAGTCTATAATTCGTAGCACAATTTTTAACAGTTGTTTTCAATACATATTTCAATCCTCTACAAATAGTTTCTAATAGGTCTGGATCCCGCGTATGAAAAGAAAGTTGATTAATAGCAAGCTAAAAATTTGTTCATAGCTTAATGGTGTCTAGTCGGATAAACTTTGATATATCGGAATACTGGAACAGGGGCAGTTTTAATTGTGGAACAGTTTAAAAATTTGGAACGGTCACACCACGAAAACGGCACATTTATTTTGTCCGACAGAACAGACTTAAACTCTTCGAACAGAGATTAAACTCTCATGCAAAAATCAGACTGCTATTTATCACCAAATGGGCGTTTTAATGAGTGGAACATGTAGAATATGTCAAATGACAGGAATTATGACAGGTGATAAATAAGAGTCTGATTTTTGCATGAGAGTTTAATCTCTGTTCGGAAAGTTTAAGTCTGTTCTGTCGGACAAAATAAATGTGCCGTTTTCGTGGTGTGACCGTTCCAAATTTTTAACCTGTTCCACAATTAAAACTGCCCCTGTTCCAGTGTTCCCATATATCAAAGTTTATCCGACTAGACACCCTTAAGCTATTAACAAATTTTCAGCTTGCTATTAATCAACTTTTTTTTTCATACGCGGGATCCAGACCTATAACGTCTTTTGATGTAAAATAATTAAGGAAGCAGGAATTCAGCAGTTTAGAATTTTACATTGAGTTTCCTATGGCCCGTTTTCCAATTCACCACCCGATATATACTAGTTAACTTTATATTTTTGTATTTGTAATTTTGGTGTTGTTTATCGTAAAAACTTATTTTGAATTATTCATGAAAGTTGTACATCGTACCTATTGTAGGAGTTTAAATAAGAATATATATTTATAAGGTATCAACAGTTTTTCATAATTAGTTTTCCATAATAATAATCCACTAAACATCTTTATTTCTTAACTATCTTAACTATTTTCCATATATCAAAGACATATAAATACCGATTAAGGGGAAGGAGCAAAATGCAAAATTTTGACGCACGTCAAAATTCTCAATGTGTTTTAAAAGTATTCATTTTTTTCGAATCCTGGGCCCAGAGCACGCCAATGGAATTCTATTTTGCTGAAGTCACAAAATAGAATTTCATAATTGGAGAATCGACGGTTGCTAGGCAACGTGACGTCACTAAAATAGAATTCTATTTAGCGTGCTCCCGCACCTGAGAAAACTAATAAATATTTTTGAAAAATTTAAACGTAGAATGAAAGACTACATTATTACCTAGGGCCGCAAGTCCCTGAAAACTTCTATAATGTTTATTTTAATAAGTTACAGGGCTGAAAATAAAAGAGAAGTGTGATTTTTAATTGCAAATATTTCATTCAAAAGAAACTTTTTATTTACTCTAAGGGACTTTCGACCCTCGGTAATAACTTAATCTTTCATTCTGCGTTTAAATGTTTCTAAAATACCTATTAGTTTTCTCAGGATTCGAAAAAAATCATATTACGATTCAAATGACAGTATACTGTGACGTAATCGCATCCTTAATGTTCATTGGTTAGTCGATCTGAGCAACCGTAGTAATGTCTAAGAACCGTGGGTGGAGATATATTCTAATAGTTATTTATGAAACAGTTCGTGAAGTATGCTTTTTGCGAACGCACGCGATTTTTAGAGCACGGGCGACAACGGAGCGAGTGCTATAAATCGCGTAAGTTCGCAAAAAATACTTCACGCACAGTTTCATACAATATTTTATCTATGATAAACAAATAAAAAAAGCTGTAACTCTTCGTCACTGGAATTCATTTCTAAATAAAAAAACGAAAACATCTACGATAAACAAATAAAAAAAGCTGTAACTCTTCGTCACTGGAATTCATTTCTAAATGAATTCCAGTGACGAAGAGTTACAGCTTTTTTTATTTGTTTATCGTAGATAAAATATTGTATGAAACTGTGCGTGAAGTACTTTTTGCGAACTTACGCGATTTATAGCACTCGCTTCGTTGTCGCCCGTGCTCTAAAAATCGCGTGCGTTCGCAAAAAGCATACTTCACGAACTGTTTCATAAATAACTATTATAATATACCTCCACCCACGGTTCTTACGACATTACTACGGCTGCCCAGATCGACTAACCAATGAACATTAAGGATGCGATTACGTCACAGTATACTGTCATTTGAATCGTTCTATTCTACAATTTTTAGAACTTTGACATTTAAAAATTCTAACTACTTTCAAACCACAAAACTGTCAAAACTTTTGTTGTAATTCATTGCTCATATTGTCATCACCATGACAACGCGAAAGTTAAGGATTGTCACCATGACAACTCGAAAGTTAAAAACAGTGCGAAAAAGTAAATCCCATTTAAAATACATTGTTACTTCACGCACACTTTAAATCCTTCACGCACTGCTATCTATAATGACAGTTTTCACAAACTAAAAACTTATACATAATATGACATAGAGTAGATAAAGTTATTTTATACGCTGTGAGCTCGTACGTAGAGGGGATATTTAAAAATTCGCGAGCGCCAGTAGTGACACGTCTGTAAACGTGTACTGGAAATTTGATATAAATGTCAAAGTGATTAATTTAAAATTAAAAATAAAAACATTAATTATAAAAAATATTAGTTGGTCAAAGCTGTGGTATATATTTTTACCTTAAATATACTTACGTTTTAAATACTGAATTTAAGTTTTTTTAATGTTCAGAAATATGTGATTATAATTTAATCTAAAAATCTTAGCGCCACCTACACGATAATTGTGAAAGTATCCGAAGTAAGAAATTAATATTTCATCAATAAAACGTCAAAATGATTAGCAAAATCTTAAAAAAATCGATTACAATTTAATTACTTTTTTGCGTTGTAAATATGTAAATACTAAGCGATAACGATTAAATAATAAATTTAAAAATTACCGGTGAAAGTTGCACTACTAATCCGCTTGGAGCGACACCAGCGAAGCTCAGAGCATATACGCTGTGAGCTCGTACGTAGAGGGGATATTTACAAATTCGCGAGCGCCAGTAGTGGCAAGTCTGTAAACGTTTACCGGAAATTTGACATAAATGTCAAAGTGATTAATTTAAAATTAAAATTAAAAACATTAATTATAAAAAATATTAGTTGGTCAAAGCTGTGGTATATATTTTTACCTTAAATATACTTACGTTTTAAATACTGAATTTAAGTTTTTTTAATGTTCCGTAATATGTAATTATAATTTAATCCAAAAATCTTAGCGCCATCTACACGATAATTGTGAAAGTATCCGAAGTAAGAAATTCATATTTTATCAATAGAATGTCAAAATGATTAGCAAAGTCTTAAAAAAAATCGATTACAATTTAATTACTTTTTTGCGTTGTAAATGTTAAGCGATAACTTTTAAATAATAAATTTAAAAATTACCGGTGAAAGTTGAATTAGTAATCCGCTAGGAGCGCCACCAGCGAAGCTCAGAGCGTATAGGGCTTTTCATTCACAGTCATTTGTTTCGAGCTTCTGTCATGTGTCACATAATACTAATATATCTACGTTCTACGTCACACGTTATTGGTATATACCAATGATACAAACCAAAGACGTATGGCGTAGATATATCAATATTATGTGACACATGACAGAGACTCGAAACAAATGACAGTCGATGAAAAGCCCTATTGAATTGTCTAATTTTTTTTCACTATAGGGCTTTTCATCGATTGTCATTTGTTTCTGTCATGTGTCACATAATATTAATATATCTACGTCATACGTCTTTGGTTTGTATCATTGGCTAAATCAATAACGTATGACGTAGATATATTAATATTATGTGACACATGACAGAAGCTCGAAACAAATGACTGTGAATGATAAGCCCTATTGAGGAGATTCATGGACTCAACATTATACGCTCTGAGATTCGCTGGTGTCGCTCCTAGCGGATTACTAATGCAACTTTCACCGGTAATTTTTAAATTTATTATTTAATTGTTATCGCTTAATATTTACAACGCAAAAAAGTTGGTTGTTTATTGTAATATTCTGGCCAGTTGGTTGCTTAAACCAGTGCCAATAAAACATAAACACACACACACACACACAACGCAAAAAAGTAATTAAATTGTAATCGATTTTTTAAAGATTTTGCCAATCATTTTAACGGTCTATTAATGAAATATTAATTTGTTACTTCGGATACTTTCACAATTATCGTGTAGATGGCGCTTAGATTAATTTATAATTACATAATATTACGAATTATTAAAAAAACTTAAATTCAGTATTTAAAACGTAAGTATATTTAAGGTAAAAATATACACCACAGCTTTGACGAACTAATATTATTTCCTATTAATGTTTTTAATTTCAATGTTTTAAATTAATCACTTTGACATTTATGTAAAATTTCCAGTAAAAGCTTACAGACTTGTTACTACTGGCGCCATAGAGGTATATATTAACATAGAGAGTGTCATTCAGAGTGAAGTGACGACACCATCTTTTTTTCTTTGGATTAGTGCTGTCTCACTCTTACGCATAGTAAAGCTGCGACAGTAGTCCTCCCCTTCCGTTCCTATCCTCACACTTAATGTCATCATAGATTCTCGATACAATGTGCTAGAAAGAGATAGCGCAAATCAGTCGAAGAGATCTTGTCGTCAGGAAGCGCAGAGTGACGGCTCACTCTGTTAATTATATATCTCTATGACTGGCGCTCGCGAATTTTTAATTATCCCCTTTACCTACGAGCTCATAGCGTATATAGGTTGAATATTACTATTAGTAGTTACACAAAAGAAATTTTATTAATGGCTAAAGGTTCCAAACCAAGGTCCAGAAACAAAAAAAAATTGTTAATAAATATAATAGATAGTTTAAATAATCTCAAATACTATGTGTCTTTTAAACCATGAGAACGTCTCCTTAAATAATTATGATTAATATCAAATTTATTTAATATTAGTATTACATTTTTCCTTTTTTATTTTGTTTCATCAAACTCAAAATAACAGCGACATTTCCGTATTCAGAGCACCACGTGTTCCCAACGTTATTAAATTATCGGAACGTCCTCGTATTATCAAGTGGCACGGAGCCATTACATCGGAATCCGACGACCCGGGATTTCATCGACTAGCTTTTGCGCAGTTAACGGTGTGCAGTTGGCAACGGCGCCCATTTCTCCTGTTTTGTGAACGAATAACGAATGCCGGTTGTCGACCATCATTCGATCTTTGTCAATAATTTTGTGGTGCTAGGTGGCAAAATAATTTTAATTTTCCAAACATCTGGGTTATTCTCGAACCACAATAACACGTAAGTAAGAAAGTTTTGTTATTTCACGCATCTAATCGGCTCGATATCGATGCATATGATTTCACAAAAGGTGTGTAAATGCTTGTACAACATAACCTTTGATTTTTCTAGATTCTTATGACCTCATGATGAATTTGAGCGAATGGAGGCCTCAGGAGAGCATAATAAAAAACATCGAAGAGACTTTGCAGTTAGCATTAGTACCAAACAGCGATGCTCAGAAAACTGTTCAGGACAGGCTAATTCTTATGAAAAGTTTGACAGACTTCCCAAATTATCTGTTATTCATTTTGGGGAATCCAAGTTTTTCCGAAGATATCAGATCCCTTGCTGGAATTGTACTGAAAAATAACATCCAAACATCACATGCTACGTTGAGTGCCGAATATTTACTAAAAATTAAAAGTGAATGTCTTCGCCTATTGAAAGATCCTTCAAGGGAAGTAAGAATCAGTATCAGTAACATCATTGTGATAATCGCTAAAGATAACCTAAAAACTTGGCCAGAAATAGTTCCTTACCTAACTAAAGGATTTGTCGCTCAAGACGAATTCAGTGAGGTAGCATTAACAACATTATTTAAAGTGTGTGAAGAATTAATCAACAGTCAAAAACCCCAAGATGAAATTTACAAGATAACCAAAGAAGTTTTTCCAAAATTTGTAGAATTTGTGGGACTAGAAAAATGTAACGTTCGTCAAAATATAGTGAGACTTACCAATCAGTTTCTTCAAGATTATTTTTTGGTGATGAAGCAATCCATTGACTTAGGAATATATTTACGCCATGTTATGCAGCTAGCTAACTCGGAAGACCTGGAAATACAAAAATGTGTGTGCCATACCTTTGTTATTTATATTGACAATCACGAAGAGACACTGTTGCCCCATCTGCATGATATAATATGTTATTTATTAGAAAAGTGCTATCACCAAGATCAAGATGTAGCTTTGCAAGCATGTGAGTTTTGGTTAGCTTCAACTAAAATTAATACATGTAAGGATATTCTTACACCGTACATTGAAAAACTACTTCCGACTCTCTTAAAAAACATGCGCTATTCTGATACTGAATTAAATATGATTAAAGATAGCTTGGGTTCCGATGCAAATAAGAAGGATCTATCAAAGGACATTTCTCCATTTCATTTTAGGGACAGAAATAATTCAGCTGAAGGAGAAGAGTACTACAGCGATGAAGAGGGTGAAGACCAAAGTGATGATTTTGATGATTTCTATGTTGGATGGACATTGAGAAAGTGCAGTGCAGCTTCCTTAGACTCTATAGCGGTAAAGTTTGGTGATGAAATACTTCCCCTTCTTATTCCTCTTATTAGTGAAATGTTACAGAATCCTGATCATTTGATTAAAGAATCAGCCATATTAGCGTTAGGTGCGATTGCAGAAGGTTGTTTCAATGGTTTAAAATCGGAGCTGCCAGAACTTGTTCAATTTTTAATACATTGCATGAATGATGAGCATTCTGTTGTGAGAGTTATTACGTGTTGGACATTGAGTAGGTATGTGTCTTGGATTGTGAATGTTAGAGCAGATAACCCAGAAGAATATTTTGTACCTGTGATGACTATACTGTTAAAACATTTTGTCGATGAGAATAAAAGGGTGCAGAGAGCTGCCATCTCTGCTTTTTGTATATTTCAGGAAGAAGCTCAGTTAAAATTAATTCCTTACATAGATTTTATTTTGGAAGGTTTTAAATATGGATTTGACCAATTTCATTGCCGTAGTTTGTATTTGCTATATGATGCTATAGGAGTTTTGGCGCAGTCTGTTGGTAATAATTTAAGTAAAGAGGATCATGTCAATAAGTTACTTCCACCTTTGATGAACAAATTTACTGAACTCAAGAATTTCTATGATGACCATTTTATTGCAGTATTGGAATGTTTGTCTAACGTTATACCTGCTTTGGAAGCATCGTTTGTACCTTATTCTGAAATTGTTTATTGGCATTGTTTACAACTTATTAATGACACCCTAATTGCTTCAGTTAATTATCAACAGAATCCAAATGAATATGATCCACCAGACAAGGAACCTATGAATGTAGCTCATGATGTTTTGTACAGTATGGCTCTAGGATTAAAAACATATTTTGTGAAATATGTTACAAACAGTAATCTTATATATTTGCTGTACACTACAATGCAAGACAGTTCGAATTTAATCAGACAAACTTCTATTGCTCTGTATGGAGAGCTAATAGCATTGTGTTATCCATTTTTAGCTTCTAGTGTCAATGAGTACATTCCATTGATTATTAAAAATCTAGATGAACATACTGATGGGGTCTGTAATAATGCTGCTTGGGTGATTGGAAAGTTGTGTGCTGTGATGGGCAATGCAATCCAACCTTTCCTTCCAGAAATCCTTAATGCCTTTGTTCATATATTAAGAACACCAGCTGTAGCTCGTACCATGCACAAAACTGTAGCTATTTCCTTATGCATCGTATTCTATGTGTGCCCCGATGTGACTATTCCAGAAATGGATGTGATTGTTAAGAATTGCTGTATGTTAGTGAGAAATGTTAGGGATTCAGATGAGAAGGATCTTGCTTTTCGAGGCTTGTGTGAGGTGATTATAAGGCATCCAGAATTCAACAAGAACTACTTCATCTTCTTTTGTGATGCTGCAGCTTCCTGGATCAATATCCGTGTAGATTTGAAGCAGACAATTCGCAATGTTCTATTGGCATTTAAACAACAATGTGGTGAGGATAACTGGCACCAATTTTATTGTCAGTTTCCTGAAGCTCTTAAACTTAAACTTCAAGAGTTATATGGGGTATGAAATAAACAATCTACAAAAAACGGGGAATTCGACATATGGGTGGGAAAGCTTGAGTGCACCTGCCTTGAGTTTATCGCGTAATAGTATTTAAATATCGTCCGTGAGGGAGGGGCGTCTTGCCGGTATCTTAGAGTCACGCGTTAATAAAAAAATCGAGAAGGATTTTTTTAGACAGATTAATTTTTTTGTTTTATGGGTAGTTTCTTAGTAAATCAACTAAATAATGTTTATTTAATTATTTTTAAGATATTTTATAACAAATATGGTAATTTACATTGTGTAAGTGTTTTTATTTAACAATTTCTTTGTCACAGAATTGTACATTTAAGACTTGAATTAATTAATTCATCTTTAGGTAAATAAAGGGAGACATATTGCCATTTTAGTTTTCTTTTTTAACATCTGATAATGCTTTAAGTACTTTTACACGTCACTGTGGATGTATTTCATTTATAGATTGAAACATTTTTCACTTTTCTGTGTTCAGGTTTACTGACTTTATCATTGTGTTTCAAATAACTGGCCTTAAAAGGACTTCAAAGAACCTTAAAACATTTTGAAAAACAAAGTGTGTGAACAGTTAATTTTTAAGTGTGAATATTAGTCTTTTTGTTCGCACTATTAAAAATTTTGTATTACAAATATAGGATTATTTTTCTGTTCGTTAATTTATGAGAAGAGCTAAAACATGATTTTAGCTTACCTGTCTCTGTCTGTGATAGTACCTATCTATATTGTACATTATTTGTTATAGCTTTATCAAGTTTTCTAGTCAATATTTATTATTCACTTATTAAATGTTTCTATTGTTCTCTATTTTAACCATATTTGTAGCCTCATTTTGAACTTTCTCCTATATTTGATAATCTTATCTTCAAAATATTTACATTTCGTCGAAACAGTTTTGTAGGTATTAATTTTTCACATTCAGTATGAGTAATAATCATAAAAAGTATAGGTAAAATGGTATTAAGTTTTTAACGTTACATTTAAAATTGATGTAAAATTCTGTTGTAAAATGACTTGTTGATAATTACACTATGTTCTGTTTAAGTCAAAAAGTTAAAAGACTGCTAAAATTAGTTACTTTTAGTAAAAGACTGATGTATATTTTATTAACAATTCCATTCTCCAAGTGCCTTCTCTTTCATGAAGGCTTGTCGAGTCTTTCATGATATTCTAATTCTGGTTGAATTTTTTCAACGTAAATCATTCAAATTATACCACCAGTAGAAATTTTTCTACATGTTGATTCTCTTCTTATTGTATTACTGTAAGTAGGAGCAATCTTCTAAAAGCTAATGAATGTTTTCTACTTTTAACCCATTTCTAATCGCTCTTTTATATATTTAGTGAAGGTCATTTGACTGAATTTCTTACAAATAAGGACATTCAAATACTGATTCAACTTCTTCCTTGTTATAATATGATATAAATTTTGGAGTCTTCAACTTCATGTGATTCTGAGGTTCCTCAAATATCACTTCCATATTTTAAAAGTAGTTGTAGGTATTTACTATTTATATAATTTAATATTGTGGACTTTCAATTCTCTAACTAAATGATCTGTATTCCTTATTAGTGTTAAGATTTTTATATCAAGTATTTTCTAATAGGTAAGTATCTAATAACCTTGTATTTTTATAATACTCAAAATATTTTTTAAAACTCTTGCCACATAGAAAGTTACTTTGTGTCGTTAAGATGTGAAATATTTTTGAAAGACCTCCAAAATTTGCTCAAATTTCATAATAAACACCTTTCCTCATACTCTTATATTTCCTTCACTTCAAAAACATTGGATTATTCATGGTATGAAGAACATATTTCTTCATCGTAGATTTATACTTATCAAAATCTGTTATTTACTTGAATCAAGTAAGTACTTACTTATATCTTAAAAAAAATTGACTCACTAGGACATAGCTACATTTGATAGATTGTCATATTTGTTTGTTTAAAACTTTTTTATTATTAATTCTTAATGTCATATATCTTGAATTAATGGACGAACTTTTATGCTACAAAACTGTAAATCTTGACATATTATACAATTATGAAGATCTATTAACAATAGATCTTTTATATAAATTCTATATAAGGGATTTTTGTAATTTATTAGATCTTCTATAGTTTTCTACAAATATATCTAATATATTCCAACACTTTATTTCACAAGTTTGAGATTAATGGTGTCATAATAAGCGTCATTGTTACTATTGCAGGAAGATTTTTTTTCTCTAGATTCTAGATTTATAATAAAACAACACTATTTTTAATATTCATAGAATTTTCCTTTTGCTAAAACATCAACTTCCTTTGCTTACTCCATGGTGGTACAACTTTTAGTGGGTTTTAGCTGACTGGACAACATGCCTCCTTTCCTGTCTGTCTTGTGCAATCTCCATCCAATTCTCCACACCCGATAGCTTTAAAGTCTCCTGCTATATTATCTCGCCACCAGAGTCGAGGTCTTCTTCCAACTGAAACTTCTTCCCATACAGCTGTACTAGTCTTTTGTCCAAATGTCTTCTGAGGTGTCCAGTCTATTGGAGTCTTCTGGATTTTATTTCTTTTACTATGTTGGGTCTGGATATAGTTATTCGAGCCCTTTGGTAGTTTTTAACCTATATTGTCTTGATTGTTTCCATCAAGCACAGCTCCAAAAATCTTTGTTAGGATTTTACTTTCCCAAACATGGAGTTACTATTATTTTGATTAGGATTTTTATGATCCAAAGATTTTTCAAATTTTTCAATTGATAACATGTGGCACACAAAATGCATTTGTTAAAATATATGTTTACATTTTTTTCTATCTATAATATTCCATTTGCCCTTTAAATATTGTCTGATACTGACTTGTGCTTCAGGTCTTTTGTGGTTGATCTTTTATTATGAATATATATCTTCTTTAACCTTTACTGGTGGTTGATTTGCTTTGTACTATTTTGTTCAAAATGAATATCATTAGTAAATTTTAGATATCTCAGAAACTTGATGTTAATATTAATAGGTACTGTAAAGTTATTATATCTTCTTCATGTACTGTGCTCGATTATCAAGCGTTGGCTATAGTAATTTTGTTAAC